>NC_081846.1:46649371-47296871 GCF_963259705.1 Myotis daubentonii
ACAGATTATGGTTCAATTTTAGAGGACAGGAATTACTTTTGAAGCTTGCATCTCTGTCAGCTGGAACTTGTGATTTGACCAGAATTCTTGGAAACAGTCCATACTGAAGGTACAGTATAGTTTTCTAAAGCCCCTGGTTCCATGAACTGTCTGGAGCAGGGAGAATGACGCACCAACACAATGGCGCCAGCCCCCTGCAATCTGACGGTGTCTCTCAAATGCTGAAGAAAAAGAGATTTACTTGCCACATGGACAGCAAACATTCAATGTTTGACTCAGACCAGAGCACAATCCAATTTTAAAAAAATTTGAAATATGACTCAAAATAATACTTCTAATTGCTACCAGTCATCCCCAAATTATAAATTTAACCTCTAGCATGCTGTTACATAGAAAAATTATAATTAAGATATATTCTTTCAATTTGAGTATAGGAGAGATCAAAATTTAATTATAACCACAAATCTCTAACACCAAAACCCAGATTCAGAAAATAAAATTGGTATCATTCTAGTAATCAGCAACGAATAATCAAGTCCAATCATCCATTTATATATCATTTTCTAGCAGTATTTAAATGTTCCTCCTCTAAGTACTAAACTAGCAGTTAGCATAGTGTTAAATTTTTTATATGTCCAATATATCACCTCCTTGCCCTGTATAACCAAGTATTTTACTTCAAGGGATTGGACTGATACCACTAGAAATATAAGGAGACGTGTGAATGAGTGGGATGTGGGGAAGCAATCAAGAGACTTTCTCCTTACTTGTTACTGACAGAACTGCTAGCATTACTTCTTACACCACAAACCAATATAGAATTCTAAGAATGTCATTAAGCCTCTCTAAGCTGGTAAAAATATACACAGCTAACAACAAATAATAGCTGCAGTGAAATTTCATGCCAACCAGTGATTTTAGTATAGCAATTAGGAAATTTGATGGTTTTTGTATTTATTTTATAGTAACAGTAAGAATGTTTTCATGGAACAAGTCATCAAAATATATTTTTCCTTCATTCAAATAAGTCAGGCTAAGACTAATGTTTGTGGGTGATATACAACTTTATCAAGGCTAAGAGAGAATCTAGAAAGTTAGGATTAAGGTTAACATACTTTAAGAGTCTGAGGCTCTCTGCTTTCTAGCCTATGAATGAAAAATATTCCCTCTGCCTTATGAATGAGACTTTGCCAGGACATGAGAGGCACCATAGTGCTTTTCAGAAGTACAAGGAAATGCCCCTGTGCTCTTCACAACAGTGTTTCTCCCTTCAGTTGGGCACAGCATGCTGTTCATCATTAGGATACAAAGCTTATTTGGTTTCTTTGTGATGATGCTACACTCACAGAGCCCTTTTACATTCCTTGAGATAAAAAGAACTTCACAAATTATTCAATAACTCTCCAATTTTCTATTTTTCAGTGCAATTTTTATTTTCCCACTTACCTCTGTATCATTATTGAGATTCCACAAATCCAGCCTCCCCATGCCATCCACACATGCAAACAGGGCTGGATGGGTAGGTGACCACATAACATCATAAACATAGTCTGAATTATCTTCGAATGAGTATAAAGGTTTGTTATTCTGAAAGGGAAAAGTTGATTCTTAGCGCAGTCAAAATATGACATACATTCAACAGGTATGACATTTTATGATATTTAACTCAGTCTAGAAAAAGTTCCCATAATTTGTTTTACTATACCGTATCTGGAGTTATGGAACTAAGAATCAACTATTGGATTGCATTTTCTTTTTAACTTATAGTCAACCATACTGTTTAAAAAAAGGAATAGAAGGTACTTTAAAAACATTTGTCAATGAGAGGATTCTAGGAAGAGGATAGCAATGGCACTGTATTTTTTGAATGTCCTCTAAATCTCTCCATAAACCCAGACAAAGTATAGCAAAATCAAAGATTCACAGACATCTACAACAAGATCAGGATGTAAGCAGGTAAAAACAAACCTCTGACAAATACAAGACCTGCACAGTATGAGCATCTGTGAGGCAGGGCATGTGGGAAGGCACGGGGGCTTCTGATAGCCAGAGAACAGAGCCTCATAGTCAATAACAGATGCTTAGTGGCCAGCATGGGGGTCAGTCTGAGAACAGCAGCAGAAACTGTGAGGGATTTTGACACAATTGCATTTATAAATAAATGCATACAGACTCCATGTGATATAAGTAAGGTCTAATGGTGCAGTCTGAGCCCTATAAACTCTCTAACACCCCAATCTCTAACAAACCAAAGAGTCCTTTAAAGACCAAGTCTCACCAAAGAGAAACTTCTGGGAGCAATATCCAAGTTGTGGAATACAGCACAGGAGGGGCAAAGGAAAGAGAAGGTGCAGATACAGGTGGTGAAGAGGAACAGAAAAGGCATATCTCACTTAGATGGGTAAAGAAATATATAGAAGGCATATCTCAGATCAAGAGAGAGATAGGTAAAGAAATATAAAAAAGGCTTATCTCAGAGAGATAGGTAAAGATATATCTGCTTTGCAAGAAACACAGGAGAGCTTTCACCTAGACAATACACCTAGAAAAGCTATCTTTTCCCATTCCCTCCCTCTTAAAAGAAAACTCATTTCACTAGTAGACAATAAGCAACAAAAAGGTATCTTAGTCAAATCCCATACAAAGTTATCATGACAGATCTTCAATAAGGGTGTCATAACAAATGGGAAAAGAACAGTCTTTTCAACAGATGAAACTGGGGCAACTGAATATGCATATGCAAAACAATGAAGTTGGACTGCCTCCTTCCTCACATGGAAATTAACTTAAAATGTACCACAGATCTAAATATAAGAGGTAAAACTGCCGAACCGGTTTGGCTCAGTGGATAGAGCGTCGGCCTGCGGACTCAAGGGTCCCGGGTTCGATTCCGGTCAAGGGCATGTGCCGTGGTTGCGGGCACGTCCCCACTGGGGGGCGTGCAGGAGGCAGCTGATCGATCTCTCTCGTCGATGTTTCTGACTTTCTATCCCTCTCCCTTCTTCTCTGAAAAAATCAATAAAATATATTAAAAAAAAAAAAGAGGTAAAACTATAAATCTCTTAAGAAAAAGCACAGGAGTAAATCATTGTGACCTTGGATTCTGCAATAGTTTCTTAGATAAGAAGCGAAAAGCACAAATGACAAAAGAAAAAGTGGATAAACTGGGCTATATCAAAACTAAATACTCTTGTGCTTCAAAAAAAACCCTCAAGAAAGTGAAAAGATAATTTATACAATGGGAGAAAATATTTGAAAATTATATATCTTATAAGTATTAGAACTCTTACAACTCATTAAAAGGCAAATAACCCAATTAACAATTGGGCAAAGGATTTGACTAGATTTCTCCAAAGATCTACAAACAGCAACCAACCACTTGAAAATATGCTCAACATCATTATCCATTAGAGGGATGGAAATTAAACGACAATGAGATATCATTTCATACCACTAGGATGGCTATATAGGACAGATAATAACAAGTATTGGTGGAAGATGTGAGAAATTGGAACTCTCAGACACTGCTGGTGGAAATGTAAATTGGTGTAGCTGCTTTGAAAAACAGTTTGGCCATTCCTGGAAATGCTAATTAGAGTGACATATGACCCGAAATTCTTCTCCTAGGTCCATACCTAAGAGAAATGGAAACACAGCTTGCTGGCAACCAGAAGCTAGGAACAGATTCTCCCTCAGTGCCTCCCAAAGTAACCAACCTTGTCAACACCTTGATTTTGGACTTTTCCCCTACAGAACTGTGAGAGAATAAATTTCTGTTCTTTTAAAGCCACGTAGTTTGTGGTTATTTGTTCCAGCATCCGTTGGGAATAAACAGAGTAATTCTGTATTTTTCAGGGTAACTGGGTAGATCTAGATTAATAACCAAAGGAGTCCCTATAGTAAATACATGAACAGTGAGGTGCTCTCAAAAGACCTGGGAAATACAGTTTCACTTGGATCAGAACAGGAATAAACAGATCCTCTTTAAAAAGAAATGATACCACCTTAGACGGTTTAACTCAGTGGGTAGAGTGTCGGCCTATGGACCAAAGGGTCCCGGGTTCGATTCCAATTAAGGGCATGTACCTTGGTTGCAGGCTTCTCCCCGACCTAGGCCCTGGTCAGGGCGTGTGCAGGAGGCAACTAATCAATGTGTTTCTTTTACATCAATGTCTCTCTCTGCCCTTCCCTCTCTCTTCCACTCTCCCTAAAAATCAATGGGAAAATATCCTCAGGTGAGGATTAACAAAACAAAACAAACAAAAAGAAACGATATCCAGGTCAGAAATACCTTCCTTATAACCTGCCAACAGGACCTTTTTGAGAAGACATGTGTCTATTAAAAACAAAAGAAATACAAAGAAGCAGAGTCTTACAACAAAATACAGACAGTATCCAATATAAGCACTGTCTACCTAGGAGAGAGTCTCAATCCATGAACTGTGAGAATTACCACCCAGGGCAAGACTATCTCTACAGGAAGATGAATGAATCATGCTATCATTGCTTGATGCCATTAAACATTCAAATTAGAAAACTTCCTTTGTTCCAATTGCTTGTTCACTAAGCAATCTTCTGATTATAATTTGGCTTCCCATGTGGGTTGTCTACAGGGAAACAATGAGCTGGTCAGGCCAGCATGAGTATCGGGGCTTTTTGACAGTTATTTCTCATTGTAAATTAATAAATTGACCTTCTCCAATGTATCCGTGTCTTAGGAGCCTGTCAGTTGCAGTCAGCACTCCCTAGCTAATCAACTCTAGAAGATGGACAAAATTGAATTTCTAAATATGTGAAGGACAGGCTGGACATGGGTCAGCAGCAAGGTACTATGGTCAATGCTGCCACTCGGTCCCAACGGTCCGTAGGCTTCCTCACGAAACACCCCAATCTCAAAGCATTTTTTCATTTTAACTTGTCTAATGTGTACAGTTGCTATTCCAAGAGTCAGTAAAATATCTTTGACCCTGTTTTAATGCTTGTATTCTCTGAGCATTAAATAGGGAAGTTGTTAAAATAAGGAGGGGATTTAAGACATCAGAGACTGTAACAAAATTTTAGGGTGTGTAAGGATTACAAAAGTCTGAAAACTACCAATTCTAAGAAATTATCACATTAACAATCTTAATTTTGTCACTTTACAGTAAATATGGTTTGATAGATATTGCTCTGAGACTAGAAAATACCGTGTATACATTAAAACACTTTGTCCCCCAAATAAATAATTTTTATAGTTTAAGAGTCATCTGTAGCCAAAACCGGTTTGACTCAGTGGATAGAGCGTCGGCCTGTGGACTGAAAGGTCCCAGGTTCGATTCCGGTCAAGGGCATGTACCTGGGTTGCGGGCACATCCCCAGTGGGAGGTGTGCAGGAGGCAGCTGATCGATGTTTCTCTCTCATCGATGTTTCCAACTCTCTATCCCTCTCCCTTTCCTCTCTGTAAAAAATCAATAAAAAATATTTTTTAAAAAAAGAGTCATCTGTAACAAGTATAGTTAAATGTAATGGAACAAATCTTCAGGTTACTTTCAAGAAGCTTTTACTTCTCACATATTCTTCCTACCATTTTCAAGGCTGGAAAAGTGCTTTTTATTGTGAAATTTCAAATTTGGTATTTTGAAAAGGTAACCATATCCTCCAAATAAATTTAGAAGCTGACTACAGAAGTAGATTACTTTAAATTAAAGTTGAGGCAGTGCCAAATTGAGATTTCTAGGGATTTTTTTAGAGGATTTACAGAAAGGGGGAAAAAAGGACTCTTGTTTTGCTACTGGGGCACAGCCAGATCTTAAAAAGTACACAGATACAGTGATATCTAATGGTGCATTCTTCCAGTTTACAGAGCACAGAGATAGAGAAGAAAAACACTTTAAAGGTATGTTAAATTCATGAATGTAAAGATACTGGTTTAAAGAGTTTAAAATGGAATTGAGAGAATGTTTTTAAAAAGAGTATTTAAAAGCCTTACCTGCCTGTTATTCATCACCATTATGTTAAAGAGCACAGAGGCTCTATCAAGTTGTTTGACAGGATAGAAATAAATACCAGCAACACAATTAACCTTAAAGTATAAATCTAAGATCAGCCCTAACCGGTTTGGCTCAGTGGATACAGCGTTGGCCTGTGGACTGAGAGGTTCCAGGTTCGATTCCGGTCAAGGGCATGTACCTTGGTTGCGGGCATATCCCCAGTAGGCAGGTGGGGGGGGGGGGTGCAGGAGGCAGCTGGTCGATGTTTCTCTCTCATCGATGTTTCTAACTCTCTATCCCTCTCCCTTCCTCTCTGTAAAAAAAATCAATAAAATATATATATAAAAAATAAAATAAAATAAAAAATCTAAGATCAGAGCAATGACACTGGGAGCCATGATACTGGCAAATAAAAACTATTTACCCAGCACATTGTTATTGTTGTTTCATCCTTCATACAAAACTGTTTGTGTGAAGAACAATTCGAATAAAAAGTAATTCTGATGAAGTTTTTGAAGGCCCTTGGGCATGGATAAAAACACCGTTCTACATACAGTGGCCCATTCTTTGGCCACTAACTTTTGAGAGGTATGTATGTGTGGGGAAGAGGGAAGAGGCATATATCACAGTGGAATGAATAAGAGTGTTCTATATGAAGCTCAGGGAAGAAAGCAATACCTAGCCCAGAAAGAGATATGCCTGCCTGTCATTCTTATTCAGAGACAGTTCTATGTTAAAATACAACAAAATACAAGAGTGAGAAGATATCAACCACCAATCAACCAATAATATAACAAAAGCAAGCATCAGTTAGTCTGCTTCCACAGATATAAGTTCTGTTCTTGTTTAGGCAAGACAGCCCCTTCATTTTTCAGTCCTGTTAGCAATATATGTAAGGATGAAAGCCTCAAATTTAAAGCTAACAGAAGGCTAGCAAACCGAAGCCCTGAGATATTCAAAATAACAATAAATCTACAAATAGATAAATTCTTTTCAATTACTAAAAGGACGCTAGCCAGAAAACCTAAGAGATGTAATGTCTCCTGTGCTATACACGGGACTACTAAGGTGAGAGCACAGCCAAGTTCTAGCCACTTACACTACTGCCTGCAGCCTATAGAGAAGCAGTGGCTTCATCTTTCCAATTCTGCCTCTTCCTTTGGTGTTACTAGCTAGTTTACGCATTTCTTTGGAGGAGTCTTCCTTCTCTTTTCCACGATGTAAATCTAATTAAAAGAAGGAAGTCAAGAACAATCCAAGAAAGAAAACAGACCACTGACTAAATGCATTCAGGTTCTGTCTAATACCCATGAAGGGAAAAGGAGGAACTGAACCTTGTTAAGTGCCTACTACATGCTACACACTATGTTAAGCATTTTTCTGTTTCTTTCATTAGGTTTAAGGTAAGTGCTATTTTTCTACCCGCTAATGCAAAACTGGAAAATGCTTAATTTTAAAAGGCAAGGTTTTAGAGGCGAAGTCTTCTAACTCACTTCATATTAGACTGAAAGAAAGCATCAAGAAAAGATAATAGTGAACAGTGAGTTAACTTGAACTAGATTTCTGAAGCCAGTATTTGATAACTGTAATAGCAAAAAAACATCTCTTAAGACTACTAGGTTTTCTCAAAATATTGAAGAACAAAATAAGGTCTCTAAACTTTGTCTCATGATGAATTATTCAAAAGGTCAATATTTAGGAAAAGGCAGATGGAAACATGAAAAATGTAGCTTAAAACTTAATTTCAATAGAATCTGATATTCTGAATATACGACTTTGCAAGCAACAATGTAATAGTGCAGAAAAGCTAGAGAGCAAAGTCAAGGCACTTTAATTTTAAAAAAGCTCAAATGAAATTACAAGGCCTATCACAGGAAGTAACATTCCTGACCTGACTTTGCCTTGAGACTTTCAGTGAGGTAGGGCATTGTCACATTTATCTGGAATTGCTGGAGAATCAGGAAGTACTTCATTACTTAAGTGGGAGTTTTGAATAACTGAAACTTATTAAAAACAGAAAATAACTATTTAAATTAGTTACTTTGGAAAACAAAAATACATATCCATCTATAACTTTATACAATACTTTCTTTTTAAAATTTATTTTAGAATTTACTGATTTTAGAGAGAGGAAGGGTGAGAGACAGAGAGAGAGAAACATCAATTTCTTGTTCCACTTATTTATGCATTCAATGGCTGCTTCGTGTATATGTTCCTGACTGGGTTTTGAACTTGTAACCTTGGTGTAATGGGACAGTGCTCTAACCAACTGACCTACCCAGCCAGGGCATACCATACTTCCTTTTAAAAAAAATATATATTTTTATTGATTTCAGAGAGGAAGGGAGAGGGAGAGAGAAATAGAAACATCAAGGATGAGAGAGAATTGATAGGCTGCCTCCTGCACATCCCCCACTGGGGATCGAGCCCACAACCTGGGCATGTGCCTTTGCCTGGGATTGAACCTGGGACCCTTCAGTCCGTAGACTGATGCTCTATCCACTGAGCCAAATCAGCTAGGGCCATACTTTCTTAATGACTCAAACTTATTATGTGTAGCTTTATCAAATAGGACTTATTGTACATTAGTTATTATCTGTCTTTTCCCCATTTTTCCATCAGTTCTATAAGCCACTATAGTCTGAACAAACCTCTAAAAACTCTCCAAAAAAAAAAATGTCTGACTTTAGTGCTGCATGACAGCTATGTGAGGTGCTATGCGAGATACTCAGGGGCTTTTTCTCCAGCTCAGTTCAGGGCAGAGAGTTCTGTGCTCAAAAAGCCTGAAGTAGTTGGAAGACTGGTGTTTGTGTGTGGGATGACCATATTTGTCAGCACACTTTTATGAAAACTACAACCTCTAGTAGCTCACTTATGTTCTGTCTAACTTCTTATCAAGTTTGATCTATCAGTTAATCATGCTAAGCTATTAGAAAACTTTCCATCTTTCCTATGTAGTACTAGAGCACCACCTTGTGTTAGAAACCTAAGCAAATGACCAGACATCTGTTTTTAGATACCTTAGTTGTCCAAAGCTTTACTGTCCAGTCAAATGATGAAGTGACAAAAAGATGTGAGAAGTCTACTGCTCCAACAGCTGCATGACAATGGATGCCAGTGATTGGTCCTTGATGTCCCTCAAACATCTCACTGATTCCAGCTTTGCTGTTTCATCAAAGTGATAATGTTAGGGAAATCTCTGTAAGACAGCCAACTTACAAAAACATTATTTTACAGTTTATTTATCAGACTTTGACATAATTTCAACACACTTAACTCTGTGCTCATAACCTATCAGAATAACTGAAATTGAGTGTTACTCTATTTGGTAACACTACTAAAGCAATCCTATATAATAAAAGGCTAATATGCAAATAGACCGAACGGCAGAACAACTGAACCAGTTGCTATGATGTGCGCTGACCACCAGGGGGTGTGTGCGGAACATGGCGGGCGTCGGCAACAGGTTGCAGAGCGTGAAACATGGCGGGTGTCGGCCATGGCGGGACGATGGAGCAAGTGAGCAGGGGGCGTGGACCAAGGTGGGGTGCCAGTTGCTGTCATCGGGGTGAGCCTCTGGTGGCTACTGAAAATTCTTTGGTCCTGTGCGCCATGGTCCCACCCGGCATTCGCACCTGCTGCCGGCACTGGCCCCACTTGCACCTGCTGCCGGCGCCTGGCGCAGGTCCCAGTCGCTTAGCGCTGTCAGCAGGTGCAAGTGGCGGCTGCCAGCCCTGATTGCCCCTAAGGGCTTCTCCACCTCCCCCTGCTCCTGAGGGGCCATCAGGGACAGCAGCCGCTGCTCACACCCGCTGCTGGTGCTGGCCCCGATCGCTCTGCCCCAATCGCTCTGCAATGTCAGTACATGGGAGCGGCGGTGGGGGCGGGGCTGCCGGCAGACAGGGGACCGGAGGCCACAGCGGGAGGGGTCAGGTGGGGGCGTGGAGGATGGGCCGAGACCTGACCCTGTGCCCACCGCAGCTTCATGGCCCACAGGTCCTTTCAAGGTGCATGAATCTGCACTGGGCCCCTAGTAAGTACATATTTGAACCATAAACATGATGTTGAAAACAGAACTCAAAAGTTCAATGTCTGAAGTGGTGGAATAGAGATAAAGGGATACTACATGTAAGAGAGAAAATCTGGACTACTTTTAAATCAAAAGCTTTGAAGTGAAGGTGATCTGTATTTGAGATGAAAACTGGACATTCAATTTTTTTTAAGGAAGCAATTGATAAGGTACAGCTAGACAATTTCAAAACATATTGAACAGCAGGAGAAATACTAGTCAATTTAAAATGTGTACGTGACATTACTCTACAATTATCAGGAGGACTGAACTAAAAGCTCAAAGTTCACATAAAATGAGAAAATGGCTGAAAGTCTTATTTACAACTTTAAAGGTCAATATGTGGCAAGTGTATAATATATTTGCAATTGCTGAATGTTATTTTCCACCACTAACTTCTGTAAGCATGTGCACACATACAAAACTACACCACAACTTTCAACATCCAGAATACATCATGATCCAAAATAACCTTTGATTTTTTAAAAATTGTTTTAATTTTATACACCTGATCTCAAATAATTTGTCACAAAAAATGAGTGACTCTAGGATAGATTTCTACTTAAACAAGGGGCAATTTGTTTCAATGAGATTATTCAGGGAAACATTTTAAATAATTGCAAATTCCAGTTTAGATGTACCTGCCATGGCGGCATGCTGTGTACACAGAACCTTCTTCACTCCCAACAACAAAGTTGTTGACGTCTCCAACAGGGAAGGACATTGATGTCACAGCTACTGCCTTTGACTGTTTATGAACCAATTCCATGCTGTCCTGGATAGAAAAAATTAAGGAAATTATTTTGCAAACTTGTAATTTTTATTTTTTTAAGAAAAATTTATATTTTTCATTGGTTTGTAAACAATTCTTTTATTATACTTCTTATATAAATTGCCTTTGAGTAAGTGAAGCAGGTTTGAAAATAAGATATATACAACAAACTATATTTAACACGTTTAGATTTATAAACTGTTACCATAATACCATTATAAAACATTTATGAAAAACATAAGCTGGGGTTTATAGATTTAAAAAATAACATTTGTCTCAAAATTTCAGAGTTTTCCAAAATAAACCTACCTGTGGATGGGAAAGCATGTCCAGACTCCATGAACAAATTTTTCCATCAGTAGAGATGCTAATCAGATTATGAGCATTTTGTGTTCCAACGACATTTACACAATATACAGGATGCTGAAGAAAGAGATATTAAGGTTTTCTGGAATTATTTCACCAAGAAAGGGAAACAATTTTTACTGCATAATCATAGATATTCTCTTTCATATCAAAACTGTCTCATATCTTCAGGGCATTTTTAATGTGAAGTTTGACACTATTCTGTTGATTAACAAAAGGATGTCTCAGAAGAGAAATGGGTTTTTAATAAAACAAATTTCCAGAAAAACAGAAAAAAGGCCTTTGTTCTTGGCTGCTAAATGATAAGGAATTCACACATCAAAGGAAACACATTCTGAAGCTACTCTGATGGGCACTACTAAGTATTTAATGGTGAAGGAGCACAGAAGTCTAATGGAAATAACCTCTTTACTTACCGTGTGTGCAGCAGCTGACAGTGGAGTTCTTTGCACTGGAGTTCTTTTATTGCTACGGTTATCCCACAGCACAATTTGGCCTGAATACGTACCGCCAACAACCAGATTTGGATGAAATTTTGCAAATGTAGCAGACATCACAGCTGACTGCAAATCAGTAAGATTTTTATATTTAAAATTCAAATGTTAGAAGCTTGACAAGTTATAAAAAAGCATTTTCCCCTTCATTATAAGGTATTAGAGGTTATAAAAACAAGTAAATAAATTCATTTTAAAATTTTTACTTTGTTCCAGAATATGAAAATTTATTTTTGAATAGTTTTTGCTTAAAAGTCTAATGTAATGATTACTTACATAAATATGTTTAAGTAACTTCTAAAGAAAGAAAAATATTATTTTATTCAATTATAGTATTAAGTCAAAAGGTAACTGGCTTTGCATTAACCTCTAACAATAATCTGACAACAGAGTATATGCTAGCTTTGATTCAGTTAAGTGCTTTTTTCAGAATTATAATATTATTAAAAGATTATAACTTATGTAACCAAAAAAGGCTTGCAAATTCTAACCTACTAAATCCTCTTTAAAACTGCATCTGTTTCCTACTTCACACATATGTTTCTACTTAAAACGATCTAGTTCCAACTCCTCAGGCCTTGTATAAGTAATTCAGTGGGCCAAGAGTCTAATTGTATATTCAGCAAATAAGTTCCTAAGAAACACCCTGTAGAAAAGACATTTTAGAAAATATTTCTTTTATACAATCAATCACAATAACAGAAAATCACAACTGCAAAGAACTTCAGGTGTGATTAAACATTGTAAGAGATGTCAGAAATGCTACAAAA
Organism: Myotis daubentonii; assembly: GCF_963259705.1. NCBI lineage: Eukaryota > Metazoa > Chordata > Mammalia > Chiroptera > Vespertilionidae > Myotis > Myotis daubentonii. Next base: position 46,661,813 of record NC_081846.1, read on the forward strand.
AGGCAGATCATGTTGAACTGAGAAGTCTTCAGTTTTCTGTTAACATCTGTTTGCAAATACGGGTGGTTTAGAAAATGCCAACCCAATAAAATCATTATGTTGACAAGAAAAGAAAAAAGGCACTTGTCTAAATGCACTAATGAATTCTTAAACTTGGGAAAGCTGTTGAAAGACCATCCTACCTGGCAGTGAAATACATACTCTGGGGTGGTTTTTTTGTATTTCACATTCCATACGAGGGCCACCCCGTCCGGCTCATGAGGAGCATCTTCATTGTTGTTATAGGAAGCCACCAGTAACTCTGGATACTGCTCACAAAACCAAGTAGAAAAGATGCTATGATAAGAACTGTTTTTACATTCTCAGTTACTCATTGTCTCTATCAAATTATTCTGAAATACAAATACCTAATACTTCATAAAAAAAGAGGTATCTCTAGAGTTTGCTTACTGTAATGTAACATTACCTTAAATTAGTTATTTAAAATGCTTTAATTAACTTCATTAATATGTGTATTACAATTTTATCCAAAGGATTTGGTGAGCAATTGAAACTGGGTTTTGGCATAAATAAAATCTTGAGTTTTAAATATAAGTAATGTTTCCAATAATTTCTTCCACAGTTTACATAAGACAAAATGAATAAGAAAACATTAGATCTATCATCTATTATTATTTTAAATGATATATATTGATTTAATTACACAAAATTTCCATTATTAAAATAAAAGGTGAAGTAATTTAAGCAAAAACAAAACAGAAAACCACAACTCACAGATACAGACAACACTATGGTGATTACCAGAAGGAAAGGGGGTAGGGAGAGGTAGAAAAGGGTGAAGGAGGATAAACGGTGATAGAAGGAGACTTGACTTTGGGTGATGAACACACAAGCAATATACAGTTAATGTATTATAGAACTGTACACCTGAAACCCATACAATTTTATTAACCAATGTCACCCCAATAAATTCAATAAAAGTAAAAAAAATTTAAAAAAGAATAAAAATAAAGGAGGAAAAAACAAAAATGAATTAATAGCAACCAGTTTTATAATTTACCTGAGATGACCAATCCAAACAACTAACAACCCGATGCTTTGACCACCGTTCGTCAAAAAATTGTCGATTTAATGACAGTTTTGCACCTGCTTGAATCTCTCTATAGAAAAGACCAAATCCAGAAAAAGGTGGTGTTATAACTTCTTACTCTTAATCTTAATGTAATTTAACATTGCTGAAGCCATAATTTTAGCAATTAAACATTACCCTTCTTTGTCTTCCAAATCTCTGCCACTGTAGTCAAAGAAGATGTTAATCTGCTCAGAAAGAGCTCTTTCTACAATTCTTGTGGAATGGTCAAAGAAACTTAAAAACTCTTCAGTGTGCAAGATTTGTTGCTTTTCTTCTTCAGTCAGCTCATGAGGGGGAGCTGGAAAACAAATGTTTTTCTGAAGTCTGACTTATGTGAGTCAAATCAGGTCAACTCACTATTACAGTTTGGATCAATGAATGCCACACATTCTTTTACAACCAGATTCGCCTCTTTAATTTAGAGCATTTTATTCTACTTTCATACATAAACAATAAAGGAAATCTTAATAGGAATCAACAAAATTTTTTAAAGTTAAATTCTTTAAGATACCTTTATTATCATTTTCCTCATCTTTCTTTAAAATTTTCTCTTCTTCAGGTTCAATAGGTGGTTTAGGAGTCACTACATCATCATCTTCTTCTTCATCTGAAAAAAACAGAACAAGAATTATTTTTATGAAAATAACTGCTAATGTTTGAGGTCACAGGCAGAAGGTATCACAACTCTTTACATAAAAGCAAAAGCAAATCACTGATAAGACAGAATAAGTACAAATAATATGAATTTTGGCAACATAATTTTGAAGAAAGAATTATGTAGAACCTCTTGGTTTTTATACATACCTATGTAGCATCTTATCAACAGTCATTCCAAGTTCTGTAGCTATAGAAACTGAAATAAAATATGTAAGCAACTAGGATGAATTCCTCAGGGAAATTTCTAAAAGCTTGCAAGGTTTATCATTCCAGACAGAACAACATGCAACTCCTATGTAGTTTTATGTAGCATGCTGACACATTAATGCTGTAGAATGAAGAAAATCAAATGTCGAAAATAGCCTACAGAGCTGGCTGCTTACTTGTGATCTGAAACCATCAGCGTCTAATGGGTCTTCATATGGCATAAAGACGGCTTACATTAACTCTCAAGTTGCTATTTGAGAGGCAGGTTTTAAAGATAATAGCTATGAGACCACATTTTCTATTCTGTCATTTTAAATGCAAGTCTCATTACTACCGTTATATAATGTGGCAATAAGCACTTAACGTTTTCTTGAATAAAAATATATATTGAGATAATATATAATGTTTAGAAGACTTTTTATTACTAAATCTACTCTTATATTCCCAAACCAGGAAATAACTTAAGATCACTTATTTTAAAATGTTATAGAACATACAGCTCTGCCTACTCTTTCACTACATACTGAGATGGGTTTTTACGGAGAAAACGCTTTTTTTTTTTTTATTGCGGAAACAGATGTGTCATTTGTCAATGGGGGAATAGCAGCAGGCATCTACAGCACAGTGCATCTCAAGTAATGAGAGCCTATTCAATAAGGGAACTTTCCTTGTTAGTTACAGTCCTTTCCCTGACCCATGTTTGAAATTATCTAAAACACACATATATACGACGGACACAAAAGAATGGTCAAGGATGGGAACCAGCTGCCAAGTCATGGTCCCACAGCCAAGCCAGCTGACTAGATAGCAACAACCAGATGGCATTGCTAGGATTGTGTCTTTCTGCTACAAGGTGGCAATGGGATGGCATAACATTCTTCCGCTTGACTGCTTCCAATCCCGTCTCTCCCCAATGGCAAGCCCATGCAATTACCCGCACCCCAGGAGGCCTACAGATAAGCCTTTGCCCTGCAAACAAAATGCAGCTTGTAGGCCACACCAGCTGCCAAACCACACACATAGTGTTAGGTTTGGAGAGCTATGAAAATCTTTCTAACTCTATAGTATAGGCAATAAAAATATAACTGTAGCTGTAGGGAAGAAAGCTTTAAACGACACTGTATAATGCACACAATGATACAACCTCCAACTTAATCAAAATGATAATGACGTATGCCAATCCCACATTACTTGAAATAGAGCGATTTTTACGTTCTGACAAGTTTACAGAACTAGGATAAATGGCACGAATGATTTCAATATATGCTCATACTTTTGAACCAAATGGTGAAGGTTAAAATTTTTCCTTTCAAGGGCCTCAATCAGCCACAAAGGAAAACAGTAATCACTGTCTTTTCAGCCAGCCCAACCGCATTTGTCAGCCCTTTCTCCGTCAATGCAGCCAGAGCAATCAACCTGCCAAACATTCAGAATGGAAAAACAATCTGAAAATACAGGGTATAATGCACCTGCCAGTGAAAATGGCCATTTCAAGAAAAGCTAGTGATCTCAGTGACCCCACTGAGGAGGCGGTAGTGCAAAGGGGAAAGAACACGTAAAAGAATTCTTAGTGATCGCCACTCTCTTGCACATTGACACTTCCTTACAAAGCATGCCAATTACAGCTTTTGTGCTACTTAAAAAATGAAAGCTTTTTTGGAACAATATAATCACACAGAGAAACAGAAAGACAGTACTCCTTTTTAGATGAATTCTCATATACAACGGATTATTAATCTGAAAACAGTATAGCTGGTAACAATTCTATACTGCTCAAACATTAGAACGAAATTTTACTATAAAGTCACCTGCAAGTGTAATGTAATAAAATAATTTAATTACATTTAACTTAAAAGTTAACTTTTAGAATAATAGGATATTTACTTTAATTAAAAATTAAATCTGGGAATATATATATATCCATTTCCTGCTAATACTATCAATTATCCTAATCAATCTCATTAGTAGCGTTCACTGAATGTAAACCCTAAAATCAAAGATAGGGATTTTGAATCACCCTGGACAGGTCACTCTTGAGCACTGTGAATTATAAATTACAGCCTCCTGCCCACATCGTATTCTCCTCCCTCAACTTTGTTGCATTATACGGCCTCTAAGTACCATTTCCAATGACAGGTGTCAAATTCCTGTCATAATGCATATGGTCAGTACTTTAGTGCTAAGTGACCTCATAATCTACATATTTAAAAGAAAAGATCTTGTTTATAGACACTCTTTTCCTTTTAAAATGTAGATGATGTTAGGCAGTGATCTATATCTGCCTACAATATGGCATCTACCATGCCTATTTGCCTATATAGGTTATTTTAGATGTAGTTGAATAATAATTATTAACTATTTAAATACATGTTTTTCAGGATTTCATTTTAGAATGAACATGCATAGCTTCCTTTCCACATGGATTAAAAACTGATTTAAAAATTATGATAGGTATTTAAACCCATATTTCATAAAAATGATTAAGCTAAATGAATTTGAAGGAACAAAAAAATAAATGATCTGCTATTCTTATAAAATGCAAAACATAATATTTTCATTATAAAGCTGATCTTTAACAATTACCTATGTATACCAAATAACTGGCAAAAACACCTAACATCAGTAACATCCAACTAGGGAATGTTCCTCTGAAACAAAGATATTTCTCTTATTAAAAACTAATACAATAGCTACTAAAGGACTATTAGCATGACCAAAATATTACAATTCTAAAGATTTAAGCCAGTCCCTATTACATGATAAGCTTTAATATATTTAAAACTGAAAGACTTCAACAGAGCAGGAAGACTGAAAAATGGGACTGCCATGTCACATCAATTTATTGATGAATATTCATTGAAATATGCTAAGTGGTTAACTCCATGCTTTCTCTGACAGGGAATCTAAGGTTATAAACTGAGCAGTAAAGAATGCATAAAAGTAGCAGTTACTTTTAAAATGACAAATCTCTTGTCAATGAATGCTAAGACTAGGTTTAATGAACCATTGAATTTTTACTTTGAGTTAACATCAAAATTGTGATGTATTTTGCTGAGATGGAAAGAAAAGCTGTTCTGTAAATTAAGCTGCACCTAGAAATAACACCAAAGAATGAAATTCCAGTTGTTGGAATAATCTGTTACAAAGGAATAGGTTAATCAAAGTTAAATCATCTGTGAAATGGGTGACTTTTGTTAAACTGAAGGGAGTCTTCAGAGCAAGTTTTATCATCTGCATGTCATATTACATTGAAGAGACATCTAAATAAGACTAAGCCAAAAAGTATACTTAAAATATTACAACTCATTTAAATAGGTAATATGCATAGGTCCTAAAAAGTCCTCACTAAATACTGATACTCTTTTATCTATCACTTACAAAGATTAATTTGCAATAGGAAGTGAAAAACAAATCCCACCATAAGTATATTAATGTTGTTTAGGAAATAAATTTGTTGTTTTCATTATGCTGGTGTCCCTATTTTAAGACAGTTTAATATCCAATGACGAATACCTAATTTAAAAAGCAGTCGGATTATTCGTGGTATGAAGGAAGTTGCCACTGAGTTCTAAAAATCAGGAAATTATTTGCATATAAAATATACATTAATGAACATCTTATAATTTTACAAACATCTTTCAGAAAGTGAGAATAGTAGAAGAAAATGCTACAGTCATTAATTTACAAATACAGATATGAATAATTTTCCTTTAATATTTTCAAAATAATCCTTCCTTTTCTGGATCAACATCATTTTGAATCACTTTACTTCAACCCATTTATCCATAATTTCATCTTCTTATACCTTATTCTTTAAGATCATTATTAAGAGAACTTATATTGCGACAAAGCTTCATGAATGTATCAAGGGAATCCATTCCTTTTATTTTTTTAAACATATAGAGTAAGATGCAAAGTCACTGGTCTTTTTTTTTTTCAATCCTCAACCAAGGGTATGTTATTACTGATTTAGAGAGAGAGGGGAAAAGAGGAAGAGAGACAGAGAGACAGAAAGACATCTATGTGAGAAACATCAATTGGTTGCCTTCCGTACATGCCCTGACCTGGGATTAAACCTGTAACCTGACTGGAAATTGAACCTGCAACCTTTTGGTATACAGATGACGCTCCAACCAACTAAGCCACCAAGCCAGGGCTCTAATGGTCTTTTTAATATAAAATTCAGATTTTATTTAGAGACTATTGGCATCATTTCCATAGATTCTGTGAGCTGGGCTCTCATAAATATTACATTTTTCTGACACCATAATTTCAGACATGCTGATTAAAGTCTTTCAATCAATATGAAAAACAAATTCTTCAATTTTTAATTATGTTTATGTCCTTACTGATTCTGAGGGTTAAAAATAATTTATTAAATGTGTTATTTATTCCAGAATTTTTTAAAAATCCATTTTTGACAAAGGTAATATTAACCAGAGGCCCACAAATTTAGTCTACTTGGGAAGTGTGGATTCCAGATGTTAAGATCATGCAATAAAAAATTAAAAGCTCTTTACATATAATACTTTTCCAAACATTATAAATACTAATCAACATGTACCAGAATAAAAATATCTGGAGACCAAACCAATACCAAAAGTAATTGCAAAATCCACACAGATAAAAAAGTAGAATGGTATAAGAAAAGCAAAACAAAACACTTCACTGAAAATCAAAACGGCAGCTTCTGGTTGTAGCCTGGATATTCTCTCACAATGAGACCACAAGCTCATCAATTAACTTCCCTAGGCCTCAGTTTCCTCAGGTGTAAACAAGATGATTAGATTAGATAACCTTTAGGATACCTTCCTCTTTAAAAATCTGTTTCTAAAAACAGTGACAAAAAAAAAAATCCATGTTGAGAGGTGAATAAGAAAAAATAATGCCATTTTCAAAAAGAGTTATAAACTTTAAAAAGGTAAAGGCAGAAAGTAACTTTTCCAGGAGTGTATCTGTGGGCACCATGCTCCTGCCATGAGAAGCTTTTTACCTGCCGCGAATAAAATTGACTAAGGTCGCATGTTCCTAGTCAATTTCATTCACAGTAGGTGCTGTAAGACAGCAAAGAACATCAGTTCAGAAACTGTATCACCAACTTACAGAGTAAACTTGAAAGCAAGAAGATGGCTAGTAAGGGAGAAAAAAACAAGGCAAAATAAAAACTATTGCTTTTTAAAAGAAGAGATTCAGCCATTTTAAAAAATGGGAGAAAGGTAAGAGTTAAATCTAAGACCAATTTTTATCTTCAATTTGGTTAACTCAAATTACTTCTGCACTGATTACACAGCCTATCCAAGTTTAATTTACTATCTGTTACACTCAAATTGTGAGTCCTGCAATTCTGTCTCATGGTGAATTTTGGAATTTGTTACATAATTCTTCAATGGGAACCAGTCAGGCTAAGTTTGAGAACTACTGTATTAAAGCAATGGATAAGCACAAGTACAGTTAAGCATAAAATATTTTCATTATAAAAACCTTAATTTCAGGGTTTTTTTCTTTCCCCTCTTTCTAGAAACTTCCACAAACTGGGGAAAAAAAAACTTAATGTAATAAACTTTGACATGAAAATAATTGTAACAATATAGAAAGAAAATGATCTCATTTTTGTAAATAGTGCCAAAGGCTAAAGATGGCCCCATGGTATTGGGAAATATTTCTCATCCTCCTTCATTTTACATATCTTAACCTGAAACTAAAAAACAAAACAACAAAAAAAGGATAATCTAGTGCCTTTAATTATAGCATACACTCTTAAACTTGCAGAATCAATGAGTACTTATTAGGTTGCAAATGAATAAATATGGACCTTTGTAAAATTTGTATCTAAGTCTAGTTCTCACAGTGAAAATTTACAGGTATGTCTGCATCAGTTATGATTTTAAAACTGGGCTCAGTTCACCCATCTTGTCACTTTCACCTTCTTTCAGTAAAGATAAGAAATATTATATTTAACTCAATGAAAGATCAAAGCTGTTTATTATTATTAGACTACAGGACCGATGCATGAAAATTCATGCACTTAGGAGTCCCTCAGCCCGGCCTGCACCCTCTCACAGTCTGAGAGCCCCTGGGGGATGTCCGACTGCCACAGAGGCGAGAGAAGCTCCCGCTACTGCCACTGTGCTTGCCAGCCGTGAGTCCGGCTCAGGGCTTCTGGCTGAGTGGCGCTCCCCCTGTGGGACACTCCTGCGTTGAGTGTCTGTCCCCTGGTGGTCAGTGTGCGTCATAGTGATCGGTCGTTCCGCTGTTCGGTTGATTTGCATATTAGCCTTTTATTATATGGGATAATCACTATAAAATATTATCCTGATGCATACACTAATAAATAAGCTAACTAAACCATGCCATCTTTTAATGAAGTATTTTTTAAACTATGGGTCTAAACCAATAAATTTAGTACATAATGTTCAACATTTTAAAAAATGAAATAGAGCCTTAGCTGTATCGGCTCAGTGGATAGAGTGTCGGCCTGCGGACCAAAGAGTTACGGGTTCGATTACTGTCAAGAGCATGTACCTCGGTTGCAAGCTCCTCCCTGGCTCAGGCCCTGGTTGGGGCTGGTGCAGGAGGCAACCAATCAATGTGTTTCTCTCACATTGATATTTCTCTCTGTCTTTCCCTCTCTCTTCCACTCTCTCTAAAAATCAATGGAAAAATATCCTCAGGTGAGGATTAAAATAAATAAAATAATAAAAAAATGAAATAGAGAAGGGAAGGTGCTATTTCATAAAACTTGTTTCAGTTAATCATGTGTATTTATGTGTATACTGGATTGTAATATTAATTGAATTTCTTACCATAGATTAACTATCATAAAAGCATGAACATGCTGCTACAGTGGCAGCATAAGAGAGAAAACACATCTTGGAAATCAGTCAGACTTGATAGAATCTGAGCTACTGGCTATGTGACCCTTGATAAATTATCTCTTTCAGCTTAAGTTTCTTCATGAACAAATAGAACCAATACTTAACTCTAAGGGTTTTGGTGAGAAAATCAGAGGTAATGTAAAGTGCCTCACACTATACCTGATATGTAGTAGGCTCTCTTTGCTGTTGAAACTTTCAATAATCAGCCCTAGCCGGTTTGGCTCAGTGGACTGAAAATCAGCCTGCGGACTGAAGGGTCTCGGGTTTGATTCCAGTCAAGGGCACATGCCGGGGTTGAGAGCTCAATCCCCAGTGGGGGGCATGCAGGAGGCAGCCAATCAATGATTCTCTCTCATCACTGATGTTTCTATCTCTCTCTCCTCTCTTCTTCTCTGAAATCAATAAAAATATTTTTTTAAAAACAAAAAAATTTTCAATAATCAATTTAAACATGAAGTCTGAAGAACTTACACATGAACAGCTAATATAATAGTTGAAAGATGATAATTACCCATATATACAGCTTATACTTTATTAACTTTTAAAAGAAAAAGTTTTAAAACTCTAAAAAACAAATACATAATGCATTAGTTTTATGATGTTTCCCTCTAAGAAAATATGCCAAAAAATAAAAACAAAAAAGCATGGGGGAAAAAATCCACTTATTAAAAAATAAGGGGGGGGGGGAATTAATGACAATCATAATTAAGGATATTCACCTTCTTTGGGTTGAGCCATAACTGGAGTCTGCGTTTCCTTTGTATATGTCACGATTTCTCGAGGAGGAAAGTCAACTTGTGTAATTTTAGCCATTCCAAGTTTAATAGGTCCTCGTCTAAATAAAGTGAACACAATATTTTAAAATACAATAAATGATACATTCAACTACATCAAGCCATGTTATTTTAGAAAAGTAGGAATCAAACATTGTGTATCCAACATTGTAATTTAAATCCGTGTTTTATTCAAGAAATTCTAGATGAACAATGAATTGGCTTTATCTTAACAAAAGAATTAGAAGGTAACAAAAACAAAAGATATTTCTGAGTCATTCAAGGTATTTATTTTTCACTTTAAAAAGGCAAATAATTTAGTTTCTTAGAGTAGATGTGTGGGTAATAATAAAGTAAGAGGATAGGGATTTTGTAGTGGTCTGCTTAATATGGTTGACTATAAGAACTTTTTTTTTTTTTTGGCAAGGATATGATTCTGGACTGTTTTGAAGAATCAGATAATATGGATCTCATGCAGACCACTTTCAGTTCCCTTCACCAGTAGAAGACTTCACTTTTAAGACTGAAAAGTAATTTTTGGTTGACAACCTTTTTACCTACTTTATAGAAATTGAGAATCATATAGTCCACTTATATTTTAAAATGAAATATTTAAACTTAAATTGCTAATATCTGCATGGTACATGTTGTCCTCGAATCATCTATGGACAAACTACAGTGCAGGTACTTTATACCTAAACTAAAGCAACAGATCTTTTGGATACCATACAACTACTCAAGTCACTTCTATTTTAAATAGAGGGTAAATATTCTCTTTAGACAAACAGAAGAAAGTTGTGGCTGAGGAAAATGGACCAAATGAGAAATATCTTTTATTAGGTATCTGGGGGATCTTTTCTTGGTTATTATATTAGATGTTTAAATTTTAAACCAAATAAAGTATGCATCCAAACTCACCAAGAAGTTCTCAATTATGAAGCTGTTTTAAAAGGATATCTAATAAAGACATTGCTATAACTTCCAGAATATCAAGCAGACTATCTGAATTATATATATCATTAATTTCTCTAAGCTCCTAAATGTGGGCCATAAGAAATTTTTAATGTGTTTTCTACTTAGGGAGTATCTTAGCCTTTAAGAAAGAAAAAGAGCATAATCAAAGAATTAAATTTTAAATACATTTTAATAATCTAGTACTCTAAGAATAAAATTTGAAATAAGAAATATTATATTCTGATTTTCACGATGTGAACCATAAGAAAAATAAAGCACTCACATATCTGGGGAAAATGGTCAAGCCAACAACTATTAGTACAAGTACTAACTTGAGTACATATACAACTTAGTAGATAAAAATCACAATATTAGAACAAACAAAATATTCTAAGACTTAAAGGTAGAAAGATAGAGAGGTAAAACCTCACTTATCTAAAAACCACTTTTCCTGAGAATAAGGAAGCATATGGGGGTGGGAGAGCCAACAGAGAGGCCTTCCAGCTAATATATATAGTTTTCTCATCTGCAATTCAAGGCTTATTTATTCTTACTTTAGATAGAATTCCAAAGGTATTGGTCATTTGCATGCTTTAGAAGATGCAAATTATCAAGGGAAAATAGCTATCTCAGTCAGGCACAGTGACAGCAACTAACATTTATATTTTGCATTGGAGACTAGAATAAATGAGTGAATAAATGAACTAATAAATAAATGAATAAACCAATAGCAGTCTGGGGTCATAGTATAGAGACCAACAGCTCTGTTCCTCAGAAAATATCACTGAATTTTAATATAGGAAAATAAATCAATATTTATAGCGAGTAACCCAGAAAAGGTTCAATCACATGTAGAATATGTATTAAAAGTCTGGGAACTTTGTAACACATCTTTTAAAAACTTACATAGAAAATACAGAAGTAATAAAAGTAATCTGGCCACTTAAATGGGCAGATTTAGAGTACCTAGAAAATCAGATACATAGAATATTTCTTTCACGAAAAGACAGAGGATAAATGAGGTGTCACAGTAAAATATAATGCTTTTCCTAACTATATATTGCATATTACAAATTTAAGCAAAATAAAATTAGGACAGTTTCACAAAGAATCAAATTAATTATAAAAAAGGGAAGGTAATAAATCTATTCAATACCCCAAATCGGAATCTGAGTGAAGCTGAAGAACTGATGGATCTGTATCCCAATGCAGCGTCCTAAATGGTTGTAGGACAACCATGAAGCATTAGCAGAAAAGGCCATAAGTTAGTCAAGCAAATATACTCTATGAATAGCTAAAGTACTGTTCACATTAAAAAAACCACATGTTCTGTTAGTATGAAAAAACCCACCAGGTATCACTCAATGCTCTAGTGCAGGGGTCCTCAAACTTTTTAAACAGAGGGCCAGTTCACTGTCCCTCGGACCGTTGGAGGGCCGGGCTATAGTTTAAAAAAAAACTATGAACAAATTCCTATGCACACTGCACATATCTTATTTTGAAGTAAAAAAACAAAACGGGAACAAATACAATATTTGTATTTGCATGTGGCCCGTGGGCCGTAGTTTGAGGACCCCTGCTCTAGTGCATGCAAAAAGCATAATGAAGTTAAGGATGCAAAAATTCAACCTAGAATCGTTAAAAGATAGTATTTTCAGATTAAGGCAAACTATTATTGCACAATAATGGATAAGAACAGCCAAGCATTCAACAACACAAATAATATATTATTTTTGGATGTTAACAAGTGAGACTGTAAAAATAGTTTAAAATTTAAGTTTCCTAATTAAAAAAAAAATAGTAAAAACATTTTAGTTAACCTATTATAATCTTGCCCAAAGCATTAAATGTGTGCAGGAAATTATCATATTGGTAAAGGAAATGAGTCAACACATAAGCCTTTCGGTAAGAAAGCCAAAGACTATTCCACTGGGATATAAAATAGCTAAAGTTTCTAAAATGTGACCCTTATGTAATTTATGGGTTAAGCACTGCCTTGGGCGTACATGTCATCTGCTTTAGAAAGCAGCTACAGATTTCTGTCGCTAGGAAAAAATAGACTTTTCCCAGAAAAATTTATTTTATATTCAAAAGATTTTCATAAACTAAAATTTTGGAGAATATCCTATCCATCCTAAAAAAAATTCAGTTGTGCTTTAAAGCCTTGCCTACTGAATCTTTTCCATTTAAGTGAGATCTAATCATTATTAAAACAAAAGGTACTTTGTCACATTGGCATTCTCACAGGTTAGCAATATATAAAATAATTATGTACAGTACTGTATGATGCTCACAGTCCATATTAAAAAGTTAAGCACAATAGGTTCAGTGCTACCATTTTTGTCAAAATATTAGCATCTCATGTAAATTACAATGTACAACTAAAACTGCTATATTTAAATATAAAAAAACGATTTCTGTACTTTACTTGCCTATACAATTTATCAATAAAAACAATCAGTTGACTTGAACTAGAGGAATTCTTCATTTTGAAAATATAAAGACTTAAACAGTATTGTGTGTATGCCAAGGAAGAGGAGGTCACAGTGAAGATTTACTTTGTACAAAGCAATGAGCAGCAACAAACGAAGGCTTTGTTAAACCAGACGGGGTTCTATGAGATGCTCTCCAAGGAATGTTCTGTGAAAGCCTTTACATCATATGAAGCTATAGCTGTTATCAGTGACATAAAACTCCTTGTTGAGGATGTCATGTTAGTCTAATATCAAGTAAAAGTTTGCTGTAAAATACAGCCTGTCCAGAAAACATACTAGCCCGGCTACACACTGAACAACATGTGGGATTATTATTTATTAAAGGCATCTACAGACATATAAAGTAAAATTACAAAATAATCTGAAAGCCCGAGAGATAAACTGATCAAGAATGGAACAAAGGAATTAAGAGGCATGATTCCCCAATAGAATAACTGCCACAACCTAAATTTTAGAGATAATTCTGTGATTGAGAAAGTGAACTAGAAACCTAATGAAATATAACTTCCTAATCTGAAAAGTAAGAGAAATACCATTTTTCACAGCCTTTTATATTTATTCATGAATTACTATCAGGTCCAATAGAAATTTTTGACATTTAGAAACAGTGACTGTTTTGATATCATATTTGATAATGTCTAATATATCTCTTTCCTCTCTGTGAGTGTACTAATCTTAGGCTGTCTTGGCTATCTTGCACATCTTAATGCATTTTCCTGTAATATTTCTTCTTTCCTCTTTATTTTTTCATTATTATCATGCCTGCTCAATTTGAGTTACTTCTGTTTCATTATCAGACCCTATTCTTTTTCAAAGCCATTATATTTAGAAATGCTATTATTTTATTGCCAATAGTACCAAATAATCAACAATATCAATTATCTTTCCCCTAATGTAATCTGGAGATAATTTAGTGGAAGTCATAATTTTCAACTCGTGTGTGTATGTGTATACATATATATGTATATATCTATATATATCTATATATATACATATATATAAAATGAACATAGTCCTTTTGAAAATTATTATTTCAAATGAGTTCAAAAGAGACAATGTATGTACTAAGATTAAAAAGGTATGTCACATCATTAAAAAAGAGAAAATTTGCCCTAGCTGGTTTGGCTCAGTGGATAGAGCTTCGGCCTGCGGACTGAAGGGTCCTAGGTTTGATTCCGGTCTAGGGCACATGCCCGGGTTGCGAGCTCGATCCACGGTTGGGGGCATGCAGGAGGCAGCCGATCAATGATTCTCTCTTATCATTGATTTTTCTATCTCTCCCTCTCTTTTTCTCTCTGAAATCAATCAAACAATAAATAAATAAATAAATAATTCCCTCCCGTTAAACTTAGAAAAACTAATTTTGTACTCATTCTCCAATAAGAACAAATACACCCTAAAGATATTTAAATACCTATTTTCTTGTTTTACAACTTATTAAAAATCTACACTTTAAACACGAGTTAGCCTATCATTAGAACTTTTCAATACAGTGAATAACATCCTTAATTTTTAAAAATGAAAGCACAACTGACAACAGTATGTAAGTTTCAGGTATACAACATAGTTTGCAACATGGATATACCTTACAAAGTGATCACAGGATAAGTCTAGTAACCATCTGTCATTGTACAAAATCATTACCATACTACTAACACTATTCTCTAGCTGTGTATCACATTCCCGTCACGTATTGTATAACTGGAAGTTTGTACCTCTTATACCCTTTCACCTTTTTGCCTTCTCCCCCCCTTTCCTATGGCAACCATCAGTTTATTCTCTGTATTATGAGTTTGTTTCTGTTTTGTTTGCTCAGTTGTTTTGTTTTTCAGATTCCACATGCAAATGAAATCATATTTGTTCTTCTCTCTCTGACTTATTTCACTTAGCATAATATCCTCTAAGCCCGTCCATGTTGGCACAAATGGTAAGGTGTCATTCTTTTTCATGTATGTATACCATGCTTTCTTTATCCATTTATCGATGAACAATTAGGCTGCTTCCATATTTTGGCTATTGTGAATAATGCTGCAATTATAATAGGGATGCATGTTCAAATTAATGTTTTCATTTTCTTTGGATAGATACCCAGGAGTGAAGTTGCTGGATCACATGGTAGTTCTATTTTAAGTTTTTTGAGGGATCTACATACTGTTTTCCATAGTGGCTGCACCAATTTGCAATCCCACCAACAGTGCAAGGGCTCCCTTTTCTACACATCCTCGCTAGTACTTATTATGTATTGTCTTCTTGAGGTGACATCTCACTGGTTTTGATTTGCATTTCCATTATGATTAGTGATATTGAGCATCTTTTCATGTGTCAGTTGTCCATCTCATGTCTTCTTTGGAGAAATGTCTATTCAGGTCCTCTGCCCATTTTTTAGCTACATTGTTTTTTGATGTTGAGTTTATGAATTCTTTATATAATTTGAATATCAGACATATCATTTGTGAATATCCTCTCCCATAAATTAATGATGTAATCACTAGAAAGTAAGTTCCATGAAGGCAGGGGCCATGAACACTTTATTTTCTGTGGCAATCTATAGTATTTAACATTAAATTGGCAATTCAATGAGTGCCTGCTCTATAGGGTGGGGCAAAAGTAGGTCTCTAATAATCTCTACGTTTCCCAATGAAACTCACAAGGACATGTTTTAATTCATATTAATTTTAAAAACCAAGTAAATGTTACATATATTTTTTAAAACAAACTTGCTGATGCTGCATTAAAATAATCTTGCTAATCCTATTCAAAATTAAGAACACTGAGTTTGGAACACAGTATATTATATACTTAAAAATAATGTATAGTATCAAATAAAGAAATTGAATAAATATTATTTTTTATTTTGGGAAATATTTTTACTATGGTAATGTTGAAGAAAGAAAAAAAGCCTTCACTTAAAAATACCACTTGCTTATCAGCAAAGGAATCCTATATAATAAAAGTGTAATATGCAAATCGACCGGTTGCTATGATGCACACTGACCATCAGGGGGCAGACACTCACTGCAGGAGCTGCCCCCTAGTGGTCAGTGCACTCCCACAGGGGGAGCGCTGCTCAGTCAGAAGCCAAGCTCACAGCTGGTGAGCGCAGCAGCAGTGGCAGGAGCCTCTCCCATCTCCGCTGCAAGCGAGCAGTAAGGAGCAAGGGGTCCTGGACTGTGAGTGCCCCGGATTGCGAGAGGGATGTCTGACTGCCGGCTTAGGGATCGGGCCTAAGCTGGCAGGTGGACATCCCCCAAGGGGTCCCAGACTGCCAAAGGGCGCAGGCCAGGCTGAGGGACCCTCCCCCAGTGCACAAATTTCATGCACTGGGCCTCTACTACTAACATATTTGTATAAAAACACAAAAGTATGAGTATTTTAAAAATTAAATAAGCCTTAGAGATAAATTTAGACCAAATAATCTTTAATACATACTCTTTTTAAGATAATAGTATTTCTAAAAAGAAAACTGATTTTTAAAAATATATTTTTATTGATTTCAAAGAGGAAGGGAGAGGGAGAGAGAGACAGAAACATCAATGATGAGAGAGAATCATTGATTGGCTGCCTCCTGCATGCCCCCCACTGGTGATCGAGCCCCGCAACCCAGACAGGTGCCCTTGACCAGAATCGAACCTGGGACCCTTCAGTCGCAGGCCGATGTTCTATCCACTGAGCCAAACCGGCTATGGCTGATTTTTCTTAAATGATAAGAGTTATGTCATTTATCTCCAATGACAGTATTGCTTTGATTTGTGGTTCTATATACAGAACAGTTTTGGAAAGCACATCTCAAATTCAAACTGAACCTCTTGTGCCTTCTAATTATTAATGATAACCTGATTATTTAGGAATAATAAGTACCAAGTTTCGGATTATCTAGCTCCCTTGCTCCTCTTTTGCTGAACCTGTTTTTAGAGACTCATTACTTCTTTGTAAGTTCAATTAGAGGGGGGTCAAGCACAACAAAGATAAAAGTTCTCAGTTTTTAATTTTTTTTAAAAGGTGTATTAAGAGATTTTCCTGAGAAGGATATGTAACTTCCTGGCTCAAAATAAGGACTCTAAATAAAGATTTTTAACCTATGTTTAATCTCATTTCAGCTGTCACAAGAAGTAAAAAAGTATGATGTTATTAAAAACTTGCTATTAGTGTGTATGTAACAGAAAGAGAGAGAGAGAGAGAAGAGGAAGAGGGAAGGGGGTAGAGAGGGAGAGAAAGAGAGAGAAAGAAGTAATAATAATTTTCCCAACACAATTTTTAGAAAGAAGCTGAAATCTTACTGAACTTTTGAAAAGCAAGACCCAACAAGTGTGCAGGATCCTAAAACAAACATGAAATACAGTTTCACAAGGAAGATGCTAATTTAGGAAAACTTGGCAGTAAGCACTCTTTTCTTTTTTCATTGAGATATAATTGACACATAACATTATATTAGTTTCAGGTATACAACATAATGATTCCATATTTGCATATATTGTGAAATGATCACCACAATACATCTAGTTAACATCATCACCACACAAATTTCTTTTTCTTGTGATGAGAACTTTTTAAAGATTTACTCTCTTAGCAATTTTCAAATATGTAATACAGTATTATTAACTACAGTCATCATGCTGTACTTCACATCCTCATGACTTACTTATTCATAACTGGAAGTTTGTACCTTTTGACTCCCTTCACCCATCTCACATATCTCCTGCCCATGCCCCCCCCATCTTGGCAACCACCAATGTGTTCTATGACCATATTTATCTTTTAAGATTCCACATATAAGTGAGATTATATGGTTATTTGTCTTTCTCTGTCTTATTTTACTTAGCATGATGTCCTCAAGGCAGTGAAAAACTTAATGTTTCCTTAGCAGTTATTCCTTATTCTTGATATTTTATGCATTATTATTTTCTATCTTAATCAGAACTAGTGAATTAATAGAACAGAATTGGGCTATTTAACTGTACTGGTGAGATTTTCAATTACTGAATGGGAAATTAAGCACAATAGAAAGGTTTTATGCTATACTCCAAACAGTCATATATTAACCAATATAAAGTTTGCTTAAACAGAAAACATTTAAATAAATTAACACCTCTATTTTAATATAGTTAGCATAAAATCCACTAACTATTCAATACTAAATTTATCAAGTGTAATAACTGAATATTGTAAAGAAAAAAATTTCCCCCACTTTACAACAATTTCTGTACCATTTAGATCTCAAAATATTAACTTCAACATAATTATTTAGAGTCCCTCTAAAGCACCGACAGTACCTGGGCACTAAATGCATTTTATTCTTAAAAATATTAAAAGAAAATTACTATACCTGGATCCCACTGCGCCATCTCCAGAGTCTTGGCTTCCAGCTTCACTTGGTGTGCTCACAGATTTGGAGGATGGAGACATAGGAGGAGGGACTAAATAGTGAAACAGACAGGTATCCGCTGTTACTACACGGAGAGGTTGCTCAGCTTATGAAGTTTCAAAAGTAATTTAACATGAAGTAATTAACAAAAAATAAAAAATAATGGCAAACCAAAAAACAAAATACATGAATGAAAATGAACAGTAGAAAGAAGAGGAGAAAGACAAAGTTAAAAATGCATGCTGATGATCATGCAACTTCTCTGGCAAAATGCATTTGGGCTTTATATTTTTAAAAAGCAAGGTTACAGAAGGATGCATCTTCATCTCAGCCAATACAAAATGTGGGCACTAATTTTCAAAGGAGAGCATTCCTTCTCCCCTTTCTAATTTCCCACTTTTAAGATCACCAGAGTGTAAATAATACTTATAATTGCTGTCAATATCAAAACTCTAAAATATGCTTCAAAAGTCATTAACTCTGGTTTTTCTGAGATTTATTTTTAAGTGTTAATTTTTATTTAATACTGTTTTCTTTCAAAAATGTCCTGATTTAATTTCCCCCCACCAAAAAATAAAAGCCAATTTAGAGAATGACTGACTACAGGAATGACTCCTTTAAAATGTCCATTAGTTTCCAGCAATTTGGGTGAAAAGTGCAAACAGGCCATAAAACAGCATGCCTTCTAAACATGATGCATAACATAAAGTGATGCATGCAACTGAGACAAGGCAAGACTTATGGCAACTTCCTTACCCCAGTATTCAGAAAAAACTGAAGTGTACAGACAAAGATACAGACACCCAAAATATTCTTAATCCCTTCTTATAGAAAAATACACATTTTTCATAATATATAAAACAAACAGCAAATGCTTTCCCCTAAACTGTCATTTATAACATTATATACTAACAGTTGAGCGTGCATATTTCATGCTTTCACATTTGTAAAACTTTTTGATTACCACTGCAGGGAGAGTAAGAAGATCATCACTGCCATCTTCTGGTTAAATTTTACCATAATTGTCCCCAACCCCAAGTATCATTTTAAAATCATTTTCTAATGTACAATATTAAGTGACTAATACATTTTATGTTGAGCTGTAAGCCCTTCTTTTACTAGTCTACTGAAAAGAAGGTAAGTTCGCAGTTATATAGGAACTAACGAAATATGTACTTAATTAAAAGTCTGTGTTATTGAAATAGTCATATTCACTGAACCCTTAAAATTATGTTAAATGTTTATACATGCTGCAGTAGAAACAGTGGGTTTGCTAGTCTAACAAGTTTAGTATGACAAATTACATCTTAAACATAGGTGCACAACTGATCATCTTATTTTTTCAGTGGCAAATTCTATTGGTAACCAGTAAGATTAGAAGGAAAAAAATCATAGCTATAATGTTTCCTGAGATAGTGATGAACTATTACTTAATTTCCAAAGGACTTGAAATGCAAAATCAAATGTTTCTAACTTTGTGATTAAATCTCTCAGAGACAATGATAAAACCAAATCACTTTCATATAACAGGGTGTCCCCCAAAAATGTATGAATACTTTATCAGCTGATAGCTCAATTTTGAAAACAAAATGTATTTTAATAAACACTATCTTTGTAACTATTCAGTGTGTATATACATTTTGGGGGGATAACCTATAGTTTGCATGCAGATGGCACTGTGCTAAGTGCTGCATGTATAACTCAAAGTAGCTAAAAATTACTTGTATCTGAAATAAAAGAACATTAATATCCCTTAACTTCTCTTATGTTACATTTCCTTATCTTTTTTGTCCATTTCTCACTATAAGGCTTCCCTTAAGATCTAAATAAAGAGCAATATCTAATAGTGGTTTGCCATTATAAGCACAAGTACATGTTTATTAAATCATAATGGGGCAACATAATGTTTTGATATTAGAGGTTTTTAAAAGAGAAAGTTTATATTCTTTAAATTACATACTTAACTTCATGTTTAGAAAAAAATTTTTTCTAAGTAATTATTAGAAAGATTAGAAGAAAATAGTAATATTCCTCTCCATGTAATTATTTTTGATGAACTATAAAATTCTTTTTCAATGTAATATGTTATTTCCCCTTTCTAGTGACTTCAAGTATCAATAATTCCACTCAACAAGTTCAATAGTATCTTTCTTGGTTAAGACTACATTAAAAAAAAAAAAAAAAAAATATATATATATATATATATATATATATATATATATATATATATATATGATCTCCTCAAATTCTTTATGGAGATATGTTAAATTGTAATTATAGATACATAAATAAATACACTAACTTAGCCAATTCTGAAATAGAAGTTTCAGAAATAAAGAGTACATCCATCTTAGGTGTGATGCTACCAAATTATCAGCCAGAAGCAAAATAAATCACCATAACTTCAAGTTTACAATAAGATAAAAATCTCTATACCAAAACTATATTCTTTCTGGGAAAAAAAAGATTTCTAAGCTGGATGACGAAGAGGTTTATTAAGATCTCAAAGTTATCTGGCCCACCAACTTTATCTTGCAATAATAAATTAAGGTAAACTACAAAAAGGAACAAAACTAAAAAAAGGAAGTTACTATTATTGAAAAAGGAAGAATGTTAATAGGGAAAAAAAGGGAATGGTAGTTTTATTTGATGACTACCATATTTTAACCCAATTAGTCTAGAAAAATCAAAGAATACAGTAATTGCACAAAGCAATGCCACATACTCCCAGACTCCAACAAATGACCCCTAAGAACAAATGAAAGCATGCATTCAGGGATTTAAAATACACACATACACACACACACACACACACACACACACACACACACACTAAACAACTCATTGAATCTCAATTGTCAGAAAAGACTCAATTCTAGAATTCATTTTTAAAGACGGGTTAAGATTCCAATCAAATAACATAAGCTATTAAGTTTAAATGATATGCTTAATAATAACAGTGATTTAATCAGATTACTTTGCTACACAGTTCAGTATATAAATTAGCATAAATGAACTTAAACTTCTTAGAACAGTGGTTCTCAACCTCCCTAATGCTGCGACCCTTTAATACAGTTCCTCATGCTGTGGTGACCCCCAACCATAAAATTATTTTCATTGCTACTTCATAACTGTAATTTTGCTACTGTTATGAATCGTAATGTAAATATGTGATATGCTATATATGTTTTCCGATGGTCACAACCCACAGGTTGAGAACCGCTGTATTAGAAGCTTAGAGCAAAGACACCTATTCTCTTCTCTTAGAACCGACAGAGAAATATGGAGTAAACTGAAAAACAAATCTACACCAAGCACTCACTGATCATGTAAGTAATACTGAAAGATTATGACTCTAATTCTCTAGGACAAAAAGCTAATTGAGAAGGCCTTTCCCGCCAGCTTAGATTTTGGCCTTCCAGGGATATAAAATTAACATTGCTGATTTTTGCCCTGTGAAGAAACTACTAGAATATCCTTTTATATATATATGTACTAGAGGCCCGGTGCACAAAAATTTGTGCACTCGGGGGGGAGGGGGGGTCCCTCAGCCCGGCCTGTGCAATCTCGCAGTCTGGGACCCCTTGGGAGATAACGCCCTGCTGGCTTAGGCCTGATCTCAGGTGGAAGAGGGCAGGCCCAATCCCTAGGTGCAGCCCCTGGTCGGGCTCAGAGCAGGGCCGATTGGGGAGTTTGGGCGCTACCCCCTGTCATGCACAGAGCAGGGCGGATCGGGAGGTTGCGATGCCACCCTCAGTCACACTCAGGGTAGGGCCGATTGGGGGGTTGGGGCACCGCCCCCTGTCACACTCAAGGCAGGGTCGATGCGGAGGTTGCAGCGCCACCCCGTCACGCACACAGCAGGGCCAATCGGGGGGTTGGGGCGCTGCCCCCTGTCACGTACACAGCAGGGCCCATCAGGGGGGTTGGGAAGCTCCCCCCTGTCACACACAGAGCAGGGCCCATCAAGGGGTTGGGGAGCTCCCCCCTGTCACACACAGAGCAGGGCCCATCAAGGGGTTGGGAAGCTCCCCCCTGTCACACACAGGGCAGGGCCCATCAAGGGGTTGGGGAGCTCCCCCCTGTCACACACAGGGCAGGGCCCATCAAGGGGTTGGGGAGCTCCCCCCTGTCACGCACAGAGCAGGGCAGATCAGCGGGTTGGGGCGCCGCCCTCTAACACCCACAGAGCAGGGCCAATCAGGGGGTTGGGGCGCCGCCACTGTCACACTCAGGGCAGGGCCAATGGGGAGGTTATGGCTCTACCCCGTCACACACAGAGCAGGGCCCGTGGGGGGGTGCGGGGGGGGGGTGTTGGGGCACCGCCCTCTATCACCCACAGAGCAGGGCCGATCAGGGGGTTTGGGTGCTGCCCCCTGTCAGGCTGATCCCAGTGCCGGGAGGCCTCGCGGCTCCGCTGATCCCGGTGCTGGGAGGCATATTACCCTTTTACTATATAGCATAGGGGCCTGGTGCACAGGTGGGGGTCTGGCTGGTTTGCCCTGAAGGGTGTCCTGGATCAGGGTGGGGATTCCCACTGGGGTGCCTGGCCAGCCTGGGTGAGGGGATGATGGCTGTTTGCAGCTGGTCACACCCCCTTCAGGGTGGGGGTCCCCACTGGGGTGCCTGGCCAGCCTGGATGAGGGGATGATGGCTGTTTGCAGCTGGTCACACCCCCTTCAGGGTGGGGGTCCCCACTGGGGTGCCTGGCCAGTCTGGGTGAGGGGCTGAGGGCTGTTTTCAGGCTGGGGGTGACTGAAGCTCCCAACTGTTCCTTTTTTCCTTTTTTTTTTTTTTTTTTTATTCTGGGCCAGCTTTAGCTTGAGGCTTGGCTCCAGCTCTTAGGCCTCCACTGCTGAAAGTAGGTTTCTGCCCTTTGCTTACAATGTTGCGATCCCGCTGGCTGAAGTCTGGCAGTATTCGTTACAATGTTTCTTAAACTGCAGGCTCAGAGGCCTGCAGCCACAGGCGGGGAAAGTTGGTTTCCTCCGTCACTGAAGCAAGCAAGCCTCATGTTAGTTTCAAGCTGCCTGGCTGCCGGCCGCCATCTTGGCTGACAGTTAATTTGCATATCTCGCTGATTAGCCAATGAAAAGGGTAGCGGTCGTACACCAATTACCATGTTTCTCTTTTATTAGTGTAGATAATATATTTTTATTAGAGGCCCAGTACATGAAATTCCTGCACTGGGGTGGGGGAGGCCCTCAGCCTGGCCTGTGCCCTCTCGTGGTCCGGGAGCCCTCAGGGGATGTCCAACTGATGGCTTAGGCCTGCTCGCGCCATTGCCACTACGCTGACCAGCTGTAGCCTGGCTTCTGGCTGAGCGGCGCCCCCCTGTGGGAGTGCACTGACTACCAGGGTGCAGCTCCTGCATTGAGCATCTGCCCCCTGGTGGTCAGTGCACATCATAGCAACCGGTCATTCTGCTGTTCAGTCAATTTGCATATTAGCCTTTTATTATATAGGATTGATTTCAGAGAGGAAGGGAGAGGAAGAGAGAGAGAGAAACATCAATGACGAGAGGGAATCATTGACTGGCTGCCTCCTGCATGCCCCCTACTGGGGACTGAGCCCGCAACTTGGGAATGTGCCCTTGACCGGAACTGAACCCAGGACCCTTGAGTCCACAGGCTGACGCTCTATCCACTGAGCAAAACCAGCTAAGTCTAGAATATTCTTAAAGCACAAAGGACTTGGGAATGTACCTAGATTTAGAATTACATTTGAGTCAACCACTGAAAACTACACAGAAGTCTCAGAGATGAAAAATGCTGAGGAAACCAAGATGGCGGCATAGGTTAGCACTGGAGATTCCTGCCTCGAACAACCACTTCAAAAAAAAACAACTAAAGATGGAACGGACATCATCCAGAACCACAGGAAGGCTGGCTGAGTGGAAATTCTACAACTAGGAGGAAAGAGAATATCATACCCAGACTCAGAGGAGGTGCAGTGCTGAAGTAAAATACTTAGGTGCGGAGTGCGCGCGAGTGGGCTGGCGGCGGAGGGCTCGGTTGTTGTTTTCAATCGGGAGGGAGTTTCAGACTCTGAGCTCCAGATCCGGGCAAGTCTCTAGGGACCCAGACTCAAACGGGAGAAGTGGGACTGTCTGGCTTCGGTCGGAACTCGAAGGCAGCTTTCTCTCCGAGGTTTGCAGCGGTTGCTGGGACTCTGTGAGGCAGAGCCCCTAGGGACGGAACTGAGAGCAGCCATAACTGCTCGCTCCGGCCCGCCCTGTAGATCCCCGGGACCTCAGGCAAATGCTAGATTAGCACCGCCCTAGAGATCCAGCACAGAAGCTCTCCCACTGCAGACACAGCGGACTCTCATAGACAGTTAGCCTGGAGGTCAAATCACCCCCGGTATTGCCGACATCAATCAAGGCTTAACTACAACAAGACTGTGCACAAAGACCACTAGGGGGTGTATTGAGAAAGCATAAAAAATGCGGAGACAAAGAAACAGGACAAAACTGTCAATGGAGGATATTGAGTTCAGAACCACACTTTTAAGGTCTCTTAAGAACTGTCTAGAAGCCGCCTATAAATGTAGTGAGATCCTCAAGAAAACTAATGAGACTCTCGATGTTATAAGAACCAACTAGAAATTAAGCATACACGGACTGAAATAACGAATACTATACAGACTCCCAACAGCAGACCAGAGGAGCTCAAGAATCAAGGCAAAGATCTGAAATGCGAAGAAGCAAAAAACACCCAACCAGAAAAACAAAATGAAAAAAGAATCCGAAAATACGAAGATAGTGTAAGGAGCCTCTGGGACAGCTTCAAGCGTACCAACATCAGAATTATAGGGGTGCCAGAAGATGAGAGAGACCAAGATATTGAAAACCTATTTGAAGAAATAATGACAGAAAACTTCCCCCACCTGGTGAAAGAAATAGACTTACAGGTCCAGGAAGCGCAGAGAACCCCAAACAAAAGGAATCCAAAGAGGACCACACCAAGACACATCATCATTAAAATGCCAAGAGCAAAAGACAAAGAGAGAATCTTAAAAGCTGCAAGAGAAAGAAACTCAGTTACCTACAAGGGAATAACCATACGACTGTCAGCTGATTTCTCAACAGAAACTTTGCAGGCCAGAAGGGAATGGCAAGAAATATTCAAAGTGATGAATACCAAGAACCTACAACCAAGATTACTTTATCCAGCAAAGCTATCATTCAGAACTGAAGGTCAGATAAAGAGCTTCACAGATAAGGAAAAGCTAAAGGAGTTCATCACCACCAAACCAGTATTAAAGGTATCCTTTAAGAAGAGGAAGAAGAAGAAAAAGGTAAAGATACAAATTATGAATAACAAACATGCATCTATCAACAAGTGAATCTAAGAATCAAGTGAACAAATAATCTGGTGATCATAATAGAATCAGGGACATAGAAAGGGAATGGACTGATTATTCTTGGGGGGGAAAGGGGTGTGGGAGATGCGGGAAGAGACTGGACAAAAATCGTGCACCTATGGATGAGGACAGTGGGTGGGGAGTGAGGGCGGAGGGTGGGGCGGGAACTGGGAGGAGGGGAGTTATGGGGGGGAAAAAAGAGGAACAAATGTAATAATCTGAACAATAAAGATTTAATTAAAAAAAAAAAAGAAAGAAAAGAAAAATGCTGCACCACCCAATTATTTTTCAAGTAAAAGAAAACCTCTGGCAAGAAGGGACTTTTCCAGGAAAAAGGACCTAGAAAGGTGGACAGTCAAGGCAAATAAATGCAGGGAAAGAAAGTGGTGGTAGAAGACAGTGATATAGAAGAGTGAGCTTCTAAGATAATCTGAGGTTGTAAGAATTTCTTCTAGGATTCTTACTATTCAAAAACAGCCCTTGTTACAATTATGCCCCCTTGTGGACACAAGTGCTCCGAGCATGGAATATTAACATCTAAATAACTTTTTCATACCTTACTTTTTTACCTAAATGCTATTGCTTTAAACCTTAAACCTCTAGAAACCATTAATTTCTCCCTTTTCTCTGGCCCCTTCTCCTAATAATGAAGTTTATTCTCCACTAATCTCCCCTAAATGTTTCTGTTCTTTTATTTTCTACAATGTAATTCAGAGCATCAGATAAATGCTTAAAAAGAAATAAAAATAAAATTTTACAGAATTAAAATACTATAAGAAACTTAAAATTAGACTAAAATTTGAAAAAAAATGACTTGGTATACGGAAAGCATTCTATCAAAAAATCATATTTAAAATATTCAAAAGTTACAAGAGGAAGGGGAAAAAAATGAAGCAATACTTATTTTGACCAACAAATTTCTTTTCTTTTTAATAAAAGAAAACCTAGATATCACATTTACTCTATCCAATTGATACAGACTCAGGCTACAGAGTAACTGACAATATGCTTTCATCTCTTTACAAACTAGATAAAACAGTAGTTACACATACAAAAGGAGATTCACTTTATTTTTTCCATCATCAATGTTTAAGAACTCCACATTTGATACAATATGTCTTGAATGCTGTATCTAAAATTAACTTTCTTAAGACTTGCAACTTAAATTTAATTAAAAAAAAAAGGCATAATGGAAATTTCCACTATGCTTTTTCCTAAGTTTTAAACACTAAGATTTTGCTGTTGCTTTTAAAGCAGAATGGCTTTTACTTGGCCTTACCAGCTATAAAGACATATAACCTAATAACTGAACAAATATTTAAGTGTCTAGCCTGTGCTGGGCACCAGGAATAAAAATGTTATCTCTTCTCTCAAGAACCTCTGACAGAAAGCAGTCAAATGACCAAATAAATAAGGATATACCAGTGAACAGAAGCTAAGAGTTTTTATTAGCTATATCTTTTACAAAAAAAAGCAACACATGAATTCTCTTTGGTAGAATAAAAAAAAGAATAAAAAGTCCATTTTAGCTGAAACCGGTTTGGCTCAGTGGATAGAGCGTCAGCCTGCAGACTGAAAGGTCCCAGGTTCGATTCCGGTCAAGGGCAGGAACCTGGGTTGCGGGCACGTCCCCAGTGGGAAATGTGCAGTAGGCGGCTGATCGATGTTTCTCTCTCATTGATGTTTTTGACTATCTCTCTCCCTTCCTCTCTGTGAAAAATAAATAAAATATATTTAAAAAAAAATAAAAAAGTCCATTTTAAAAAAATAATAGAGTGATTTAAAAAAAATAAATTTTCTTGAGTATCCTAGCAGTGTTTTTATATTTTATAATAAAATATATTTAACAAACTTATTCTGTATTTAAAAGAAAAACAAGTATCCACCCTGGATCATGATACAACATGTGTTTTTTTTCCCTCACGGGTTAACGTCAAAAAAATTTGACAACCACTGTCTACATCTGTATCCCATAATCTTCAGGCCCAATTTTACATAAATACTGGAAAGATTTTTAGGCATTTGTCAGAGAACAAAGGTGGAAAACCACACAACTCATTTAATGAGACCAGTATAAC
Organism: Myotis daubentonii; assembly: GCF_963259705.1. Taxonomy (NCBI): domain Eukaryota; kingdom Metazoa; phylum Chordata; class Mammalia; order Chiroptera; family Vespertilionidae; genus Myotis; species Myotis daubentonii. The sequence continues at coordinate 46,689,711 of NC_081846.1, forward strand.
CATTATAATAAAACCAGATAAGATACAGTAAAAGGAAAAAAAAATCTTAGTCTTCTGAGCTTAAATAAAGAATCTCTATATATAAAAGCCTAAGTGACCATTAGGACCGAACGACCAGAATGACCGGATGATCGGAATGACCGGATGATCGGAATGACTGGACAACTGGTCACTATGATTCACACTGACCACCAGGGGGCAGATGATCAATGCAGGAGTGCCCCCAGGTGGTCAGTGCATTCCCACAGCCAACCTCCTGTGGCCCCTCCCCTGGCTGGCCAACCTCAGCAGCCCCTCCCACCCCCCAGCCAGCTAACCTCCAGTGGCGCCTTCCCCCAGTCGGCCAACCTCTCATGGCCCCTTCCCCTGGCCGGCCAACCTCCCATGGTCCCTCCCCCCAGCTGGCCGGCCTCAATCAGGACTGGGTGAGATGGCCCCGATCAGCTCCGATTGCCAGCCAGGCTGAGGGACGCCCCCCCCCCCCAACTTGTGCACGAATTCGTGCACCAGGCCTCTAGTTCCTAAATGAAATACTAACAAATCTAGCAATGTATAAGAAAAATAGTATCTCAAAGCTAAGTTGCAGAATGTAAATATGCTTTTACATTAGAAAACATACCAATATAAATCATCATATATATTTAAAGGAAAACAAAACACATTTTCATCTCAAAATATGAAGACCTATAAGGTTCTGAAAATATTTTGGTGGTTTTAAAGAACATCCACAAATTCTATGTGAATGTGGGCTGGATTTGGTGACTCTCTTGCAATGGACAGAATGTGGCAGCAATGATGCTGTGGGACTGCCAAAGGTATGCCATAAAAAGGACAGCTTCCTCCTGGCTCTCTTTCTCTCCCAGATTGCTCACTTTGGGAGAGCCCAGCTGACCTGCTGGAAGGATACTCAAACAGTTCTGTGGAGTGGCCCACAGGGGGAGGAACTCAGCCCTCCCTTGCCAACACCAACTTGCCAGCCATGGGATTGAGCCACCTTGAAAGCAAATCCTCTAGCCCCAGTCAACACCTCAGGTGACTACAACTCTAACATCTTGACTTCAACCCCATGAGAGTTCTGAGACAAAACCACTCAACTAAGCCACTATTAAATTCCTGGCTAACAAAAACTTAGAGATAATAAACGTTTATTATTGTTTTGTGTATTTAAAAAAAACACACAAACCTGATAAAAGAATAGAAAACTTAAATAGACTATAATCATTAAAACCTGAAACAGCCCTAACCGGTTTGGCTCAGTGGATAGAGCATCAGCCTGCGGACTGAAAGGTCCCAGGTTCGATTCCGGTCCAGGGCATGTATCTTGGTTGTAGGCATATCCCCAGTAGGAGGTGTGCAGGAGGCAGCTGATCGATGTTTCTCTCTCATCGATGTTTCTGGCTCTCTATCCCTCTCCCTTCGTCTCTGTAAAAAATCAATAAAATATATTTTAACAAAAACAAAAAACCTGAAACAGTGAAAAAAACAAAAACAAAAAAACTCCTGTTGTCCACCACCCCTGGGGAAAAAAGTTATAATCCCAGGCAGCTTTATAGTTCAATTTTTCAAGTTTTTAAGGAACAGGTAATATCTATCCTTTACAAGTTGTTCTATAAAACAGCAAAAGGGAAAGCTGTCCAATTTATTTTAAATGAGACAGTACAAGTATGGACAGTACAAGAATATTACAGCAAAGTCATAAAATACACACACACACACACACACACACCCTTATCTGCCACACCTTGGAAGTGACTATTAGTAATTAAAGTGAAAAGTTAAGCATGTCTCATGCTTTTCTAACATAAAATGCAGTTAGACTGGCAGGCGTGGGCAAACTTTTTGACTCGAGGGCCACAATGGGTTCTTAAACTGGACCGGAGGGCCGGAACAAAAGCATGGATGGAGTGTTTGTGTGAACTAATATAAATTCAAAGTAAACATCATTACATAAAAGGGTACAGTCTTTTTTTTTTTTTTTTTTTTTTTAGTTTTATTCATTTCAAACGGGCCGGACCCGGCCCGCGAGCCGTAGTTTGCCCATGGCTGAGTTAGAGTAACCACATAGCCCTGTTTATGGAGGGAAAAGCTCCCCTTTATAGAAAAATGAGACACACTGTATAATGCCATGTATGTATAAAAAACATACACACATAGATATATGAAAATTTGAAAAATGTAAACACATGTAGGACAGATCAAAAGGATGTATGTGAAAAATGCAAAAGTACTTAATGCAAGACGGAAGAAGAATGAAACTGGAGATGGGGTATAAGGGAGAAACAAACACACATATGCATACAACTAAAGAATGATCTTTCAAGAACTGATGATGGAGGTGGGCAATAAATTAATAAATATGTGCAGGTGAATGCAGTGAAATGGATATCTTACAAAGAACAGAAAAGGAAAAAAAAATCCTTGAAGTGCTCTAACCGGTTTGGCTCAGTGGATAGAGCGTCAGCCTGCGGACTGAAGGGTCCCAGGTTTGATTCCGGCCAACGGCATGTACCTTGGTTGCGGGCACATCCCCAGTAGGGGGTGTGCAAGAGGCAGCTGATTGATGTTTCTCTCTCATCAATGTTCCTAACTCTCTATCCCTCTCCCTTCCTCTCTGTAAAAAATCAATAAAATATATTTTTAAAAAAATCCTTGAAAGCAAATCCTCTTGTCCCAGTCAACACCTCAGGTGACTACAACTCTAAGGTAATCTAAGGTTGTAAGAATTTCTTCCAGGATTCTTACTATTCAAAAACAGCCCTTGTTACAATTATGCTCCCTTGTGGACACAAGTGCTCCAAACCTGGAATATTAACATCTAAACAAAAGCCAAAGGCTCAGAAAAAAAATGATTATTCAAAGACTAAGCAGCTAACAAGCAACTTGGTATTTTTTAAACAAGAAAAGACTGTTCTGATTTATTTACTTTTAAAACCATAATATGCAACATAAGTTTATTAAACATTAACGTATTTCAATCTTCACACTCTATAATAAGGAAAAGGCAAATGAGCTGAAGGAAATAACAATGAAGCAGACCATGAGAGAAACCAGCTTTTTCATCTTCAAACCTTTTAGAAATATCAGCTCTAAGGACTATTTTGTTGTAGTTTTGCAACAGGTATACAGCAGTTACTATCTCTGGTATTTGTTCCCTGGACTAGATGAAATGAGCCCACAAGCTAACCCTGAAATTTTAGGTCCCTAAAGGACAATGACCATGTCAAACTAAAATATCATGTAAAAGCACCCAGCTCAAAATTATTTTAGGCACTAATGCTTTCTAATATGTAACTATAGATTATCCTCAGTACCTCTTCTATTTCAGCCTTTTGGTCTAGCACTGCTATAAAAATGAGTAACACAGAAAAAGAATGAGACTAAGTCAAAAGAATGTACCAATATTATTTTCCTTATTACCATTGAGAGCAGAAGGCTATAAGCTTCTCCTTCCACTCCTATACTTGTGAATACTAATATACCTTTAGAATTTTGATTGATTATCTACACCTCTGTCTAACCTACAGCAAAGAATGTAGAATTAAAATCAGGAATCACAGTCATCTTTAAGGTTAATACAGTATGGCACAGAAAACTTGATCAACAAATATTTGTTGAAATAAATTACTGATTTAACAAGGAAAGTTAAGTGGTGGTTCATGTATGTTAATAAACATAATTAACCTTGCAGCTCTCTTGAACAAACAAAAGAACCATGTATTAGCACATCTGAAAAAAGACAATTCAAAATAAAAGATAAGATCAATAATTCTTAAGATACACGAATAAGAAAAATATGCAAAATATATTGTCAACGCACTCATCTCAAGTACATCTGAGCTGAATGGAATATATGTCTCTCATAAATGGATATATTCTTATCCTTACCAATGGGGGATTCTGGAGTTAGCCCCATGCTTTGAAGCAATGCTTCAGCTTCTCTTCTTTTTTTCTCAAGATCTGATTCTTCTTGCACAGGAGCAACTGCTTCCTTCTTCTGATCAGTCTAAAATTTTTAAGTTAAAAACTTAAGTTTACATATGGTACACAACATTTGCAAAAAATGTATTTTGAATAGACATTATACTAATTAAGTGAAAATCATTCTCAACAGAGTTCTAGTAAGTAATCTCCAAATGATATGTACTAACTAGATTCACTTTTTTATATAATCAAAGAGCTCCCACAAAAATTTTCCTAATAGGTAAATTCTAAAAGTACAGTCAACTTCTAATTATCTACAATATTAAATTGTTATCCACAGTTAGGAATTGTGAAACTCTCCCCCAGAGGCACAAAAGCTTAGACATAAATATCACAACGCTATGAAAAAAAAAAAAAGATGGAGTTCTTTAAAAGGTAACTAATTTTAACTAAACAGACAATTTGATTTGTTGAAAACAGTAGGGTACCTCAAACTTCTGTATGAAGTAGTCATTGTATTTATGCAACTTTATGTAAGGATGTTTGTAAAAAATGCATCTGTAAAAATGCTTTACAAATTTTTTTTAACTATAGCTATTATCCTATATAATAAAAGCCCAGCGATCAAAAGGCAGAACGACCAGTCGACCAGTTGCTATGACATGCATTGACCACCCAGGGGCAGATGCTCAACACAGGAGCTGCCCCCCATGGTGGTCAATGTGCTCCCACAATGGGAGTGCCGCTGGGCTGACCCGGATGAGCGGTGCTCCCACAGCAGGAGCAGCCGCTCAGAGGATGGGTCCACAGCTGCTTGGCTGACCAGGATGAGTGGCTGCTCCCGCTGTAGCCGCTTGGCTAAGTGGGATGAGTGGTGCTCCCACAGCAGGCCAATCCCCGCAGGCCACGCCCCCCACCAGTGCACGAATCCTGTGCACCAGGCCTCTAGTTCATCATAAAAATATGGCTGGGTTTGATAAAATTCACTTTTGCATAGTTCAAAACATTTTTTAAATTAAGTTCTTGTCAACTTTTATTTTAGACATTTATAATTTCAGCAAAATCTTCCAGTTAAACTAGAGAAACCTCAATACTCTCAGATCATCCAAAACATTTCAAGTGAAATTTAAGCCTTCTGGGGAAAGTTCTATATATACAGTATTGTCCCCTTATCCATGGTTTTACTTTCCATGCTCTCAGTTACCTGTGGTTAACCTTGGTCTGAAAATATTAAATGGAAAATTCTAGAAATGAATAATTCGTACATTTTACATTGCATGCCATTCTGAATAGCATGATAAAATTTTGCTCTGAAGCTGTCCTTTCAGGCTGGGATGTGAATCATCCCTTTTTTCCAGTGTACATGCTAATCGCTTGTAAGTCACTTAGTAACAGTCTTGGTGATCAGATCGACTATCATGGTGTTGAAATGCTTGTGTTCAAGAAACCCTTATTTTATTTAATAACTAGAGGCCCAGTGCATAAATTCGTGCACAGGTGGGGTCCCAAGGGGGATGGAGGGGTGGGCCGGGATGCGATCGGCCCTCTGAGCTGGTGGTGGGACGCCCTTTCCGGCCTGGGATCCAGATCCGTCCTGTGGATGTTCACACTGGTTGTCGGGAGCTACCTGGCGGCCACTTTTATGTTGTTTCTTCCTTGCGGAGCATCTAGGGAAGGGAAGCGGCCGCGGTGCCCGAGGCCAACTTCCAGGAGGCCAGCGGCGCTGTCGGGATCATAGCGGTGGAGCTGGTCCTGGAGACTGGAACTGCAGGAGTACTGAGGGAGTGAGTGGCTGCTGCCGGGCTGGTGAGTTGCACTGTCACCAGGACGGATGTGTCAGCTGAGTGGCGCTCCCACTGTGGGAGTGCACTGACCACCAGGGGGCAGCTCCTGCATTGAGCGTCTGCTCCGGGTGGTCAGTGCGCATCAAAGCCACTGGTCATTCCGGTTGTTCGGTCGTAATGGTTACTTAGGCTTTTATATATATAGATGTCCCTAACCAGCCCTGGTCGGTTTGGCTCAGTGGCTAGAGCATCAGCCTGTGCACTAAAGGGTCCCAGGTTCAATTCAGGTGTAAGGCATGTCCCTCAGTTGCAAGCTCAATCCTCAGCCCTGGTTGGGGGCACATGCAGGGGGCAACCAACTGATATTTCTCTCTCACATCAATGTTTCTCTCGCGCTGTCTCTCCCCCTCCCTTTCACTCTCTCTAAAAATCAATGGAAAAAAATATCCTCGGATGAGGATTAACAACAACAAAATAATAATAATGTCCCAAACCACATTAATGACACTGGCATTTCAGATATGCCAAATAGAAGCCATAAAATGCATCCTTTAAGTGAAAAGGTGAAAGTTCTTGACTTAATAAAGAAAAACAATTGTATGCTGAGGTTGCTAAGATCTATTCTATGATAAGAATGAATATTTTATTTGTGAAATTGTAAAAAAGGAAAAAGAAATCTGTGCTAGTTTGTTGAGAGAACACATTCACATAACTTTTATTACAGTATATTATTATAATTGCTCTATTTTATCAGTTATGGGCTGCATTGTTTCAGTCAACAATAACCCAGATATACAATGGTGGTCCCGTAAGATTATAATGGAGCTGAAAAATTGCTACCTCCTAGGGATGTCATAGTGGAATGCATTAAGCACGTGTTTGTGCTGATGCTGGTGTAAACAAACCCACTGTGCTTTCAGTCAGATGAAAGTACAGCACATATAATTATGTATACTACATGACACTTGATAATAATAATAAATGACTATGTTAATGGTTTAAGTATTTACTATATTTTTTATCATTATTTTAGAGTGTACTATTTCTATTTATAAAAAACGAGTTTACGGTAAAACAGCATGCCTGTTACCCTGGCAGGAGCCCTCATATATCTGTTTACCATGTATTTACACGTATGTACTATGCAGACTTGATGTTGTTTTGTTTTGTACAGTAACATGCTTGTGGCCTAGGAGTAATAGGCTGTACCATACAGCCAAGGTGGGTACTAGGCTATACCAGTGGTCGGCAAACTGCAGCTCACGAGCCACATGTGGCTCTTTGGCCCCTTGAGTGTGGCTCTTCCATAAAATACCGACTTCTGCACATGGGCCACAGAGTTTCAATCACACTGTAAGTGCACGCCCGCACGTGGTATTTTGTGGAAGAGCCACACTCAAGGGGCCAAAGAGCCGCATGTGGCTCGCGAACCGCAGTTTGCCGACCACTGGGCTATACCATCTAGGTTTGTGTAAGTAACTATGATATTTGCACAAGGATGAAATTGCCTACTGACAAATTTCTCAGAACATATTCCCATCATTAAGTGGTGCCTGACTGTATTATTGTTGTTAATCTCTTACTATGCCTAATTTCTAAATTAAACTTTATCATAGGTCCGTATGTATATGAAAAGACATAGTATTTATAAGGTTTGGTATTATCTGAAATTCCAGGCATCCACTGGGTGTCTTGGAACCTTATCCCTTGAAGAAGAAAAAGCTACTGTATACCTCAAATGCCTATTTTGACTAGATAGCTATTACTCATACAATTGTCTGCAGTGAATTTTGTTAGTCATAATATTCTATGATGCCATTTTAACTTTAAAAATTCATCAGAAAATTTCATCAAAATAGGCTATATTATCAAGTTGACACTTTACCTATATACGTATAACATATTGTAGGCTCAATGTTTAATATTATCACTTGTAATGTTTTAAAATTTTTAAATTAAATATATAAATCATGTAACAGATATCCCTTAGAGGCCACTTATGACCATCCTTAGAAAAGAAAAAAACCAAATTTGCTGTCAGCACTAAGAGGCTTAAAGTTATAGATACTACTTTGTAATGGCTCTGCCAGTCTGACTCATGCGTCTACAAGATAGTTTTTAATGAAATAACTAAAAGCTCTAACTCACTAAAAATAATGTACCACAGAAAGGTTCAGAGAACACTAGAAAATTCTTCAATTATAGGCCTTCACAGCATCATTGCATGCCACATATATATCGTACCACTGATTTTTTTTTACTAATATTTTTATTTTTCCCCTAAGAGATTCCTGTAAGTCTGGACTATTTTTTAGGCTATCACATTGAAAAACTTGGTACAAATGTCACAGGACAAATTACCTTACACTGGCCATTTAAAACATATCTGTGGTGAAAATATACAAATTTATCTAAAGAGCTTTCATCAAGATAAATGTACAGTACATTTCAATAAAGGAGCAAGTAAAATATCTCCAGCTCAGCGTCAATGTATATTTGTAGTACATGATTAAATGGTGATGCCAAAAATCAGAAGACATAAGTACTTGGGCCACCTTTATCAAACCCATAACTCAGTAAAAATATTTCAACAACTACTCATGATAAAGGAGATAAAAACAAATCCCCTAACCCGGTGGTCGGCAAACTGCGGCTCTTTGGCCCCTTGAGTGTGGCTCTTCCATAAAATACCACGTATGGGCGCGCATGTACAGTGCGATTGGAACTCCGTGACCCATGCGTAGAAGTCGGTATTTTGTGGAAGAGCCACACTCAAGGGGCCAAAGAGCCGCATGTGGCTCGCGAGCCGCAGTTTGCCGATCACTGCCCTAACCAATTAAATATTCTATTATATATTTCTCTTTGTCGTTAATACTATCTTGACATATTATTAGCAGTTCAGGCTAATAAAATTTTCAGGTAAATAGGTTCAAAATTGAAACTATGTTATGATATACTATAGATGCCATGTTTTATGAGCTGATACCCCTAACACGAGTGGCCCAGTGCACGAAATTCATGCACGGGGGAGGGGGTGTTCCTCAGCCTGGCCTGCACCCTCTCCAATCTGGGACCCCTCGAAGGACGTCCTACTGCCGGTTTACAGGGATCGGGCCTAAACCGGCTGTCGGACATCACTCTCGCAATCCAGGACTGCTGGCTCCTAACCGCTCACTTGCCTACCTGCCTGCCTGATTGCCCCTAACCACTCTGCCTGCCGGCCTGCTTGCCCTCAACTGCTCCCCACTGCTGGCCTGCTTGTCCCCAAATGCCGCCCCCCCACCAGCATGATCACCCCCAACTGCCCCCCCTTCCAGCCTGCTCACCTCCAACTTGCCCCCCCTTGCTGGCCTGCTCACCCCCTCCTTCCCTCCCCCCTGGCCTGCTCACCCCCAACTGCCCCCCTGCTGGCCTGCTCACTCCAAACTGCCCCCTCCTGCCCCCGGTCCTGACCACCTCCAACTGACCCCCCCTGCTGGTCTGCTTGCCCCCACTGGCCATCACGCTGCTTCCACCCAACGGCCTCGCCCCCCACCAGCCTGATCACCCACAACTGCCCTCCCCTCCAGGCCTCTAACTGCCTCTACCTCAGCCCCGCCCACATGGCTTTGTCCAGAAGAACGTCCAGAAGGTCTCCTGGAAGGTCTCCCAGTCTAATTAGCATATTACCCTTTTATTAGTATAGATATTCTTAGAAAACTAAATATGTAAATTGAACTTTTATAAATTAAGCCCTAGAAATGCATCATTCTATGTGAAATATTTTTACTTAGTAAAAAAAAAATCATATTTTAATTGACCACTTTTGATCAGTTGTATCATGCCCGGTACTATCCGTGCTTTCAGGCATCCACTGGGGGTCATGGACCCCACAGATAAGAAGAGACTACTGTACATCTCAAATTCCTACATTGACTAGATAATTATTACTCATGCAACTATCTGCAATGAATTTTGTTAGTCAGACCTGTTTCTTTAAAGTCAGATTCACCTATAGTGTCATTATTTTGCAGTCACAACTGCTGGACTTATTTAAAAAAAAACTATTCTGAAAGCTTTACATAAAGGTGTAAGTACTTGAAATAAAATCCAATTATTTTATATTAAGTTTATTTTCAAAATTCAGACATACTTCCTTCTTTTTCCTTTCTTCTTCTTTTCTCTTCTTTTCCTCTCTGATTTGGGCCAACCGCTGCTTCTTACGTTCCAGCTCTGCCTTTAATTCACTTTTGTCCGACATGTTTGTGACCTGAAGAAGCATGTAATCATATACAGTCATTATAACGTTGGTAAAAGCAGCACTCTTTTCAAATATTTGTCTTCAACCAGCGTCTCAAGAGGCCGTGTAGTTCAATGCTATCTAAAGAGAACATGTAAACTCTAATTTTAAAACACTGGAAGCATATACATTACTAAGACTCGAAACACATTATGAACAAACGTGCATAAGGAGTATTATTCAGCGTTAAGCACAGTAGCTAGCACACTGCTCTTTAGTGTTCACGGGCCCAAACTTAACACAATACCTGGCTCTTAAAACAGAGGACGTGGATTGGCATGAAGAAGCTTAAAACCATACCGATCAAATCTATTACCAGAGTTTTCATTCATTCCTAGGAATTTGATAAAAACAACGTGTGGTCACTCACAACGTTCCTGTAAACTCTAGAAGTGCAATGTCATCGTGGTATTTTGGACAAGCAGAACACAAGCATCACCCTCATTTGCGATCGAATATACTTAGTTGCAGTAAATGAACGCTTAGTGAAAGCCCGGAAACAAAGTCCAGCCGCTCAACTACACCCAGCTGGCGGCCCGGCCCGCGCATCCCCGCGGGAGCCCGAGCCGCCGCGACTCGCACACGGCCACTTTCCTAAAACTCCGAGGAAGAGAATGTCCTGGCATTCGTGCTGCCGTCTCCGCGTCCGGGAACTTTCCCACACACAAAGGGGAGGGAGACGCAGCAATGACTTGTATTGACAACAGGAGCCAGGCGACAAGGAGTCCTTCTCCCCTGGGGTCCCGGCCCGCAGGGCGCGTCCGGGATGGTGCGTCGGAGGGGGGACCGGAGGGCGGACCGGTGGGCGCGGGACGGGGGCCTCCGAGGCACCCCCGGAGCGGCCAGAAGCAAGGGCGTGGCCTCGCCGGCGGCCTTCCGGAGTCACCGCGGCTGGCCCTCCGCCTCCCGCCCCGCAGCCGCGGGCGGCAATGTCAGCAGGCACTCCCGAGGCGCCCTTCGAGCCCCGACGTGAGACCTAGCGGGCAGGAGGGCCTTGAGGGGAGGACGGTTCACCCACCTGTCAGGTGGCGGGAAGGGGGAGAATCCGCCCGCCTGCAACTTCCGACAACGTCCCTCTCCTCCAGCCACGACACCGAGCGTCGCCGCCACTGGCTCCGCGGCGACTCCAGGCACACAAAGAGGGATGGGCGGTGGCTGCTACGGCGAGTGCTTCGGGACAAATGGCTTCACCAGAACGGAGTCGCTCCCGGGAAGAAGGGGTGGAGCCCGGCTGCGGGGACTTGTAGCCCTTCCGTGATTTACCTGCGTCAAGCAGAAGACAAGGAATGAAACAAGGAAGGCCCAGGAGCCCGACGTGTTTCCGCTTTACCAAAAACTAAGACTACTGCTAATATTCTCGGACTGGGTAAGCAACCTCGCCCTGGCCAACAGACAGACACGACTCGGGAAAACTACAAGCCCCAGCTCCAAGAGACACTTGCTTGGGGCGAGCAATGCATTCTGGGAGCTGTGGTCAATGGTCGTCGCAAAGTATGCTGGGACATGTAGTGTTTCCTAGTCTTGAGGTTCCCCACTTTGAGGCCTTCTTCCTTCAAAACTCCCATGAGAAGCTTCCAGCGCTTAATGTATTCAGTCTGTTGTTGATCAGTGCTCCTTGTATCTTAAGATCTTGGACTCAGCACTGGCTGAATTTTAAGAAGGATTTTTTCAGTGGTGAATCTATTCAGGGTGTCCCCACAAAAGGGATACACACTTTAACAGATGATAGCTCAATTTTGAAAATGAAATGCATTTTAATAAACACTGCCTTTATAATTATTCAAAGTGTATTTACATTTTTGGGACACCCTATATATTGCACTGCACATTTTGGTGTAGAAACTTTCTAGGGCATATATACCAGTCTTAGAAAGAAAGAAAAAAAAATGCCTTATAGAGATTTCATGTGGGATCTTAGGCAAAATTTATAATACAAAATTTAAATTTTTGCCCTAGCCAGTTTGGCTCAGTGGATGGAGTGCCGGCCTGGGACTGGAGGGCACATGCCTGGGTTGCAGGCTCAATTCCTGGGGATCGAATAGAAGGCAGCCAATCAATGATTCTCTCTCATCATTGATGTTTCTATATCTCCCTCTTCCTTCCTCTCTCTGAAATCAATAAAAATATTTTTTAAAAATTTAAATTTTGAAAAAGTACTGTAACCCCATTCTGTCAAAAACTGGGAGAAACTGTCTTGAATTAGAAAGCTCCTTGTAAACCTAATTCAGTTTTTACTAGTATTTATGATGTACACTTGCTTAGCTGCAGTATTACAGTTCTGAAAATTAATAATAAAAATTTCTAACTCCTATATTTCCTCTTAAATTTTATCATGTACACATGGACTGACTGTTCATTTGGGGCTACAAATAAAATTAGTACTGTTATAAAAATAATAATTATAAAATAATATTAAATAATATTAATCATCATAGCATATAACTCTCCTGTACTTTGCTGCAGTATAGTTGGTAGCATTGTGGTTTTCTTTCCAAGAATTTTTTAAAAGAAAGCATTTTATACTATTGAAATCTAAACCAAGCAAAAATGGTTTCCACAGTTGTAGGTTTTTTCATATACAAAGAAAGCAAAAGTTATTAGAATATGAATTTTCCAGAAATTTATGGGTTGATACACATTTCTTAAAATTTTATTTACACAATTTAAAGCTTTAATTTGGCAAGAATGAAAGCCAACACCAAAGCAATGTCTTATATTCTAGACGGTCAAATCTCAGATTAACCTTTAGGATTCAAATTTAAGCCCTTGGGCCTGGGCCTAATATACAAGATAAATATCTCAGAAATTAATTTGAGAAAGAAAATTCTCCAAATTTTAAGACTTTCCCCCCATAACCTAAAATTCCAAAGAGCTATTTTATAACTATACATGTATATCAAAACCATTGCAGGTTCGGTTCCAGACCATTGCAACAAAGTGACTATCACAATAAAGCAAGTTGTAATCTTTCTGCTGGTGGAAGGTCTTGCCTTCAATTTATAAAAATCACAACATCTGTGAAGTGCAATAAAACAAGGTGTGCCTGCTCTGCCTTTTTGTTTTCTTCTTTCCTAACATTGAGTCTTCATTTATTAATTTGAAAAAATTGTGATTGATTAACCACTATGCGCCAGGAGTGGTGGTAGGTATAAGGGCTAAAATGTGTATCTCTGTTCTCAAGATGGGAAGACTGTCAGGACACTCAGTTCAACTAAATATCACGATCTGATTAAGTCGGGAAATAATGGAAACACTCTGGAAAAGAAAATTTTCAGGCTTCTAGGGCTGTCTTTGGTTCTGGGAGGTTGAATAGAAGTTAACCATGCGAAGGGGATGCAAAAAGGTCCCTTACAGTAAGAAGGGGAAAGAACATGGCCAATGTACAAAAGTGTGAGAGCACAGACGACTGGAGAATCTGGAAATCATTCGGAATGGCTGTAGGCTAAGACAAGAACTGGGGAGTGAAGACATAAATAACAGCGGCATCACATATCTCAGTTTAGATTTAGTCCTGAAGATCATGGGAAGCCACTGACAGCTTTTAAGTAGGGGGATAGTATGAAGCAGTTAGCATATTAAACAATTGACCTTTTGAAGTGGTCTGAAGAAAGGCTGGTGTGTGGTGCTTTTTCTTTGGCCCTCAGACTCATTTCCTGCCCTTCTGTGTCAAGCTCTAGCTTGTGGGGATTGACCTCAGCCTCTCTGAGGACTTCCTTGGGGTTGGGTTTGACCAAGGAAAGGCCTAGGCAAGGTTATCAGAAGGCAGGTGGAAAGGGAAATGGGGCATTTCTCCTCCGTTCCTTTTCTTTTTTTCTTTTAAATACACTTCATTGATTTTCCACGGAGAGGAAGGGAGAGGGATAAAGAGCCAGAAACATCAATGAGAGAGAAACATCGATCAGCTGCCTCCTGCACACTCCCCACTGGGGATGTGCCCGCAACCAAGGTACATGCCCTTGACTGGAATCGAACCCGGGACCCCTCAGTCCGCAGGCCGATACTCCATCCACTGAGCCAAACCAGCCAGGGCTCTTTTCTCTTTTGATGTTACATCTCCAGCAGTAACTTCACCCTTCCATGATTATAGCTCCTGTCAGGTGGCCCCTCTTTCATGGCTGTACCTTTCGCTGGGCTCTGCAAACTTTATTTTCTCCCTTTGCCTCTTCAGCATCTCCTCTGTAGCTAGTATCCAAATACATTGTCAACTCTTATTTGCTGCCTTACCTCAGCTAGCCCTCCTATAACTGGCCCTTGCATTAAAATATCTTCATGTGAACTATGTGGGCGAATTTTGTTTTCTGCTGAGACCCTATTTATTCAGCTTGGTTGGAAGGATGGGAGATGGAGAGAAGAGGCAGGGTAGAGACAGGGAGGTGAAAGTGGTGCAGGAAAGATCTAAACATTGTTTGGAAGTTCCATCTGCTTAATAGGGAATAAAGCATATGTGAAACCCTTTAACTAGTTTCTGTGTCTTTGTGTCCTGAAATTTCCATCTCATGTGGTTAAAGAATTACTGACTAAACAGAGAAGCATACCAATTTTTCAAATCCTAAAATCTGATTAAGTGAATAAAGATACAGCCCTGGAATGCAGTGCCATAGAGCCATTAATATCAGCACAGTAGTTCTCTATATGCTGAAGGCAAATGACCTCCAATATAATTTAGAAGTGAAAAAAATAAGGTATAGAATCATTTGCACAGATTGACTCATTTGTGCAAAAAAGGAGAAACATATGTATGTGTATGCTATTTTTTCAAGGACACACTAGAAGTCAGTAATAATGAATGTCTCTAGAGAGGAAGGGTAGATGTCTTGGGATCTAAAGTAACAGGAAGACTTTCGCCTGTGGCCTGCCTGAATTTTAAAAAATATTATATATAAACGTATAACTTTTTGTTTCTGGGCTTTTGTTTCATTTTTTAAAAAATGTATTTCTTTATTGATTTCAGAGAGGAAGGGAGAAGGAGACAGAGATAGAAACATCAATGATGAGAGAGAATCACTGATTGGCTGCCTCCTGCACGCCCCCTACTGGGGATCGAGCCCGCAAGCCAGGCATGTGCCCTTGGCCAGAATCGAACCTGGGACCCTTCAGTCCGCAGGCTGACGCCCTATCCACTGAGCCAAGCTAGGGCTCATTTTTAACATTAAAAAATCCATTATCAGCATTGATTAGAAAGACTATAATGATTAAGATGAGGCCAGTACTCCAGATATTACATAGTTCAAACCACTATGTCATTCCTATTATTTAAATTGGCGGGATTGAGGAGGAGATGTAGTGAGCATTAGTGCTGAAGGGTTATATTGTTTTAGGGGAGGTATGGTTGGGGAATCTGCATTTTAAATCTTCTCAGAATGGTTTGTAAGAGAAGATACAAATAGATTAAAAAATTTGCATTTGTTGAACAAATTTATATCTAGAATTACACCTGAACTCAAATATGCCAACTTAATGAAAAAATTTTTGAAGTGATATATTGAACATACTGCAGGATTTCATTTACATGAAATTTTAAAGCAGACAAATCTAATCTAATGATCTAAGACAGAGGAGTTGTTATTGCAGTACAGGGTCTTGACTGGAAAGGGACATAGGATGGTGTCTGGGTACTGGTAATATTCCATATTTTGATCTGGGTGGGGGTTACACAGATTTATATAGTCTGCAAAAAATTCATTGTACAATTGTACATTGTAGAATGGTATAAATTTACTGATTTTTATATTCTGTAAAAAATTCTACCCTTAAGAAGGGTCCTCTTTACTGTATCTATGTTATATCAATTAAGAAGTTAAGAAGAAGCAACATACTAAAACATGGCACTTCAAAATAAATAAACATACACACCATCTGAAAGATGTAGTACACACCCAAATTGGAAAGGGAAGGAATGTGAAAGGGTTAAAAATGTGTTGTTACCCAGTGATCCAGGATCTCAAAATATTGAAGGGACTCCAGTTAAGTCTTTCCCAAGTAGTCAACTCTCGAATTTATAATAAGTTTGTTGAAAACCTTGTGATACGCACCTCATCATACAAAGTCTATGATGACATTATACTGTAAAAAAGAAAGTGGTCGCTGCATTTATGATGAAGTTTTCTGGTAACTATACTTTCAGCATTCTTCTGTAAATGTCACTCATTTGGTTATAACTTTGCAAAATGAAATGCACTAAAAAGTTCATTCCCGCGAGCTTTTTACTGGGCAAAGAGCATATTTCTTACATCTCTTTTTAAATATGATAGCTCTATTATTTTTTTTCTATATGTTAATCAGAGGTCCTCTAAGATTTTGCTTTGTTTGCCTAAATTCATGGGGTCTCCACCACCTTGCCTCCAAGATGTGGAGATTGCTCATCTTTTTCCTGTCAACAGCTCTTTCCAAGGCACTGGTATTTTTAATTTTTTCTGAATACTTCTACTTCACCTTCAGGAAACGTACTTGATCTTGTCTTTTAGAAATGTTGACACAACTATTCTCTTCCAACTTTGGGAGCTATCTTAACTTTCCCATTTCTTCTCATGCCTAAGGGCAGCTCTCTAAGGAGCTCCCTCACTCAGAGGAATGTTCAAAGGCTGACCAGCAGATCTGTCCTCATAATGTAGCAGCGTTACTTTTCTGTTATCCTCACTGTTGTTCTAGTCTGTATTTTTCCCTTTGGGGTGTTTGCTGCATTGTTAACTTAATATAGCTTCCCTCCCCCCCGCCCCCAACACCCCCCATTATTTTCTCTACTTGTCTTGATGCACATATTTTTTCTCTTAGTGTCAAAATAAGGCGATGGTAAATGATGAGTCCCTTCTGAGCGAAGGGTACTTTTGTAATCTGGTAACCTTTGGCCGGAAGTGCATATCCTAGTGAATGATGGAGTACTTAAGAGTGATTCACCACTGAGCATTACAGAAAATAGGCTGAGGGTTCAAAAATTCAAGGCAGGTTCCCTCTCCCCAGCATGGTGTACAATGTGCTCTCACTTTTGGTTAAGAGAGAGGAGATAATGACGGCTTCTTAAAGTTACCTATAAGGCACTCACAACTCTATTAGGTGTAATGGTTTTAAAAGGGAGAATGAAAACACAGCTAGAAGATCAACACAAAAGGAATCCTTTTCTGATGGAGACAGCGAGGCTTGTGCACCTCATGACACATACATGCAACTCCCATCAGCTGTCATGAGAATTATGAGTGCCCCATTAAAGGAGTCTATATACCCCCACAAATGTAGTAGGGGGATACTCTCATTCTCCCAGAATTTCTTGTATTGATTTACTTTCTTGTGGTGGAATAAAATCTTGTATCATTTTTTTAAAAGTTATCCTTGGATATTCAACATGTGTGTTTTCAAGTGTAGGGGTAGAAAACAGCAATTACTAATTGTCAGAAAAAGAAACAATCACAAACCCTATGCAAATCCCAATCACAACCAGATTGATTAGTTTTTTTCAGATTAGAAGCATTGACCTGTAATATTCCTCTTTGAATAAATATTTATTCAACATTTGACCTCACTGACTTTAGGCAAATTTCAGGGTGGTTAAGACTTTCTACATTAATATGGAAATGAGTTTCTAATTTTACACAATTGTGGATTAACAACATGTACAGATTTGCTCATTGACTTACTTTAAATAACTTAATATAATCAAATAAATTGTGAGTCTTTCAGAATCCCTTGCTTTCCTTTTGACCCCTGATCCTTTAACATCCACTTCTTGATCTCCATCTTTCTCTGATTTCTTTTTTCAATTTCCTTGGATTTTAGTAGCTTTTCTTTTCATATCTGGAGCTGAGTAGAGGAAAAGGGATTGCATTGAAAATGCATGATGTTTCCCGTCAAATGGCAAATGAGACAAAGCGTCCTCTACTTTCTGCCAACCACAAGAACTTGCAACCACAAGAACTTCTCATGCCTAAGGGCAGCTCTCTACGGAACTCCTTCACTCAGAGCAATGTTCAAAGGCTGACCAGCAAATCTGTCCTCATAATTTAACAGCGTTACTTTTCTATTATCCTTACTATTGTTCTAGTCTGTACTTTTCCCTTTGGAGTGTTTGCTGCAGAGAGGCCAGACAAGGAATGTCTTGATTTACATAAGGGGATTGTTTAATGCCGTTAAAACAAACAAACCAAAAATCCCTACACTCCTCTTTTATTTTTAAATTAGTTCATTGATTAATATTTTAACTTTAAACAATTTTTTCGTTTTCAATTACAGTTGATTTGCAATATTATATTAGCCTCAGGTGTACAACCCAGTGAGTAGACATTATATAACTTACTAAGCGATCATTCTGATAAATCTCATCCTCATATGACACCATACATAGTTATTACAATATTATTGACTATATAGGCCATGCACTTTACATTTCTGTGACTATTCTGTAACTACCAGTTTGTACTTAATCCCTTCACGTTTCACCCACTCATCCAAACCTCCTTTCATCTGGCAACTGTCAAAATGTTCTCTGTATCTATGAGTCTGTTTCTGTTCTGCTTGTTCATTTATTTTGTATTTTAGATTCAATTGTTGATAGATATGTATTTATTGCCATATTATTAGTCATATTTTAAATCTTTTTTCCCTCCCCCTCCCCCTTCACCCTCCCCCTTCCCTCTTCTCCTTCTCCTCCTCCTCTCCTCCTCCTCCTCCTCCTTCTTCTTCTTCATAAAGAAGACCCCAGTCAGGGCACATGGCTGGGTTGCAGGCTTGATCCCCAGTAGGGGGCGTGCAGGAGGCAGCCGATCAATGATTCTCTCTCATCATTGATATTTCTATCTCTCTCTCCCTCTCCCTCTTCTCCCTTCATATATATATATATATATATATATAATGTTTGGGACTCCAGCAGCACTCCTGTCTTGCTCTGCCACTATCCCCTTGTTGTTGTTTTTTTACAGCCAAAAGTTATGGATACTTCTCTTTCTGGCACTGGAACCCTGAGCTGGGGGGGCCTGGTATGGGGCTAGGACTCTTTGCTCCTTGGGGGAAACCTCCACAGTCCAGATATCCCTCCAGATTTTTATCTGGCACATGTGTGTGTGGGACCAGCCTGTTCTGCATCTCCACCCCTCCTCCTACCAGTCTTGATGTGGCTTCTTCTTTATACTAGTATATTTAGCTGTAGGACTTCTATTCAGCTAGATTTCAGGCGGTTCTGAATGATGGTTGTTCTTTAGTTTAGTTGTAATTTTGTTGTGCTTGTGGGATCTTGTCTATGCTGCCATCTTGACTGGAAGTCCTACACTCCTCTTTTTAGAAATCCCATATTCTTGGAACTATAGTGGCATGCTCAGCCTGGGGAATACCTAACTTATCCCTGGTTTATTGGAGCCTCAAGTTAAGTGCAAATGTATCAAATAATTAACAATTGACAAATATTCTTTTTAAAAAATATATATTTTATTGATTTTTTACAGAGAGGAAGGGAGAGGGATAGAGATTTAGAAACATCGATGAGAGAGAAACATCGATGGGCTGCCTCCTGCACACCCCCTACTGGGGATGTGCCCGAAACCAAGGTACATGCCCTTGACCAGAACCGAACCTGGGACCCTTCAGTCCACAGGCTGGCGCTCTATCCACTGAGCCAAACCAGTTAGGGCTGAAGAATATTCTTATAGGGTAATCAGGCCCTTGTAGTCCTTTCTCTGCATGTTTGCCTTAGAATTTGAATCATTAATGACAGTTCATATTTTCAGAGAAAAGATTATTTGCTTGTGCAATACCACAGCCAAGACAACTGGCAATGCTTATTGCAAAGAAAAGCAAAAATACAGGCAGATATATTTGTAGCATGTAAAAGAAGTGCATAAATGGGCATTGGAATATTCTTTTTGTATTGATCTTGAGGTTTAATTGTTTTAAGAGAATTTGACCAAGTCAATTCTGAAAGCATCTTGTTTTCAGTGAAGGATTAATCTCGTTCAATAGGGAAGAATCAATGCTCGACTCTGCTCTTTGTTATAGTTGTGTAGCCAGATAAGTAATTGATTTCCATATCTCCAAGACCAAACTCTAGTTGGTGAGAGGAAATGAAACCATTGACTTAACAGACTGACTAATTTAGGGGTCTAGCAAAAAGAAATGTAATGACATGGCTTTGCAAAAACAAGAAAGAAGACACAGGGTCTGGGAAACAAGGAAGGCAATATAGGACAGGGTAGAAGGAAGTTCTCAGCATAGAGCAGGCCTGGACACGACCAGGCCAGATGGGAGTCAGAGAATGTGGCCCTCTGCTAGGGATGTCTCTAAGATAATTAAAATGGAGCTGCTAGATTACTTGGTGTATCTGAATGTACTGGAAGGATATTGGTACTTCTTTTAAAAAGCTTAGAGATGGCCCTAGCCGGTTTGGCTCAGTGGATAGAGCATCAGTCCCGGGTTCGATTCCAGTCAAAGGCATGTACTTGCTTGGTTGCAGGTTCCCCAGCCCTGGTCAGGTTGCATGCAGGAGGCAGCCAATTGATGTGTCTCTCTCACATCGATGTTTCTCTCTGTCTCTCCCTCTCCCATCTACTCTCTCTAAAAATCAGTGGGAAAATATCCTCAGGTGAAGATTAACAACAACAACAACAACAAAAGTTTAGGAATGAATCACAGAAAATTAAGCAAATGGAAATATGAGAAAACTATGGCCAGAGAAAACTAAGCATTGTACCATAAAGAAAATGTATTTATAGTATACTTTATAGTTTAGCTGTGAAAAATATTTAAACATGGTAATTATGTAAACATTGAATAGTGAATGAAAATTATTTTATATCTACACTAGTGGCCCGGTGCACAAAATTCATGCACATTAAAAGGAAATTAATTAGAGAAAATATTTTAATATTGCTATTTGCCTTTCTCTGTAATAGAAGTGTCAGAGATGAAAGAATATTAGTAAAATGTATATGAAAATCTTCCTCCTGTCAGAGTATGGGGCACCCTGCGGGACCCAGAGTCAAGTCCCTGCCCACCTGCATGCACCTTGAAATTGCGTGAGATCCATACTCGGCTGGCCCCACCCCCATTGGGCAAGATCCAGACCAGGCTGGCCCCCACCTCCGTCAAGCCCCACCAGGCAGGGGGCACAGCCTCAGGTCCCCCGTCAAGCCCCACCCGGTGGGGGGTGCAGCCTCAGGTCCCCCACCCCAGCCTGGCACCACGCAGCCTCAGGTCCCTGCTGATCACTTGTTACGGCTCGTTACGGGAACCCCGCCTCCGCTGTGGGTGCAGCCATTTTGTGTTACAGGAACCCTGCCTCCGCTGTGGGTGCAGTCATCTTGTGACGGTGTGATGGAGTGAGGGTCAATTTGCATATCACCTCTTTATTATATAGGATAGGAAAGTGAAGAAGAGATTGGGTGGGAGGATATGTGGATAAGAATCAAATTCTTCTATGGTAGGAAGTAAGATAAAATATAAAACTGCAAAAAAATTAAGAAATAGTAGCTTAAAAATATTATTTAGAAATGAGGATAAACAACTAAGAGAGCAGATATTATTGGTGGGGAAGTTTGGGGGAGAACCCTAATATTATCATTTGACTGTTTAAATTATGAGCATCAATTAATTAATAAAAAAAATTAAGAAAAGCATTTATCCACATTTTGAAAAACAAAACAAAAACATAGGGATTATTTACAAAGGCAAATCCCTATACGTTTCCCTCCCCCGCTCCCCATCCCCCCGCCACCTCTCTCATTTGCCTATGACAAGTAGTACTCCACAGGAATTTTTATTCCAACCAAAGTGATATTTGTTTTGTTCCTTGATTCTAAAAGTTGCAAGACTTCAGCATGATTTCACCAATTAACACACCAATGAGACAGGCCAGGGCAAGGGCCTCAGACAGTGCGAGTACAAAGTGCTCAGGAAGAACTGCACTGGGAGTGGCAGGGTATTGCAGGAAGAATTTTTAACGTAGATGGAGAGAGGATTGATGAGGAAACAAAGTTGTTGATATTTCGGTCACATGGAACTCTCCCCTCCCCGTTACCTGAGCGCGTCACCTTTCCTTCCCAGTTGGTTCTTCATATACACTTATGAACCGACCTTAGCCTCACCACCACTGATACGACTTTGGATATCAGACCTGGGCTACCGAGGCTTGCATCATTATCCCTTTTGCCTTATTTGTGGGGGGCTGGTCATGCCTGTTTGGTGGGGTTTTCAATAATTCTCAGAACGACATATCCAGAGGAGATAATTTAGTTCTGCTACGCTTTGGCAAAGCCTGTCCTCTCTTTCCTGATATCTTATGTTTCTCTCCCTACCTGCCAGTCTAATTAGAATGAGCACGTGGTATGATTAGGCACTGATTTCTAAGGCAGTGAGACAAAACTTTAAAATTGGAACTCTCTCAGGAATTGCAGCAAATACGGTTATTCCAGGCTCTCAATTGTGTAGGCTTTTTTTTTAAGGACCAAAGTTGCTGAGCAAGATTATAGATGTACAGGTTAGTTTTCTTCTACTTTTCTCTGGGTTGCGAGGCTTTAGTCTTCATGACATATTTTTCCCATTAAATTGTGCAGTTTGATTAATTGATTCCAGGGGAAAAAGTGTTTGGAAACAGGAGCTGGAGCAACCAGCCCAAAGAAGCCAGTCCAAGAATGGCGGGATGTTGATACAAACTGAGGCAAGCAACAACAGTGTCTCTCCCTCGCCGAACAGTGGCTATGGCTCTGTGCTACTAGAGTTCATTCATGCATCCGATGTTTCCTGAGCATCCCAGTGCCTGCACTGTTCTTGATGCTGGGAAGGCAGTGTCATAAATCTGCTTGATTGTATCTTCTTCAGACGCAGCCATGAAAATTAAGAATACAGTTGCCCTAACCGGTTTGGCTCAGTGGATAGAGCATCAGCCTGCAGACTGAGAGGTCCCAGGTTCGATTCTGGTCAAGGGCATGTACCTTGGTTGCAGGCAGGTCCCCAATAGGGAGTGTGCAGGAGGCAGCTGATCGATTTTCTCTCTCATCAATGTTTCTAACTCTCTGTCCCTCTCCCTTCCTCTCTGTAAAAAATCAATAAAATATATTAAAATAAAAATCATCATTCCCCCCTTAAAAAAAAAGAAAAAAAGAATACAGTTGAATTTTCCACCCCTTAATTCAAGTCTAATCCCGAGCTCTTACCTGCCTACATTTGACCAAAAGTTTCATAGAAAAGAGACTTTCCCATGAAACCTGCAGCGTTCCCAGCATCTAATCCTTCAGGGGAACAAGCCTATTTCTGTGGTAGTTTGTCTTCACCGTGTCCTCCCACCCCACCGCCTCTTGGATAAAGAACTAAATTCCATGAAAAGCCACAGCTACCCCATAGTCGAAATTAGTCCCTAATGATATTACACTTGCACAAATTGAAATGGGGTGAAAAGCTCAGGTTGTGGATTCTTAGATTTCCTTGCTAAACTGGAAGCTTTTATGGGCTCCCTTTAAATTGAGAGGCAGCGTTTAGATCCTTTTGTTACTTAAGAGTCTGAGGAAATTAGCGAGTCCGAGGCAAATCTTTTTTGATTACCTAACTATGGCAAATGCCTCCTGGCCAAAGAATAACCCTTCTCCAGAGGGAAATGTTCAGCAGGACCTTTTGCTTAAATTCATAAAATCTGTTAAAGCAAATCCCTCACATTTCCATTAAGTCGGTAAATTACTTCTAGGCAAAGTGGAGAAAATGCTGGTGATAAAATGGCCGGACTGTATTAATGACGGGAGGTGGGGCTGCAAAGGTGGAAGAATTGATGCTGCATTTACGATGCAGAGAATTTCAGGCCTTTTCACGAGTTGGGCTAAATGCAAACGATGGATGTCACCTTCTCCTCTAGCGAGAGGCAAAGTGACTGGGCTGCAGAGGCTTCCCCGCACGCTTTGTGTTAAAATGATTACAACGTTATTTCTTTCCCTATCTAGTCTCCTGGAAAAGAATTTCAGGATTTTATTATAGATGGGAAAAATGCATAATGCTATGGGAAACAAAGACCTGGCTACATTCTTGCTGCTGGAGTATTGCTCTTCCATCTCAATGCTGATTGAAATCCAAGACTTGGTATCGAAGCCTTAATGAGATGCTGGCAAATATCTTTCTGCTCCACTGGAAATGTAATCTTTCCATTGAACATTTTGTGCCAGTGACTGTCCTGCAACAGCATTTTGCATTTGAATCAGAGGGGTCAGTCCTGGATAGCCGCCCATGTGTTGCTGGCTCTGCTCACTTTGGAGTGAAATTGATCCCCGAAGGTATGGAAAGTGCAGTAGTGGGTCTTTATATGTAATTAACTCATTGTTTCATCCAGATGATTGCCCAATTTGTTGTGTTCCTAAAAATCAAATTTTCCTATAGAAATGACCTGTCAATGTCAATATCTCACAATGCTTCCCAAATATATGGAATTAGTATGTTGTCTCAATGAATTTTGTATACTCATATTACATTTACTTAGGGAAACGTATTCATGTCATAACAGTTTTCCCTAAAAGGGACATTTTTCTGAGTTTTGTGTGAATGAAGAAGTGGTTGGTGTTGTGAACTTAAGCTAAAATCTAAAGTTAAAATACTCTGTCCCTTGTCTAGCCATCAGCATTTTCTGAGCCTCTGAACAGAGTTTATTATCAATAGTCCCCCCTTATCTGTGGGGGATACATTCTAAAACCCCCAGTGGGTGCCAAACCCCACATATACTATATTACTTCCTATACCTACGTACCCATGTTAAAGTTCAATTTATAAATCAGGCACAGTAAGAGATGAACAACAATAACTAACAATAATATAATTATATCATAATGTAATAAAAACTATGTGATTGTGGCCTCCCTCTTTCAAAATATCTTATTGTACTATACTCACCCTTCTGCTTGTGTTGATGTGGGACGGTAAGATGCCTGTGTGATGAGATGAAGTGAGGTGAATGACATAGGCGCTGTGATGCAGACTTGGCCTACCGTTGGCCTGACGATACATCTGCTTCAGGTGGTCTTGGATCTTCCAGCCACAACGACGTGGGCCATTGAATGTCGGGAGCAGATGGTATTGGTGGTTGGGGAAATTTAATATTTTCCAGCTTTGGTTGGCTGTGGGAAACTGCCACCACAGAAAGCGATACCATAGATAAGTGGGGACTACTGTATACTCTTGCTCGCTAAGGTTGACATAACAGAAAAGGGAGCATCTAGCTAGTGGGTTTTTTTTGTTGTTTTGTTAATCCTCACCAGAGTATGTTTTTTCATTGATTTTTACAGAGAGAAGAAGAGAGGAAGGAGGAAGAGAGAGAGAGAGAGAGAGAGAGAGAGAGAGAGAGAGAGAGGAAGAGAGAGAGAGTGAGAGAGAGAGAGACATCAATGTGAGAGGGACACATTGATTAGTTGCCTCCCACATTCACCCAACTGGGGCCAGGAATCAAACCTGCAATCCAGGTACATGCCCTTGCCCAGGGATCAAATTTGACCCACCAATGCATGGGCTGATGCTCTAACCACTGAGAAACACAAGCCAGTGCTAGCTAGTGTTTTTTAAAACAGATTAGAAGCAATAATAAAACACATTTGCAAATACTTGGCTTAGTAGTTACATAATTTATTCCATATCTGTAAGCAATAAAGCATAACATATTCCTAGAATGCATGTGTGTTTATATATACATATATATGTATATTTTAAAAACAAATGTATGCTACCAAAATATAAAAACTGTTGCTTTTCATGCTGTGTTAATCTCAAAAGACTGAGCATAGAAATGACTATTACAGGTGAATTTGCAAATAAAAAAGGCCTAGCATATCCTACATTAAATTCACTTAATTTAAATAGTGACGACTTACTGTTTTATGCAAAATGATCAATTTGATTTAAAAAATGAATAGAACTACTAGAGAGATTTGCCTATATTACTAGACCAAAAGACTGAGCTACAAATGCAGTTATTGAGATTCCAAGTGTGGGAGAAATTCAAGAAAGTAAGTAACTAGCAAATAAAAGAATTTTTACTTGAAGTTAAAATAAGGCATATGACAATATTGGAGTAATAAATTCATTGCTATCATAATGGAGTCTTGTTATGAATCTGCTAAGTATAGAGAAAGTGAAAATTTTTATATGATGAATTAATAGGCCAATGAATTTTCTCTAAGCAGAGAATGTAATTCATAAAAATGTTTAAATATCCTACAGAATTTTGGCAATATATATTTTAAAACTTAACATTGTACAAACATTTTAAAGCAGAAATTCCACTTTTTAGAAATTATACTAAGGAAATTAGGAGTTTAATAAGGAATCTTAAAGGGGTTTACTTATAATTATCATAGTGCTATTAATTATAACAACAAACCTCACTAATGGTTTGGTTGTGCACATTACTAGTATTTGTAGAACAGAACATTTAGACTCTATATAATGGAATACTATGTAGCTATTAAAATTATGTTGCAGAATGTATTTATTGATGTGGATATATTTGCACTGTTACATTGTGTTTAAAAAAAAAAGGCCCAGTTTATAAAGTGATATATAAGTATAATCCCACACATATGAATATATATATGGGTATATGTGTTTGTTTTCAGGAAAAGTAGTCACCAAAATATTAAGAGTGGTGATCTCTGAGTGGTGGGTTGTGTGTGATTTTTATTTTCATGTTGTTTCTCTATCTTTGCATACGTTTAAAAATTACAAATGCATAAAGGGAGGAAAACAAACAAAAAATTACAAATGCAACAGGAATGAATTACTCCATAGGGCAATTTTATTCTAGCTAGAAGTAAATCTGACTTGGCTGTTGTTCTCTTAAAATTGAGAGACACCAATCTCTGTAATTTTCTAAGCCCTTCCCATCTCTTGAGATTGTAAAAGGAGCCCCAGGAAATTGGAGAAGGGCCTCTGCTCTCCAGGTCATCGGGGCTGGCACTCCTGATCCTCCTTACTCAGGCATTGCACAGTGGCTCTGCTGGGAGCCGCGTGCTTTCTGCTCATTGTGGCACAGGGACCTTCACTGGGGTTTAGCGCTCAGTCCCTGAGCACCCACTGGGCCCTTTAACTCCGTGGTGGTGCTGGTGGTGGTGGTGGTGGGGAGGGGGGTGGTGAAAGGCATGCTTTCTTCCCCTCCCCACCCCAAATTAACAGAATTAAACAAACAACAATGAAAACAAAAAGGAGCCCTGACCGGTTTGGCTCAGTGGATAGAGCGTCCGCCTGCGGACTGAAGGGCAAGTACCTTGGTTGCCGGCACATCCCCAGCGGGGGGTGTGCAAGAGGCAGCTGATTGATGTTTCTCTCTCATCCATGTTTCTAATTCTCTATCCCTCTCCTTTCCTCTCTATAAAAAATCAATAAAATATATTAAAAACAAAACAAAACAAGGAGTTTTTAAAAAAGTAAATTACCCTGTTATATTATACCCTTTAGTTACAAAGTGTGCTTAATGACTTTATTTTGAAGATATCAACATTTAAACTTTATTTTAAAATTTATAAGAGCAATAACTAACTATTCTTACTACTTTCAGGCAATGAATGGTACCAGTGAAGACACAGTCCCAGGCCTTAAGAAATATAATGTAAGGACAGAAACAGGCCTCTCCTTTTCTTTGCTGTGGCCTTCCACAATTTAGGAGAAGCACCGGGTAATTCAACCCCAAGAGTGTTGGCTCCTCTGATGCAAACAGCCCCTCTGTTCAAAATGTGGGACAAAATAAGCAACATTCGTCCACCCTCCTCCTCTCAGCTGCTTTAACAACTCAGCGATAATTGGCACCAAGGAGTCTCTAGTTAGTAGAAAGTTCCCTTTCCCCCTCGCTTTCAGACAAACCCCTTTTGAACTCTTTATAACTTTTGCTTTAAGCATGTTTTGCAGACTTGGGAAAAAATGCTGATAAGACACCTCCTTAGGACATCTGCCAGCTGTCTCCTGGAAAGCAAACAAACTGTAACTTTTCAAAACAGTCCCCCCAACTCCTGTATCTGCTCAGCCTCCACACTATCCCCCTCCCTTCCTGGTCGCTTAGCAACAGCAACTGCTTAAAAGCTCCGAGCCACTCTTTCTTCCCTACCCTGCCGTTGACTAGCAATACTTGGCCCTTACCTCCCTTGGAAAGTAACATAAATCTCCTCTCTGCATTCTTCTTTTAGTTGGGAATTCTTTCACAGTCTGAATCACCAGCCAAACCCTAACAACTAAATTAGGCCCCTTTTACTGCTTCCTGAGAATGGTAAAAATATTCCTGTTTGGGGTATTCAGCTATATTTCTCCCTCAGCCCACAACTCTTCCCGTATCCACCCTCCCCAAACCTTGCTGCTAATGCAATGCTGGGTATTCTGATAGTCAGCGGGATCATACAGCTTTAGGTTGAGATTCTCCTCCAGTTGAATGGACAGGACGTAATGCTGAGAGATCACTGGGCTGGCTAGAGGTGGTTTAGTGACTGACCATAAACTAGTACAGCCCCTTAAAAAACAAAATAATATTGCCATGATTTCTTGGGGGCTGGCTCTAAAGGATTTGGTTCTACAAAGCCTGAAAGGGGAAGGAACCTTTATTCCAAAGGTGGCTGGCATTGGTAATAGCTACTAGATTTGAAAAGAGCTCTTCTGCAAAAGGCAAGGAGACTAAAGCCAAGAAGGGCTGACAGAATAAAGACCATCTGATGACTGTAGGACACATGACGGTGATATTTGAGCCCTACCCTTGTCACACTATTGTGCTCCTTCAGTAAGAGCACAGGATAATTAATTTATAATTTTGGTTCTAGATATTCAGTTGAGATTAACAATGAGATCTCTAGTAATGAACTTCAGCATGTAATTGTTTTACAAGCAAGAAGTGGTCAGCTCTCTTCCACCTTCACTAAAGGTTGAGTCTGAATTACAGACTCAGAAAGTCCGATTGCCAGTCACTTGGGTATTGAGTATCTGTGTTTCTCCTCAGTGTTAAAGTCTGCTCTTTATTAAGTACTTACAATGCATCAGGTTCTATGCTAATATTTCACATGCCTATGTCTCCACTAAATCTGTACAAATTTGTACTGGAGGTACCCCAATATACAGGTGAAAGACTGATGTTTAAATATTGTAATCCTTGTTCAAGTTTACATAGAACAAGTTAAATGGTAAAACCAGGTTAGTCTGATTTTTATAGCCTTACTCTTAACTGCTGATTTTAAGCCATTTATAATGTTTAAAATAACAGGAAAGTCCTAACAAAAGTTGCCTTAAATTAAAAAAAAAAATGCCATAACACAGAAAATGTCATAACTGACATAAGCAGAGGTCTAGCTCCTGGGCAGTGTGTCAGGGTCCCTGCCCCTTCACAGGGATGCCCTTGGTTCTGCCCCCCTCACTCCTGCCCCCTCCCCCATGTTTTGGCTTTGTTCTCAGGCTGATACCAAGGTGACTCATTCATTCCAGGCATCATATTCAGATAGAATAGCATCCAGAGGAAGAAAGGAGATGGTAGATTTCTTTTCTCTCTCTTAAGAACAAGAATGAGGAGGCCTTCCATGGAAAGCTACCCCTCCCCCGGAGACTAACTCCATGTCTATGTTGCCAAAAATAGGTCATACCCACATTCTTAAACCACTTCTGAGCAAGAGGAATAGGATTAGCACAATTGGTTTAGATTAATAATCTGAAGTGAACCTGATGACTTGGGAATTTGGACCAGTCTATTATACCTGTTATTAATAACTGAAATGCTTAGAGCCAAATTTTAGGCTTACCACCAACAATATCATAAACTTTGGATATTGACATTACCTGGAGCTTTATCTTATTTTCTAACCTCAGTTTTTCTCATATTCTTATTTTTTAATATATTGAAATATGTGTTTTATTGTAAGTGATCCAAATCCTTTTTAGAATGAAGTAAAATATAAAAATGGTTAATAGCTATTTAAGCACTTACATTTAAAAATAGTGCTGAGTTTATTTTTAGCCTGCTTTATTTTCTGTGAACTTCTTACGAAAGAACAGGGCTAAATCACATTATGTGCATGTTTATGACATTTTGGGGCTATTGTACAAGTCTGTGTTATTTTCTTAAGAGGAACTCAGGCCCTGGTGGGTTTGGCTCAGTGGATAGAGCACCAGCCTGTGAACCAAAGGGTCCCGGGTTTGATTCTGGTCAAGGGCACGTATCTTGGTTACATGCTCCTTCCTAGCCCGGGCCCTGGTCAGGGCTGGTGCAGTAGGCAACCAATCGATGTGTTTCTCTCACACTGATGTTTCTCTCTGTCTCTCCCTCTCTCTTCCACTCTAAAAAATCAATGGAAAAATATCCTCAAGTGAGGATTAACAAAAAAAACCAAAAAACAAAAAGAGGAACTCCTTAACAGTGATCATTGTTAAACCTAGGACTTGAGAGCTGAGGGAGGTTATTGGATTTCTTCTAGAGCCGTGGTTCTCAACCTTCTGGCTCTTTAGATATAGTTCTTATGTTGTGACCCAACCATAAAATTATTTTCGTTGCTATTTCATAACTGTAATGGTGCTACTATTATGAATCGTAATGCAAATATCTGATAGGCAGGATGGTCTTAGGCAACCCCTGTGGAAGGGTCGTTCGACTGCCAAAGGGGTCGCGACCCACAGGTTGAGAACCGCTGCTCTAGAGGTCTTTGCCTATAAAAGATTTAGACTAACTACCACATGGTGGAAGAAGTTTGGTTGGATAAAGAGGGCTCCATCAATCAATTATTTATACAAACCCACATCTTAACTTTCTAGACAGTGATCAGGGTCAAAAAGTAGGAGATTCAGATTCGGTCCAAAGGAGTTTATAAACTAGATGGAGCAACTGCTCCTACATTAAATAAACAAACAAACAAACAAACAAACAAATAAATAAATAAAATCGTCACATGCACTGCATGATTCAGGTAACTGTGGGGAGAACTCCCAGTTTTCCCATCTGTACTAGTAGTAAAAGGAGGTTGAACTGGCCACATGATTTCTTGGTTCTGACAGTGCTTGAACCTTCTATAATCCCATGATGCTTCCAACGCTATGAATCTGCCATTATTTCCTCTTTCCTTTTCTCCATACTGAGATGGCCTGAAACCACACAGAAAGTCTAGAATCAAGGCAAACTCTAACGATCAGGACACTCAGTTGATGGATGTTCTAGGTGACTTTGTTAGGGGGAAAGTGGAAATCGCAGCAAAAAGAAAAGCTTATATCAGGTTGAGATTTATTCCAAACGGAAGAGAACTTCCAAGACAAATTGTGAGGTCTTCTCTTAAGCCCTTAATATCTACAACTGACAAATGAGGCCCCTGGGCACTGAAAGATCCTGCTTTACTAAGAAAGGTTCAAATGTGTTCACTGTGCCATACTTACGAAAGGAAGTACCTGGCACACACTAGGTGATCAATAACTATTTATTCACATAATTAAATGAATTGAGTGAATCAATAAGTGAATGGATAACTTTTATCAAAGTCTTTTAGGCTGGGCTCCTGTTAAGCAGACTCAGGAGACCAAGAAGAGGGAGGAGAGGGAGTGGAGGAGGACCAGGTAGAGAAGCAGCTCTGATGCAGCCTCAGCTGAACGTAGGTGGTGGTGCTGAAACGAATGGTCTTACAATGTCGTCCCAAGTTGGGCCAAGAAGGCCTGGTCTTTATGTCATCCATTTTGGTCAGTTTTGGATGTGGGCTGCCCTTAGAAGGAAGCCTTGGACAGGCAATTTCCCAAAAGAAATAATCCCCAAAGAGAGCTGAAAGTAGACTGCCTTCTGGTAGCCCTACCAGTTGTTGGGAAAACGAGTCTGCAGCGATTCAATAGTACCCCTGCCCCCCCCAAAAAATAACACACACACACAAAAAAAACAACAACAACCCAGAACCTGCAACTGTGACCTCATTTGAAAAAAAAATTCTTTGTAGATATAATTAAGTTAAAGATCTCAAGATGAGACCATCGTGCATTGCTTGGATGGCCCCCAAATCCAATGACAGTGTTTTTAGAAGAGACAGAAGAGGAGGAGACACAGGGAAGGTGGAGGCAGATATAGGAGCCATGCAACCGTAAGCCAAGGAGCGCCTGGAGCCACCAGAAGCTAGAAGAAACAAGGAAGGTTCTACCCTAGAACTTTTGGAGGGAGTGAAGTACTGCCTACACCTTGATTTTTGGGCTTCTGGGCCCCAGAACTGGGAGAAAATAAGTATTTGCTGTTTTCAGCCACCCAGTGTGTGGCAATTTTCCCCCCCAGCATGCTTAGGAAACTAATATGAAGTCCTACTCTCTGGGTAACTCACCACATTGTCTACCAACTCAAGGGTTGAAAAAAAATGGGGTTAATGTTTAAACCTATGAAAACTCAGAAATCTGTTTTGGAATATCCCAATTCAGTTCAGGTTTTTTTGAGAGGGACTACTGACATGAAGTGCTACAAAATGGACATTAGTTATCGTAACAATCAGTGTATGTGGCCATAGAATTAATCCAGATTGCAAGGTTGGTGGAATACATGTTCTCAGTATAAAATGCTTATAATTGTTCTCAGAATTAAATAACCTAAATTAATAGGCAGGACCCCTGTAGAATTCCCATAGAAGCAGGCTTAATTTGTATTCTTCTGGAGAGACCTACTCTACTTACTTTACATTCTTACCTAGAAATGGTATTTTTGCTATGGTATAGCTTATTTCCTAAAAGGAACTATAATATTTCTTGTTCAAATGTGGTAGCTGTGCATTTACAGGCTTTTTTTTACCCCCCAAAACTGAAGTTATACACATTATGTGACTATAACTGCCTATAATCTGTGTATGCTATAATTTAATTATATTTTGAATAAGAGATTTGCATTTTGTAAAAGCATTGGTATTTAGACACTAAGTCACTAGAAGAAAAGAAATAAAATTGATATGGAGGGTTTTTAAATAGTTACATTTCAACTAAAATAAAGAAAAAATGTCCCAGGTTTTTCTTTTTTTTTACAGATAAAGTAATCCTTACTATTTAGAAATAATGCTCCCTCAAAACAATTGCATTTGTGCTATTTGAAAAGAGAGGAGAGGACCTATATCTATAAAATATATAACATCAAGGTTTATTTTTTTAAAAAAACACTTGGAAAATCATCATAGCTTATTTGTGAAAAGACTCTTGCCCCCATGAAATCTTGATGTGTTCTTTACATAGTAGAAATGTTTCCTTTCATTGTTGAGTGTCAGAAGGCAGAGAAGTCTAGAATTACCATGTTATAAATGTGACTGAATTGTTTTAAAAATATTTCAAAATAGGTGGTTATCAACAGAGTATTGAAATTCTCATTTTCATTTAACAGTCAGTATTATTTTAAATGACTGCAAGATTCCCGCCCCCCCCCTCCCATCTAGGCAGCACTAATTGGCCACACTAAACACAAAGAAATGTTATATTTGGAAATATTAAAAACATCAATTAAGATATCCTGATCCTTGAGCTTCAGCCCAATTTCTTTGATGCTTTTAAGTCAAAGGAGCTCTTTAAGGGAAAAGAAAGTTAATAAATAAAAGCACAGAGAGAAATGGGACAAGCATTTCAGAAAGAGATTTTTGGTCTTAAGCAAACTTTTATAGAGAAGAGAAAACTAGAGGACACTAACTCATTTTATGATGCTAGTATAACTATGATATAAAAAACAGACAAGGGCAATATAAGAAAGAAAATTTACAGGGAAATTTTTCTCATGAACATAGGTGTACAAATCACAGATGAAATACTGGCAGCCTGAATCCAGCAATATATAAAAAAAGATAATAAAACATGATGAGGTTAGATTTACTTCAGGAAAGTAGAGTTACTTTAATATCAGAAAATCTTTTTTATCATTACCATATTAGCAATATAAGGAGAAAAAACACATGAATATTTCAATCAATGTAGAAAAAGGGTTTGATACCCAGCAAGAAGAATTCATGATTTTAAACAATACTTAGCAAATAAGGAATGATAGGCGCTTTCAGTGTGATAAATGGTATCCAATAATTACACAGAGCAAACATTAAATGTGAAACGTTAAAATCATTCTCTTTAATATCATGAATAAGACAGGGATGCCCACTATTATCTAAAATAATAAAAGCATAATATGCTAATTAGACCGGACATTGTTCCCTCTGGACAAAGCCAGGGTGGGCGGGGGCGAGGCAGAGGCGGTGGCGGCAGCGGTGGCGGCAGGGGCCAAAAATTCATGCCTCGGGCCTCTAACAATACCATAATAAGTATTATTATTATTATTTTCAGTTTAATATTGTATGGAAAGTACAATGTGGGAAGTAAAGGAGAAAAAGAAATAAAACTGATTTTCAGGGGATATGACTGTCTACGTAGAAAATCTAAAAGAACATACAAATAAATTATTAGAAAGCCAGACCCCAAAGGCAACACATTTCTATAATCTAAGGACAAACAGGAAATATAATTCTAAAGATATTTATCATTTAAAATATTATTTTTAAAAAGGTAGCTAGAAATAAACCAAACAAAAAGCATGTAAGTCCTCTATAGAGAACACCATAAGAGTTAATTGAAAGGTATTAAAGTTTATGTAAATAGATAAAAAAATACATTATGTCACAGGCTTGAAGATTCAAATTTGTAAAATCCTTACAAACTTTAGATTAATAGATTCAAGAAAAACCACCAGCATGTATACCTGGGCCACTGCCCCATTTTAACAGTGATTGGTTAATCTTATTAGTTAGTTGTTGCCTTGGACCTGAAGAAGATGAAAGTTAAGGTCAGTTAACTTTCTCGATTAAACTAAGAAAATGATTTGGAAGGGAAGAAAGAGAGCCCAGAAGGGTGAGCACACAAACTGGGCTTAACATTGGGCCCATAATTGAAAAACCATAGATGCATTCATAAAACAGAATATTGGAAATCACAATGGACTTGGAAAATAGACACGTGGTTGCTATAATTAACCAAGAGTGACTGTATATTTCCAAGAGGGAACTTCTCAAAATTTAGCATAGTAAGAAGCATGGGTAGAGTTTTGAAAACACAGATTCTGAGCCTAGAGCAGTGATGGTGAACCTTTTGAGCTCGGCGTGTCAGCATTTTGAAAAACCCTAACTTAACTCTGGTGCTGTGTCACATATAGAAATTTTTTGATATTTGCAACTATAATAAAACAAAGACATATTTTTGATATTTATTTTATATATTTAAATGCCATTTAACAAAGGAAAATCAACCAAAAAAATGAGTTCGCGTGTCACCTCTGACACGCGTGTCATAGGTTCGCCATCACTGGCCTAGAGATTCTAATTTAATGGGTATAAAAAGAAGGCCTAGGAACGTAGGAATTTTATATCAGCTCTAACCTGAAATATCTGAAGAATAATGGACATCTGCATTACTCTTACGTAGGTTCACACAAAGGGGTTAGATTAGAAAATTACACATGTATGTGACTGGGGTTTGTAACTAAAATCAACCATGTTCTGCAAATCAGCTCAGTTTGAGTATCTATATTATAAATATGGGCTAATCCTAAAATAGTGTGGAATATTTTCCCTCTAAGCCACTTCATTAAATTACTAGCAATGGGCCCACCAACAAACCAATAACTGAGAAAACATTCTTATTTTATATAGGCAAAACATAAAAATCTACTTCAATATGCGGGGAAAATTGACATCTGGGTTCCCACCTGCTGCCTCAATGTTAATTCACTCATACACACAATTTTGAAGATGGCAAGATAAAAGAAAATATTTTTCAAAGAGTTCTTTTAGAATAACTTTTACAAAGCCACTTTTGGATACATTGGGATGCTTTTTCAGAAACTCTGAGCCTCAGACTGGTTGAAAATAAAATCTGAAAATGTTACAGAGTAGTCATGGGGATGTGAAGTACAGCATAGGGAATATAGTCAAGAATATTCTAATAACTATGTTTGGTGTCATGGGTATGAGGTTTATCAGGATGATCACCTATTAAGTTATATAATGTCTAATCGTGGGATGTACCCCTGAACTTAATTTAATATTGTATGTCAAATGTAATTGGAAAACAAAAAATGCTTAATTTTAAAAAAAGGTCTGGACCTAGCTGGTTTGGCTCAGTGGGTAGGGCACTGGCCTGTGGACTGACAGGTCCCAGGTTCGATTCCAGTCAAGGGCACATGCCTAGGTTGCAGGCTTGATCCCCAGTGTGGGGTATGCAGGAGGCAGCCGATCAATGATTCTTTCTCGTCATTGATGCTTCTCTCTCTCTCTCTCCCTTTCCCTTCCTCTCTGAAATAAAAAACAAAAGGTGTGAAAATGTGGATAAACAATGTGAAAAAAAAAATGAGCCCAGCCTTAATTGTAAAGAATTAGAGCTTCAAACAAGACTTATTTAAAAAAAAACACACACACACGCACACAAAAGCACACACACAAAAAAACAAAACAGAAAAAGTCACACCCAATATAATTATGTAAATCTTTTAAAAATATTAGCAAGGAGACAAGTTTTTAAAAATAGTTTTTATTGATTTTAGAGAAAGAAGAAGGAAAAGGGATAGAGAAATAGAAATATCTATGAGAGAGAAACATCAGTCAGCTGCCTCTTGCATGCCCATACTGGGGATCGAACCCGCAGCCCTGGCATGTACCCTGACTGGGAATCGAACTGGGGACCTCTTGGTTCATGGGTCAATGCTCAACCACTGAGCCACAC
Organism: Myotis daubentonii; assembly: GCF_963259705.1. Classification (NCBI taxonomy): domain Eukaryota; kingdom Metazoa; phylum Chordata; class Mammalia; order Chiroptera; family Vespertilionidae; genus Myotis; species Myotis daubentonii. Next base: position 46,726,332 of record NC_081846.1, read on the forward strand.
TGACTGGGCTAATTCTGTAAACTTAAATGCATCTGGCAAGAACAAACATCTACCTAAAACCTGTGTAGAATTCTGAGAGGTGCTGTTGTGTTGGTAATGTCCCGTTTCACCCACTCACCCTGAAGACAGAACCTGTGTTTTCCATTAGCCAAAGCTGCTTTGAAACAGTTGACAAATAGTTGCTGGGGTTATCATTAAGTAAGCCTGTGACGTGGCTGTCAGTCTCAGTAGCCAGCATTCATTTCCTGTGCTCGTTGGCACACACACTGGGGTCTCATGGCACCATACAATAGCAGGAGTGAACTGAGGGGAACAACGGACAGGCCTGAAAAGGGGCACAATTTTAAAGCAACAGCTGGGCTGCCTGGAGGCTCTCAAACACTACAATCCCTAAACCAGATGAGCATACTACTACAATCTACATGCACAGTAGTCTCTCCTTACCCATGCTTTTACTTTCTGTGGTTTCAGTATATCCGCGGTGAACTGCTGTCTGAAAATAGTAAATGAAAAGTCCCAGAAATAAACAATACATAAGTTTTAAATTGCACGCTGTTCTGAGTGGCATGATGAAATCTCATGCCGTGTAGCGCCATCCTTCCCATGACCGGAGTCACCCCTTAGTTCAGCATCTCCACATTGCATATGCTTCCCACCTGTTAGCCACCTAGTAGCTGTCAGAGTTATCAGATTGACTATCACACACTAACCCTTATTTTACTTAATAATGCCACACTCACTTAACTTTTATTACAGTATGTTGTTATAATTGCACTACTTTGTTATTCGTTATTGTTTTTAATCTCTTACTGTGCCTAATTTATGAATTAAACTTTATCAGAGGTATGTGTGTGCAGGAAAAAACAGTCTTATAGGGTTCAGTACTATCTGCATTTTCAGGCATCCACTGGGGGTCTTGGAATACATCCCCAGCGGACAAAAGGGTCTACTGTAATCTACATTCAAACACTACAATCTATAATCCACGTGAGCATAACATGAAGGTACTGCAAATCCTGGTGCAAAAGGTCACTATAGGCAAATACAATCTAACAAATCAACACACAGAACCACCAAGAGCCAGAGAACGCTCATGCCAAAACTATTTTTTGTTTCTACCTTCTGCAGTTTTTCCAGCCCCAACTCAGATGCCTCACAGAACTAAACTTTCAGATGAGAGGGAGGTTTCTTATTGGGATTCACAGTTTCTTCTTGGTATGCCTAATATTACTCATTTTTTGTTCCAGATCAACATTTTTTTAAAATTGACCTGTACATTCAATCTGCGATTTACACTGAGTTGCTGGTCATTCAAAATCACTGGTATCTGATTTGTACTATAAATAATCATCATTTCTTCTTATTCTTTTCCAAATAATGTAGCTACACTTAAGAGAGCAAATATCTTTAAAGCAATATTTAATATATATAACATTAAATATTTACTATATATTTAATATCCTATTATATGTATACCTCTACATATAACATTAAAGTTTCACTAGAAAAGAAGGTAATGTAAGTCTTGGCTGAAATTAGAAGCCAGAATTTATCAATGTCATTGATAAAGACCCACCCTACTCACTCATTCTCCCTTCTGTCCAGTTTGAGCCACCACCCTCACAAAGGTTGTCAGAGAAACACCTCTCAGATTGCTGGGGTTGGCTGCAGTGCCCTCATTTGTTCCTGTCTTGCAATGTCATTTTAAGCCTTTCAGAGGATGTGCTGTATTATTTTCATTCACAGTGTCATGTAATTAAGTAACAGCATTTTTACACAGCAGAATCAAGTCTAAAATTCTCAAAATGCACATACAAGGCTAGATAAGCTTTGAAGAGCCATAAATGGCTCAGATTGATCCCTGCTAGGCTCATGTAGTTGAATTTTAAATTTAACAACAGAAAATCAACAAAGATTTGACACCAAGGGAAATATACGTCTAAGGAGCAGATGATGAAAATATTATATTCCCTTTAAAAATAAATCTAAAGCCACCTTAAGTCTTGAATTTTTATGGTGTTAAAACTGAGTTGCCTTTATCTTCTCTGTTCTGATTTTGAAGAATTGTAATTGTACATTTTGTGAGAAAATGCATGGCTGACAGTAGCTAACTCTTCCATTCCCCAGCGGAAATTCAGAACTATTTATTTCAGAAAGGTTAATTTAAAGTCAAGCTTCACTTTATGTTTTAAAATAGGTCTTAAGAGACAATATTTAAGCATAGCCTCAATTTAATTGGTTTAGCACCCTGGGAACTCATGTTAAAAATAAGGACGCTTATAACAAAGAGAAACTGGCATGGCAGAGAAATTATTACATTCTCTTCGGATTTTTAATTCATTGTTTTACAAGCCCACCTCAACTTAATTGCTTTTAATTTTCCCCCTTTTCTCTCTCATAAGGTTATAGAATAGTCCCAGCCCAGAAACTGCTGGAACTGGCAAATTAGGTCATCCCAGTCAGTGACAGAAACCAAGAGCAGGTGTCAAAGCATGCAATTTCATAAGCATAGCTTTTAAAAGAACATACATATTTTTTTTCTTGCTGAGAAAGCCAATAAGTGTTATTAATAACACTTAAATTAAAATTCTCCATGGACATCATCCCTAGTCTTCATCCCACAGTTTTCTGAAGAAGAGAGTTAAGTCCCAGGTCATCTGGGCAGGATCAACCTTGGGGGGGAAAAAAGAATTTATTTCAGACCTTACTTCTGCTGTTTTTGTTGTTGTTAATCCCCACCTGAGGATATTTTTTCTATTGATTTTTAGAGAAAGTGAAAGAGAGGGGGAGAAACAGAGAGAGAAACATCAATGTGAGAGAAACACATCAATTGGTTGCCTCCCGCACATCTCCTGACCGAGCCTGCAACCGAGGTACATACCCTTGCCTGGAATTGAACCCGTGTGACCCTTCGCTCCATGGGCTGATGCTCTATCCAGTGATCCAAACTGGCTAGGGCTCAGCCCTTACTTTTTAATTTATGTATTTATTTATTTATTTTTAATGCAATTTTAAAAAAATTTCTTTATTGATTAAGGTATTACATATGTGTCCTTATCCTCCCATTACCATGCATGCATGTAAGCCTAACCAATGGACACAACCCTTACTTTTTAAGTGACAAATTCTGAAAAACAAATACTGCCTCTGTAGGAAATTGCCCTCCCAGTTCTTGGCTTCAGATTTTATTTCAATCCCTATGTCACTCTGCAAAGTTTAACCAGGGACATGAATGGGGGTAAAGAGCAGCCTCAAAAGTTCATGAAGAGACTTTAAAAACTTAGCAAGAGGGTAATGAAAGCCATACTATATAATAAAAGGTAATATGCAAATTAAACGCCACTCCATCACAAAGATGGTAGCACCCATAGCCACAAGATGGCAGCGCCCAGTCCTCTCAGCCCCACCGGAGTCCCCCAGTCCCTGGGGGTGGGGTGGGCGGCCGCTGAGAGCAGGCAGCATGAGCGGCCAGGCGGAATGCTTGCTTTGAGGCCCAGAGCGGAGCCAGGGGGCCCTGCCCAAGCCACGGCAGAGGCCTGAGCAGGCCTGGAGTGGACCTGGAGACAGGGGGATGTGCCAGCCACGCTTGCCAGCAGTCCCGTCTCTGTGCATGAGCTGCAGAGGAAACACCTTTTCTGACTGCTCATTGGCTAGGCTCCCTGTGCCACTGGCAGTGTTCTTGGTAACTTGGGTAATAAGAATGCAAGAAGGTGATCTAGGGTTTTTCCACCTCACTCCTGGAGGAAAAAACAAAGGTCTACTGCTGGAGGGCTAACAAATGTCATATCCTGCCCTAGCCAGTTTGGCTAAGTGGATAATACCTCGGCCTGCAGACCACAGGGTCTGGGTTCAATTCTGACCAAGGGCATGTACCTAGGTTGCAGGTTCCTCCCTTGCCAGGGCCCAGGTGAGGGCTCATGCAGGAGGCAACCAATCGAAGTGTCCCTCTCACATTGATGTTTCTCTCTGTCTTTCCCTCTCTCTTCCATGCTCTCTAAAAATCAATGGAAGAATATCCTCAGGTGAGGATAAAAAAAAAGAAAGAAAGAAAGAAAGAAAGAAAGAAAGAAAGAAAGAAAGAAAGAAAGAAAGAAAGAAAGAAATGTCATATCCTATGAAAGACACATCTTGAAAATGCCTAAAGAAAGTTGTAATTTTTTCGTGGTGAAGGAACTGGAGTCTGTGTTGATGAAAACACCTTGGCGACTGAGGCAGCCAGCAGTGGCAGCAGCAGCGGGGTGATGGGGGTGGTGCCTTCTCCTGATCAGCCCGGTCACCTTCCACAGAGAGAGGCCAGACTGCAGCTTAGGCCCGCTCCCTGAGTAGTACATCCCCTGAGGGCTCCTGGACTGTGAGAGGGGGCAGGCTGGGCTGAGGGATCCCCCCCCATGCACGAATTTGGTGCACTGGGCCTCTAGTAGTCTAATAAAAGACTGAAAGAATCCAGTCAGATATCAAGCAACAAAAGGTGTTTCCAACCCTTGTGGGAAACTTACAAAAAACTACTGAATGTCATTGGACCTGTGAGAATTGCAGAAACTCAGCACAACTCCATCCAAACCCTGGCACTGAGAGACTCGACCAAACTCTACCATGGCTTCTATCAGCCTAACGCCTAAGGAGACAAAACGACACTTCAGAGCCCAAACAGACAAACCATAAACCAAAACAAATAAGCTGAACCTACAATGCTTAATTTAAACTGTATAGGAACTCACAGCTTAAATGAATCTCATGGATTTTTATTTGTGAAGATCAAAGATAAGCTTGGTAATTATATAATGAGACATAAGGAAGAGGTACAAATAACTTTTTGAGAAAACTCCTGAAGTTCCTCTTATCAATTATATTTGAAAATAACATGTCACAATGCTGACTGAAATGAAAGCATATTTGTTTTCATGATGTTAGGAAAATTCACTTTTAATATTGAGATTAGGGTTTAGATACAAGATAAAATTATCTAAAGAATTATAACATATTTCTCTGATCTTAGTAGGAAACTTGCCTCAACACCCACAACTAGATGCTAATGTGAAGAAGACTTAGAACTGCCTATTGATGAAATGCTCTGGAATTCAATCTAAAGCAATCAATTTGTATGATGTGGGGATTGGTGGGGGAGAATGTCATGTTTGAACATTACACGGTTAAGAAGACAGTGCTTAGGTGCATATGTGGTTCCTTTACTAATCCTATATAATAAAGAGCTAACATGCTAATTAGACTGGGTGGGGGAATGACCTTCCGGAACAACCTTCCGGACGACCAGTGGGTGGGGCGCTGGGCCGTGAGGCAGCCGGGGCTGTGAGGGTTGAGCACCTTGCACGAATTTCATGCATCGGGCCGCTACTCCAGAAATAGATACTCACATGAGTAGCTGGACATAAACTATCTTGGAGCTGGGCTCTCAAATGTCCAAGAAGCTCAGTTGTAGAAGGTCTGCTGCAGAGTCTACATGCAGAAACGTGAGTGCTTGGGAGAATTAAGAGACGGAAATGCCAACTCAGACTTTCAAATGGCTTAATGTTTACAGCTGGGTATGAGTAAGCAAATTTGCCAAAATCACCCCTCCGTGAAGCTGAGGTTTTTGTCCTGAGAGAGAAATTTAATCCATTACAAAAAAGGGCATTTTAGTTGTAGAACTTCATTATCCAGGACTTTATTAAAGTTAAAATACCTTTTTTATTCATAAAGAAACTATGGAAGTTTACATCTAGGTTTCTTATCCTGCAAAATTGGGACTAATTGGTAAAGAAGAATGGAAGTGTTTAAAAACACAAAACTCTCCAATCTGGCTAATTTTATGCTCAAGCCATCCATAGAAAGTGGTACAGATATATAATATCCCTGGCTTCATTATTTTACATGTTTACATTGTAAAAAATAATATATTTAGTTTGTTTTTGTGTGCATGTGCTCAGGAAAATAAATTCAGACTAAAAGAAAACACTATGGATAAGGAAAATATTTAAATGATAACATGATGTGATAGCCTAAACCAAGGCCGTGACTTATTTAATAAATATCTACTGAGCTTCTGCTATGATGATTAGCCTAACAACCTGAATAAGAAAATGTGGAAGGGCTTATAACATTAGTGAGACTCTCAGGGTTACAAGAAATAGACATACTATTCAAACGAGCTCAAGTGATAAAGGGTATTTATTGGCTCCTGTTATTGAAAAGTTCAAGAATTGTTTCAGGCACTGCAGGATGCCAGTACTCAGTGTCATCTCTCTCTTTATCTCTTGGCTCTGACTTCCTCTAATGTAGTTAGACAAGCTAGAAAGGGAACCCACAATTTAAAAACTTTAAGACCACGTTTACAATCCCATTAAGGAAAATCTTCCTTGATATTCATGTCTTTTGGTGTCAATTTCTTTGTCTTTAAAATGAAGGATTTGAGCTATCATTTCCAAGGTTTCTTCCAACTTCAACATTTAGATTTAGCAAATAAAAATACAGTAAATTTGAATTTCAGATATATAATGAGTAATATTTTAATGTATGTACCAAATATTGTATGGGAATATTAGTAATAAAATATTATTCATTATTTATCTGAAACTCAAGTTTAACTAGGCATCCTGAATTTTACCTGGCCACCCTAATCCTTTATATTAAATCTCTTTCATTCATTTATCCATCCATCCATCCATCCATCCATCCATCCATCCATCCATCCAAGGATATGTTCAAACATATACTAATTGGATACCTGCTATGGCCAGATACTCTGCTAGTTGTTGGGGATATCGTGGTGAGCAAAAACAGATATGTTTCCTGCTCTCATGGGACTTTCACACGCTCTGGGGAGAGTGACAATAATTATAGAACCACCAAGGTGAATGTATGGTCACTGGCTGAGTAAAGCATGTTGAAGGAAAAGAGAGCATAGTACAAAGGACCAGGGGTCAGGAAAAGATTCCCTGAGGAAGTGGTGCTTGAATTAACAGAGTGGGGAAGTGTATTCAAATGGGGGAACTAACCGATACTTCTTGTCCATGCTGAGATTAATGAAATAGAGTTGGATTGAAACATTTGTTGGCATCTTTTTTGTTGTTGTTTTGTTTTGGTGCCATGACTCGGATACAAACCTGTTGGCATCTTCTTGAACAGACTTGGAGACAAACATGGGTAGTGACACCCTCTTACCTCCTTAGTCATTCTGGCCCTTGTTACACATGCAGCCTTACTTTGTGACCCTAATAGGACACTTTCCATGAGCAGTACCACAGTACCATAGGTGTGAACACTTCTTCAGATGTCTATATAAGGTATGTGGGCATTAGAAGATACAACTTATGATGCCAGTTCTGAAAACACATTACTGGTCCTATTTTATTTCAATTAAACTTCTGCTGCTACAAACCATGAATAACACTTGGAATTGTTTTCCAAGTCGGGAGCCCTGGATCCTGGCATTAATTCTGCTTTAGCCGCCTAGTTGGATGTGGGCATCCCATTTAACCTCCCTGCGCTCCAATTTTCTCACCTATGCAATGGGATTCACGTTGTAAATTCAACCTACATTACTGGATTGTTGTGAAGATTAAAATAACATGGAACCTTATATTTTAAAAGCAAGTTTTAGTGTTCCTATGTTATTAGTCATACCAAAATAGTTACTGTTATTGTTTTTCATGTGAAATAACTTATATTTCCCCTGAAGTCATACGGGGGTATGTTGAAACTTGAATACATATAAATGTGACGTGAATAAATGCCTTTACAGGTTTTTCATCTGTTTAGTGAGAATAATGGTGTAGTATTTGCTAGTATTCCACCAATGTGGGGTTGAGGAAGTTAATGTGCTTAGAGCTTCTTGAAAATAAGTTGCTACCTAAGTACAAATATAAATCCCAGTTATTATTACTACCATTAGAGCTGATGTTTCTTTTTTAACACATTAACATCCCTCCACTGAACACACTGCTGAATTGTTAGAAGGACTCACGTTGTCATTCCTCTCTTCTCGATGTGTCTCGCTGCTCTTGAGCTAAACAATTCTCTAGCTCCCACAGTGCTTATTTAATAAATGATGCTGTTAAGTCCCCAAAGAAAGACTTTCAATTTTCCTCTTGTGTGATGGCAGTGATCAAGACCCAACATCCTGTGGGTTGGTTCAATGAGAATGTACACTTGAAACTCTTTCACTCGCTTGTTTATTGTATTTAATCTGTTAGATTTTATAAGCTGTAGGAGTAGTCAATGCTTTTCTTCTTCTGTTGACAATTTCCTCTTCTACTTTTTTTCCAAACCTAGAAAAAAAAGGTTAATTGCTATATATTTTTGAGCTAATTTTCTCTGACTTTTATAAAATGCTGTGAAGTAAGAAGGTTAGCAGGATTTTATATATAGCTCTTAAAGTGTGCGTGTGCGTGTGCGCGCACGCACGCGCGCGCACGCACACACACACACACACACACACACACACACACACACACACTATATCCTGGCTAGAAGTTGATAGAAATAATAGTAGGGTCATGAAGTCACTAGAGAAATTGTAGAATCATAGAGTTACTAGAGAATTTTGAGATCAAGTCCAACTTCTTCATTTCACAATAGAAGAAACTGAGGCTCAGAGAGTTACACAATATGGCCAGATCACACCACCAAGGCAGCACTAAAACTTGAACTTCCTGAGGACCAAAGGTGAGGTAGAGTGTGTGGCAAAATGGCTATAACCAATAAAGGCTACAAAGACTATCAAGGAGATCGTAAGACCAACCCCCAACGGATTTATGGCTTAGAACCAGCAGAAGACCATCTCCATCCAACATGGTGACCAATTTCACCTTGCCAGAATCCCTAGCCCCATTATATTCTCATCCTAATGCATTCGCATACTAAATGACACACCCCATGCCACCATGAGCAGAAATGGAAAGTACATATAAGGATACAACATGGTCGATGAAGCTCTTTCAAGAAGTCTCCACCCCTTTCCTGGAAAAATCTTGAATATTCCTCCCCCTTATTGAATGCCCTACCCCTTGATTAAATGAACTCAATAAAAGAAGTAAATCCCATTAGGGAGAGGCTGCTCTGCCTGTGGAGTGGCCACACTCTGCCCCACTGCTTCACTAATAAACTCTCTACGCTGGCTTGAGTTTGAATTCTTTCTTGCATGATGCCAAGAACCCATGGTGGGTCGCAGACCCCTAGGACACCTGCATTAAACAGTGGACCCTGGCGGTCATGTTTTTACTATCTATTTTCACCACTTGTCATAGATCATTGTTGAATTAAAAGATAACAAGTGGCCTAAAAGGTCCTTTCAGAGATTTTGACCAGATACTGAGATAACAGTCAGTCTCTATGCTGTTTAATAAAATGTTACTTGTTTACTAAACGTTTTAACTAAAATAATATATGCAGACTCTTACTAGAGACCATGTTTTGTTTTAAATCTATTACAAATTTTACATAGTGCTGGGCCTTCTAAAATAATACACATAGCTTATTAGGCTGGGATAGGAATGCAGCATCATAAAAATAAAAATTGACTGTAATTAGTAATACAAATTCATTAAATGAAATTCATTAAGGCAAAAGGTTACTATCTTTTAATATTCTTTGAAATAATGTAAAATACAAGCAAAATAATAAGAATTTTAACTGACAACACCTATGAATACAGAAGCTGTGGAGAGATCACCTTAATCCCCACAGAAAAGCAGAGAAAGCCACACTGAAGAATGAGTGGAGTAAGAAGATGCAGAAAAAAGAGTGAGATAAGCCTGGCCAGTGTAGCTCAGTGGTTGAGCGTCGACCTATGAACCAGGAGGTCACGGTTTGATTCCCGGTTAGGGCATATGCCTGAGTTGTGGGCTCTATCCTCAGTGTGGGGGGTGCAGGAGGCAGTCAATGACTCTCTCTCATCATTGATGTTTTTATCTCTCTCTCCCTCTCCCTTTCTCTCTGAAATAAATAAAAATATATTTATTTGGCTCCATGAAGAGCATAGCTTCTTTAGCTCCTGATGGCTTTGGGGTTTCTAGTTCCAGTTCTGCACAAGGCCCATTTGTACTTCCTGATTTGGGGACTTTAAAGACACCCATTGTAGCAGACATATATGGTTTTGTCTGTCCCTCAACTCTCCCATTATTTGGGGGGAAAAACTTTTCGCCCCATATTGGTTCTAACATGTGATCACATGACCTTGCTTTTTATCCACAGTGATCGATACAGGAGAGAGGCACATGACCCAAGCAGGACAATCCGAGTCTTCTTCTGGGATGTTTTTGAATGGAAATGTGAGAAAGAAGCTCTTTTCTCAAAAAAAGGGGTCAGCAAATTATGTCCTCTCCAAATTCAGCCCACTGCCTGCTTTATTTCTGCTTTTTGAAATAATCATAGAGTCATAGGAAATTTCAAAAATAGTAAGGAGATCCCAATACCCATCATTCAGTTTCTCCCAATGACAACATATTCTGTAACTATAGTACATGATTGACACAATGAAACGGACACAGGCACAATACAGTTAACCAGACTACAGCCCTTACTCAGACTTGACCAGTTTTTCACTTTTTACAAATGTCTTTGTATGTAGTTCTATCCTATTTACAGAATCATATAATCACCATCACAATCAACACACAGAACCGGTCCATCACCACTTTATATTAGTGGCCATAATCTCTGAGAACCATTGGTATGTTTAATGATTTTTCTTTTCCAAAGTTTAAAAATGTAAGGGACAACAATTTAGCTTAAAGTCACTTTTTGCCTTCCAAATATTTATTTTACATTTTTATTGAGGTGAAAAAAACACAGAGGTTCTCCTCCTGTGGAATGGTACCCACAATTTGCACAGCTTTTACAAGAGGAAAAGGCCTGGAGATTGGTTGCACTGCAATGTGAAAGTGCTTAACATAACTGAACTGTACACATGAAAATGGTTAAAATGGTATATTTTATGTTATGTGTATTTTATTTACCAAAGTTGAAAAAAAAGGAAAAAAGGGAATAAAAGGAATGAAGTGCTTATACTTCATGACATCGATAAACTATGAAAACATTATGGGAAGCAAGAGAAGCCAGACACAAAAGGTCACATGTTACATGATCCCATTTATAAGAAATGTAAAGAACAGGCAAATCCATGGAGACAAAAAGCAGGTTAGTGGTTGCCATAGTTGGAGGGAGTGGAGAATGAGGAATGACCACTGGTGTACAGAGCTTTCTTTTTGGAGTGATTAAAATGATCAGGAGATAATGGAGAGTAATGGTGATGGTTGCGCAACTTTGTGTATATACTAAAGACCACTGAATTGTATACTTTTAAGGGTGGGTTTTATGGTATCTGAGTTATATCTCAATAAAGATGTTATTTTTTAAAAACGCTGCAGTGGGTGTCAGAGCAGCTCAGGTGCTAGGGCCGCAGACAATCACACCCCCTGTAGTTGCAGATTCCTGAGGTACGTTCTCCTGGCTACCACACATGGTGCTCTATCACAAGTATATTTTTGGTGTTGATTATGATAATAGTTACCTAAAATACATTAAGTGCAGACCTGAGCAAGGAAATGGACTAAATTATTTCCCCCACGATTTCTTTTTCCAAGCTTCGGTAAATGCATGGTCTGAGTTCCCCACGGAGAATAGATGAGTGTCACTGCTATTTCACTGCTGCGACCATTTTGATTCTGAGAGAGCAAAGGATATATATCAGCAGAAAATATGAAATGGTTTCAGATCTCCTTTGTGACCCTAATAAACATAAAAAGTACCATGAAACAACTTGTATTTTCAACTGCTGATCAGAACCACACTTATGCAAACTGCCGGTGGGGTCGTTACTGTCATCATCCTCACTTTGGGCAAATCAAATGTTCGTAAGGAAGGATGGGATGTGCCCTGCTGAAATGAGATGGGAATGCTTGTGGCACAAGGTACATGCTAATTTTTTAAAGTTCCAGATTCACTAGTTTTAGTGGAAGATAAATCAAAATATAATTTTAAAAGTTTTTCCAAAGAGGTGGAAGAGACAAAAGGAGAGACTAGTAATCAAGGTTAGATATTTCTGAAATTACTCTACTTAGATATTTGACTTTGGAATCATGTAAGTGTTTTAGATGATTCAAATAAAATAACTACAAAAGTAAAAAATGAAACTAATGAACCCCACTGTGGATTTAGTGGGTATCTTAACCACACAGAGAACTATTTCAAGGTGCTTCAAACATAATAATTTGACTGGGATGCATCCTATAACATAAAAACAACAAAACAAAACAAAAAACACACTGCAACAACTCTGTAGGACAAATGACCCAGTTCTTTCAACCAATAATTTACAAGGGGAAAAACGGAGACTTTCTTAAGAAAATTAAGAAAAACTTCAACCAAATGTTAAGTATGGACCTCATTTTGATCTTGATGACAAAACTCTGAAAAAAATATTAATGAGGCAGTTGAAATTTGAACACTGATTGGATATTTGATGATACACAGAAAGTATCATTAGTTTTTAGTGATACTGATATTATGGTTATGTGTAATAAAAGATCTTTTAGAGACATCCTAAAATTTTTACAAAATAAATGTAAACAGATTGCCTAGATTTAGCTTTAAAGTAATCCAGTAGGGACAGAAAATGGTTAAGAGCATAAATAGCAGTTTTGCCAAATACTGATAACTCGCAAAGCTGGAGATTCCATGAAACTAGTGTCTATTTTTTGTAGATGTCTGACGTTTTCCATAAGAAAAGGTTTTTTAATGGCTAGTTCATCTTTTAGATTCAAATATAGGTCTGAAACCATTTCGTGTTTTCTGCTGCTATATCTTTTTTATTCTCCGAGTCAGAATGTTTGGAGCATAGAAAGGGTGGCTGCACGCTGTGGTGCTCTGTTCTTTGACTAGCTCTCTCACCCTTCGACAAGTTGCCTAAACTTTCTTTCCCATCACAATAGCAGCGAGACCACTTAGGTAGGTGTCCAGTTGCCATTTGCCATTCCATGTACCCTATGAAGTGATCATGGCAGCCAAAGAACCACGAACGATGGTTGTCCACAGGTGAATAAAATACAGTTCTTGTCTTTAGGGAGCTTATACTCTCTCGGGGAGGTGATCGTACCATTCATAACAAGTAAGTTATTATTATACTGTTAGCACAACATACAGAGCGACCTGAAGAAGGGATTGACACATTATATCTTGGGATGGAATTGAAGAAAACCTTCATAAAAAAGGTGGGCTTTACACAACATTTTGAAAGAACGAAAATGTGCTTTCCAGGTTGACAACTCAAGCAAAGATAGACAGGCCTGGGAGAGCCTGGCATGTTTGAGGGACTAAACACAGTGTCTCATGTCTGTAGAGATGTTAGTAAAATTCCTGTGTCTTTCAAATAATTACTGTCTTATTAATGGGAATTTTCAATTCAATAAACTTTCAGTTGAGTTAAATGACTACCTAGCAAGGCAAATGAATAACAGAAAACACTCTATCATTTAAGCACTTTCTATGCTTTTAATACTCTGCCAGAGTCTGTGGAGGGTCCAAAGGAAAAAATAGAAAAGACTCCTACAGGATTTTCTGGCCTTGTGAGATGGGTAGGATTTACATGTGTGGAATAATTACATAGAATGATTAGAGAATTCCTGAGGAAGGAAGAGAGTTTCAAAGAGACTTAGGGAGAAAAAAATAGGCCAGGGTTTTGTTCTAAGCAAATTTTGTTGGTAATGACAGCTAACACTGAGGGCTCCGAGCATGCCGGGCCGTTTGTGATGCACTTACACACACTACCTCATTTTAGTGCACATTGATAAGCAGAAAAATCTATGTCCCAGGGACTGTACAATGAATATTTTTCTTCCACAGTTAAACTATAGATACTGAGAACATCATTCCCCAGGTTTGCTTCACTCAACCTTAGCTGGTCTCTAGCTGTACATGTATGCCTGTGGGAGGGTGGGCAGGGGTGGGGGCTGGAAGGGTATGTCAGGGGATGAGAGTGACCCCAGGAAGTCTTTGACTCCCCTAAAATTATGGCGAGACTTGGTGTGAACAGATGAGCTGGGCCAAAGGGGTTCCTTCTCTAGGCAAACTGATGTGCAAACATAGGAGTTGGAAGAGGAGAGAAGGGAACAAATACTAGTACAGGAAGAGCAAGAAGCCGAGTCACATTAATGGCTAAACACCAGTGAGAAGCCCCAACCCAACTACCCATTCTGCTTTTTCTGTCTAATTATTTGGATTTTTCCATGGTCATTAACCTGGTGAAGGAAATAGACATAGAAAACTATGTAAAGTAAATGCATGCAAATTCAGGGCAGAAAAGAAGCCTGGAGAGTGGAAACCAGCTGACTTTTGGGTGGAATTGTGATTTTTTACCTTTTAAAAATGTTAGCAAGACCATTCTAAACTTTTGAACAATAATAGATACAGAGGCAGAGCTGCCTCAAACAGATTGTCAAACTGCAGCGGGAAGGCCGGGGAGGGTTGGGGGGCAGGAGGTAGGGGGGTAAGAGATCAACTAAAGGACTTGTATGCATGCATATAAGCATAACCAATGGACATAAGACACTGGTGGATAGGGGAGGCTAGGGGACTGTCTAGGGCGGGGGGATAAAATGGATACATATGTAATACCCTTTGTAATACTTTAAGCAATAAAAAAAAAATTAAAAAAAAATAAATAAAGATTAAAAAAAAGTAAAAAAAAATGTTAGCAAATGATAGTATTGTGCTAATAAGCAGAGGGAACATTCTAACGCATACAATAATCTGGACTTATAATGGACAGACCGCTTTTAAAGATTGAGAGGAAACAGGGAGAGAGAATAGAAGAATAAGGTCTGAATAATCTTTAAATTTTGGTAAAGATGAGTAGATTTCTTGTCATTTCTTGACTGGGAAGAAATGACAAGAAATTATGATATTTAGAAATCACATTAAAACAAAGCTATGGCATCTCTCACGTAGGCTTTGGGTAACTCCTTTTGTTAAGTCGGTGTGCAAAAAGGGGATGGTTTCCCTCAAACTGAACAATTCCAATGTTTGATTTGAGGTTAGATCCCTTTTTGCAGAAGACTTTTTTTTTTTTTTTTTTGTCTGATGAATACAGCAAAAGCTGCCTCTCCTACTTGTCCTCTTTCTGGATTATTTGCTTACTCTGGGAATGAAAGGCTGCCTGGTTTGTGAACCAGTTGTTATCCTTTGCCTGCATATCATGTTAGCTTTTTTGTCAGAAAAATCACAAGAGTATATAAAAGGTTTTGATGAATAGAGCCCTTTATTTTTAGGAGAAAATGGATGGAACAGTTTGGGGCTTTGGGGCTGCATACTGCTCTCGTGTGAGCACCTCCCACTGCCTTGACTTTTTATTCTGGAGTATGTGGCGCCAGGATTTACATGGCGCTGTGGGGAACAACTGGATTTAGCATAAGTAAGAATATCTGCTCTTCCCCTGGGGAGAGACAAAAAGGATAAGTGCACAAGGAACAGAGACAATATTACCAGGAGTTGTATTCCTGTTCAGCTCTTTTATTCTCTCTGAATGCCGGATTCTGTTGCAAATAATAAAAGCAAGAAGCCGGTTGGCTTAGAGCCAAGGTCTGGGATTAGCAGAAGAAACTACTTTATTATGGGCTAAAAATATATTTGTCAGTGATGGTTTTATAAATTATACACATGGCCATTTGGGTTAAAAATTGTTGTTTTTTTGCGTTGGTGTTTTTTTGTAAGTTGTGCCAGGAAGTACAAACTAATAGTTTGAACTAGGCAGAGAAAGACGAATTTTCTCAGAGTTCCTGGGAATCCAGATGGTGTTTTGCACACACCGGTTACTGCTTGCCACACTTTCTCAGTGTACACCGGGTCTCTGAGTTTGCGTTGGATTTTTAATATTCCCTCAATAAACTGCATCGTTTTTCTTCCTTAGTTCAAATTGTGAGATATTTTTTACTATAACACTCTAAAACCAAATAATGTCATTTTTTTCCCTTTTGACTCTCATCTCAAATATTCACTCCTCTCCCCTCACCCCTGCCCATAAAACACATTGAATTGGTTGTAAGATAAATGTGGGTTGGAAACCCAGCTTCCCTGCATGCTCCCTGCCTTTATTATCCTTGGGAAATTACTTAATTTATCTTCACTTCAATTTCTTCATTATAAATGAAGAAGAAGAATAGCACACATCTCACCAGGTTTTGTGAAGATTAATGAGACAATACATAAAGAGCAGTTTGCATGGCATCTATGGAATGGGAGTTTGCATAGTCAGATAAGTACTCAACAAAATTTTATCTTGATCATTATTGTGGGGTAAAGTGGTATTCAGAGGGAAATTTATAGCTTAAAAATATAAAAAAATAAGAAAGCCTTAAACGTGAAATAAGCATTCAATGTAAAACATTAGAAAAAGACAAAGAAAGTGTTTATGTTATAAGTACAATGACTTCCATTTCTGGCTATAACGAAGACTAAATGCACAGAGAAAGTCTTCCAGTATGGAACTAAAAATTCTGGATGAAACACACTTCTATCTTTTAAAATAGTTGGCTAGCCTGTTGGGGAAAGGAGGAACATCCTTGCCATAAGTAATAAGAAAATAAAAATTTAGAGAAGTATAAGGCCGTCTGGTGCTGGTGTTTGCCATGGGGGCTGTGGCTACGTTAGGAGGCCACCTGGCGAGGAGATGGACAAAAACACAAGGCCTGCAGAAGCTGAGAGGATGGACTGGAAAATGTTCACATGAAGCCACATTTCCAGAGAGGTTCTATTAGGTTCATTTAAGAGGGTTGAACTGGGGTTTGGTAGTAAGAGCGAGAGAGAGAGAGAGAGAGAGAGAGAGAGAGAGAGAGAGAGAGAGAAGGGGGATTCACCTACCATCATTAGATCTAAATAAAAAGTAAAAATGAGGAGAATACTTAGAGAATATTTAACTACATGTGTTTGGGGCCAGAATGGATACCATCTGTTGCCCACCCTCCAATAAATCTAAGCCAAATATTTGGTCCAGTGTGCTCCCAAATATTTGGTTAATAGGAGGAACAGGGCATCACAATAAATCTAAAGAAGACAGAAGAATGGAAATAATAAGAGAAAGAATCAATAAAATAGAACACGAGGAAACAATAAAGTACATCTTTTGAAAAGACTAACAATACTGACAAATCTTCAGAGAGCTTGACCAAGAAAGAGAAGACAATACAAACATTGGCAATGAAAAGAAGGCATGACTTAGGCGCTAAAAGGATGTAAGAAAACAATTGGAGCCTCTTTCCTCAATAAATTGGAAAACAGGTGAAATGCACAAGTCCCTAGAGCAGTTTCCTAGGCTTTCATGTGTATCTGGACCACCTGGGAGGCTTTCGAATCCAGATTGCTGGGACTCACCCCTAGAGTACCTCCTTTAGTAGCGTTGAGATGGGGTTTAAAAATCTGCATTTTTAGCAAGTTTCCAGGTGATGACACACTGAGAACACAGTCCTAGAAAATAAATATTACCAAACAAACTCCAGAGGAAACTGAAATTTTATAATCCAGTGTTTTCCTACCCTTTTCACTTAATCAGACACACACACACACACACACACACACGCACAATAATATTGTATGGCACACTGGGGTAAACAAATGAGGCTACTCTTGGCTGGGGGAACCTACTCTTGACTATATTTTTTCCACATCTGCCTTGACCTACCTGCTCTGGGCAGCCTCAGTGGTTGAAGGATCAATGCCTTGGGTTCACCTGTAATCCATGCTCTGCATATCAGTGTGCCTTGGTGCACCTGTTGGGGAAGCCTGTGCTAGGATTTATACTCAGATGTAGTTGTCTATCGCAGCATAAAAAATGACCCTCAGCAAATAGATGGTGACGGAAGAGAATTGGACTGTGAATTCTTCTGGGGGAAGAATCTGCTCCCAAGTTCACTCACTCAGTTGTTGACAGGGGTCAGTTCCTCTAGGGCAGTGATGGCGAACCTTTTGAGCTCGGCGTGTCAGCATTTTGAAAAACCCTAACTTAACTCTGGTGCCGTGTCACATATAGAAATTTTTCGATATTTGCAACCATAGTAAAACAAAGACATATATTTTTGATATTTATTTTATATATTTAAATGCCATTTAACAAAGAAAAATCAACCAAAAAAAATGAGTGTGCGTGTCACCTCTGACACGCGTGTCATAGGTTTGCCATCACTGCTCTAGGGCCTAGGCTATTGGCTGGAGCCCTCAATTCGTGGCTACGTTGATCTCTCTGTGGCTATAGCTTGCTTTAACAACTTGCTTCTTGCAAGTAAGAAGAGATAGAGAGAATGAGAGCTAGGCAGAGTCGGTTTCTGAAACTTCCCCTCAGCAGCGGCCCGTTACATTTGCTGTTTCTATTGGTTAGAAGCAAGCCACTAGGTGCCGCCCACCCTTAAGGGGAGGGAATTACATGTGGCCATGAAAGCCAGGAGGTGAAGGTGATTAGGGGAGCCTTAGAAGCCTGCTTACTACACGGGAAGAGAAATTGCTCGGTGGTAGGGTTAATGCATATGTTCGGCTTCACTGGGCCGTTCCAGATTACTCTCCCACAGCCTGAAAGTTACCATTTCTACAAATTCTCACCAACACTCACTATTGTCAGACTTTAAAATTTTCACCAATCTGGCGGGAATAAAACAGGAACTTGTATTTCTCTAGTAACTAATGAAGTTTGAGCATATTTTCAAATGTTTTTTACCACCTAGACATGTTCCGTTCAAGGCTGTTCATATTTGTCCATTTTATGTTAGATTTTTATCTTTTTCTTATTGATTTAAAGGTGCGCATGTGGCTGGATGCTAACCCTGAATCCGCCATATGTGTAGTGAGTGTCTTCCTCCAGGTTTGGCTTCTGTTTTCACTCTGTTGATTTCTTTTGGGGAACAGTTTTATTATTTTAATGTAGTTGAACTTATGCTTCCAGGTTTGTGTTAAGAAATCCTTTGTTACCTCCAAGTTAGAAAGAGAAATTCTACATATTCTTTCAACATTTTAAAGTTTTGTCTTTAAGTCCTTTGTCATCTAGAATTGATTTTTGTGTATATAGTGAGGTAGGAATTCACTTAATTTTCCCCTCATATGGCTAATCAATTAATATTTTCCTAATAGTCTGTCCCCGCTTCCTAATATGTAGTGCCATAGTTAGGTTCTTTATACAGGGTGTCCCCCAAAAATGGATACACACTTTAACAGCCGCTAGCTCCATTGATACTTATTTCTTTTCAGATGTAACCCATTGGAATTAATAATTATTCAAAGTGTGTATACATTTTTTGGAACACCCTATAGATTCATCTATTCATGAGTTTTATTCTAGACTCTGTTTTGGCCCACCGATCTATCTCTGAGTGAATAACATGGTCTTAATTATTAATGACTTTCTAAAACATCTTGCTATCATTGCTTTTACTTGTTCTCCAGGATTGTTTGAACCATTCTTCGCTCTTTACTGTCCTATATTTTAGGATTAGCATGTCAAGTTCCATGACTAGAATACCATTAAAGCTATAGATGGTTTTAGGAAAATACTGTTTACATCTTCCTAATGTCTTTTCTGAAGTTTTATGATTTTTTTCCATAGACAGCTTGTACATCTTTCGTTAGATCTATTCCAAGATGCCTTCTATTTTTTGGTGGTGTTGTAATTAGCATCATGCTTTGAATTGTGTCTTCTATATATTTGTTGCTGAAGTATAGATTTGCAATTGTGTTTTGTTTATTATATTTTGACAGTTTATTTTCCTAGTTCTTATCTAGTTTTAGTATCAAGGTACCAGCCTCAGGTGATAAATTGGACCCTATTCCTTCTTTTTCTACCATTTCGCAAGACTTCATGTATGATTGCAATAAGCTTTTGAGTGTTTGCCTGTGCCTGCCTTTAGAAATATCTAGGCCTTGCCCAGCCGGTTTTTCTCAGTGGTTAGAGTGTCGGCCCAAGGTCTGAAGGGTCTTGGGTTCAATTCCAGTCAAGACACTTACCTTGAGCCTGGGTTGCAGGCTCAATCCCCGGCCCTGGTCAGGGCGCGTGTGGGAGGCAACCAGTTGATGTGTCTCTCTCACATAGATGTTTGTCTCTCTGTGTTTCTCCCCCTCCCCTCCACTCTCTCTAAAAAAGCAACGGAAAAAATATCCTCAGGTGAAGACTAACAACAACAACAACAAAGAAATATCCAAGCCCAGTATTTTCTTTGTAGGGAGACATAACTACTAATCAAATTTTCTTAATAGTAATAGCAGGGTTCTCTATCCGGTGTGCCATGTAAGGAAACTGATATTTCTGAATGGGCTTCAGAGAGTCTAAACCAGGGGTGGGCAAACTTTTTGACTCGAGGGCCACAATCGGTTCTTAAACTGGACCGGAGGGCCGGAACAAAAGCATGGATGGAGTGTTTGTGGGAACTAATATAAATTCAAAGTAAACATCATTACATAAAAGGGTACGGTCTTTTTTTTTTTTTTTAGTTTTATTCATTTCAAACGGGCTGGATCCGGGCCGTGGGCCGTAGTTTGCCCACGGCTGGTCTAAACCCTCAGCCTTCCAAGGCAGATAGCTGAGAGGGACATGGGGCTGCAGGAGCCCCTGGCCAAGTTGCCTCTGGACATAAACATTCTCATCCCTTTACCCCACTGTGCTTTTGATGTTTATTACTGACTTCTCTATGAAGCTCTTGAACATCTCTTATTGGATTTATTCCTTATAATTTTTTTGTCATTGTAATTGGCATCTTTCTTTTAATTGTTTTTTCTAAATACTTATTGCTAAAGTGTAGATTTGCAATTTTAATTTTTCTGTTGATCTTATTTATGGCAAACTTACTATGCTCTCTTATTAATTCTAATATTCTTTGTCTATAATAGCTATTGTGTGTGTGTGTGTTCCATGATGGGAAGAAAATTGGGAAGCTTGCCTTGGGGAAAGTCTAACTAACCTTAGTTTCCTTGTCTGTAACATGGGTTGAAAATGCACCTGCTTCAAAGGATTTTTATGAAGATTAAATGAGTTAATCCAAATTAGGCAACAGAACAGTACCTGGGACACAGCAAGTGTGTAATTATTGCTAGCTATTATCCTTATTTTTACATCCTTCCTTTTTCTTTACTTAAGACCTTATGTTTCCTTCCTTCAGGCTCAACCTGATACCCTAGGTCCGTGGTCGGCAAACTGTGGCTCGCGAGCCACATGTGGCTCTTTGGCCCCTTGAGTGTGGCTCTTCCACAAAATACCACGTGCGGGCGCGCGTACAGTGCGATTGAAACTTCATGGCCCATGCACGGAAGTTGGTTTTTGGCCTGGGCGAGTCTATTTTGAAGAAGTACTGCTGATATTTGGCTCTGTTGACTAATGAGATTGCCGACCACTGCCCTAGGCCATCAGCAGTGGCTTTTGACCTTTTGTGAGATCTTATATCCACTTTTAGGTCCTGAGGAAAGCTTTGGTTCCCTACCCCAGGGAAATACAAAAACACATAATTTTCAAATAATTTGAGGAAGGTCAAGCTCCCCTTACCAATGTGCAAGGATCTCCCCTGCTTCCAGAAGGTGTATGGCGCCAGGCTAAGCATCCTGCTGTAGAGCCATCTCCCAGTTCCCCAGAGGGGTTGAAGCTGTTCTGGCGGGACACCCTGGGGTGCGGGATGAATTTACTTTCTCCTAGTGTGGCTATGACATCGTGCCCCCGTCCTGAGCAACGAGATTCAGTCCTGCTCCTCGGACCTGCCTCTCAGCCCAGCTTTGGGGGCCAGGTCTTCTTGCTCTTGAGCCTGTGCCTTGGCAGACTGCTCAGGACCCAGGAGACCCCCGAGAGGGGCGCCCACCCTGTTCATGTAAACCTCTAAGGCAGGTTTTCTCAGCACTGGCACTACTGACACGTTGTGCTGGACAATTTTGTATTGTGTGTCTGTGTGTAGGGGCTGCTCTATGCATTATAAAATGTCTAACAGCATCCCTGGCCTCTATTCATTAGATGCCATTGGCATCCCCCAATTATAGCAACTAAGCATCTCTCCAGGCATTGCCACGTGTCCCCCGGAGAGACAAGATCCCCTCCAGTAGGGAATCACTACGCTGGGGCCTGAAGTCCTGTCCTTGAACTCCTGCTTGATGCCTGGAGTCCTACTATCTGCTGGCAGCCTCCTTAACACCAACTATAAGCCTAGTCCCCAAATAGAGCTTGCTCCTGGATTTCCCAGTGCCAGGTTCTGCCTCCTAATCAGACGCCACTGTAATTCTTGCAGCATATTTCTGGTGACAACAGCTTGCCTGGACTACCAACTGTTGTGTTTCAAAATACTATTTTCTCTGGCTTGAGTGAATGACCCTCCCCTCCTCACTCCCCCACAAAACAGCTAGCTTTCCTGCAGGGATGAGGTGGGGCTGATTTCAGTCTTTGATCCAGTTGGGATCCAATTAGTTCTTCCGAGAGTGGCTGTGCCATGAGATAGGACAATGAGGCTTTGTTTGTTTTCCTTGGGAAAGTCATCTTCCTGGTGGTTTTCTGTGAGAGAGCCTGTCCTTTCCCTATGTACGTGGAGATAGAGTTTTCTGAAGGCAGTAAATTGCCCATTCTACAGTGCAGCAAGTCAGTCAGGAATGAGCAGCAGAACCACGAAATTGCAGCCTTAATAGATGCCAACAGCACAAAGGTGGTGAGCTTCATAATGGAGCCTTAGAGAAAGCGAGAAAGATTGATGGACTGAAAGCTAAGAGCAGAGAACGGAATGGGGGAAAGAACATTGTGTAATGCTTTTCACAGAGGACATACCTAAGAACCACAGGAGAGAGAGAGAGAGAGAGAGCGTGCAGAACAAGAAAATACAGGACAAATTGTACCTTGTAGTGTTCTAAACCTGGCCTGGTTGATTATAGTGGGGTAGGGGGTGCTGGGAGGGCCCAGGGTCTGAAAGGCTGACACAGATATTGATATTGGGAGGAAATCCACTCAAACAAGTAAGAACTGGTATTCAATGGCTTTAACAAGTTGGAAGATGATTTCTCGCTCATGTGAAAGTATGGCGGCTTTCCTTTGCAAATCGTCAAGGGCTCAGCTTTTTCACCTCTTGCTGTTCTGTCATCTTTTAGGTGTTGTCTTCATCTTCATGACCAAGAAGGTTCATTCCCACACCAGTATTCCTGCTGGCAGAAAGGGAAGGAAGGGAAGACAAACCCCTCCGCTTAAAGGCATAACCCAGAAGTTGCTCACATTATTTTTGCTCATATCCCATTGGCCAGAACTTAGTCCTATAGTCCTACAGTGATAACTAGCTTCCAAGGAAGCTGGAGATTCTGGAAGGCCACCTGCCAGATAAAAATCAGAGATTCTTGCTCGGAAATTCCTCTACAGGACTAGCTTGAGGGCCCCCTGTCCTCAGTCTTTCCTCTAAGTCAGTGGTTCTCAACCTGTGGGTCGCGACCCCTTTGGGGGTTGAATGACCTTTTCACAGGGGTCGCCTAAGACCATCGGAAAACACATATATAGTTACATATTGTTTCTGTGATTAATCACCATGCTTCAATTATGTTCAATTTGTAACAATGAAACTGGGGGTCACCACAACAGGAGGAACTGTATTAAAGGGTCGCGGCGTTAGGAAGGTTGAGAACCACTGCTTCAGTTCCCCAAGTGCCCCTAGAACCTGTTGGGCAGATCCATTCTTGGAAGACAGAAGAGGGATGGGAAAAGAGTGGGCAAAGATGGAGTTCTCTTTAACAAAAAAGGGTTGCTAAGCACTTGCGTTTTGTTAGCATAAAAGAAAGGCGACTAGAAGTATAACACCACAGGCAAGCCCAGTGACTGGATCTTGAGCTAGGGCCCCATTTCTACCAGCTAATCGTTGTTGTGAAACTCCAGGGAGAACTGAGGCCATGCTGTATTTGTGTTGGTTATGATTAAACCTGAATAATTTTTCACTGAAAATAGTCACAATGTTATCTAATCCCAGCACAAAAAGAAACAACCAAATCCACTTGGAAACCACAGCCGCCTTCATTGATAACGAAGTCAATGGTGGCCTGCTGTTCTTGGAGGCCACTGGTTGGTAGCCGGGGAGCTGCTGCCACCTCGTGGACATTCCAGAAAGCGCAGTCAGGGAGGCGGCCTCGGCCACGCCCATGGCGCGCGCCCCACAGCCCAGGCATCACACCTCGTTGATGCTTCAGCTGAGCTCACTTATTACCTTGGAAGACCAAGGGCCCCGGCGGTGTATTATGGGTTTGCGGTGTTTATTAATCCACAACGGTACTGTTTCTGATAGACAACCTAAGATTAAGGCCAATAAAGGACTCTGGGAAGGTGGACCGAATAATTTCCTTGACTTGAGAACAAAGAAGAAAGTCAGTAAATAGTACCTGGATCTTCCAGTAATTACTCCATCTTATAAATTACTGCTTTTCTCTTATTCCAGCCCGCAGTCTGTCATTCTAGAAAGGATGCTATATTAATTTTTAGCTGAGCAATACCCACGGGGAGTAATCAGAGTCGGCGCTGTACAGGTGTTTTTCCAACGAAAAAGGTTACTATTGGAATTATTTATAATCAACATCAGAACACTGAATATTAACAAAGTGATTTTCCTCTGCTCATTAGGGATCAGGAGATGCATGTTGTTTTGGCTGACATTTGAAAGGTCATGCCTGATCCAAGAAAGCAGCTCCCCACTTCAAAATGCTGTCACCGTTCCTTCCTGTCCATTTCCTTTTTCTTTTATTTGTTATTTGACATTCAATTATTGTGAAATTGTTAGATCATATAAATGGTAGAAGAATATGACGTTGATGGTGCCTGACCCTATCACTCAGCTCTAGGAAACACAATATTATCAATACAGGTGAAGCCCTCTGGGTACCCCGATTGTGTTCCCTTCTTTCCCATTGCTTCATGGTTCCCACTCCCCTAAATTGGGTGTTAATCATACCTATTTATTTCTGAATACTTTTAGCAATAAATATGTATCCACAAACAATATAAAGTATCAGTTTTTGTGTTTTTAAAACTTTATTTCAATGTGTTTTTTTTGTAACTTAGATTTTTCATTCAATGTTATGAGTGTGAGATTCATCCATTGCCTCGGTTTCCTAGGCTGCCATACAAATTGCCACACACTTGGTGGCTTACACAGCAGAAATGCTTTCTCTCGCCGTCCGAGGTCTGGAAGCCTGAAGTCAAGGGGTCCTCCGGTCTGCACTTGCGCTGGGGCTCTGAGGGAGAATCTGTCCCTTGCCTCTTCCAGCTTCTGGTGACTCCAGACAGTCTTGATTTGTGGCTACATCACTCCAATCTCGGTTTCCGTCTTCACAAGGCCTTCTGCTCTCTGCTTGTGTCTTCCTCTCCTCTTATAAGGGCACTTGTCATTGGATTTAGGGCCTGCCCATGTAATCCACCATGGTCTCTTCTCAAGACCCTTACTTACATCTGCAAAGCTCCCAGAGAGTATGTGGTGGAGGCAGGTTTCCACCCCAGGCCTCTGACTGAGTCCTCTCACCATGGATTACAAGGCCTCTAAGGGCAGGTAGTGGGGACTTCTGGCCATTGAATGGGTATTTAGTGTGACATTGGTTTTAATGCTTAGCCCATATAGGAGGAAGCTAACTAGTGCTGAGAAGCTACAGTGTGAGAGAATGGTGTGCTGGCTGGGGAGGCAGGAAATCTGAGTTCTGAGGTCAATACTCAGTTGACTTCCAAACTCCAAGCACAGGATTCTATTTTGTTCCTGTTCCTCTTCCAAGCCACTCCCTGATCTAACCAGCAGGGAGATCAGCGAGACAACCAACCACCCATCCACTTTTTTTAAAGAAGATAAAAAATATCTAGGTTTATCCGGATGTTCCCTTAGTGAGTTATAGAATGTCTGATCACTGGGGTGGACACCTGAAACTAATACAATATTGTATGTCAACTGTAATTTGAAAGTTAAAAATGATTTAAATTAAACGTAAAAAAAAAATTAAAGTAAAAAAAAAAACAAAACAATAACATTGTAGGCTTCTTATCAAGCAATTTATAACCAACTCCGTTAGGCAAAAGCCACACCCATAAGTCTCCTTTAGCCCTTCTCCACCTCACACTCTCCAAAGCTGTAGGCCCTTTGTCTGCTTGTAAAGATCTATGAAGCAACTTTCTGAGGTTTTAACAGTTTTGTAGTCACATCCCTGGCTTCACCTGTGGGCTGTTTTCCTGACAGCACTCTGGATTTGATCCTACTTGGAAGCCATTTCATTTCCTATATGAGGGAGTGAGGAAGGAGAAACGGTTATTTTCAAACCCAGAAATTTCTGGCTCCTATATACAGGTGTCCCCCCAAAATATATACACACTTTAGTGGCTGATAGCTCAATTTTGTAAATGAAATGTATTTTTAAACACTGCCTTTATAATTATTCAAAGTGTGTATATACACTTTTTGGGGGGACACCTTATATTTAATAGTTCTTTCTTTTTAAATTAAATTTATTGGGATGACATTCGTTAATAAAGTTATGTAGGTTTCAGGTATACAATTGTATGATCTGTATATTGTATTGTATGTTCACCATTCCAAGTCAAGTCTCTTCCATCACCATTTATCGCCCCTTTACTCTCTTCTACCTCCTCCCACCCCTCTTTCCCTCTGGTAATTACCATACTGTTGTCTGTGTCTATGAGTTTTTTGATGTGTGTGGTTTTTTAAAATATATTTTATTGATTTTTTACAGAGAGGAAGGGAGAGGTATAGAGAGTTAGAAACATCAATGAGAGAAACATTGATCAGCTGACTCCTGCACGCCCCCTACTGGGTATGTGTCCACAACCAAGGTACATGCCTTTGACCAGAATCGAACCCGGGACCCTTCAGTCCTCAGGCCGACACTCTACCCACTGAGCCAAACCAGTCAGGGCTTGGTTTGTTTTTTGGTTTGTTTGGGGTTTTTTGCTTAATCACTTCACCTTTTTCACCTAGCACCCCTTCACCCCTCCCCTCTGACAGCTGTCAGTCTGTTCTGTGTATCAATGAGTCTGTTTCTATTTTGTTTGTTAGTTTATTTTGTTTGTTAGATTCCACATCTGAGTGAAATCATATGGTGCTTGTGTTTCTCTGACTGGCTTATTAGCATAATACTGTTTAATAGTTCTTTCCTATCTCCTGCATTTTACTAGAGTCAGTGAGAAAAACCAGGCAGCCTCTTGAACACTCTTCCTGAAGATCTCCTTAGATAGGTCATTCAGTTAATTTGGTGTATTTTCTATTTTTCATGTTACCACCAATAACGGTGTTGCTAAACTTTCTACTACTATCTATGACATCTCCCAGTAACATTTTTCTCACTTTCTGTCAGCCTTAACCAATAACTTCAAGAACCACAAGATTTTCATGAAGTCTCTTATTATACCCTCCCAAATTCTGCCTGCCACCAAGACCTGAAGTCATTGCTACATGTTTTCAGTCTTTATTATGGTACCAAAATCTGTTCCAGTTATCTCTTGCTACTTAACAAACCACTCAAAAACGTGATGGCATAAACATTACACTGACAACATCGTTTGACTCATGAATCTACAATTTTGGAAGAACTTGAAGAAGACAGTTTCTCTCTACTCAGTGTCAGCTGAGGTGGCTGAAAGATCGGGGGCTCTAGTCGTCTGAACACGCACTCATTCACATGTCTGGTGGCTGAGGTTGGCCGTCAGCTGGGAGCTTCTCTGGACTGTTGTTGGAATGGCCACACACGCCCTTCCCATGGGCAGCCTGGCTTGTTCACCAAATGGTGAAGTGGTTGGGTCCCAAGGGGGAGCGCCAGGGGAAAGCTAGGTCAGAAGTCAGGCATTATTTGCACCACGCTCCGTTCTTTAGACGTGAGTCGCTAAGCCTGGCCCATGCTTAAGGAATTGGACTCCGTATTCTGATGGGAAGCGTGTCAAAGAATTTGAGGACCTGCTTTAAAATCATCGTAAAACAGAGACATGGAAGCATAGGACAGACTGCAGACTCTCAGAGGGAAGGAGGGGGAGGGTGGGTGGGTGGGTGGGAAGTGATCAACCAAAGAACTTGTGTGCATATATGCATAACCCAGGGACTTAGACAATATAGTGGTGAAGGCCTGGGGCGGGGGTTGGGGACAGGCTAGAAGGGGTCAATGGGGGCAAGAGGGGGAAACATGTAATACTTTCAACAATAAAGATTTAATTAAAAAATAAAATAAAGTCACCAGAAAAAGGTATCCTTCGCTCCATTTTACAGACGTAGAAGCTGTAAGTCAGAGAGACAGACTTGCTGAAGGTTTTACAGCTAGTAACTGTTAAGGCTTGGGACCCTAAGATATACGTTACATATTTAACTACATAATGTCTAATGTGAATCTGTAAAGCATTATGGTGATACCACATTTCACACAGAAAAACAGAGATGCAAGCGTGTGAAAGAGAAAGAGGCAAGGGCACAAATTTTCTAGAAGGCCTTCATATGCACAAAATACTCCAATCATGTTAGAATATATACAGAGCCCTTGTCCACGCATGTACTGTTTACAAAAATCCTCAAGTGGCACATTTCCGGATTCTAACGAGTAAACATGAATATGATCTCAGCTGAGCTTTCCTCACTTCTTAATAGAAAAGTAAGAGAACTCATGAGCCACATAGGTTATGAATCAAGGAACTTTATTATTTTTGTGTGTGTGATGAAATATGAGTTGATTTTGCTTAGTGTTTATTTAATGACTCACATGGTCATAATGGCCAGAAACGTCTCAGCCCTGACTTCAGAGCATCTAACTAGGTTCTGTACTCCTGTCAACCACCCTCGAGGTTGGCATGCAACACCCTGTGCCTGACAGCCCTATATTAGCTATGATGACTGAGCACAGGGGAACCCTAAAATAACCCAGCATTGTTCTCCTTTGATTCTTATAAAGAGACAATAAGCTTACCAACTTTTGACCAAAGGTATTTTTGGTCTCAAAGTTAAATTTCTGATTAATGGTCAGTTTTCCTTACTGAATACCTCCTATGTCTTTTCCTTCGATGGCATTTATTCGTGTCTATGTGTGTTTGCATTTGAATGTGGGTGCATGTTCTTATGTGAGCATGTGCAATTGTTTTTTACTGTAGCCCTTTGAATATCCTTAGTGTTGTGGGAAGATGAAAAACAATAAAATTATGGTATATAAAAAATCAAAACAAAATGCTGTGCCACGCAATGTATCTAATGTATCTAAACACCTTCCGAAAAGTGTGAAAATAACTTTTCCTGACACTGTGTCCTGTATGGTCATGGTTAGTCGGTGTAGTTTTTCTGGAACAAAACACAGTCTCTATTGATTTTGGCTCATGTTCTCCATGTTTGTAAAAAATCTACTATCTTAACCGTTATGAACAGTGTTAAATCTTCAAGGGCAAATTTATGGAACCTACTCTCCCCCTCTCTTGCAGGAATAGCCAACACACAAGCATTGTTCTGTTCAGAGTGTTGTTGCCTGAAAAGAATAGTGAATTGTACACCAAGAGGAATAAGGCACTTAGCCTGTGACGCTTGGGTGTTTACCAGCACGATCTTCATTTTCCTCACTGCTTTGGCCCAGGATTTCTCCCTTTTGCCTCCTTCCTCCAAGCTGTTCTGAGTCAACTTGAATCATTTTGGTCCATCTGTAACTCTTTACTCAGTTTATTCCTTACCTCAGTCTTGTCTCCTTTGTCACCTTTACAAAGCCCACTAATACACTCTTGTTTCTTAGCCCTCAGTACCTAGATTACCAGAGGTTTATTCCGCTCGTAAGCCTTGAGAATTCTGAATAGTTCTGTGCTGAAAGATGAGAATGATGGTGTAAATTAAATTGGGTGAAAGTCTCGTAAAATAACATAGATGCAACCTCCTAGCATGTGCCCAGGGCGGTGCCGTGTACACGGAAGAGCCTGGGTAAATAATTGGTGGGTAAATAAAAATGGCCTGTTTCTGTAGAGGATGCGAGATCAGGTGCCTTATCTGAGGTTACACGCCTGGACCACGACAGAGCTCTTACGAGAATCCAGGCCCTCCTGTTTTATCCCGTGCTCACTGCCCAGCTTCCCGTAATCTGCGTTCCCTCGGGAAGACTTGTGACTGCTGCTGCCTCTGGGGCTCTGGGGATCAGCAGCGCCGCAAAACAGGTGGCTCCTCCAGCCAGTCTGGCCTCTCACCCAGCTGGGCTCTTGGCAAATGCTTTGATTCCTCTTTCCTGGTGTTGAGAAAGCATTTATTTTGGTTTTAAAAATATTGCCTTTGATTTTTAAAAACTAGACTAAACAAAGATTTGGGTAATATCCATTAGGCAGGTAGACTTCTGAAAATATATATTTAAGTGCTTGTAATGTTTTGTTTGTTTGTTTGTTTGTTTTTTTAGTACAAAAGTAGCACATGTTAACTATAGGAAATATAAATAAAACAAAAAGAGGGAAATGTATACTGCCCATTATCCTACTCTGCCCCAAAGAGAATCATTATTAACTAAACTATTTGGTATATTATGCTTTCAGTTATGTATGTATAAGATGTCTCCCAAAAATGTATACACACACTCTGAATAATTATAAAAGCAGTGCTTATTAAAATACATCTTATTTTCAAAATTGAGCTAACAGCTGTTAAAGTGTGTATACACTTTTCTGGGACACCATAATATGTATTATACACTGTTCATTTTACTTAATATCATTTTATGAACATCTTTCTATTTTATTAAACTCACCTACAACATCATTTTGATGACATAATGTCTTAGTATGACATTGTATTTGTTTATTCTCTATCTATTGGACATTGTTTTCAAAGACAAGAAATTGTTAAAGAGGGTTTGCCATCAGATGGTCACTGTAGGAGGATTCCCCGTCCCCACTTGCACCCGCTCACAACCATTGCTCTGGAAATAAGGGGAGAGAGTGTGGCCGTGGGACTGGGTTGCCTCTGGGAGCAAGGACCCACCAAAGCTCCAGAGGAAAATGGAACCCGACCACCCTCCTCGAAGGAGAAACAAAGAGTTCCACAACCTCCAGATCTCACGGGTTTCCTTCTCGAAATCAATCACGTATTTGTACTTAGGAAGGTCGAGAACGTTGGGAAATGAACAGGGTGGGGGAAGGGTGAGGAGAACAACTTCACAGATTAATACAATTTAGAAAGCTGGAAATAGAATTTTTTAAAAGGTCTTTAATGAAACAAAGAAGCTCCAGTTTTGCATGCTGGTTTGAACTGCATTTTCAGGAAGGGACATGTGTGTATATGTGTGTGTGAGACCAGAGGTATAGGGTGGGGTAGAGAGAGAGAGAGAGAGAGAGAGAGGAACGGGGCGGGTTTGGGGGGAAGAATAGAAGAGAGAGAGAATGGGGTTGGAAGGCTAGGTAAGGGAGGGGTGACTTCCTATCCCGTGAGGCCTGAATCATAATCACCACTCCACACTCTTGCACACGCTTGAGTTACATTTGTACTTTTGCTTCCTCTGGGGTGAATAAGGTCACACTTATATTACTGCCCTTGCCTCAGCCCTCTTTTACTTACCTTCCTCTGCTTGAGTGTTCCAGGTGAGGTCACTGGGCCCAGAATCTTCTAAAATCTGTCCAAAGACCTCTTAGCTAGAGATGTGAGGGGAGCATGAGTTCTGAAAGAAGAGGGAGGGAATGGGTGGAGCCGGGAAGGGCAAGGATGCCTCGGACTCTCTCTGCCTTTGCCCCAGCTGGGCCTGGGTGGAGGAAGAAGGAGCGCTCACAGCCCTGGACACCTGCCTGCCTGTGTGTGTGCCAGGCCTGAGCCGGAGGGGGGCCCTGTGGGGACACCCAGTCTGACCTTGGAGTCCCTCCAGCCCCTGAACCACAGAATAGAGGAAATCATCTCAGAATCCTAACTTCAGAGGAATCTCATACATTATCCAGTGCAACATCCATCTGATATTTTATTTCTCCTTTTCACCTTCGTTCTATGAGAAGGAAATTGGTGACAAATCTCAGTTTGGCCTCGATGTGATAGAGTCATATAAATAAGTATCCTATCTAATAATAGACAAACATGGTAATTAACCATACCTTCGCTACGCCTCCCATTGGCTAATCAGCAAGACATGCAAATTAACCACCAACAAAGATGGTGGCTAATTTGCATACTGCAGGCAGGGCGGGTCAGTGCCATCCCGCCTGCCCCGCCTCCATCCAGGCCTGCTATTTGCCACCCAGGGCGGTGGGATGGGACAGCGCCATTCTGCCTGCCCTGCTGCCATCTGGGCCTGCTATCTGTGACCTGGGGCGGCAGGCGTCCTGTGTGCGACCTGACCCGGGGTGGCCAGGCGGGGCAGCAGCAATTGGCCGGCCCACCCAGCCGCTGTCTGGGTGACCCATGTGTGACCCGACCCGGGGCAGCAGGGCGGGACAGCGTGACTCCTCTGTCACCCCAGCATCCTCATCACAGCTCCCTTGGGGGCCTAAGCCTTTAGTCAGACATCCCCCAAGGGCTCCCTGGCTGCCAGAAGAATGTCTGACTGCAAGCTTAGGCCTGATCCCCCGGGGAGTGGGCCTAAGTCAACAGGTGGACATCCCCTAAGGGGTCCTGGACTGCAAATGGGCGCAGGCCGGGCTGAGGGACCTCCCCCCACCCCCTGAGTGCACAAATTTTTGTGCACCAGGCCTCTAGTAACTACATAAAAACATTTATTTGGACTGGCTTCAGGCCAACTTTCTACCCTGTCATCAACCAAATGGAGGAGCTGCTTATGCAAGATTCTGACCTGAGGCTGGAGACTGGATATTCTTCCAGTCGACAAAAGAAAACCTGTCTGACCCCACTCATCTTGGAAAGCTCTGGTGGCTATTGAACCAATCAAAGGCTGCCAGATGCACTTGAAAGTCAACCAGAAAGCCTTCCACCTACTCACTAATCAAATCTGTCCTAAGACTTCCTCTGTTTACTCGATGAACCTCACTCTCCTTTAAAAACACCCCAAGTCTCTGCCAAAAGGAAAGTTATGGTAGCTGACGCCCCTACTCCAAGAGCTAAACACACAGGCTTTAGGCAATTCTAGAGACGTGCTTTGTCTGTTTGACAAAGCACAAACATACTCTTGTCCAGATTTGCGATATAAAGTTGCATGTTGGGCTCCCTCCAACATGATCAGAGGTTGCCAGATTGTGGGACCCAACACACCTCACTTCCAGCAGCCTCTCCACCCAAACGGCCCCTCCTTAAAGCAGGGATGGGCGTGGGGGTGAGGGCCTGTGGGTTGTGCCTCTCGGGTGAGTGGGGATTTGGGGGGAAGGGAGCTCTTTTCAGTTTGTGGTCTTTTTTTTTTTTTTTTTTGAGCTGCCTAAAGGTTAACAGTCTATAGTTAAAGATTTATTATCTGGGCTCCAAGACTGTTCTTCGTGCAAACTGACTGTAATGGGAGGAAGTCCACTGCTCTGTAAGAAAAGATGTGCAGCCAGGGGATGTCCACAGAGAGAAGTCATCTAGGTCTTGTCTAAGAGGACCACCTAAGAAGGTGGAAGAGCCTCTTAAAGGAAAAATGCCAGCTTTCTGGGTGCTGGCTAAGGACAGAGTGACTGCCCAGTTGACTGGAAGTGCACTTTTCCCCCAGCAGCTTCAGGAGCTGCAGGCCTGGTTCGGTGCAGCCGCAACCTCTCCGTGCTCCCTTCCTCTGAGAGCCAGCCTGTCTCCCCCCCATTTATTTACTGTGTCCAGGCAGATGCTGATACAAGTCCACTGTGTTCCTCAAATACCAAGAGCATATATTAATCTCTCCAACTGGACCCAGGAAACTTCCTTTGGATTAAGGTACCCTCCCCAGTCCCCATCTTGCCATTCACATTAATGTAGGTGGCTTTTGATGGGAGAAAAAATGGTAGAGTTAGGGTATGAGAAACTAGGGAGGGAAGAGGCTAAGAAAAAATGCCAGTGAGTCAAAAAGGGACATTTAATTTGGCCTAGGGCCAAATCCCGAAACTCCTGCTGTCCAGCACAGAGGAGCAGCAGCCCCAGCAGTTCCCCTGCCTCGTGCTACTTTTTTTCTTGCTATGATGGTCTGCTTATCTTGACACACAGCTATCTGGTCCTACCATAAGCCTGGGGGTGCAAATCCCAGCTCCCTAATTCTTACAGAAATCAGGGAGGGAGAGCCAGTGAGCAGAACATATAGTCTGATAAGAAGGGTTAGTGGCAGGAACCTGGTTCTTTAAATGCCCTGAGGAGAAACGCTCCACACAGACCAAGGGGTGGTGGGAGCAGGGGCAAAGGAGAAGAAGCAGGAGCCAGCGAGGGGTTTTCCCAGGTGATGCCTGATCTGAGTTTTAGAGGAGATTCTGAATTTTGCAAGGCATAGAAAGTGGGGGTGATGTTTGGGTATGATTACCAGATCCTGACCATCCTATCTAATAATAGACAAACATGGTAATTGACCATGCCTCCCATTGGCTAATGAGCATGATATGCAAATTAACCACCAACAAAGATGGCAGCTAATTTGCATACTGCAGGCAGGGTGGGACAGTGCAGCTGCCAGCGCGCGAGTGCCGCCATCCAGGCCCCTGTGTGCGACCCCAGAAGCCGCTTGCCTGCCACCGTGATCGGATCCTATCCCGGGCCAAAGGCCAGCCCCAGAAGCCCCAGAAGCCGCCCAGAAGCCAGTGATTGGGGGGAGATAGGGGTCCCCTGCCCAGGCCCGACACCTCTGGCGGAGGCGTCAGGCCTGGGCAAGGGGCTGATCTGGCAATCGGAGGGTGATGGAGTCGATGCCTCTGGCCGAGGTGTCAGGCCTGGGTGAGGGTGGAGCCGGTGATCAGGGGGAGATGGGGGTCCCCTGCCAGAGGCGTCAGGCCTGGGCTGGGGGGGGGGCAAGCCGGCGATTGGTGTGAACTACAGAGGAAACACCTTTTCTGACCACTCATTGGCTAAGCTCCCTGTATGTCACTGGTAATATTCTTAGTAACTTGGGTAATAAGAATCCAAAAAGGTGATCTAGGTTTTTTTTACCACACTCCTGGTGAAAAAAAACGAAGGTCTGCTGCTGGAGGGCTAAGAAATGTCATATCCTGCCCTAGCCAGTTTGGCTCAGTGGATAATGCCTTGGCCTGCTGATGGCAGGGTCTGGGTTCAATTCTGACCAAGGGCATGTACCTAGGTTGCAGGCTCCTCCCTGGCCAGGGCCCAGGTCAGGGCTCATGCAAGAGGCAACCAATCAAAGTGTTCCTCTCACTTTGATGTTTCTCTCTGTCTTTCCCTTTCTCTCCACATTCTCTAAAAATCAATGGAAACATATCCTCAGGTGAGAATAAAAAATAATAATAAAGAAATTATTATTATATGAAAGACACATCTTGAAAATGCCTAAAGAAAGTTGTCATTTTTTCATGGTGAAGGGACTGGAGTCCGTGTTGATGAAAAAACCTTGCTGGCTACGGTGACTGGCAATGGCTGCAGCAGTGGGTGATGGGGCTGGTGCCTTCCCCTGATCAGCCCGGTCACCTCCCACAAAGGGAGGCCGACTGCAGCTTAGTCCCACTCCCCAAGGGGAGCAGGGAGCGGGCCTAAGCCGTCACTAGGACATCCCCTGAGGGCTCCCAGTATGTGAGAGGGGGCAGGCTGGGCTGAGGGACATCACCCCCCCCCCGTGCCCAGTGCACGAATTTCATGCACCGGGCCCCTAGTCTATATATATATAAAAGGCTAATATGCAAAGTGTCCCCACGGGAGTTCAACCGGGAGTTCTATCGCTCATTATGATGTGCACTGACCACCAGAGGGCGGCATGGAATGAAGGAAGGCCCCAGCCGGCAGCTGGCAGCCGAGGAAGGGAGACCCAGGCTGGCAGTGGAAGGCCCCAATCAGCCCTGATCACTGGCCAGGCCTAGGGACCCTACCCGGGCATGAATTTCATGCACTGAGCCTCTAGTCTTACAATAAATAAAAAATAAAAGAAACTCAGCAAATTAAAATCCTTCAACCTGATGAAAATCATGTATGACATATTTAAAAATAGCATATTGAATGCTTTTTCTCTATGCTAGTTAA
Source organism: Myotis daubentonii (assembly GCF_963259705.1). Lineage (NCBI taxonomy): Eukaryota > Metazoa > Chordata > Mammalia > Chiroptera > Vespertilionidae > Myotis > Myotis daubentonii. The sequence continues at coordinate 46,762,313 of NC_081846.1, forward strand.
TGAACTAGAAATGTTCACCCACACTAATTTACTGGATTGTAACATTTTGAAATGTATCAAAAATATGAGTATTTGATGAATAAAGAAATGGATAGATAGAAAAGTGATAAAGCAAATTTAAGAAACTATTAATTATTGACTCCAGGTGGTAGGTGTGTGCATGTTTCCTCTGTAATTCTTCCAACTTTTCTGTATGTTTGAAAATGTTCATAAAAAGATATTGGGGAACCGGTATGCAAAGTCCTACATTAGAGAGACCTATTTATCTTTAACTCTGTGTTTTCCAAACTCGTTTTTCCACAAAGCAAAATTTTTAAAAACCCTAAGGAAAATGTAATCAGCCCTGCAGAAATGCTCTGGAAAACATTTCCTATTTAGATTTAGTCTACACCCATTTTAATTTTTTAAACAAGAATGATGTGCCACATCCATTGCTGCATAACGAACCACCTCAAAATACCGTGGCTTAAAAGAACGACCATTTATTATTTCTCATTGTCTCTCTTCAGGTGGCCTTCAGGTGGTTTTGTCTAGACTTTGGCAACAGCATAATGGCCAGGCTCCAAGAGGAGGAAACAGAGCTGTAAATTCTCTTAAGGCGTGGGAAGATTCTCAGAATGTCACTTCTACATTCCACTGGTTAAAGGAAGCCAACAGACCAGCCCAGACTCAAGCAAAGAGGAAACAGACTTCATTCACCTCCTGGTATGAGGAGCAGCCTGGAGAGAAGGGGAACTGATGGGGGTCATCTTTGGAGATTATCACAGAGGACATTTGGTGCCAAACTTTCCATTTAAAGCACAAGTTGTTTGCCTTATTAAAGATGTTTAAAATTTACAAATGAATGCATTGCTGTTTATCTTGCAAAAACAAGCTTTGATTTTTAGATTAGAGCTTTGTTTGTTAGGTAGCAAACTTCAAAGTGCACTGAAGCATTGATTTGAGGTGGGAAGTGTCCTGTACTTGAGAGTCAGAAGATCTAGGTGTCTATTTTGACTGCGATTTTTCCAGCTGGGGAACGTGGGCAAACACTTAACCTCTCATAACCTGAGTTCCCTTGTCTGTAAGGCGTTGTTATTTAACTCACAGAATTTTATTTCGGGCTAAAAAGAGACAGAGGTCTTCCATGGTTCCCAGAGAGCAGGTCTCAGGGAACTGGAACTGGAACCAGAGCAGTTCTGAGGAATCCTCAGCAGGGTCTGAGTCGTCACTCCCCCGCTACACTGTTCGCGTGTGCTTCCTATCATTAATGACTAGCTCTTCCTCTCCACCATCAGCATTTCCTCTTTACCACATAGTTCTTGATTTTTCATCCTCTCAGCCTGCCATGAAGCATCATGGTCAAACCTCACAGTCAAGTCGAGGCACTGGCAAACGTGGTCCTGTGAGTCAAAAGTGGCCCGCCACTGCTTTTATAAATACAGCGTTATTGGAACACAGTCAGACTCATGCATTCACTATTGTCTGTGGCCTCTTTTAGCTACAAAGGCAGTGTTGAGTGGTTGCAACAGAAACAGTGTGGTTCACAAAACCAATATGGCTTTTTATTTGTTTTTATTTTTTTAAAATATGTTTTTATTGATTTCAGAGAGGGAGAAGGAGAGAGAGCTAGAAACATCAATGATCAGAGAGAATCATAGATTGGTTGTCTCCTGCATGCCCCCTACTGGGGATGGAGCCCACAACCCAGGCACCATGTGCCCTTAACGGGAATGGAACCTGGGACCCTTCAGTCTGCAGTCCAACGCTCTGTCCACTGAACCGAACCAGCCAGGGCCCAATATGTCTTTTTAGAGACAGTTTCCTGATCCCTGGTCTAGATTCATGGCTCCTGTCTCTAGGCATTCGTTTAGCTTCTGCTCTCACTACCTCATTCTTCAAGAATTTCCCAGTCCAAGTTCCTAGAAGAGAGAGAACCAAATTCCTCTGAAATCCTTATTCCTCAGCCTGGAATGAAATTAAGGGACATCTTCTTTTCCTGCCGCCCACCTCCCCAGCTATGGTGAGGCTGTATACAGGTGACATGTTCTCTCCCACGTTATTCAGTCAGTTGTGGCAGAGATGTAGGTAACATGGAGTCAGTAAAACACAGCTGCCTCAGAGGGGTGAGGGCATAGTGGGCACTGGTACAACTGAAAATGGAGTTAAATGAGCTAATACATGTAAAATTACATGGTAATGTACTGGAGCCATATATTTATAAAGTGTCCAAAGTACTTTCCAATTAAGATCAATCTGAAATGAAATACATGCCCCTGAGGTTAAATATATAAATCAGTGACAAAATAGGATCTATAATAATGAAAACATAATATGCTAATTAGACCTGACATCCTTCCGGACCACCTTCCAGACGAAGCCAGGGCTGCCGCCAAGGGATCGAGGAACCACCACGGCTGTGAGGGAGGGATCAAGGCAGCCACTGCAGCTGCAAAGGCTTACTCTTGCACAGATTTCGTGCATCAGGCCTCTAGTGTAACATTAGAATTCAATTCATTCACAATACTTTAGCTCTAAGGAATAATAGGACATATATTATGGTGTTATTACATGAGATACCATTAACATTTCCCAGAAGACAAGAAGTAGGTGAAAAAAAGACTAAATGAGAGGAGAAATTAAGATCGGATGAGCATTGGCACTAGTTAGATGTGAATGATCTTTCTTATTTAGAAAATAAAAACCTCAGCAATGTGTTCATTACTAAGTATGTACTGTCTTGAGGACAAGGAACTAGTAACGCAGAGTTTTGTAATAACCAGCACTTTAAATAGGTTATTCTTCCAAGCTTTTCCAACTGTGCCTGCTGGGGTTGCTCACATTTAAGGCTGCCTTTCACACCACAGAGCATGGCTCCAGTTAAGATCCCATGTGGAGGAGACCACGCCAGGTTTGCAAGGCTTCTAATCCTTCTAGGAATGCAAAAGGTATGGCACCCAGAGTACACTTTAGAGAGAAATCTGACAGCGTTTTCAATAAAGAAACTTTACAAAATTTTCCATGGGAAAGAAACTTAGAACCATGCCTACACGTAACTAGCCTAAACGAATTGATAACACAGACAAATAAATTCCAAAATAACTTTTATTACTATATAAAGCCAAGTCAAGAAAAAAATAGGTGCATATTTTTTTCTACAAAATTTAAAAATACTCAGGTTATTTAATATTTTCCCATAAATGTGTTGAGATAAAAAGACAAATTCACACACACACAGATATTTTTCCAGGTACCTTATAGGAATAAAGAGTAATAGTTTTCTTTCTTCTCTACTTTCCTATGTGAAGCTCTAAGACATAGCAGTTACAGTTTTCTGTTGTAAACCTGAAAAAAGGACTTTCCAAGAGAAAAAGTCTATCATGTTGCAATAAAACTAGCAGAAAGCTCTACTTCATCTTTGAGCTTTTAGATTTGGCAGCTGCGGTCAACCAGTATTGCACTGGAATTTCCAACTCGGCTGGGAAAGACCCTAATTAAAAACAAGACACCCTCTTTACTTTGTCCTTTAGAAAACATACACCACTCGTCAGTATCCCTTAAAAGGTGCAATTGCCTCCTTTGTCATTTGATTGTAAGGCCTGCAATGCTGTTTCTCACCATCACAGCCCCAATGTAACCACACGAAGAGAAGAAAGAAAAGTCCCTTGGAAGGTGGACTCAGTTTGACACAAGGAGCATAAGACGCTGCACACTTGATAACATTAAATCAAAACGTATATTCATTGGAGCTTCTCAAAAAACCCTTCAAGAGAAAAGGCGTTAGTGTGGATTTAGATGAGTGTTAAAATAAAACTTTCCCCCCCTGAAATTAGATTATGGGGTAAACCAAGCCAGATTATCTCTGCAGATGACAGGAGCTATAATTGTTAGTGGGGATCTCAGTCACTGTTTTGGAATTGATACCTAAGGCTTTCTTCTCCCCTATTCTTTCTTGTGGGCTTTTTAATGAGATATTTTTGGGGGAGATGCTTTAGGTAGAAAATATTAGCTTTTGAAAGATACAGGTGCAATTATCTTTAGAATAGGAAGCCCATTTAAAAAAGTCTCAAAGAGAAAGTTTTTCTAGGTATATTTTGCCATGCATTGTTTTCATAAAGGCTGAGAAAGAACGGAAAGAAGCTCCTATAATATCTGTAAGATTACCCTCACATTAGCCAGAAAGAAAGACAAAAGAAAGGGCTGAGATGAGGGTGCTCAAATAGTTTGCAATGGAGCAGAATGTTCTAGTACCAAACCCATAATTAACTTTTCACTAATTACCCCTTTCTTGGCCTATGTAAAATGGAATGGCAGTTTCAACTTTTGAGGATCTCACTGACCCTTCCCCTCTAAAACTCCTGGAATTCTGTACCGCTCCATGTAATGAAGTATCCACTTACCAAATGTCTGTGTGTGGCCATGGAGTTCCTCTTACCTAGCCTGCTCTACCGATATTAAACTGACCCTATTACCAAGTTTGGAAATAGAATCACATAAGAAAACAGTGTTTCAGAGAGGGGATTTTGAATGGTTATCCATGAAGCTTAAGGGATGTGGTGGAGTGTATTCAATATTCAATCTATAGAAGTAATAACCAGCTATCCTAAGAGGAACTCCACTAAGCACTAAAAAAAGTCAAGTGTATTTGCTGTAAAACTGTAAGGTTTCTATCCTTCTTAAAGTGCTCCAGTTTAACATGGCAGGGAAACCGAAAATCGACCGGCAAGTGAAAACCATCACTTCAGCATAGACACGGCTCTAGGTCAACCCCGAGAGGTCTCCATGCAAGAAAGTTGTCACCTCTGAGTCGCAATTCACGACTGAGAACACAAAGCTCAAGGTATCCCCTAAAATTCCAGGCAAGTCTGGAAGGACCCCAGCTGCTGCCCCCACCAACGGCAGACCCTGAGGTAAGTCTCTCCCATCTTCAAACTGAAACTGTCCAGGAGCTAAGATCGTAACGAACAAAAATCTCAGTTGATTATCTTGAAAGCTACAGGTGTTCTTGCCCAAACTTCCTCCGTCATCAAAACACAATTTTAAGAACAAAGAGGCATCAAGGTAAACCATGGCTGGTTGGCCGTGGAAGGGCACCCAGGACCTATTTCCAGGCCCTTTTCCTTGGTTATCTGAGGAATTTTGGCAAAAAGAGCCAGAAGGTAACGATTAACCACGCCACTGCACTCCAGCAACAGAAATTTATTCAGGGGGGGTCAAAGTAGGTGCAGGTTAGTGTAAAACAGAAAAAAATGGCATAGTGAAGTGGTGGGACTCATGGACTGAGCAGCCAGACTGGCAGGTTTTGAATCTTGGTTCCACCACTTATGACGTTGGGGCAAGTTACTAACCAGGTCAAGCTTCAGATCTTCCATCTGTAAAATGAAGATAATCATAGTCCCTACCTCATAAGGTCTGTCTGGAGATCGAATGAGCTAATATCTATAAAGTGCTTAGAATAGCGCCTGGCACACAGTAAGTGCCATGCAACTACTTAAAAAAAAATAAAATAAAAACAGAAACTGGAGAAAAGGTGCTCTGGGAGGTTTGTAGAGCAGTTGGTGCTGCCTAAGAATTCAGGCACATTCTTGATTTAATTGGGTTTGGAATCCGGATCATAAAATATGCCAAACCCCAGGGAAGCCTTGGGACTAAGTTGATTTTTGGAAGAACTTCCAGGGCTGCCGCTTTATCAGATTTACCAACCGACAGATGCAGTGTGAGCATCTGCGCTCTGCAAGGCGCAGGATGCGTTGGTCAACAAGAGGTAACAGAACCACAGTTATAGCTGCTATCATTTACACTGCCCATCTCCTTTCCAATGCAGGTAAGTTCATAGGCCTCGATCAGTACCAACTCTTTCAAGAAATCCTACTTTATGATTAAAACAATATAAACTCTATGGAGCTCAATCATCTTATGGCTAAATAGGAGACGCTAAACTGTAGGGCTAGTTTTTAAAAGCAAAGTTACATGACTACACCTCTACATCTTACATGGTGGACTTCTGACCACTCTCGTCAAGGGCAACGTTTCTTTTCCTGGCTGCTGCTTCATTGTTTAACTCTGAATCTGATTTGTCCGTGTTGCCAAAGTTGATTGCCATGGAGCCTTCCACTCCCTCTGGGGTGCCTCCGTTTGGCTGAAGACGGAGAGAAGCTGGTTCTTTAGGACGTTTCCACTGTGGTCTGGTGACTATCCAAAACACGAGGGCCCCAAACACCAGAATCAGAAGGCCCAGGGTATTTGCAAAAACACCTTCTGGTGGGAATGTATCGTAGCCAGGTTTTTTCCTAACAAAAAAATAAACGAGAGAGCGAGAGTCAGTCCACTTACAAACAGAGTGAGACAGCAACATGCCAAGCAGTTTTGAATTTATCTGCTGAAAATGCACACTGGTACAGCTTCAGTGTCAATTCCCTTAAAGCTTGATAGTAAGGGGAAATTTATGCAATCATTCACTCAGTGGAATAGTATGATATTGTTAAAAAACAACAACTTTAGTATAAAAATAATATAGCTTCTGGAGCACCTGTATCACTTAAAAAATGAAAAAGGGATGATACAAAAATGTACATACACCATAATTACAATCAATAAAAACATGCACATCAAAAATATTGTAAGGGCATGCATAATTTCAATAGTTGTTTTAAGAGTAGTACACCTTGCCCTAGCCAGTTTGGCTCAGTGGATAGAGCGTTGGCCTGCGGACTGAAGGGTCCCAGGTTTGATCCTAGTCAAGGGCATGTACCTGGGTTGCGGGCACATCCCCAGTGGGGGTGTTCAGGAGGCAGCTGATCAATGTTTCTCTCTCATTGATGTTTCTAACTCTCTATCCCTCTCCCTTCCTCTCTGTAAAAAATCAATAAAAAATATATTTAAAAAAAAGAGTAGTACAACTTATTGGATTTTTGGTCCTTCTTCAAGCATTAAGTAGTATTATATTGTATAACATAATAACCTGTATTTATATACAATGTTATATTGTATTATATAATAAATGTTTTTAAGAATAAATATTTAAAATTTTTGATGTTTTAATATTTTTTAAATTTTGTTATATTTGATTACCTTTTCCCAATGAATAAGTATTTTCCACTTATAGCTTAAGTATACAATTAGGGAAACTATGTCACTTACAGGGCAAATATCAGTTTCTCAGTCACTCCCATAAGGGCTGTTGCAATCACTGTTCCAAAGATGACAAGTCCAGAATAAGTATGTAGGGGCATGAGAAATGCTCGGAGAGAAAGTGGAGCCCAAGGAAGCAGAAAGATGAAAAAACCTAGGAGAAGCTAAACATCAAAAAGTACAATGGTTATCATTTAATTTTAAGTTTTAACTATAGAAATTTAACATTATTATTTAAAAGCAATCTGTGCAGAATGAGAAAATATTTCATATAGAACTAAGGACATAAAATGAAAAGCAAGTTTTCCCACTCCAGTTCCACTAATCCAAGGTAACATCTAACATCATCTTCTAAAGCAGCGGTTCTCAACCTGTGGATCGCGACCCCCTTGGGGGTCGAATGACCCTTTCACAAGGGTTGACTAAGACCATCGGAAAACACATATATAATTACATATTGTTTTGTGGTTAATCACTATGCTTTAATTGTGTTCAATTTGTAACAATGAAAGTACATCCTGCATATCAGATATTTACATTACGATTCATAACAGTAGCAAAATTACAGTTATGAAGTAGCAACGAAAATAATTTTATGGTTGGGGGTCACCACAACATGAGGAACTGCATTAAAGGGTCGCAGCATTAGGAAGGTTGAGAACCACTGTTCTAAAGCATCCTTCCAGAAAATTTCTGTGCCTATATAAACAAACGTCTGTGCGCGCACATGTGCGTGTGTGCACACGCGCACGCGTATTTGTTTTGCATATTGTGTTCTTGGATATCTTTTCATAGCAACACATGATTATCTAGTTTATTCTTTATAAAGGCTAATATTCTATTTTGAGGATGTAACATAATTGATTCAGTTCTTTATGCGTGTTCTTGTTTCCAGTTTTTTTTGCTATCGTTACATTAACAAGGCTACATGAACATTGTAGGTAAGTAGCAAGGACACGGACAATTCAATAAATGGTGCTGGGGAAACAGCTTACCCATATGGAAGAAAAAAAACAACACGAAGTTGGATCACAACATCACATCATACACTAAGCTAATTCCAGATGAATTAAGTACTTAAATATCAAAGCTAAAACTTTAAGACTCTTGACAGCCAGTGGTTCTCAAACATTAGTGTGCATCTGAGTCACCAGGAGGGCCTGTGAAAGCACATTTTTCTGGGCCCCACCCCACAGTTTCTGACCCAGCAGGTCTGGAGTAGAACCTGAGAACCCATTTTGAGTTCAGGGTAGAGAAGGTTTTCATAAACAAGTCACCGAAACAAAACATAACAACCTTAAAAGAAAACATGATTCGTGTTATATTAAAATTGAGAATTGATTTTAAAAATACTAACAAAAGAGGAAAAGTACAAGCTTCAAATTGGAAGACATATGCAATACATATAAAAGGAATTTGAAACAGAACTACAAATGTTTAAGAAAAGGAAAAAGAAACTTTTTTTTTTTTAATGGGCAAAAGACACGAACAGGTGTTTCTTAGAAGAGAAACAAGTAATCGGTGAAAGAAACATTAAAACCACAAGAAGACGTCATTTTATACCCACTAGCTTACAATAATTAAAGCATTTGAACACAAGAGTAATACTTTTATGTCCACAAAGGAGGTTTAAACCCGGGGGGCGGGGGCATTTGAAGAGGATGCAGGTTGACAGGGATGTGCCATATGGGAGCTCCTAGACCCTGCTGGCAGGAACATCATTGGGATCAACCACTTTTGAAAACAATTTAGCATTTTTTTTTTTTAGGCTCTGTCTATAATTCCACTCCTAAGTATACATCCAGAGAAACCTTTGCATATGAGATCCAGGAAATGTGTATCTGAATGTCCAATGTCACAGAGAAGAATGGAAAATAACCCAAATGTCTAATAGCATGAGAATAAGTAAGTAAATGTGTGGTACAGTTATACAATGGAACACAAAAGTAAAAATGAATGAACTAGAGGAAACAAGATAGTTGAATCAGTACAATGAAAAGAAAGGTTGCAAAAGAATTAAAACATAGTTACATTAGACTACATATATTATGAGGCTTTTAAAAGTTAAAGGAAAACTAACCAACATGTTGTTTAGGGATTCACAGTATGTGATAAAATTATAAAGAAAAACAGAGAGTGAGAAAAGAAAAAAAAACTTCAGGAAAATGGTTACCTTCAGGGGTTAGGATAGGTGGAGAGATGTGGGGTCAAGGTGGGTAGGGATTCTATGTTTTCCAAATTAGGTTGATGGTGGAATCACGGAAATCAATTTTATTATGATACATAATTTCAATATGCATACAAGAGGTGTTTTGTTGAATCCTCAACTGATGATATTTTACCATTAATTTTTAGAGAAAGTGGAAGGGAGGGGGAGAGTCAGAGACAGACTTGGGGGATGGAGCCTGCAACCAAGGTATGTGCCCTTGACCAGAATCAAACCTGCGACCCTTCAGTCTATGGGCCAACACTCTAACCACTGAACAAACCACCTAGGACCGTGGTCGGCAAACTGCGGCTCGAGAGCCACGCGCGGCTCTTTGGCCCCTTGAGTGTGGCTCTTCCTAAGCCTTAGGAGTACCCTAATTAAGTTAATAACAATGTACCTGCCTATATAATTTAAGTTTAAAAAATTTGGCTCTCAAAAGAAATTTCAATCGTTGTACTGTTGATATTTGGCTCTGTTGACTAATGAGTTTGCTGACCACTGATTAGGACAAGAGTTTGTTATTTTTAAAAAGTGATCCAGAGGCTAGATCTTACAAGTAGAAAATAATTCTACACTGGAAATGCTTTATGACCCATAGATACACAGGAGGAAGTGTATTGCTTGTCTTGTTTTCCTGCCTGCCTCACCTTCCCTCCTTCCTCAAAGGACACAACAGACTTTGTGAGTGAAGTGCACAGCCGTGTGGGCGTAAGCGAGCCACAAGCAGGCTGCAGCTCTCCACCCACAGTGGCAGCTAGGAGAACCTCCACTTAGAACTCTTCTAGTTCAGAAAGAGAAACCACTTCCCCTTTTTACTCTTAACCTAAGAAGTCTGGTAGAAACACATCTCTGTCAAAGCTGTATTTTTATGGCTCGTGTATTTTTTCAACTAAGGATGTGGAGGCAGGAATCTTTGTGAATCGTAATAAGGACAGAGCTGGGCTCCTATCAAAGGTGAAGAAAGCAAGTTTAGAATTGGTTTCTTTCCATTGGGAAAGGAAATGTTTTTTCATTTAATTTCTTCCTGAGCACACCTGGGTGATCTGTTCTGTCACTTCTACGGACAAGCAATGCAAATACTTAAAAACAGCTTTTATGCAATAACAAAAATAAAGCTGGAATGTCGTCATTTTTTCCACAATAGGAACAGGAAGCCATTCACCTGGCTCCTGAAGGAACAGTCAGAAGACACCCAGCACGACTCGCGTGCTCACAACTGTGGTGAGGAGATGCCGTTTGCTTAATTTAGCTTAAAAAGCCATGTATGTGTGATTTGTATGTAACATATGTGGCTTACTTCTGTTTCAAACGAAAGAGCTACACATTCAAGTCAAACAAGATATAGTTTAAAAATTAATAATCCCCCAACCGACCCTACCCACCCCTACAGTTATAGCAGTTAGGTATATATTCCCATACCTTTCTTTGAACATCTATACATATATGCTTTTTTCCACCCCTCTCCCATTTTCTACACACATTACTCTTCAGTATTGTTTACACTGAAGTGCATACCATGGATTTCACTGCTGATCAGTAGATATAACTACATTCTTTGTAATAGCTGTATAACTGCCAACAATATGGATTTACCACAAATGATTTAACCATTCCTGCCTTTATTTGGACATTTATTTTGCTTCCTGCTTCCTGCCTATACAAACAATGCTACACTAAACGCCCTTCTTAGAGTTCCTTATACCACGATGGTAGGGAGCGGCTATAGGGTCAAGCCTCAGACTGACCTGTGGCAGAGCCACCTACAAGTCCCAGCTTGGAGGGCAGAGCCCTCCTAGCACAATTAAGCTTGACCGTATAGGCCTCCCTTGTTCCTGGGTAGCTAATGGGCTGTGGGAGGTGCAGCAAGTGCTACCAAACAAGGCTTGAGTAACAAAATAGATTTGAAACTCACAAGAAGATTGTAAACATGTTGCCCACTCACCTTGTTTTGCTTTGTGTGATCTGACTATAAAATAAAGCTTGGCTCACAGGCTGTGTCACTGTTGCCTCATCCAGGCACAGTGATCCTACCTGGCTCCAACTGTATTCTCTTGTCTGTCTTCTTTAATCCTTCACCGCCCCTTCTCAGGTTCCCCCCTGGCCGTGCTGGACATGGTTCAGACAATATGTTATTTCTGCTCCCCACCAAATGTGCCATTGCTAGGTCAAAGAGTAAGTGCACCACTGCTAATGGAGAGGAACACAGAGAGGACTATAGGAGCTGAGGACAACCCTCAGCCAACAGCCAGCAAGGAACCAGGTATCTCAGTCCTACAGCCGCAAGGGAGTGGACTCTGCCAATAACCTGAATTAGCTTGCAAGCTGATTGCACCCCCAAAGTTCACCTGTAAGAGCCCAGGCCAGCTAACACCTTAATTTTGGCCTTACGAGACCCAAAGCAGAGAAAACAGACAAGTCAATCTGGACTTCTGATATACAGAAACTGTGAGGTAATAAATTGGTGTTGTTTTAAGCCACTAAATTTGTGGTAATTTGTTCCGGCAGCAATAGTAAACACTAACACAACTGTTCATGGCTTTTATTTTTGGATCTTTATTTTTCTTTTCTTGGTTTATTTTGCTATTCTTTTTAGTTTCTTAAGCGAATACTTAGTTTATGTATTTTAAGTTTTCTTTCAAAAAAAAAAAAAAGCATTTAAGCCTATATTTCTCTGAGAACCATTTTAGCTAAAACCCATAGATTTTAGAATAAGTATTCTTTTTTTTTGCTAATCCCTAAATATTTCTTAATTTTACATATTAAGATATAGAGCAGAGTATAAATTAATTTTTAGAAAAATCATCCAGATTTACAAGCATAAATTTAATAATGAGGAGGCATATCTGGTATAAAAAGCTTTTTAGCTTTAAAAGCTTACTACTACTACTACTACTACTACTACTACTACTACTATACAAGGAATGCTTACGTGTTTAGAAAATTCAGAAAATAAAAAGAAAAATAGTGCACACCTTTCCAGATGTTCAAACAATGCCTTGTCATATAACTAACTCAGTAAAGGCATTTGTTTAGCTACTGTGTTCAGGAGTACAGAACCCTTTCACAGCGAAGCTACAAAGAGTTTGGGTAATTTCCACGCCGGTCCTCAGAAATACAGCCCTCCGCTGCGAATGCTCAAACATGAGCTGAGTGATCATGGGGACATCATGGAAACAGAACCAAGTGCCACTGACTGTGTAACCTGGGCATCCTCAGCACCTTGAAGGCTATGTCACTAACGGGCTGCGTGAGGTGAGTCGATGCTCCCCACAGTGCTCCCCACAGTGCTCGGGCTCGAGAATTCTGAGGTGGCCCAAAGGAAGTGGAGCAACGCCAGGCGAACCAACCACTGCAGGCGGAAGAGGCAGCTGAAAAAAGTCCTAAGGAAATGACAGGAGGTGAAGAGGTTCCCCAAGGCAACTGTCCCCAGGTCAATGTTCCCTGCAGTTGTCATCCATCCACTTTGAGATATTTTCCTTGCTTCTCCCTGACCAGAAAGATCATGTTTGCTGTAGGGTTTCCTCTGTGCTCCTCTCCTGTCTGGCACCTTTCCACTCCCCAGTCCCTACCTCTGGGCATGGTAATGCAAACTTAAATAATTAATAGTGTCATGTAATTAACTTTAATTAACGTTCAAAAAGCCTTAAGCAGAAAAGTGACAAATAAATGCCTGGTAAGAGGTCCTTTTTTTGAGAGGTCATACATTCATATATTTTGTAAATTCACTCCAGTTTCTTACTTTTCTATCTACAGAAAACTGTAGCTCACAATGATGTCCCAAATAAGGGAGTTGAAGGTACACTGTACTAACTAAAGAAAGGAAGTAAATCAACACAGTTTACAAAGATTTTTCAACAAAGTGGTTAACACCATACGGACTTTTAACATTTACCTTTTCTTTAGTGACCTAGAACAGCCAAATCCCTATCACTCTCCATTAACTTATGTTTAAATATAGTGCTGTCCAAAGTATGTATGTTTAGTAAGTGAGGACAGAGGAAAAATAAAATAAACACTGAGTCTTCAAACTCAAAGAATCAACGAGATACAAATTCATCTTTTCATGCATAAAGATAAACCTAGAAAACAGATGTGATTGAATGTGGAAAAGAAATCTATAGCTCTTGTCTGTGCTAGTTTATTCAGCACGTGAAACTTGAAGTCCCAGCAACAGCAGTCTAGATGTGATCTGTGGGCAATTTCCCTGTAGATACATATGCCCATATTTAGAATCTCACATTCAGGCTCACAGGCTGTGAATACTGCAGGTCCCCAGCCCCCGCAAGGGGAAATACTTACAATGGAAACAAGTGGAACAAGGACTAGTGGGAATGAGAAGATGAATTCCAAAAAAATATTAATGTATAGAAAACATCTACAGTATCTGAACTGCTTTACTTTTTTACACCTCGTTTATAAACTTACTGAGACACTGACCTGTGACATGAAGAGTATGACAGCTGTCAGTCCAATCCAGCTATGTAGACTGTACATATTGGGGATTTTCAGCGTATTGTGGAAATCAAAGACAGCCACCAGAGAAATAATGGCAAGAATGGCTGCAACGAAGTGTAACCCCGCGTGGATGGATTTCATCAGGAGCTTGCTGCATTTCCAGGTCCATGGCAGTCTGTATACAATGACGGCTACAGGGAGACAAGGGGGGCAGAATGTGGGTGTTTTTTTAAATCCGCACGATACACAGTTTGACACCCTGAACACTCCCTTCCATGGAAGCCTTTCCTCTTGGTTTCTGCTTCTACCTTCTTCCCACCTTTCAACGGTTTTTCTTGGGCTCTTTTGCTGGCTTCTTCTTTACTCCCAACTTGTGACCAAACTTTGGTGCCCCCAGGCTCGGTCCCAGGGCTGTCCTCCTGCTCTTGCTGTGGGTGATTTCATTCACTCCTTCACTGAGGTGCCACCTACATGGCAGGGACTCTGGAACTTTAATCTCCAGCCCAAAACTTTCTTCTGAACTCCAGACCCACATCATCCAGCAGCCTCTTGACATCCATATAGATGCCTCCTAAATATCTCAGACTTCACACATCCAAAACTAAATTCTTAATCTTGTGGCCTGGTTTCTTTCTAGAAATGTTTTAGTTTGATAAGAAAAAGGCAGACTAAGGATGAGAAAAATATGCAAAAAGATTTAAATAAGACAAAAGAGTATATCCAAGTGGCTAATAAACATAAGAAAGACATAAACTTCATTATTCAACAGAGAAATACAAATTAAAATCAACTGAGAATACCTCTACCACATATCTGAATGACGATACGGAATATTGAAGCGGATGTGAAACAATCAAAACTCTCATGTTATGCTGATGGGAGCTTAAATGAGAACAAAGACTATGGAATTTAGCAGTATCTACTTCAGCTAAACGTAGGCATACCTTAGAATCCAGCAATGCCACTCCTAGGTATACACCCCAAAGAAACACGTTCACCAAAAGACATGCACTAGGATATTATTAGTAGCACTATTTGTAATGGTCCAACCTGGAAACTCCCCAAATGCCCATCAATAGAATGAATAATAAAGTGTGATATATTCATTCACATCACTTAATAGAGCAAAGAAAACAAATAATTTATAACTAGAACATCACCCAACAATATGGATCAATCCCAAGAAACAAGATGTGAACAAGTATGTCTTATATGAGTCAATTTATATGAAGTATAAACACAGGTAAGACTCATCTACACAATAAGGAAAGTCAGGCTAGTGGTTGCCCTTGTGAGGAAGAATTATAGCAATTGAAAGGGAATACACAGGAGTTTCTGTTAATATCCTCTTTCTCAGTCTGGGTGCTGGCTACATACCTAGATTCATCAAGCTATACATTTACATGTACACTTTTTGGCATATAGATTAAATTTCAACAAAGAAGATTTTTAAAACAGGTGTTTTTTTTAAGTGTCCTGATTTAAATAGTGGATTACACGGCCAGCTTGCAACTACTTTTTGTGCTGAAGACAATACCTGCCTCACCCCACCTCTTAAGTCCATTTCAGAGAAAATGTAGAGACCTGGAAATGTATGGCCGGTTGAAAAAGTTTAAAGAATGCTTCCTTGGAAGATGGATCCCACTACATCAGCAGTGTATCATGTAGATTTCCTAATTCTAGCAAGAAAAATAAAAGCCTCTTCCCACCAAAGATACTTATGAATTAAATATATGAAACTTCATAAAATCATAAAAATGTAAGGGATTCCATTTTCAGACAGAAACATATCTAAAACCACAAAGACAGATGTGAAGTCAGGCTCTTTAAAGCTTCCGCATGAGGTGTCGTAATCATCATATCAACCAAGCTCCACCCTAGGGGAAGGAATCTCAGATGAGGGAACTTGAAGATCTTATAGATAATACTCAGAAATGTGTTTGCTTCAGAAGCAAGTTATGAAGAGTAAATCACAAGAGCTTTTTCTCCCCAATTTGAATGATATTACATCAAAAATTTCCCAAATCAAAACTAATCTCTGATGTTGAAATCAGGCGTGATTATCATGACTGAGAGGAGTTACAAGGGTTACTGGAGGGATTCTGGTGCACTTGGAATAGTGTTTCATGATCTGGGTTCATGAGTGTGTTCATGTTATAAAAAGACATCATTTATGATTTAAGTACTTTTCTTCAATAAAAAGTTTACCTAAAAAAAAGAGTTATCAAAAAATTCAAAGACAACTGTGTTCCCAGTGAAAACTTTTTAACTCTTCTCAATCCTATAGGCATCCGGGGGAAATGTGTCAAATATTCCATAAAACTGAGATCTACCCCCATTGGGTACTGAAACTTGATTTTTTTTTTTTTTACTTTAAAAAAATATTTTTTTTTCTTGATTTCCGAGAGGAAGGGAGAGGGAGAGAGAGAGATAGAAACACCAATGATGAATCATTGATCAACTGCCTCTTGCATGCCCTCTATTGGGGATGGAGCCTGCAAACCAGGCATGTGCCCTGACCTGGAAATTGAACCATAACCTCCTGGTTCATAGATTGATGCTCAACCACTGAGCAACACCAGCCGGGCTCTATCTCTTCTTTTAGTTTCTAGCTCAGGTTAGGGTGCACACCCCCAACCTCTTCCCTCCGTCCTGCCTTACATTTTATTCCTACCAGCTCTAAGCTCTTGCTTATAAATTTTTATGTTGGCAAAAATCTTCACATTTGTTCACTTTGGGTGGTGAGCACATGGCAAGCTGTTTATTATTTTCTGTATGGTTTAAAGAATTCATAATAGTTCCAAAGTGTAAAAACACTGTTGTAAGCTTGCAAATCCATAGCCAACTAGTCTCAACGACTACTTAGGCAGCTTGTGGAAATCTGAGGGGCTCTCCTGAGTGAGGCACGGGATTCTCAGCAGCCATCCTGGCTATAGAGAAGCTCTGCTGGATAGCGGAACTTGCTTCGAAAGGCTGTCTGGATACATGAAAGATAATCGCAAAACAATGCTCTTGCATGAGATGTTCATATGCTTTAAAAATGTATAAATAACCAAAATGCGGTGGACTTCAGGGAAAAAGGGCAACCTTAACAAATCAGACCGCATTCTTCAACAATAGTCTATTCCAGCCGTGGGCAAACTACGGCCTGTGGGCCGGATCCGGCCCGTTTGAAATGAATAAAACTAAAAAAAAAAAAAGACCGTACCCTTTTAGGTAATGATGTTTACTTTGAATTTATATTAGTTCACACAAACACTCCATCCATGCTTTTGTTCCAGCCCTCCGGTCCAGTTTAAGAACCCATTGTGGCCCTCGAGTCAAAAAGTTTGTCCACCCCTGGTTCTCAACACTTAGAAAACTGCCGGGAGAGCCGAATTTAAATATTTCTTGCTTCTTTGGCTTGGCACTTACCTAGACACCATTCCTAAGGTTCAGTGGGAAGGAAGAAAAAGGTCTCATAAGCCCACGAGGAGGGGAACAGCTATCAAATAGCTACTTGTGACTGAAACAAGAGTTTTCTGTTAGAGATCCTAGTTGACAGACCATTTTCCACCAGAAAATGAAGGGAAACATAAACACATTCAGATGTTTGACTTATGTTGGGGTTACAGCTCAGCAAAGCCATCCTCAGTTGAAAATATCGTAATGCATCGAACATCATAGCTTAGCCTAACCTGCCTTAACCATGTTCAGAACACTTACATTAGCCTATAGTTGGACAAAACCACCTAACACAAAACCTGTTTTATAATAAAGTGATGAATATCTCATGTAATTTATTATGTGTATCACTTTTGCATCATCATAAAGTGAAGAATCCTAAATCAAATCACCACAAGTCGGGGACCATCTGTATATGTGAGAAACACATTTAAAATCTTAAAAAAAAAAATTATTCGTAGTGGGACCTGCTATTGTGATAAATTTAAAAATAAATGAAATGCTCTAGCTGGTTTGGTTCAGTAGATGGAGCATCGGCCTGCAGACTGAAGGGACCCGGGTTGGATTCTGGTCAAGGGCACATGCCCGGGTTGCGAGCTTGATCCCCAGTCAGGGGGGTGCAGGAGGCACTGGGAGCGGGCCTAAGCAGTTAGTCGGACATCTTTAGCACTGCGCTGGCCATCCATGAGCCGACTTCTGGCTGAGCGGTGCTCCCCTTGTGGAAGAGCACTGACCACCAGGAGACAGCTCCTGCGTTGAGCGTATGGCCCCTGGTGGTCAGTGCACATCATAGCGACTGGTCATTCCGCTGTTAGGATCAATTTCCATATTATCCTTTTATTATATAAGATTATGTATAACAAGATCTTATAAAAATTAAGTCACAAAATTTTTATTAAAATGTTTCTTACATACTGTTATATTGGCTGGGCTGCAAAAATATTTGTTGTGGGCTGCGAGTTTGACATGCTTGTTTTAAAGGCTACTATTATCATCACACATAAATGGCTGTAAAGTTGAATTTTATTACTAACAATTTAATGATGGTACAGAAATAATCATTCATTCTTTCAACGACTACTTATTGGCCTACCATATGCCAGTTCTAGACATCACTCTAGTTCCTGGGGATACAACAGTGGACAAAATAATCATGTCTAAAACATTTTTATTACTTACGTTATAAACAGATCCTTATGCATTTATTTATAACAAAAACTGTGTTTTGGGTTTGCCTTGAATTGTTTCGTTACACTTTGTAAAAACACTTATTTCCCTAATATTGAAAGGTTTTATTATCAATTGTGTTCCCAAGGCTGGTTTTGGAGTAGGTATTTGGGGCACTTTCTCCATTATCTTCTTTGCCAGGTTTTAACCAAGAGCCCTTTCAACTATATTTAACCGGTCTTGAAATTTGGTCACTTTTAGATACATTAATAGGATATTCCAAATGCCTTTTAAGGACTACTCTTCATTTCTTTTTGTTACTCTTTTAAATGTTACTTAAGTGTAGTTAGGTTCTCTCACAAAACCAACTTGATATCATGATACTATTCTATTTCTCTTCCTTCGGTTTATACAATAGAGTTCTACAAGTGGAAAAACAAGGAGTATAGAATTGCTGAGACTTCTTTGCGCTAAATTTATAAACTTGAATTTTCTATGTTTTACTAAAGAGCACATTCCACCTGTTGAACCTTTTAAAAGGTCAGCTGCCACTCTGAGAGCGTTCGTTTGTTTCAGTCTGCTGCGGCCTTTTCAAGGTCTGTTTCTCTGATTTCCTGGCAGTATACCTGTTTCATGGGAAACTTTCTCTCAGGGAAGCACAAAGCCTCCTCTAAAGTTCTCTTTGGAACTCTTCCTCATTCATGCTCACCAGATTTCCTACCAGCTTAAATTTTTATTTTGGTTTTAGATATTCTATAGTCTGCCGTACTTTATTTTAGAAACCAAATGTCTTCCAAAATATACTTGGAGAGAGAGGGGAGAGACATTTTTTTTTTTTTTTGTAACTCTAGGTAAGCCTTGCTTTCTTCAGACCTTACTTCTTAAAGGTGTTTCAAAGGACTCGTACTTGTTTTCACATAGTTTCAAATACTGTTTACTGTTTGTATATTGCATTTGTAAAGCATTTTATGCTTAGAGCAACGCCTGTATGTACTTTCGCTTTTCCTTCCTCGTCTCTAAATGCTTGTGTCATGTCCATTATTAGAGATGTGAAATATTTTTTATTTATTTTTAATTGATTTCCAGAGAGAGGAAGGGCAATAAGGGTTTTCACAGAGTATAAAGAGACAATTCGCCCTAACCGGTTTGGCTCAGTGGATAGAGCGTTGGCCTGCGGACTGAAGGGTCCCAGGTTCGATTCCGGTCAAGGGCATGCATGTACTTGGTTGCAGGCACATCTCCAGTAGGGGGTGTGCAGGATGCAGCTCATCAATGTTTCTAACTATCCCTCTCGCTTCCTCTCTGTAAAAAATCAATAAAATATATTTTTTTAAAAAGACAATTCAAGGCACCCCAGACACCATTTTCTGTTATAAATAAATGCATGCAGAACTCTTTATAACATAACTAATAAGGATGTGTTACACATGATTATTTTGGTCACTGCTGTATCCCCAGCTCCTAGAATGATGCCTAGAACTGGCATATGGTAGTCCAATAAGTAGTTATTGAAAGAATGAATGATTATTTCTGTAGCATCGGTAAATTAGTAACAAAATGCAACATTACAGCCACTCATGTGTGATGACTACAGTAGCCTCTTCTAAAGTAGAAGTGCCCTCTCTTCCCCTCAGTGATCCTCTTGCTTGGAGGCCAGCTTGGAAGCACTGGTTTAGCCAACCTCACAAAAGCATGGGCGTCATATTACATTACATATGCATAGCCTAAAAGTTTTCTCCCTGAAGCTATGCCACATAGGGGAAGAGTGTGTTATAACACAGCTAGGCTGCAATATCTGCTTCCCCCCTGGCCTATACAGTCAACCATTTATATTCCTAGTCTCTCCGCGGGAGCCTTCCTACTGTTGGGTGCGAGGAGGTAAAAGTGAGCCAAGATTTCTGAGAACTTGAAGGTACGATGCATGTGCCTCTATGTATGAAAAAGTTATGCTCATGTCAATTAAATGTATTGTGTGGTTAAATGCTTTGCAATTCTGGAATCTAAAGAGTAAACAGGATGGGTAATGTTGACAGGACAAACATTCCAAAACTGATACAAATACAGCAACTAAGCTTTAAGAAAACAAGGTTTGCATAAAAGCAGCAGATGAACATTTCCAAAACATCCACTTACACTTTTTTGCCCCAAAGTGAGTACAAGCAGATTTTAAAAAGTCCAAATTTTAGAGAACTAGAAATCCTTTTAGGAAAATAGTAATGAACTCTAATATGAATGAAGAGTTCCAAGGTATATAATAAATGAAGCCTTTTGCCTCTCTAAAAAAATATGTTTTGCAGAAAATAAGCATATTCCCATAAAAGCAGAGAAATCAACCTTGAAAAGAAGGCCACGGAAAACACACTACTCCCATCAGTAAGTTACTCAGGTGCTCTGTGACTCAGTTAGCTCTTATATAGGAAATAATGCACTTCCTGGGCACACAGAAAGCACTCGCTAAATGGAAACTTGTTTTCGACTTGGTCTCTTCTTTGGTAAGTCAGGATACAATTAATGCTAAGTATGAGGAAAAGATACTCCACAACCTCTGGAAAGTGTCTTGGTATTAGGAGCTGCTCTGAAGGCATGGCTGAAGAGATAAAGAAACTGTTCCTACTGCTTGGAGCAAGCAGAGGTGTTGACAGCTCTGGCCAAACTTAAGGGCTCCACCCACCATGAAGGAAGAGCGCTTCTGATGACAGCGACTTTGAAACTTGAGTATGCGTTTCTCATTTTAGTGCAATGAGAAATAACTGGGATTATCCATTGAAATAACTCACACCCCAGTGCCAGTCCCACACCAGGGAAGCATGCCGGCCATGGCTGGGTCATTAGTAATGCTGGCCACTACATCTCAGAGTGGGAGAGTGCCTGCCACACCTGCCCAAGGCTGCAGCACTGGCTTTAAACAGAAAATCTTTTCTGTAGGAATGAGGTGGGTACTTCTTTGCTTGCTTGTTTGTAGAAAGTTAAATATTGGTGAAGAAAAGGCGGCCTGCTTCCAAGAACAGGGTACCTGTTTCCAAACCCCTCCACTCTTCATCACCCCAGTGCACCACGTTCTACCTTTTTCTAAATATTTTCTCTGCCAAGGCGTAGTGCTTGGAAAGTGGTTTCAAATAAATGGCACTTGCCCCACTAGCTAGAGGTCCCTCTGGTAAAACAACAGCTGAAGGAAACTGCAGGACATACTGGGAGGCACTAGGCCACAATATAAACGGCCAGAGGAGGGTAGGAAGAGGTAGGCAGGGGAAATGGTGAAGGGGTGAAAAAGCACCAATTTCCAGATATAAAATAAATCAGTCCTGGATGTCAGGTACAGCATGGTGACTATAGTGAAGGATGACGTACTGTATATTTGAAAGCTGCTAAGAGAGTAGATCTTAAAAGTTCTCATCACAAGAAAAAAAAATAACTAGGTGTGACAATGGGTCACTAACTAGATTTGTTGTGGTGACCATTTAGCTATATGAGCATATATCGAATTATGATGATAGAGACCTAAAAGTAATATAATGCTACAGGTCAATTATACGTCCAAAATTAAACAAATGGCCATCGACGGAGCCCTTCCTCCCTCCGCTCCAGCCTCATCCAAGAAGACGCAGGCCCCGAGCTGGCTCCCCGAGCGCGTGGGCCAAAACCCCGGGACATCCTGGGCAGAAGCCAAGCAGGCCGGGCCCCCTGCGGGCACCTCCGCCCGAGTTAGTGGTCAGCGCCCAACAGGAAGCCTCAAGGGGAAGTATTCCATCTGCAGCCACATAAACAAGTTGGGCTCAAACTGAACAGGGCAGGCCGGGCCGCGAAAACACCCTTTGGAGTCCTGGCAGCTTCCCGGCCTCGATGGGTTGACTCCTCTAAGAGGAGTGAAACCAGAGCGGACGCTGCACGCACGGGGCTCCAGGGGACCAGCGCCTGCACTAGGGGCTGAGCCGTCAAGGGGCAAACCTCCCACCTCCACCCTTCCGGACCCCGGCCTTGTTCCCCTAATCTGCAGCCCAGAAAGTGCAGCGAAGGCCTCGCCTAAAGAGCGGCTTCGCTCCCCTGCCTGCGCGAGTGGGGTCCACAGGGAGCGATTTCCCCGGCGTGTGCACGGCCCGGGCCGGGCCCACGGCACTCAGGCATGTCTCCTTGGCTCCCGATCCCGGTGTCGCTGGGGCGCCTCAAGTGCCCCCCAGCCACTCCCTGCAAAGAGTTAACCAAGTTCGCTCGGCGCCCGGGCCAGCTCAGCCTGGCGCCGCCGCTGCGTCCGGCCGTCCCCCGAAACAAGCCTCGCAGCGGATCCCCGCCCCGCGCGCCCGGGGCCCGCGCCGCCGCTCCTGCGATCGCTCACGTCGGCCACGGTCCCGGCTCTGCGGGTCCGCGCCCCGCACCCAGGCCACCCCCCGGCGGGGGCCGACCACCGACCTCCCCCCGACCGCCCGGCTCCGGGGAGCCTCCCCCCCGCCTGGGCCCCCTGCGCTCCCTGCATCCTCCCTCACTTCCTAACTCGCTCACGTCGGCCCCACTCTCGGTCGGGGACCCCGGCCCGCGCCCCCTTCCCGCCGCCTCCCAGGAGGCGCCAGTACCGATGCCCTGGATGAAGATGAAGCCGGTGACCGCGAGCACCGGGTGCCAGTTAAACTCGGGCGCTCTCCCGTCCCAGCCGAGCCCCTCGCGGTAGTGGAGGACCCAGATGAGGGTGAAGATGACCGACAGGAAGCCGACCAGCAGCGCCGAAACGAGCAGCCCCAGGAAGCCCCGGTAGCCGTCCATGGCCATCAGCACCCCATGCCCCGCGCCGCCGCCGCCGCAGGAACTGGACTGGCCACGGCGGACCGCGGGCGTAGCCTTCTAGGAGGCGTCTCCGCCCGGGAGGAGGGGCTGCCGGGGACATGGGGCCTCCAGGGGGCGGGTAGCCGCCCTCGCTCACACACCCGTCCTTCCTCCGGGATCTCCGGCCGCGGAGAGCTCTCGCTGCGCGGTGGGCGCCCCTGACTCGGCGCCCCAGCTTGCAGAGCGCGCGAACAACCCATCCACGTAGTTGTTGCGAGTCAGAGCCGGGGTGATTCCGTACCCACCACTTCCTTTGAACTCTTCCCGCGTCCCTTCCTTATTTGTGGGAGGCTGAATAAGGCAGTTCACCCCGGACTTATTCACTTGAACGGCCATCGACTGAGCCCTTCAGGATGTCCCCGAGGTTTTGGCCCACGCGCGCGGGGAGCCGGCTCGGGGGCCTGCGTCTCCTTGGATGAGGCTGCAGCGGAGGGAGGAAGGGCTCCATCGTTGGCTGTTGGACAGGAGGGTCCGTTGGGTGGGGTTGTGTATGTGACTTTGGTTAATGAAGGCTTCCGAGCCCCAGTCCGAGAGGATTGGCCGTCTTTTGGTGCCAAGAATGCGCCAAGGAGGAACCTGTGGGGTGGGATGGGCTTGGCCCTACCTAGCAAGGAAACTGCTTGCGGTTCGCGCTTTAGGGAGGGAGGAGAGACACCCCGAACCCCGGACTTGCCTATACTAGTATAGTGTGATAGAAGTGGATCTGTAAAGGGCCTCCCTGCCCAAACCCATCTGGACCAAAGCCCCACCTTGAAGTGAAGCTCACTCCCTGCCCTCTTTCCCAACGTTATCATTACCCATTCTCCGCTGGACAGGACAAGTCTCGGTGGTGTCTAGTGCCATTAAAGAAAACGGGGCCCTGTGAGGACTTCTAGATTGCGCGTGGGGACATTCACTTCTAGCCTCTCCTGCAGCTCATCTCTAAGGACTGGCCTTGTTGCCATTTCGAAAGGCCTTAGAAAGTGTGTGTGGGTAGTTTTCAGTGTAAAAAAAACCAACAAGTTTTAGGCCAAGAAAGTAGGCATGCAAAGCCCTGATAGTGGGCAGGATTAACGGCTCAGTGAAGAGGCTGGGACTTCCCCGGTGTCAGTTTTTCTCTTGGTGGAGAGAGAAAGAAAGGGAGAATAAGCACATGGACTAGAAGGCCCCTTCCCCATAGTGTGAGCTTTCTGTGGTCTGAGCCAGCCTAGTCCTCCACTCGAATCCTTTCCCACAATCTGACTGGCCCTGATGTCCACGCTCCTGACCACTGCCTACCACCTTCCTGCTCTTCTGACAGGGAGCCAACCAGCCGCCCAGGAAGCCCCTGCAGCCGTCCATGGCCATCAGTGCTCCATATTCCTTGTCCCAGCAGCCACGGGGATTGCCTGAGCCCATCTGCACCCAGCAACCTTCCCTGGGTCTGCCCATGCCCCACTTTACACCTACCCACACTTCTACAGCCAATGCATGCCTGCACCACTTATCAAGATGCAACCATCTGTCCCTGTGCCTGTCTCCATGTCCCAGACTACCCCTTGAGGGTATTAACCGTCTAATTTCTCCTTATATTCTCCTCAGCATGTAGTAGTTACTCAGTAAATGTTTGCTGAGAGATGAATGGGACTGAGTATGTGAGTCAGGGTCCTGGCAGGAAACTGATGGCACATCTCAATTGAGCAATTCAGTAAAGAACAGGACCTAGTATTTATAAAGTTGTGGGCAGGGGGTGGGAAACCTCAAGGGTTTTGCAGTGCCCAGGCCTGAAGGGGAGAGAGCTACTGAAATCCAGGGCGATAAAAATGCATAGGAAAGGCAATCTGATTAGGGCTATGGCCTTGAGTTGAGGGACTAACCTGCAGGAACTGCACAGAGAGGAAGAATGGGAGACAGAAATATTCCAGCCTTACTCTCCTCCCCTCCAATCTCCTGCCCAGTCTGAATAGCTTACCTTAGTCAGAAGCCAGAGGGGAGTTCATGTAGTCCAATCACTCAGCCTCCTAGGGAACACCACAGAGTGGAGAAAGGTAAGAGTAGGTCTACAGAATAAACAAAATTCACTCAATCTTCCCATCTCATTTTTTTTTCCCCAGACACTTTTGGTTCTTGAGTGCTGCAAATATTTTGTTTAATTTTATGCTGTTTCTCTTCTTTTGGAACACTTAGTCAGTAAAAAATGTGTTAAGGAAGAGTTTATTGATTTTGAGAGAGAGAGGAAGGGAGAGGTTGAGAGAAACCTGTGAGAACACAACATCAATTGTCTGCCTCCTTCAGGCCCCGTACTGGGAATTGAACCGCAACCTCCTGGTGCAAGGGACACACCCGCCAGGGCTTAACTAGAATTTTTTTTAACAATAGTGTCATCATATCCCTATTCTTCTCTCTACAAGTAACTACTTAACTTCCTCATCCCCTTGACCCAACACCTTCACTTCACTCTTCAATTGATTTTGCTCAGCAACAGCAGCAGCAAATAAGAATTCCTGGGATTCCAGACCCCATCTAATGAAAGCATGGCCAGATGGCATGGATGGTGTTGAATCATCTTGAAGTTACAAACTAAACTGAGAGAAGTTCGATTTGTAAGTTGTCCTTTTAGGACCTAACTTTGATGAAACTTGTCACTTGAAACAGAAAAAAATTCATTAAATATTATCATAATGTTAACAACCTTTTAAAAGAGTTGTTCGATTAAAAAGTTTCCCATGTGAGATGGTAAAACAATTTGTTACCAAAGTACTTAGAGAGACTAGGTAACCTGTCAGCAATGCTATGCTATCTAAGGGATTCCCACTATGTGTGTATAGGGAGGATGGGGTGTGTGGGCAGGGCATATAGCCTTCCTGAAAACCCTGATTCTGGAAACATATACATGTGGACACAGATTTTGATTGTCCCTGGTGTAGTCACTGAATGCAGAGTGAGGAGATAAGGTGCGAAGACGTGGGAAAAGAAAAGCCGCGCCCCAACCACCATGAGAATTGGAGCCAGGTGCCCTGTATGCCATCTATCTATTCATTGTTCACACAGGAATGTTGCATTTCTTTTGGTGCACACAGAAGTCCAGTATTCTAATGTAAAGTATAGTAAGCTGTACATAGTAGCTTACTTTGTGGGATAAGTGGGCCATTATTTTTAAACTTCCAAATGTTGACTGTGTTGGTTGTCCCTCCATTCTCCACCTTGCTTTGCCTTCCTTTGTGCCCAGTAACACTGTGCGCCCTTGCTTCTCCAGGCCTGCGTGAGGTATTGGTCGCCTGCTCTTGCTTGTCCCGGGGTCTTCATCCCCCGCGGTTGGGTTTTCTTAAGTCTGTTTGCATTTCTGTAAATAGTCCCTTGATTAAACTCTCTCTTTTGCACCAGCTGTTTCCTGCAAGACCCTGACAGAGACAAGCGGAAAAATACTCTTGCCTAATGCTGTTTCCCCAGCCCCCCGCCCCCTAACTGTCTATGCCTTCTGAGGACACACTGTGAAAGGAGGAGTATACGAAGCAAGGAGATCACACATCTTCCTGTCCTCCCTTCCAGTAGACAGAGATTTGGGGATCAGAAAGCTGTCCTGGATGACTAAAATAAAGCAGCTTACAGCCGATCCCCGATGACTAAAACAAAAGAACTCACGGCTGACACTGTGACTGATGACATAAGTCAAGCCCAGGCAGTGGTCCAAGGCTCCTTAGCAAAATAAAATGGGTTCCGGTTTTGAGATGAACACAGTCAAACTGATGTTAATGGGAGGAACATACATTCCTCATGCGAGGCTAGACTGTGTTGTCTTCAGGAACAAAACCCAATGTCTGCTTTGCTGAGGTGTGAGGTGTTTCTGCTCTGGGGGAACGAGTGAGGAGAGGAACCTCAGACCTAGCTGTGTGGAGACCCGCTGTGGAGCAGCCTGTACCACCTCCCTAACTCAGAGTCCATTTACCCCAAGAGGGCAAGGCTGAAGCAAGGAAAGATTCCATTTGTATCTGGCCACAGCCCACAGAAATCCAGTTTGCAACGAGGCAAGAAGTAGCTCTTTTCCTGAGGGAGCAAAGTGGCACACAGACTGGTAAGCAGACCCAAGGAGGAGAGGATTCTGGGAAGGACATGGGGAGTGAGGAGAGCACCTTCCGAGGTGGCCAAGCAAAACACCCAACTCAGTAGAGTGTCTTTCCCATGCTGCACGCAGGGGGGGAGAAGGGTGTGGGGTGAGCATAGGTCAGACCAAGGCATTACTCTACTCCTTTCATACCATAGGGCATGTACCTTGGTTGTGGGCACATCCCCAGTGGGGAGTGTGCAGGAGGCAGCTGATCTATGTTTCTCTCTCACCGATGTTTCTAACTCTCTATCCCTCTCCATTCCTCTC
Source organism: Myotis daubentonii (assembly GCF_963259705.1). Lineage (NCBI taxonomy): Eukaryota > Metazoa > Chordata > Mammalia > Chiroptera > Vespertilionidae > Myotis > Myotis daubentonii. The sequence goes on from NC_081846.1 coordinate 46,789,840, forward strand.
TGTAAAAAACCAATAATATATATATATATATATTTTAAAAAGACACCCAGGGAATGCACACGGGCCACTTAAAGGCCTCTGGGCTCCAAAGGCTCCAGGTGAGCCTTTCGAATCGATACTCATCCAGCCCAGCCTGGGGGCTGGCCAGCCTGCGGAGGTGAGTCAGGTGTCGCCCATCTTCTTGATGAGTTTCACCTCCTCACCCAGGAAGTGGTTCTCCAGGAAGTCAGAGAGCTGAGGGTCTGCGTGGGTAGAACTTAGGGCCGGCAGACCCCAAAGGGCCTGGTTCCGGGTCCTCTCCAGGCCAGGGCAGCTTCCATGGCATCCTGAGTTTCACCCCACTTGTCTTGGGAAGGCTTCAGCACATCCTGAAGAAAATGCAGCCGCCACGCTGGTTTTGTAACTTTAAGAGAAGCTGGTGCCTTCACGCTTCTCTGCCAACTTGCAGAAGTGGCCCTCGCCCTCCAGAGCCAGAGCCATATCCGCGCGGTAGAAATAGAAGACCAGAGAGAGGTAGGTGCGGGAGGCCCTCGGATGCAGGCTGGCCAGGCGGTTGGTGGCAGCCTCCACTTCGGTGGAATGATTCTGAAGAATTTGGGAGCTCATGGTTGTTGGGCAATAAGGAGTTAAGGTAGAAAAACAACAACAGTGTGTTGGCTGGTCTTGGAGGCTGCGGATAGCTGAGGTGGTTCCAAAGGTGGTGATTGGAAAAGTGGGTGGAGGGTGGTTGGAGGCTGGAAGAAGGGGCGTCCCTGGGTCTGTTCCGTCTGGGACCACTGAGGGCACTGCCTCATGTAATTTTTTAAATTGCTTCCGTTATCATCCTGTTTCAGTTGGGTTTGGGGATAATTGGCGAGGCAGGAAGCACTTAGGCACGCCATTGGTAACTCTTCCTGATCATCTTGTATCTTCCTAATTCTCTGCCAAGGCAAGATTGCAGTGACCCTATCCCTTCCCTACCCTCTCAGCCAAAGTGCTGCAATCCAGTCCAGACACAGAGTGTGGTCTTTATCCAGGCAAAAGGGAAAAGAATTAAGTTCCATGATTCCCCAATTCTCATCTACCACCCTTACCCTATAGGTTAGTAGGAAATAACCAAGTGAGGAAAAAAAAAAAAAAAAGAAAAAGAGTGAGGTTTGGTCACATCTAGGTTCTATTTATTTTAGAGCCCTCATCCCCATGCATACTTACAAATCCTACTGAAAAGTTGATGTTAGTGGAGCCATTTTTTAAAAGAGCCAGAGCAGCCATCCAAGACCTGCTTGCACATCTTGCTCCTTGAACCTTTGGGATGCGTGAGCTGGGCTAAATAAACCTTTGGGCGGGGACACACCAACATTGTCTTCCAAACAGCTGTCTGTAAAGCAAACAGGAAAGCAGGCATTGGGACCACGGGACTGATGATTTGCACACTCTTTCTGAAGATAAAGCCAGTAATCAGCTAGGCATAGCTAAAGAATAACTCAGTTTGTTAACACCAAGACAAATTCTTTTCTTCTATTTGTGTAATTATTTCCCCTCCTTTTAAAATTAAAAAACAAAAACAAAACAAAACATCCTTGCCTTCACCCTGTAATTGGGACACAATTTGGGTTTCTGCCGGAATCTGTGCCCCTGAACTGCAATTCTGTGATCTCAAATAAACGTTTGTTGCCTCTCACTTCTGCTTTTTATTCTTAGGTTAACATCCTAGTTTAAAATATAAGCTCCTTCAGAGTGAGAATTTCTTTGAGGCAGGTGTAGGATGACATAGAGACATGAAAATGCTTGCCATGAAGGAAGAAGTTATTTTTTTTTCTAGTATTCATAGTCCCCTAGAAACAGGAGGCATGGATCTCCATGCACTGCCAGTCGGGGAAGGTCGGGAAGGTGGGAAGCAAGATGATCAGGCAGGGAGAGAGGGAACTGCAGCCAGGAGCCTTTCCTGTAGTTTTTTGAGGGATGGCATGAGAGATGCAAGGTAAACAATTGGAGCAAGCTAATAATTGGATATTTTAATAATTCCAGTGGGCTCTGGGCTCTAGGGGTGGTCCACATTGCCTGGTACCTGGCCCTGCAGGGCAGGGGATGGTGTCCCAGACTGTAGAAGTCTCATGAAAGGAGATGGGGGTGGAGGAGGTGGGGAGGGAATAGACTCAGATTTGGTTGTTCTGTATATCAAAGGTATTCTGGCAGGCAAATTGTTATTGCTAGGAATTAGTCAACTCTAAAAGGAGTGGTTTCCCCAGTCCAAAGGCCCCAAAATACCAGAGCATCAAGAATACAGGGGGAAAAATAAAATATAGTTACTACAGCCTATAATTGTTATTGACAAAGGCAAGGCCTTTAATATAACACATCTGTGAACTGACTAGAAAAAAGTTAAAGAATTAGCAGGGAGAGAGTGCTCTGGGACACTTTTCTCATAACCGAGCTTTTTCCTATGTAAACCAGATTTTATAAGTACGCTGAACTGTTTGGATGGGGCATTATAGCATGTGAAGAACTGGATTATACTGTAATTAATGAGTAGTCAAAAACATCACTTACCTTTGGAAAACTTTTATTGGATGCTTCTTTGGCTTTGTAATAGCAGGACTAAGGGCTCTAATTACAGTTCTCCCGGACATGGATGCATATTTTTAAAGGGCATTCATAGGCAGAGTGTCTCAGAAATATATTTCCAAAATTTTGGCTCATGGATCTCAAGGTTTTATTGAAATACTAGAGGCCTGGTGCACGAAATTCGTGCATGGGGGGTTGAGGGGAAGGGAAGGTCCCTCGGCCCGGCCTGCACCTTCTCCAATCCAGGACCCCTCGGGGGATCTCCAACTGCCGGTTTAGGCTTGATCCCTGCAGCCTAAACCGGCAGTCGGACATCCCTCTCATAATCCAGGACTGCTGGCTCCTAACTGCTTGCCTGTCTGCCTGCTTGATCACCCCTAACCACCTCTGCCTGCTGGCTTGATTGCCTGCTGGCTTGATTGCCGCCTAACTGCTCCCCTGCTAGCCTGATTGCCCCAGCTGCCCTCCCCTGCCGGCCTGATCACCCCTAACTGCTTGCTCCCTGCTCCCCTGCTGGCCTGATCACTCCTAACCGCCTTGGCCTCAGCCCCCATCACCGTGGCTTTGTCTGAAAGGAAGTCGGACATATGGAAGATGTCCGGTTGACCCAGTCTCATTAGCATATTACCCTTTTATTAGTATAGATGGATTCATGCACCGGTGGGATCCCTCGGTGTGACCTGCGGGGATTGGGCCAAAACTGGCAGACCAACGCGCCTGCTGCTCCTGCCTGCCACTCCTGCTCATCCCAGGCCCCGCTGCACCTGCCACTGCTTCTGCTGCTCCGTAGGCTTGCTGCCACTCCACTGCAGTCTCTGGGCTACAGTGGCCAGCTGTGGGAGCCCACTGACCACCAGGGGGCAGCTTCTGCGTTGAGTGTCTGCCCTCTGGTGGTCAGTGCGCATCATAGCGACTGGTCAACCGGTCGTTTGGTCGCTTAGGCTCTTATGTATATAGAATGATGAAGGAATCATGCATGCCCAAAAAAGAGAACTCTGAAAATAAACCAGAGAGTTTCTTTTAATTGGCCAAACATTTGGCTAAATAAATTTTATTTGCAAGTGGCTTACACAGACCTCACTGAGTCTCAGGAAGCCTTGGTTGTCATTTCTATTAGTAGGTAAAAGCTCTTTTTAAAGAGAACACCAAATGGGATAAGTCCAAATTTTACTTTTGTTCCAAAATTATTTAGCTTGGCTTCTGTTATTTATACGTTTCCTCCAAGCCTGGATCTTTGAGATTTCAGTCAACAAGAAGCAATTTGGAATAAGGAAATGCACAGTTCTAAGCCTTCAATCTGCTGTCAGCTTGCTGTGTAATCGGACAATTTATAGAAACCAAAAAGTGGGCTGCAGTTTGCTAATCTGTGACAGGATAGCTTCATACTAGATCAGGGTTCTTATCCTGGTGTCTGTGGATAGAACCCAAAATGGAAGAAAATTGCACCTTTATTTTCATTAACTTAGAATTGAAATTTAGCAGTTTCTTAAACTATAAACACAAGCCCCACTAGTATTGCAATGGCAATGACTTTGTCACCAGTACAAACCACTGATATTTTCATCCCCCATTAAGAGTTGTGGCTATCTCAACTTACCATTTGTGCTCAGTGCTCCTTCTGAGCAGCAGCAGTTATTGGGCCTGCAGCTAGATCTCAAGGCATCAGCAATGAAGTGTATATACTATTATATCACAAATTTGTTTTTTTTAATTTGATAACTCCTTTTCAATGGAATTGGTTTCCTTTGTAGTCCTTTTTCATTTTATTTTATGCATTTTAAAACAATATTTGAAGGAGAGGTCCATAGGCCTTATTAGTCTCCCCCTCCCCCCCACCCTTTTTATTGAAATATTTGTCTGTTAAAGGATCCAATACACATGAAGGCCAAGTATCCCTCAACTAAATGACCTTTAAGGCTTTTTTTCCTGCCTTTAAATCTATACTTTGTACCATTGAACCCAGAAACTCAGGGAAGGCTATCAACTAAACCTCACATCTTACAAAGTACAGTCACCATCCTACCATGATAGGAATGTAAAAAACAACACTTGAAGAACTTGATATGTCTCTTAGAAGATTAACCGAGGAAAACCTCAAATCTTCGTAACCCAGAGCTGTTATTAGATGCTGAGCTGTCCTGAAAATAAAAGGCCTGCTTCTTGATTGCTTAATCTCCATTTTCTGATGGTCTGGCAGAGCTGTTCTATAAGCATAGCCAGGCCAGGCAAGAGTATCAAACAGATCCTGTTTGTCATGAGTATCCTGTTGCCCCCTCTTTTTAGACCTTCCTCTCCTACCTTGGCTCTTCTCCTTCCCAGCACCCACAGTTTGCACAAGAACCCCCAACACTCAGACTACCATAGACCACCATATCAAGGCCCTAGATCCGTGGTTCTCAACCTTGGCTGCACATTAGAATCACCTGGGAATCTTTTTAAAATCCTGATTTCTGGGCCTCATCCTCCGGAAAGTCTGTTTCTTTGTTATGGGGTGGGGCCACAACATTAGTAACAAAGAAACTCCTCCAAGCCCTTGTTTCCATCTCTAGGTAATATATGTGTATTTAAGGTGTGTTAAGATGATTACTTAAGTCCAAAGTCTCAAACGAGGTTCTAGTAATCTCCTGGCTCCCCTCCTGTTTCATCAAAGCTTTCTTTGCTTATGTACAGAGTCATAAAAACCACTGATCTGAGGACTTGACCATATCTGTTTATGTGGGAACAGTGTTTATTTTGGATAATTAAGAAATAATGACTATTTTTTCTTTTAATTTGCATGACTCACCCAGGTAAACTCATAAGAAAGTCTTTCATGGAAATGTATAATGATCTGAAAGTCCAGCCTGAGCTCTCTGGTTTGCCATGGACATCAAAAATGAGAATATATCGATGTACTCTGCCCTTAAGTAGTTTTCCAAGATTAAACTTAGAACACTTTGCATTGACCCCAGGGTGGAATAGTTTTGGGGACCAGGATACTTGCCATCATCCTTAAATTTTGGGTGGGAGCCTTTTAAGTGATGGTTCTCCATCAGCATTAAAATGACTATTTTAGTTGTCCAGAATTTCCTCTTAATTACTAAATTTCAGCTCCAAACAATGAAGTTATTTTCCTTGGATAGTCTCTATTTGTATATAAACAATGAATCTTAGAGCAGACTGATCCTATATAATAATATGCAAATCAACCGAACAGTGAAACAACTGTTTGCTATGGTGCACACTGACCATCAGCAGGCAGATGCTCCACACAGGAGCTGCCCCCTGGTGGTCAGTGCACTCCCACAGGGGGAGCACTGCTCAGCCAGAAGCCTGGCTCACAGCTGGTGAGTGCAGCGGCAGTGGTGGGAGCCTCTCCACTGGACTGTGAGAGGGATGTAAGTCAGCAGGCAGACATCCCCTGAGGGATCTCGGACTGTGGGAGTGTGCAGGCAGGGCTGAGGGACTCCCCCCCCCCCCACTGCACAAATTTCATGTACTGGGCCTCTAGTTGTTAATAATTGACTTCAAACTGAAAACAATCCAAAAACGTACCAACTGTAGAATAGATCAATTTTGATACAATTGAATATTATAAAATAATAACAATAAACTAAAATGCAACAAAGGAACAAGTTGGAGATGCCTACAAAAACATAAATGAATAATGTTGAGTAAAAAAGCAGGATGCAAAATAATATACGCAATGTAGTTATAGATTTAAAATTCAAAAAGAGGTAAAAATAAGCCCTTCTGTTTAGAGATGCATACAGAGGCAGGACATTTATTTTAACAAGCAGGGAATTGTGCCCTGGCTGGTTTGGCTCAGTGGATAGAGCGTCAGCCTGCAGACTGAGAGGTCCCAGGTTCAATTCCGGTCAAGGGCATGTACCTTGGTTGCAGGCAGGTCCCCAGTTGGGGGTGTGCAGAAGGTAGCTGATCGATGTTTCTCTCTCATCGATGTTTCTAGCTCTCTGTCCCTCTCCCTTCCTCTCTGTAAAAGATCAATAAAATATATTTTAAATAAAAAGCAGGGAATTGTGCCCTGGCTGGTTTGGCTCAGTGGATAGAGCATCGGCCTGCAGACTGAAAAGTCCCAGGTTCAATTTCTGGTCAGGGCGCATGCCCGGGTTGTGGGCTTGATCCCCCGTGGGGGCATGCGGGAGGCAGCCAATCGATGATTCTCTCTCATCATTGATGTTTCTATCTCTCTCTCCTTCTCCCTTCTTCTCTGAAATCAATAAAAAAATATTTAAATTTTTTTTTAAAAAGCAGGGGAATTGCTCTAAGTCAGGATAATGGTTACATTGTGAGGTAGGGACAGAATTGTGATCAGAAAGGCACGGATATGTGGCTCCTTAGCTGCTGATAATATTCTATTTTTGAACTGGAGGAGGGGTTATGTGGTTATTTGTTTTGTGGCTATTATTTGAATTATGCTTCCCCCCTAAGATGCATGTTATATTTCACAATTTAATTTAGAAAAAAAAGAAAATAAAGGAAACCATTGCTAAGATAAACAAACCATAAGAGAGCACCAGGAATGAACAGGCAAATTTGGGAGAAAAGTAGAACTTTTCAAGTACAAATGAAAAATTAGGCTAAATTAACCAAATGCTGGACTATAAAGTAAGTCTCAACAAATTTCAGAGAGAGACAGATTACAGACAGGAAAATGAAATGTTGGAATGGCTTTTAAACTGTAATTCTTGAGAGCTTGTTTGGAGGTTCTAGCAGGGGAGCGCAGCTATTCGCATACCCTTGACCGAAGACCGGTCCTCTCCTGGGGGGGGGGGGGGGGGGTCATCCTCTTCGACTGAGCACGCAGCTTCCGGAGGGACGCACATGGATCAGTGAGGGAGGAGGGGGACACCCGCCTAGCCAGCCAGATCAGCCGAATCAACCCTGGCGATCAATGGGGTGACAGATGTCGCAGCCAGATCGCCCTCACATCCTAAACTGTAATTCTTTAACCATGCTATTGCCATTCTTGTTGCTCTTACAGAGTTTGAAAAGGTGTGCCCTTGAAGCTTGTGACTTTTAAAGAAAAGGGTGTTTAAAATAGGATAAGCAATACAATAAATAAGATTCAGAAATGATTGTCTCCTTGAGCAAATGCCCTTCTAAGAGAAAATAAAAAATACTTAATTGAACCATAAAACTTTTATTGGTAAAAAGAATTGGTAAAGAACTACTGGTAATTTTTTTTTGGAAAATTTCATTTGAGAGATCAATTTATAAATGCTTATTATCTGAGCAGATAAAGTGGCCTCGATATGAATCCGTTCGCTGTTTGTATCTTTATGAATTTAGTTCACTGTGTCATCACTTCCGTGATGGTTCAAGGTTTTAAAGTATATTGAACTAAAATGGGTTTAAAGAAGTAACCGGGGTCATGCAGATTAACTGACTTTTCTACTTCAGGTATCATTTTATTTAGTATATGAACTCTGTGGACTGAGATAAGACAGGGAGAGGCTAGCAACATGCCCAGAGTTCCTCCAAGGTTATAAATCCTAACTTGCTAAATTCTGTTTATGAGGATGAAACCTCTGGCAAAAGGCCCCAACCTGTCTGAAAATTATCTGTAAAGGCAGAAAGTCATCTAAATGTAATGAACTTGAAACTATTCACGTATGCCGCAGTACAAATATGATGATAAATTTTATGAATTCATTATTTTTCACACAATGTGAAAAGTGGAACTGCAGGAATTGTCTGATTTTAAATATGGTTGGAAATGTGGAGGTCTCGGGTGGGTTTATCCCAAGAATTCAAGGTTGGTTTAACACTAAAAAAACAATCAATGTAACTTAAAACATTAACAGTCTGAAATAGAAAAAACACATGATCATCTCAGTAGATACAGAAAAAGAATGCGACAAATTCCAACATCTACATTCAATAAAAACCCAGAAAACTAGGACTAGAAGGGAACTTCCTCAAATTGACAAAGGGTATCTATGATCAACCTACAAAACTGTAACTGTTTAACCGTGCTTTAAATTTTCTGCAAATGTTCATAGGAGCTTTATTTGTAGCAGCCAAAAAATGCAAACAACACAAATGTACATTATCATACTTAATGGTGAAAGACTGAAAGATTTTCCCTTTGTGTTGGGTACCCATATGCAGAAAAACAAGTCCAAACAAACTTTGATCCATGCCTTGCACCATACACAAAAATTAACAAAAGTTGATTATAAATCTAAATATAAAACCTAAATTAAATATCTAAAAGAGTGACCATTCTGAGTGTTGGCAAGGATTTGGGGCAGTTGGAACTCTCATACACTGATGACAGGAATATAAAATGGTACAGCCATTTTGGAAAAACAATTTGGAAACTTTTAAAAAAGTCAAGCATATACCTAATGTATGACCCAGCCATTTCTCCCTTGGTTTTCACTCAATAGAAATAAAGCATATGCCCATACAAATTTGTCTGTAAATGTTTGTAAGATCTTTATTTGTAGTAGCCAAAAAATGGAAACAACCCAAATGAACATTAACAGGTAAAGGCATTTAGTGCATGGGACAAGGCTCTAACCAACTAAGCCACATCAGCAGCCAAGGTAAAGGCATTTAATTGTGGTCATAAACAAACAATGGAGCATGACCAAGGAATAAAAAGAAATGAACTATTGGTACATGCAACACAGATGATCTCAAAACAACTATACTGAGTGAAAGCAGCCCCCTGAAAAGTATTTACTGTGTGATTCCACTTATATAAAATTCTAGAAAACTCAAACTAACCTAAAGTGACAGACACAGAGTAGTGGTTGCCTTAGAAAGAGGAGAGAGGGGCAGGAGGGAGGGAAAACTCTTTGGGGTAATGGATATGTTTGTTATTTTGATTATAGTGATGTTTACATGTCAAAACTTACCAAATTGTACACTTTAAATATGTTCATTTTATTGTATGTCCATATGCCTCAATAAATCTATACTAATAAAAGGGTAATATGCTAATTAGGCCAGACATCTTCCGGACATCCTTCCTGACAAAGCTGGGGGCGTGGCCCTGATCTCAGGCCAGGCCTAGGGACCATATCTGGACACGAGTTTCATGCGCCGGGCCTCTAGTTTGTTAATAAAATGTAAAATTTACACATGGAAAATAAACACATGAGAATGTGCTTACCATTAGTTAATAAGGAAAACTAAATTTAAAATCACATTGAGATCCAATATAGTTATTGGGGAAAGGGTATAGCTTGTTTAATATGCTTTCATATTAGAACAGAAATTTCCCTGATTTAGAAATAACATGAACACAGTCTTTAAAGAAAACAGTCGTATTATTTATTACAATGTTTTACGGAGCCTCGTCTCTGGTGTCATGTCGTCCAGCTCCACCAGTCATGTGGAACAGTCAGGCGTGTGTCCTTAGGAACCAGGTTTGTTCTCCAATGTTTGTTCTCCAACAGGGTTCCTTGGTGAGCAATGTATTCCTTGAAAAAGAATAATTCAAGCTGGATTTTGAATTATCTTAACTATTATCACATAAAAAGAATGTTTTCAATAGTTCCTGATAGGGGGGTAGCGGTTAAAGAAGATAAAGTGGCTGAACGGAGGGAAGGCTGCTAGGCACAAGTAGAAACAATCTAAGTCTCAACTAGAAAAGGTTATATACCCACCCACCAAAAACACTAAGATAAAAAGATAAACAACCACAAATGTTGGAGTAAATGGTCTGGCAGTTTCTTATTAAACTACACATACACCTATTCTGGGACCCAACAATTTCATCCTTAGATGTTTACCTAAAAGGAATAAAGACATACCAGTATGTTCACCCACAAAAAAATTGTACAAGAATATTCACCACAGCTTTATTCATAACTAGAGGCCCGGTGCATGGATTTGTGCACCAGTGGGGTCCCTCGGTCTGGCTTGCAGGGATTGGGCCGAAACTGGCTCTCTGAAATCCCCCAAGGAGTCCCAGATTGTGAGAGGGCGGTTCTCAGGTGACGCACCCCGGAATCGGGCTCCCTCCTCTCTGATTCCGGGTGCGTCACCTGAGAAGCACAGCTGCCAAGTTACCACAGCTCAGCAGCTCCTACATTGAGCGTCTGCCCCTGGTCATCATTGTGCATCATAGCTAGCGGCCAGTTGGCCAGTTGCTTAGGCTTTTAGATATATACACAGTGTTGTTGTTTTTTCAAGTAGAAACAGCCTGGGTGCCCATCAACAGGAAAATGGAAAAAACAAATGGTGATATATTCATGCAAAAGAATACTCAGCAATAAAAGGAATGAACCACTGACACATGCAACGTTAATCTCAAAAACACGCTGAGTGAAAGAAGCATTATGCTTGCATGATAGCATTTATGTAAAATATTAGAACAGGCACATTTAACCTAGGAGGCAAAATAATCAGAACAGTAGTTACACCTGGTAGGACGTGGAGTGGATTGCCTAGAAAGGGCCAGGAGGAAACTTCCTGGGATGACTGCAATGTAAAGGGTTTGGGTTACACAGGTCTATGCATTTGCAAAAACTCAGCAAATTTATACTTAACATTTGAGTACTTCATTGCATGTAAGTATACATAAAAAATTTTAAAAACTAAACAGTATTAAATCGATTTAATGACATGCATGTTGAACTATTAGGGAAAAGTATACCAACGTCTGCAATTTATTTTGAAGTAAATCATAAAAGTGGCATGGATAGATAACAATGTAGAGTGAAAGGTAGAATCCATGTGGTTGGTATTTGGATATTTACCATAAAATTCTGTCAACTTTGCTGTATGTTTGAAAATTTTCATGGGGAAAGCCTTTTAAGCGGTTTGGAGGAAATCTGGCATAAGTTTTTGTCAACCTAATTGGGGTTTTTCCGATCTCTGCACTTACTCATTGTAGGACCTTGCACAAATTAACTTCTGCAATTGTCATTTTCCTCATTTGTGCGACGTAGTTCACACCTCAGATGGTTACTCTGAATGCTGAGACAACTCCTTTACGTGCATCACCATGATGGTAGACAGGAAGCACTCAATAAATACAACTTACAAGTTTTTTAAGAGTATGTACAGGACACAAAACAACTGGTGGAAGGACGTGGGGCACCTTAATTTGTTTAAATAAAGCAATATGATTTCCTCACTAGGTAGTTCAAATAACCATAATAAGATTTCTTTTGTTTTGTCCCAGAAATGTTTTAGAAGGTCAAAGAAAATAATCTTATTGCATTGATATTGTGAGACTATACAGAACCTTAGATCAAGGAGTGAAATGCAGAAATGCACCTCTTATCAGCTACCCTGCTTCACCCAGTCTTGAATTAAACCCTCAGAAATGTCACCCCATTATGTTTTATGCCTGGCACTAGCACCTGTTAAGTAGGTGGGCACACAGTGAATGTCTCTAACACAATAAGGTAGAGAGGAGGGTTACAGTGAGGCAGGAGGCTATTAACCACAACTTCTCTTCACCCCCAAGAGGATAACAGACTCACACCTGGCAGGTGGCAGAATGAGCAACTGTATGCCCCTACTTTTCGGGGAAGCTTACTATATTATCTCCAGGTATGTGTGTTATCTGTAAATTTCCATATTCTTTGCTATCTTGTGTACCTTTTGCCATCTTTTTATCAACCATCCTGTTACCCATCATGCAGCCCACATTTCCACACAATGTTGTAAGTGCCTGAAACTAAGTAGTAGCAGCTTGTCCTCGTCCTGCAATTGGGCACAGCCCTTCCATTTGCTACATGGCCCACAGCTCCCTACTGTCTTCCACACGAGGTGCATTTCCTGCCGGGCCCATGTGGCACTTGGATCTTGGTCTGGTTCGAGTTGGGCAGTGGTGAGACAGTAGGAGGTTCTTAGTGGTCGGTTCAGATCTAGGCTAGAAGCACACACCCATACGCACCAAAACAGGACGGCAGTACCATTTTATGGACCCTTTTAAAAAATGACAGGAATCTCGGTGGTCAGATGCCTTTATGAGTACATGGGATCCTTTCTAGCATTTTATCAAAAGAAGGCAATAACTTAAAGGAGAAGGAGAAACTCAACAAACCTCTTTTGGAAAAAATCTGACAGGATTCAAGTCTTAGGACATTCTTTTCTGACACTCCCGGAAACACAGATTAGGTTTTATAACTATATTTGCCTTGAAACTCACACAGCACTGCTTTCTTTCTTTTCTCTGGTATTTTTAATCTATTCCCCCTTTTCCAGATTGAAAGGAACTGGGCAGGGCCATTTACCTCATGTCTAACTAGAAGTTTGGGGCTATATCCACCACCTGGCAACTATTCAACCACTTCGTAATCACATCATGTCTCTAAAATGCTCTGAAAGCTTCAAATATTAAATAGTTCTATTAAATGTGCATAAAATGAGAATGAATTTTTCAATTAGTGGATATAAAAGTATTCACATTTCATATATGAAGATAGTTTTATCATCTTGCCCCTGAGGTAATCACTTCTGCTTTCCCAAATGGTTGTAATACGTAGGATCAGATTCAGAAAGATCATATTTTTAGCCCACATATAAGTATTTTCCCTTTTTCTAAAATGTTACCCATCTTCTTTTCTGTTGCACAAAAGACAGTTTTATGTCTACTCCCTTTATTGCTGTAAGTTGATGGACTCTGCCACTAATTTCCTGACTTTTAGAATAGCTAATACGTCTCTCTCCTCAGCCCTGTTGATTATAATAAGGTTGAAATTTCTCTGCAAGCTTCAAGGGCAGAACAGGGCAGAATTTACATCATTCTTAACATGGGTTCAAGCTACAACTGAAGAGTTTTTATGTAAATCATCCAAGCTAAAGTTCCTTATTTTAACCTTAATAGGAATCAGCAATGATTTTTACTGCTATTCCCCCCCAACACACACACACCTTTTTTTTACTAGTTATTTTTTTGAGGCTGAATCAGAGAAATGTATGGAACATGTGCACTGTAAGCAACTGGATTTCCCAGACAGGAAGCACACAAAAATACTTTCTCCTTTTACTTAGGTTGCATTTATTTAACATTCTAAAGAATGACTATCTGATTTCAAGGATCATATTTAGATCAATTTTAGCAAATAAGAAAAAATACTCATTTCACAAGTAAGATAAAACCAAAAGTGTTTTCTACCTAAGCAGTTAGTTCCCAAGATACTCCCGGAACCACCTACCCTTCTACAGAGAGCCAAACTGGTACGACCCAGAATAACTTTACCTTACTGTATTGCCCAAGCAAAACTGGAGGACACACCAACTAGACCGAATGGTGAAATGAGTACAACATTCTTAATAATTAAGAGCATTAACAGGCTACATATTAGAAAAAAATTCACTTAAAGTTTGCTCGGAATCATTTACATTAGTCTATGATAGAAACACAAATAATCAATGAGAACATCAAGCCACGAGAATAAAACCATGGAAGAAATAATTAGTACAAATACACAATACAGATACATATATAAGGTTTTCTTTTTAACTGTGATGACACATCTTTGGTTCAAAAGTATGCTTTCACATTACAGATCTCATTTCTCATCCTTAAGCAAAATATGGTACAGAGGACACAGGATTTCTTTCTTTATCTTTTGTATCTTTCTTTTTGTCTTTCCCTCTTAGTATTACCAATCAAAATTCCATACTATTCTTTAAGAGCCATGTTAAACACCTCCTCACCAATGACCTTCTCCCCAATGATTAAAATTAAGCTGTTCTCAACATTTTATATTTTCAACACCACCTAGCTAAAATCTCTAAAATGCTAGACTTCTTGGGAGAATATTCTAAAAATCCCTTACATAAAATGAAGTTCTTATCACCGTATATGGCAAGAGTTTAAAAGAGAAGTCACAGTCATCTGGAGTTAACACAAGATCTTATGGAGAACTTGCTATGCAAATAATAAAAAAGGAGGACTGGACACAGTTGTTGGGGTGTTTGGCTAAAAGTCTCATAAGTTACATCTCAAAATTAAAAATTTTCTCACTCTTTTTCTCAACTTCTGTTTGTGGCTTCTTCTTCTTCCCCAGGGTCACACACCATCTGGTAAACATAGCAGCTAAAGACCCTGCTGGGTTTCTGTTCTATGTGTAGGACCAAGTCTCTGTCAAAGTAGACTTCATGGCTGTATGTCTGCAATGAAAACACAGTCAAAAGCAATCTCCCCTTCACTATTTAGAATAGAATCATATTGACTATTTGTCCCTAAAAGGTCACAGCACCTATGCCAGGGATCTTCAAATACACATTTGGAGGCAAAATAGTTGTCATAAAAGGTTTATTTTTCATTATTTGTGGATATGCAAATTACTTAGGACAGTGGTCGGCAAACCGCGGCTTGCGAGCCACATGCGGCTCTTTGGCCCCTTGAGTGTGGCTCTTCCACAAAATACCACGTGCAGGAGTGCACGTACAGTGCGATTGAAACTTCGTGGCCCATGCACAGAAGTCGGTTTTCGGAAAGGAGATAGACGAAACAAGTATACAAGACGAGTGTGGATGGGAGAGTTGGAAGGGGCCGACCTCAGCGAATGTACCTCAATCAGATTGAGGACGTTTTTAGCAAAGGCCAGCTTAGGAGTACCCTAATTAAGTTAGTAACAATGTACCTACCTATATCGTTTAAGTTTAAAAAATTTGGCTCTCAAAAGAGATTTCAATCGTTGTACTGTTGATATTTGGTTCCGTTGACTAATGAGTTTGCCGACCACTGACTTACAAGAAAAGCATGACACAAAATGCTAAGAATGGAAAGAGCCCTGAACTTAGGAGTCTGAACAGCCAGATTTTATTGCCAAAACTGCAACTACTTCACCATGTTTTGGTGGGCAAATTGCTAAACCTCTCAGGTTTTCCACTGATAAAACAAGAATTGGATAAAATATTTCTTATAGCTTTTATATTCTATAATACTCAGAAGAATAGACAAATGCTTCTAAGAGTGCCTGGAAACACTACATTCTTAGGTATGGTCTCCATTAAATAACTGTAAACTTTTATTTTTTAAAATATTAACAAACTTTTAAAATGAGAGAAAACCAAGGACTATGATAAGGAAATAGCATATCCCGGAAAAAACATAAAGTTTTGTCTTTAAGGCCACTGGTAAGGTGACATCCTCTACTCCCTAGGAGAGGAAGTCTTAAGAAGTACTCATTTTGTCCTACATGTAGTCCAGTAACCTCTTTCATGTGGTCATTGGTCTAGGTGAACTAGGACTGACACAGACATAGAAACATCTGTTTCAATAAATGCCACCTATAAAGGGAACCCTTACAACTTCGTATTGCATGAACGCTACTCACCACATCCCATGACTCCACCAGTGGAATGCTTTTAAGTAAAGTTCCATATTCATTACAGTGGAAATCAAGGTGAGCTTTTCCTTCGGCATCTATTTGAGTAACAGCTACCACAGAAAGCAAATCCAATTCATCTTCATAGTCCACAATTTTGAAAGTCTTGGGGAATAGATGGATAAGGCAAAGGAAAAGAAGAACAAATCCAGTTATCCAGTTAGGGTTATCTCTACATTTGTAGTTTAACTATTCTACTACTTATGAAAATAATGCAGAAAAAAGAATGAGTGGGTGGGAACATAGGGGGGAAGGTGTCTCTACTTATTTGCCTAGTAAAATACCAGTTTCAAGATTTTCAAGACTTAAACAGTATCCCACAGACTTTGACAAACAGAACCAAGTCTATGTACATCTCAGCCAAACTATAACTGAAATTCTCTATTATGAGCAAACCAGAGCTTCTCCAAATTCGAAAGAGATATTCAACTGCTGTCTCTGAATATCTGGTTCCCAGAAACAACCAAATATATAGAGCCCAGTTCTGCAACCTGAAGACTGCCACTGTGCTTGGAAGGTTCTTATGACAGAAAAAAACAAGTCATTTCAAGAAGAATTGATAGCCCATCATATACTATTTAGGATTCTATTTGTCATACTTTTTTAAAAAACCCTTCTTAGTTCCTTAAAGAAAACAAACAAACAAACAACAAAATTGCTGCTTAAACTTGAGGAAGGATATTTAGAATTGAAATTCAACCCACAAAACAGGAGTAGGATAAGAGATATAGGTTAGATTAAAAATGGTAAAGACTCAAGGGAGGAAAACCTAACTCCAGAACCCAGGGAGGAAAACCTGGGACTCCAACAGCCTCACAGGGAAGCAGATCCATGCCCAGCCATCAGGGATGGACCGGAGAGACATATCCTGGCAGGCACAGCAAATTTCTCTTAATCACCACATGCAAATCCTCCACTTACATTTGGTCAAACTGCTTGTTAACCCATTTGTATTTTCTACCTTTACCACTTATGACATACAAATTTACATAGATTTATTATCTGTGGTTCCTTTTCATTTACTTTTTTGCATTGATCTAAACTTGGTCAAACTTCAAAGTTTGGGTGTGCTTTTATAGATGTTAATCACAATCCCTTTCAATTTTCCTTTTCCAGGCTAAAAGTTTTTGTTTTCTTATCTCCTGATGTAGAGTAGCCCTCTTTGCAACTACCTCCTTCCCTCTTAATTATTCTTGCTACCTTTGGGTAGTTTTGGTATGTCTTTCTTGAATACAGTTTTTTATACATGATAGGGAGCTTTCTGCTTTGTTTTCAACAGATTTCCTTTGTTCAAAAGAATAAATATATATTTTTTCCTTTTTGACAGTAGCTACATACTGGGCCAACTCCAACCTACTTTTAAAATTTTTCAAAAACTATCCTTAGAAGGTTATTCTAATATTTCTACCTAGAAATAGTACACAAATAATATAGTTCTATGGTCTAAATGGATTTAGTATTTATGCATTGGTTTTATATTTGCAGCATGGTAACTGTCAGTTGATTTCAAAAGTCCTTCCAATGCCTCTTTAAAAGAAAAGGATAGCCCACTGGTATGGCTCATTGATTGAGTGTCAACCCATGAATCAAGAGGTCACTGGTTTGATTCCCGGTCAGGGCACATGCCCTGGTTGCAGGCTTAGTCCCAGGTAGGGGCATATGCAGGAGGCAGCTGATTGGTGATGTTTCTCTTTCATTGATAAAATCTATCCCTCTCCCTTCCTCTCTCTCTGAAATCAATAAAAACAATAATTAAAAAAGGATAAAAATGTATTAGCTCAGTGACTAGTAATGTCAAGTCGAGGCCAGAGGCTCAACTGATTTACGACCCCTCTTCCCTGGCCCATGAACATAAACAAACATAACCATGTCTAGTAAATAAAAAAATAAGGTTAAAGCCATAAAGTCAGAAGGAGAAAACTCAAGACTTTTCTAAGAGATTTCTCTCTAAAACAGTGGTTCTCAACCTGTGGGTCACGACCCCTTTGGCGGTCGAACGACCCTTTCACAGGGGTCGCCTAAGACTATCCTGCATATCAGATATTTACATTACGATTCGTAACAGTAGCAACGAAAATAATTTTATGGTTGGGTCACAACATGAGGAACTGTATTTAAAGGGCCAGAAGGTTGAGAACCACTGCTAAAGTGTCCACATTAACACAACAAAACAATAAGCTAATGGTATTTTCAAGTTATTTCAGTCCTATGAACCTTTCTGCAAGTAAAATCTTATAAATAATTCCAATCTGAAAAGAGAGGGTAACGGGAAAGCACTGGTTGAAATAGTATGCACAGTCTTACCGACTAAGCCTGCATGGAACTCACCCTCAATCTCTACCCCAGGGTCCCTGTTGGCCAAAATAATTTAAAACCCATAGGGCAAGTACATACTAGTTTGGTTTGTTGTCTCTGGCTAGAGTAATACCTCTTGTTCTGGGTCATCATCCAGAAGATTAAATTTTTTTTTAACCACCCGTCCAGATGCAGTAACAGTGGGTAAGTTTTCATTCTATCAGATGGAGAGAGAAAAAAGATGTGACAAGTCCTAGTATATGCAGTTAATAACAAAATCAATTAGCAAATGTGGTAAAACTAACCAACCCTTCTCCAACATCCATAATTCTTTCCTCAACTAATAAAATTCTGAATCAGCTTTTTGATCCTCCATTTAATAAAAATACTTGTTACTATGAAGTTTTTAATGGATAAAACACTAAAATAGGCAAAAATAAATACGAAGGTTACAGATTCGCTACTTCACTAGCCCTTCAGACTCTGCTTTAGTATATAGTACAGCAAATAGAGTGGATCTGCTTTTGGAAATTTCCCTCGTATGATTTCCTTCATATTCTTAATTTGTATGCTAAAGGAAAAGAACCAGCTGGAGTCAAAGCAATGAATTAAACCCAAAGATTGATAACTCATCAATAAAAACTTAAAGAGAAACCCAGAAAGGAAATAGAAATAAGCAAAAAATACTCAATATAGTCCTGGTTGGTTCGGTTCAGTGGATAAAGGGTTGGACTATGGATTGAAGGGTCCCAGATTCGATTCTGGTCAAGGGCACATGCCCAGGTTGCAGGCTCCATCCCCAGTAGGGGGCGCGCAGGAGACAGCTGATCAATGATTCTCATCATTAATGTTTCTCTCTCTCTACCTCTCCCTTCCTCTCTGAAATCAATAAAAATATATTTTAAAAAATACTCAATATAATCAATTCTCTCCAGATCTCCTATGTACATGGGGTTAAGACCAGCTAGCCACATAGACAAAGTGAACAGACTTTTATAAACTTGTGCTGTTCTTGTCAGTCATGCTAAAGGGCAAACACATCTGCACTATTCTATTCCTATATAGAAAGACAGTGATACACACGGATTTTAAAGTACTCCTGACTTACTTTGTTCTCTCTGTTGGCCAATATGACAAAATCTTCAGAGATCTGATGCTGGCCACTATTATATTCTATTTCATTTAGCTTTAAAACTCTGAAAAGAGAAAAAAGGATTCTAAGAACCTAAGACCATCAAAATGCCAAAGTTGAACTAGTGAAACTCAACAAATGAAAATTATAGTAACAACACTGAGTTAGTTCTCCTCTCCTTCTGATTTGTCTGAAATATTAATGTCCATTTATTTACGTGTCCATAAATTCTTTCAAATTCAGGTATCTTGTTAAACAGAAAAATGTAGGAATGATGACAAGTGCTACTGAGGTAGGTAATGAAGTAACATGCTCAGGCTTAAGCCATCTTCCAAACTGGCTTAATGAAAGTTACTTTTTTAAAAACCTCATCTCTGCCATCCTGCAACAGGTCTTTAACGTTTTGACTTTAACAATGGCATTATAGTACAGGCATACATCGTTTTATTGCTCTTCGCAGATGTTGCATTTTTTTTTTTTTTACAAATTGAAGGCAAGACCCTCCACCAGCAAAAAGATTAAGGCTCACTTTATTGCAATACTTGCTTTATTGCTGTCATCTGGAACTGAACACACAATATCTCTGAGGTATGCCTGTAGATAATTTGCATTTTTATTTCTGAAGATAAAATGAGATATCAATGAACAACACTTGAAGTTAATTATAAGACAGACTGGATTATCAACCATGCTTGAGCTAAGAGTTTTCATGAAAGAGCAATATTTAAGAACTGCAAATGACTCAATACTTTTCTTTTTTCTTAAGATTATATTTAAAGATTTGGGTTTTCTGAGTGGTTTCCTTGGATCAAGGGAAAATAAAATAATTTGCTCACCACCCACACAAATCTGTTCACAGCACTAACAGGCTTCAAAAGCACAATATTTTCAAAGCTTAAAGTCTCAAGTGCAGGCAAAGAGAGCAGCAGAGAGAAGCAGCTACTGTGGCCAGGAAGAGCCAGAGGCCTTAGAGTTTGCCAGATATAAAGAAATCAGGTTAATTTTAAATTACCCAATTAGCTATCTTAATTAGTGCAGATATTGTATAGTGCCTATCTATTAAAACCTGGCAAAAGGGCACATACTTTCTGTGGACTTTATTTTCTTTCTTTTTTTTTAAAACATATTTTATTGATTTTTTACAGCGAGGGAGGGAGAGGGATAAAGAGTTAGAAACATCGCCCTTGACCGGAATCAAACCCGGGACCCTTCAGTCCACAGGCCGACGCTCTATCCACTGAGCCACATGTGTTAGAGCAGGACTTTATTTTCTTAAACTGCCCTAACTGGTTTGGCTCAGTGGATAGAGCGTCAGCCTGTGGACTGAAGGGTCCCAGGTTTGATTCTGGTTAAGGGCATGTACCTTGGTTGTGGGCACATCCCCAGTAGGGGGTGTGCAGGAGGCAGCTGATTGATGTTTCTCTCTCATCGATGTTTCTAACTCTCTATCCCTCTCCCTTCCTCTCTGTAAAAAATCAATAAAATATATTTTTAAAAAACAACTCAAACTAATATTAAGAGATGGGTGGTAACAAACATTAAAAGTAAGGTTTACAAAAGCTGAGCCAGTTTTTATAACTTTTTGTAAAAGTTCACAATCGTATTTCATTATGACCACTCATCCTCCTTATACTCAGTCCAGAGAAGTAGACTAATTAACGTGGAGTAGACACTCCCTTCTTACTCACAAACACTCACTGAGCACCTTAGTCTGGGCTAAGCACTGTGCTCAGTGCTAGGATTAGAGGAGTCAGAAAAACAGACTCTTTCCCTGTATTTATGGAGCTCATGATTCCAAGTCTAGATTTTAAACAGATGTTCACACAAATAATTAGTTAAAATTGCTCTAAGTGCTACAGAGGAAGATTACATAGCTGGTGCAATGAAAAGAAGACGAGGAGCTAATCTAACAAAGGTTTCAGGAAAGGACTCTGTGGAAAGGACAGTTAAGCTCAGGCATTAAATATGAACAGATATTAGGTAGAAGAATAGCTCAGGGAAGGAGACTCCAAACAGAGGGAACAGGTCCTCGCCTTTCTGAAGAGAGGATGACTGAAGTAAACCGAGTCAGAGGAGGGTCTTTCAGACCATGCCAAGAGCAGCAAGAAGCCATAAAAAGGTTCAAGCAGAATTCACATGGTCAGGTTTTTGTGTTTGTTAATGTTTCTAAAAATCACTCTTAGCTGCTGAGAAGAAAACAGACTTAAAAAATGCAAAAATGGATTTTTGGAGTCCTGTAAGTACACTATTAAATTACTATGGTCCAGGCCAGTGATGACAGTGGCCAAGGGCAGAAAGTGACAGATTGAAGAAGTATTTAGTAGCAAAATAAACTGCACTGACAGAGAGAGAGAGAGAGAGAGAGAGAGAGAGAGAGAGAGAGAGAGAGAGAATAGATGTGAATGTTTAAGTATATGTACCCTGATGAAAGAAAGACAAGGTCAGAAAGTGCCAAGAATGATTCCAGATTTCTAACATGATCTTAGGTGAGAGATTTGGGCTAGAATAACATTTTTGGAATTTTGTATACACGATCTTTGAAGCCAAGGGAATACAGAATTCTGGAGCGAGAGAAAAAGAGTGAGAAGACCAAGTCCTGAGAACTTCTAACAAAGTTTGAGTAGAGGAGCATGACGTATACTGAGAAGGGCAGATCTCAGAGAGGGGGACACATTTAGGAGAACTGTGTCAGAGAAGCCAAATGAAGACGGTTTCAAGGAAGGAGAGGACAACTCTTTTTTTTTTTTTTAATATATTTTATTGAGTTTTTACAGAGAGGAAAGGAGAGAGATAGAGAGTTAGAAACATCGATGAGAGAGAAACATCGACCAGCTGCCTCCTGCACACTCCCTACTGGGGATGTGCCCGCAACCAAGGTACATGCCCTTGACCGGAATCGAACCTGGGACCTTTCAGTCCGCAGGCCGACGCTCTATCCACTGAGCCAAACCGGTTTCGGCGAGAGGACAACTCTTGGAAGATGTGGGTTAACAAGGTTTACTTCAAACAATCTGCTACCTCTCCTATGGTAAGGCTGTTATTTAGAACAAAGATAAATCATCTTTGTTCTCATTAATCCTGGAGAACTAAGACCTGATGAGGATGAGCCAATCTGCCATCTTCTTTACTTTTATATCATCCATCGAAGAACTTACTCAAAGATAATATTTATAAACAGTAATGATGAGGCTGAGGGAATAGTCAGGTTTTCCAGATGTCAGTCTCTGAGGAAGCACTCTATAGGCAGCTAATTATTTCCATAATTTGCTCAGTAGTTAGCTAGTACAAAAATAAAGATCCCAGTAAATGCTACCAAAAGCTACTTTTAATTTTAAAATAACTAATGAAAATACTCACTTGACCTGATTTGGGCCAACATGTATTATTCTTCCAGAAGCATCAGGATGAAAATAGATCCAGTCAGATTCTAGAGAACAACATTCCATTTCTTGGATTCCATTTTTAGCCTGAAGTTGGGAAAAAATATTGAGACTAAAGATTAAAAGACAGGAATTTTTTTTCCCTTTCAAATCTAAGAGCAGTGACAGATCAGTAAGTCAAAGGTACAGGGAAGAGAAAATATTAACCAGTTGAACTGGGATGTGTATAAGGGCTGAATTAGGACGCTCAAACTTGAGAAATCGAAAACATTTATATTCAGGAATCTCATAGATTTACCCTGTACCAAATATTATACCTCATAAAAAATCTCTTAGTTACCGTATCTCAGGCACACCCAATTTGTGTCAGCATCAGATGTTTTACACTCATTAGTTCATTTGATCTTACAACATTCAAAGCATATTTTGTTATCTCCACTTTATGGGTGAGAAAACAAAGAGTATAAATCATTTTCTCAATGTTTAGCATCTACTAAACAGCAGATTTGACTCCAAAGTCCATGGACTTTCCATCCTATAACCTTGCCACAATTATGCTCATGCGGTCCTCTCCCTTCCCCCTCCCTAATAAACCGTCACTCAGAAGAGTGGATACATGAAAATAAACACGTAACCAAACCTAAAATCTCAGGTCATATGATCTCCTTGGATAAGCCAGATATTAAACTTCAATGCTGAGGAAATGGTCTAATACTGCTTAGCCTTTAAGACCGTGGAGACATTTATTTCACAGCAATCTATTTAGACATTAAAATCACCTCCATGATATGTTATCACATATGCACATATATGTGTTTTGCTTTATACACAGGAGCACTGGGAACCATTATCAGCATGAATACTAGTACATTAACTTCACTAGCTTTATCTAAGTCACTTAAATTCTTTAATTTCTCCAATTTAAAATAAAATAATACCATCTTTCCTATTTGACACTCATGAAAGTTTGTGAAATATTAGTGAATTTATTCCAGTAGCATATATTGACAGCATGCTATGTTTTAGGTGTCACACTAGGCGTTTGTACTTGACGTGACGTGAACACACAGTAATCCTTGCCATCAAGAAGCTCATAATCAAGAGGGGAGGCAGAGAATAATAAGGCAGCGTAAAAAACAAAGTGCTCAAGCATTCAACCCAGGTGAGCAGAATTTCTGGAAGAAAAAAAGCTTAAACTGAAACTCCCAGGATGAGCAAAAAATGACTAGCAAGAAGAGAGCAAATTCACAAGCACCAAAGTATTCACCTACCTAGCGTGTATGTGCATGAACACGAGAACTAACCAAAATTAAGTTAAGGAAAACAGTGTCCAGCCATGAGACAGGAGCAGGAGGCTGGGGCTATGTCACAAGTGCTTTACATGCCATGCTTTTCTAAAAATTTGAATTTAACACATTTTATGTATCAAGTTAGAGAATGAGTTTTAATTTTCCAGAATTTAATAAATATCCTCATAGGAATGATGATATTATTACATTTTATAAGAGTATCAATGCAATGAAGCATCTTGGATGCAACCACTGAAATTAATGTGTCTATGATGGCATTAGCGCCAGATGCTCCTTCAATATAAAATATGTACATACTGCCGTAACTGGTTTGGCTCAGTGGATAGAGCATTGGCCTGTGGATTGAAAGGTCCCAGGTTCGATTCCGGTCAAGGGCATGTACCTTGGTTGCGGGCACATACCCAGTAGAGAGTGTGCAGGAGGCAGCTGATCGATGTTTCTCTCTCATCGATGTTTCTAACTCTCTATCTCTCTCCCTTCCTCTCTGTAAAATCAATAAAATATATTTAAAAAAATAAAATAAAATATGTACATACTATACATATCTTTCTTTAGGAGATTATTCTCTTTATTATAATATCTATAACACACAAAAGAAACATCATCCCTCTGTATTAAGCACTATGCAGTATTACAAACTTTGTAGTGTTTATTTGTTCAAATGCTAGATTTCATTTATTTATTTATTTATTTCAAATGCTAGATTTTAAAGCACAGTTTAACAGAAGGCTCTGACACATGTACTGAGTTCTTCAGTTTGGAGGCATATGTGCTTTGGGATTATCTACTCTTCCGACTGACAGGTGGAAGGTAATGGGCATATGCATCATTATGTCACTGCAATAAAGCTGTCTAGCAAAAGGATTGAAACTTCTCCTGGATTTGGCAATTATTTATGAATATATTAAAATACAGATTTTAAGATTATAATATATAATCTTAATCAATTATTACAGGAGAGCCCATGCCAGACATGCTTAATATGGATATTGAAAGCCATTTTACACACACGAAAGAATATGTATTATCAGTTCTTATGTAAGAAGAGTATGTACTAAATATCCACAATGTGAACTGTGTAAGGTTGGGCTGGAAGAAAAAGTTAAGTAAAAAAGAGATACGCGAGGTCCTGTCAGCTGAAGGATGTCCTCTGCTTGGGAGGTGAACAATCAAACCAGACTTGTCATGGCAGGAAACAGCCCCTCAAGAGTGCATTGCAAGAGAGGACATCACTGGGCGGGGCCAAACAGGAGCTGTTATACGAGGTATGTAAATGAAAAACAGAGGGAGCCATAATCCTGCCAAAAGAAAACCAGAAGACACTGTACACAGTGTTCCCTGCTGGCCACAACAACAAGGGAAATAGATAAATGAACCCAAGACTGTGCTGATCTTCAGCATGGTAAAAGGTGACCTGTACTCTAAAAGGCTCTGGGTCCAACAGCAACTGAGCAAGATCCTGAAAGACATGGGTGCAATAAGCTGAGTCTGCCTCAGAAAAGTTCATTTGATTTATCAAGAGGTTCCAGAAATAAACAAAACTAAACCAGAAATGCAAAACAAATATGGAATGTACACTCATTCTTTTGCACTTAACCTCAATCACTGTACTTAACAGACAGCATCTAATTTATCTACATATTTGTGTGTTTTTTTGAGAGTGTAAGCAACTTGAGGGAAGGAAATGTGTCCCAGCCATATCTGGCACACAGTTGGCCCTCAATGATATTTATTAATTGATAAATCAATGCCTAAAATCACTTTTTAAATGAAGAAAAATAGATTTAATGGATAGAAATTTCTTTTGTCTTACCATGTACCATTTCTTCCTATTTTGCCATAAATAATTTAAGAGTAGCCTTGAAAGGTCCAAGTGTTTCATGGCTTACATTGTGAACACTAGAATTTTACCTGGTTCTGTTCTGGAAAGCAACAAACCATGAAAAAGCAGAACCAACAACACATTCCACCAGCAATTTCAGAGGCAGCCTGAACATAATTCATTGATTCCCACCATGAAGCTTTCAGAGATGATTTGCATGGGTTCTCCTGCTGGGAGACTGGTAAGAAAAAACACCTAAGTAATCTCTGGTACCCTAAGAATTTTCAAATGTTAATGTTTTTAAATTCCAGGTAGGACACACAAGCTTTTGCTGTATTCTTTGTAATCCTCAGTACTACACATTATTCACAAATTAATACAAACAAAAAGTAACTCAGGAACGTGAACTTATTAGAGAAGCAGAGAAAAAAGAATTTCTGATATGAATTTACTACTAAAAGGTCTGATCACTCATGATTTACCAAGGAGTTGTCTTTAAGGGCACAAATATGGAAAACTCCCTTCTGTTTCTTCTTATTAGGTGTGATGATGTAGTGCCAAGGGTGGCCTCCAATCTGAAAGGCATTCTCCAGGGAGGACACCTCAAAGAGCAGTGGTGGCGTGTCTGTAGACATGGGCAAAAGGAATTTATTAGCTTTCTCTGTTCTGGTAGCTTTGGAACATTCATTAACTGAGTTCAACCTTCCTTTGCATGCATCATCTATGAGTTTCCATTAATGAAAAATCACTGTGTTCAAGAAAATAAAAAACAATCAGGAAACAGGCTTATTGCTAAGAAAAGAGAAAGCTGGTAGAAAACAAATGCTAGACTATGAGTCAACCTTCTAGACATCTGTTTTCGGGGTAAGTGTGACCTGTAGTTGAGTGGAGATAAAAATGGGCTGAAGGTGCTTATGAGGGAAAAATGACAAAGTACAGCCAATAAAAGCAGCTGTCATTTACTACGACACATCTGCCGTGTACGAGACTG
Source organism: Myotis daubentonii (assembly GCF_963259705.1). Taxonomy (NCBI): domain Eukaryota; kingdom Metazoa; phylum Chordata; class Mammalia; order Chiroptera; family Vespertilionidae; genus Myotis; species Myotis daubentonii. Next base: position 46,816,627 of record NC_081846.1, read on the forward strand.
GGTTAGATACTATGTCCAACTCTCACAACAATCCTGCAAGATAATTAGGTCTAATAATTCCTTCACTGTGCAGAAGACATCTTCCATAATCTAGACTAACAGGTTAAACTGACCAAACTTTACAAGAGCAGTCCTGCTTAGGATTTCCAGTGTGGAAGTGATATTAGTCACAGTGAATGTAAGCAGTTAGGATAGCTTTACTAAAGGGTAGCCAGTACTACTATATTATTATTAGACAAGTTAACTTTAAGGGAGTTTAGGTCCATCTAGTCAGTCACTGGCTTTTGGAGATTGACATCATATGAGAAATAAAAGCATACCTCGTTTTATTGCGTGTTCCTTTATGGTGCTTCATAGGTGCTGCATTTTTTATAAACTGAAGGCAAGAACCTCCACCAGCAAAAGATTCTGACTCACTTTATTGTGATACTTGCTTTGATATGGTGGTCTGCAACTGAACTCACAATATCTCTGAGGTATGCCTGTGCTTGCTTTATTGTGATGGTCTAGAACTGAACTCACAGTATCTCTCAGGGATGCCCATATCTGTTGGTGTTTCTTAGTCGTCTTCGATGACAATTAATTTTAGGTAGAGGTAACGGATTTACTCTTACAGAAATACATAAGCTGAAGGCACGGCATCTTTAGAAGATCAGCATTCCTTTTGGGCAGCCTGTGAAGCACCACATGGTCTGTTTGAACAAGTGGCTCATCTATGATTCCTTTGTTTAGCCTTTTACTTGAGAGTTTAATCTCTGGTTTATGAGGCCACCACTGTCAGTAAAGAGGCTTATCATGTTATTATAGAAATGTGCGCTTTATTAGGCCTCTTCATAAGCACAATTAACCACTATACATAGGTGACAGTTATCGCCATACGGGAGAACTATCAGTGTTTAATTTTTCTCTATTTCATTTAATTTCATTTTCTATTTATTCTGTAGTAAAAATAAATTGCTTTGCCTGGCCAATGTGGCTCAGTGGTTAAGCATCGACCTATGACCCAAGAGGTCAGGGTTTGATTCCCGGTCAGGGCACATGTCTGGGTAGCAGGTTCAATCCCCAGTGTGGGACGTGCAGGAGACAGCCGATCAATGATTCTCTCTCACCATTGATGTTTCTCCCTTTCCCTTCCTCCCTGAAATCAATATATACATATATATTATTTTTAAGTTTACTCATGTGATTTTAATATCTCTTTCCAAATATTAAATCACATCCTTGTATTCCCAAGATGAACTCTGGTCAGTCATGGTTTATTTCTTTTAACATACACTGCTGAATCTGAGTAATAGTTAATTTCTTTTTTATTAAACTGCTGAATTTGATAAGCTGGTTAAATAGAGAACATTTTTATTATATTTATAGAATTTAATATAATTTTATTTTTTGTGCTTTCTCAACCATTAAGTATACTAGGGGGTTCTCTCTGTGTCTAAGCTCTATATTCAGATAGAATGGCAATTATATTTTCCTTGGAAAATATCTTTCTTAGAAGTAGATAAAATTGTAGAATTGCAAAATAGTAAGTAAAGTGGGGGCAAAGATAGTAACATTTGCTGCAACTCATCATTTTGCAGATAAGGAATTCCAGACTAGAGAGGTTAAGTGACTTGCCAAAGGTCATTGATCTCTGGCCAAGCAAGGCTCAGCATCTCCAAGCCTTCAATTCAATGAATGAATGATAGATTTTTCTTGACATGTATTCAATAGCAAGGAGCATGCTGTATAAGAGTAAAATGAGTTGAGTTTGTAATTAAGTTATACGAAAAACATTTGGGTGATTACAATTAATAATTTACACGACTACTTATTTTTAAAGGTGAAAAAATACTATATAGTAGCCATACCTGTGAGTTTAATATTACAAGGAATGCCAAAAGGAGCCTCTCCCACAGTTCCAGCAGTCCCACCCCATCTGCATGCACACCCTAAGTCAAGTTTCTGTTGCATGAACTAAAAACAAAACAAAACAAAACAAAAATGGTGTCTTTAGCACCTACTTATTGCTGTCTGGAGAGAGAAAAATTCAAATTCACATGTATATGACAGAAAATGTCTTTATTTATTCAGGGCTTTTATGTTTATCTTCCCACCCCTCTATTAAAGGTTATTTTGTCTTTCTGCATTTCCTGAATTTTTGTAGAGTAGAAATTTACACAAGTGTCTTACTTTAAAAGCATCTCATTAAAAACACCATACTTCAGTCCAAACCTCAAGTTAATTATAATAGGCAAATTCCAGTTTTCCCTACCTGTTCAGTGATGGCTTGGAAGCTATAGAGTCTGACCAGTCCTGAGCCGTACATCACTATCAGTATTCCATGAGATAAGGTAGCATCTGTAACGTTCCCGAAAATCTGAGGGGAAAGGTAGATATCACCTGAGAAAAGACCAGAAGGCCAATCCTCTGAGTGTTCACAGTGGTTTATGCATTTGCTTAATATTCAGGCTACCACTACAATACTGCTGCCTCACATCATAAGATAATTATAACTTTGAAACTTTAAATTAAGGTGTTAGTAGGGTGAGTGGTAAGCCACTGGAATCTCACACTGAAGCACTAATGGGAGATGCAGTAGCATTCATCTGCTTCATCCATTTGCTTCAGTTTTGTCAATATCTTTTAATGATAAATTGTATTCCTCATGGATATGGCTTTACATGAATCCATCTAATTCTAAATAAATATTTACTCTACCATGCATAGCCTGCCAGGGACCTGTTCTTTGTGCTAAAATGTTATTTATAAAGAGACTTAATTTTTTTAGCTAATTGGAGGGGGAGAGATTGGATCTAAAAAGTAATTCTAATAAGAAACAGCCAGCTCCAGATCTTTATCATTACCTTGTTCTTTAAATCTTTGATAGTGTTTAATTTTTTAGTCATGTAAAAACCAAACAAGTTAAAGACTAACCACCTATTATTAATTAATAATAATTAATTAATTATTATTAATCTAATAATTCAAGCAAGACTTTGGTTCATTGCTCCCTTTCTGTTTCTGTGCAGTGGACTTGGTCATGATTCTCCATAGAAGTTCTGATGAAGAACTTGATCCTATGCTTATTTTAATATTTAACAAAAGCCAACATAGACAAATATTTAGAGCAATAAAAGAATAGAAATTAAGTGAAAATGGGTTTCTATTTCTACTCAAGACGAGTTACTTAGTAAAGATTTACTACCCCAATAAACAGCTTAAAGTACATTCCAGTCTGGACCCTGGGTAGCCTGATCATGCATGATAAGTGAAAGATATACTTCAATTCCAAGTCAGCATACTGAAACCATATTCCTCAAATGATAATCTTAGCCATATGAGAATAAATAGAAACAATTTATGACTTCATTACGTGTTCATTCCTGCTGTAGGCTGTAATTAGAATAGACAATTAATCTACAAGCACAAGGAAGACAATTATGTTCATGAGTTGTGTGTTTTGGTTATCTCTTAGAAGGTAAATTATAGTTTGCTTTGATCTTGACTAGCTCATGACTTTTTTTTCACTGACCCTGGGTCCCCACTATGTTTGCGTAATACAAACATAGTTTCAGTTATTGAGTACTATAATAAAACTAGGGGCCCGGTGCACGAAATTCGTGCACTGGGTGTGTGTGTGTGTGGGGGGGGAGTGTCCCTTAGCCCAGCCTGCCCCCTCTCACATACTGGGAGCCCTCAGGCGTTGACCCCCTTCACCCTCCGATCACCTGATCGGCCCCTTGCCCAGGCCTGACGCCTCCGCCAGAGGTGTCAGGCTTGGACAGGGGACCCCCATCTCCCCCTGATCACTGGCTCTGGCCCCCGCCCAGGCCTGAGGCCTCTGGCCCAGGAATCATGCCTGGGCAGGGGACCCCCATCTCCCTCTGATCGCTTGCTCCACCCCCCGCCCAAGCCTGATGCTTCTGACCCAGGCTTCAGGCCTGGGCAAGGGGACCATCATATCCCCCCAATCCCCAGCTCATCCCCCCACCCAGGCCTGATGCCTCGGCCAGAGGAGTTGACCCCCCACCCTCCGATCACCAATCACCGGATTGGCCCCTTGACCAGGCCTGAGGCCCCAGCTCCCCGCGGTTGCAGGCTCCGCCCCTGCCCAGGCCTAACACCTCTGGCCTAGGCGTCCGGCCCGGGCAGCGGGGACCCGCAGCTGTAGCGCCCCGCGATTGTGGGCTTCGCTTTAGGCCCAGGCAAGGGACCCCTACCTCCTGGGACTGCCAGCTTCGACCGTGTCCAGCTCCCATCGCTGGCTCCACCCCTACTTCCTGCTATCACTGGCCAGGGCGGCAAAGGCACCTGATTCTCCGATCATGGCTGGGGGGCAGGGCAAAGGCGGCCCCAGGGCCGCCTTTGCCCTGCCCCCCAGCTCTTAGCTCCCCCCTGGGTTTCCAATCACTGTCAGTGGCAGGGGGCTTCTTCCTGCTTTCCCTTTCGCCACCCTGCATTGTGCCTACATATGCAAATTAACCGCCATCTTGTTGGCAGTTAACTGCCAATCTTAGTTGGCAGTTAATTTGCATATAGCCCTGATTAGCCAATGAAAAGGGTATCGTCGTACGCCAATTACCATTTTTCTCTTTTATTAGATAGGATAGCCACTCTACCTTAAAATTTGGTTTGTAATTTGGAGTCAAATTTAGTTTAAAATTCCAGTTCCTCCATTTATTGCCTGCTTAACTTTCTACTTGACTACATTATGTTATAATGTCATAAAATGCTCAAAGTGCCTGATACAAAACAATTAATAAATAACTATTATTCTTCAGACTTTATGCAATTTAGTATATTATACTTATATAATATAAACTTGTAAAAAATACATTCATCTTGTTTGCTAATGAATACTAGTGGACTGTCAAGATCTGTTCTCTATAATACTTTAGGTGCTTAATTAGAGACTAGTAGAAAAGGCCCTAGCTGGTTTGGCTCAGTAGCTAGAGCATCGGCCTGTGGACTGAAGGATCCTGGGTTCAGTTCCAGTCAAGGGCATGCATGAACCTCGCTTGCAGGTTCAATCCCCAGCCCTGGTTGGAGCACAGGAGGCAACCAATGGATGTGTCTCTCTCACATCAATGATTCTCTCTCTCTGTCTCTCCTTTCCCTTCCACTCTCTCTAATAATCAATGGAAAAAAATATCCTCGGGTGAGGATTAACAACAACAAAAAGACTAGTAGAATAGACCAACAAATAACTATTCACTTAGAATAAGTAACAATTTTTTAAAAGAAAGTGGGAGGCTATTGATTCTTTTACTCAAAGGAAATTTGTCCTTCTTTCCTCCCATATAACCACCCACAAACCAATAAGAATGGCAATAACAATAAAACATAAAACTTAATGAGCTGAAAATTTACATATTTAATTAAAAGACCTGTTTATATATCATAAGTTTTAGATCTATACTTTGCAATTAAAATGAGGCATTTTGGGAGGCTATTGGTCCTTTTAGTCAAAGGAAATTTGTCCTTCTTTCCTCCCATATAACCACCCACAAACCAATAAGAATGGCAATAACAATAAAACATAAAACTTAATGAGTTGGAAATGCACATATTTAATTATAAGACTTGTTTATATATCATAAGTTTTAGATCTATAGTTTGCAATTAAAATGAGGCTTTTTGTTACATCTTTTCACCTTTATTTAATGATAATTTTAACAAACTTGGGAATAGTCCTCTGGAAAAATACCTTACTCATTTCATAATTTTAAAAAATAGTGGTTTCTTAATGACCACTATTCAACACTATCCCCATGAGAGACACAAAAGCATGCAGAAAGGTGAAGGAATGATTAGGCTCTCTTCCCATGTTAAATGTTCTCATATATTTTGAAATAAAATAAACGAGGTCAGCAAGCTTTTTACAGTCAGGGGAACATTTCTAATCACACCTACTAAACAAATAATTAAATCAGAAATGAGCGCTTACCTTTTTGTTGATCTCCAGAATCCCTATGAGTGAAAAAGGTAGAACATGGAACACTGCAAGGTACAGCAAAACAGGCTGTGGAAGGCCTGCCTAAAAGGAAAGACTGAAATTACAGGCAGCTCTCAAGGGTATTTCAGAAGCACTGTTTCCTGAGCTGAGAACATCCAACTGTCCCAGCATGCAGTTATAGATGGTTTCACGAATGGAAAACACCCATCTGTCTACACTAGAGTTATTTAAACAGAGATTCACACATGTTCAAAATATGTCCATTAAAATGTTCACCCTTCAGTCACACATATGCACATATACACAAAACTTATAAAAGTAAATATAAAATTAAACATTTCTTAGCAACAAAATATAGTTTATATTCTATACAAAAACATTTTATATGCTGTAAAACAAAACACATATTACATATTGTATAATATATCCCTATATTATATTATAAATTATGTTTATGTTAATATAAAATAAATTAATACATTATATTTTAATGTAATATTAACAATTAATATTATAAATTGGAATTCAAACAATAAAGAGCCTAATTGAAAGACACATGGTTATCATGGTTATATCATTTAAAAGCAGGATTACTCTGACATATCTACCGTAATGAAATGAGAAAAGAATATCAACAATAAAAGCTTGAGTGATTTCTCTGCTTGAAGAGGATGGCTTCCTTACTTTGAAGAACAAGATCCAGTCAATTTCTTTCTACCATGGAATGTAAAATAGTCCGTACTAGCCCACAGTGGTTTAAAGGGAATTTCTGAAATTTGTGGTAAACATGGTTCAGAAAACAAAGATCATTAGTTCTTTTATGACAAATCAGCAGACAAATCCCTATGGGGAAAAAAAATTCTTCATTCTATGGAATGTTTAAAGAAGTCTACCTGCCGGGTCAATGCTGAGCCTTTGTTCTGAGCTGACTTGACTGCAATGACTTCTTGAGGCGTGTCCCAGCTCAAGTATCTTTTAAAAGAATGAAGCAAAGTTTATTCATTTGGGGGTGGGAGGAGGCTTCCTTATACTTAAACCAAAATATAATATATATTTTATGTCAAAATTTTAAAAAATGTCTTATTGATTTTTATTTTATTTTTTAAAATATATTTAGAGAGGAAGGGAAAGGGAGAGAGAGAGAAACATCAATGATGAGAGAGAATCATTGATCGGCTGCCTCCTGCACACCCCACACTGGGGATCAAGCCTGCAACCTGAGCATGTGCCCTGACAGGGAATTAAACCGTGACCCCCTGATTCATAGGTCGACGTTCAACCACTGAGCCATGCTGTCTGGGCTGTTTTTATTGATTTTTAGAAAGAGAGGAAGGGAGTGGGATATATAGAGAGAAATATCAATGAGAGAAACATCATCGATCAGCTGCCTCCTGCACTCCCCGCCCCCTTTACTGGGGATTAAGCCTGCAACCCAGGCATGTGCCCTGACTGGGAACTGAACTGGTGACCTCTTGGTTCATGGGTTGACCCACTGATCCACACCAGCCAGTCATATGTCAAGTTTTTTAATTATTTAAATTATAAAAGCAAAGCAATTTATTTTAAAAACAAATAAATAGCTAAAAGAATTCCCTCCCAATCCTTATATGAAAATATTCTTATAAAATATATAACTTTAATCCTTCTGAGTTTTGATAAAAATTGTTTGATCTAACAGTATTCAAACTTAGAAAACAAATAACCATTTTATATAAAGTATAAAAAATATTACTTTCACGTTTTGAATGCACATACTTCAAAATTTACATCTAGTTTATAAAACTAGTTGTTAAAATAACAGTTCTTAGATTGTACTAGATGGGTAATTTAACTGAAACAGACTAGCCTTCAGGGAAATCTACCATAAAGTGCATCTTACCTATAGAATACTATTTGTAGACTAGAGGCCCGTTGCATGAAACTTGTGCAAGGGGCTCGACCCTTGCAGCAGCACCGGCTTCCTACAGAAGGTCATCAGGAAGGTCGTCTGGTCTAATTAGCATATTACGCTTTTATTATTATAGATGGAAAACAAGACTTTTTAAAAGTTTATCTGCCAACTACTACAGGTTAGCTACTGATAAGGATACAAAAAAACATTATAAAGGGTCTTTATCCTCAGAACTTCAAATTTAGTCATGAGGAGAGAAAAAAAGAATAGATTTATAAATTGAGATCCAGATATGCAATGGAAAACTAAAACACACACACGTGTGCATGCAACACACACAAAACTTGCTTTGAGTTTCCTGGGCCACAAGTCTCAAATTTTTATAATAAAATAGTGAATAATAAAGTCACAAATAATACCTGAATTTGCAATACGAAGCAAGATATATTTTCTCAAGGACTCTTCCCGTACTTGCTGATATACGAAGTAGCCAGTTATGGGCTGTCAGTGCTATGAGTGAGGATTTATAATCTGATGGATTGGGCAGCATTTCCCCCTAAAAAAATGAGATGGAAAAGTAAAACTACTTGGCCATGAACAATCTGCAGTACTCAATGCCCAAAGAAAATAGCTAAGCACTAAAGAAATAGTCAAATAAATATATCAAATAAATAATAGTGAATGCTCAAATACACAAATAAAGAATTAAGGCAAGGAAAAATTAGGTTGTGGGTAATTAATTGTTTCCTTTTCTTTTTTTATTTTTTGTGGGTTTTTTTAAAAATCACATTTACTGGGGTGACATTGGTTAATAAAATTACATAGGTTTCAGGAATACAGTCTGTGGGTACTTATTTTCATCATTAACTTATTAAGTGAGTCTATTCATATAAGCACTAAAACAGTACGTGAAATAACGTATGACTTATTATTATTTATCATTAAGTATTCAACAAATGTTCACCAATCATTACAATAGTAGTAGGAGTATTACTAATGCTGCTGCTGTGATAAGGACAAGTTCTTAAGACCATGTACAATAGCATAGCAATTAAGAGTCATCATTAGAATAGATATTTCTAAGACTTGTTTTCCTTTTGACAGAAGTCAAAAGGGCAAATTATCCCATTATTCACTGTGGCTCCATTCTAGCTCAGGATGAAAAGTTATAATCCAGAATCAAGGCAGCCCAATGAGAACAGAAGACGGACCTGGTTTAAAGATAACCTACGTCACCAAGGAATTACACCCCCGAAAGGAAGAGGATAGCTGCCTGGTGCACCTGCCGCTGCAGAGCTACCACCAGGTGGAAGTCTAAGACAGGAAGACAAAGAAAGCAAAAGGTTCTATTTGATTTGTGGAATAAAAAGGAAGTTCTAAGAGGAGAGTTACAAATAAGGAAGTTAAAATTAATCTAGTATTTGCTTAGGCAGTAAGTGAAAAGAAAAAAATGACGGCGTAGTTATTTTATACATGCTTTCAAAAGTTTGTCTTCCCTTTCAAATGTTAGAAAAAGAAATAAGAGATACTTTTAAAATCAATTTTTTATTATATGGTGTGTTATAGAAGTATCATCTAATGGAGATTTTAAAGTTTTTAAAAATGTAGTATTTAGCCGAACCGGTTTGGCTCAGTGGATAGAGCATCGGCCTGCGAACTCAAGGGTCCCAGGTTTGATTCCGGTCAAGGGCATGTACCTTGGTTGCGGGCACATCCCCACTGGGGGGGCGTGCAGCTAATTGATGTTTCTCTCTCATCGGTGTTTCTAACTCTCTATCCCTCTCCCTTCTTCTCTGTAAAAAAATCAATAAAATATATTTTTTTAAAAATGTAGTATTTATACCTTGCCTATTAAAAAAAAAAGAATATGAAGGAGTATATATAATAAGTTTGAGCTATTTTCCTAAACCAAAAGTTATATTCCACACATTGTCTCAGAAAAGAATGGTGCTAATTTAAATATAGTTTCGCATCATATGTTAAAAAATAATGCAATATGTTTCTTAATTTTTCTTTTTTTTTTTTAATTATTTTTTTTTTACTTAATTTTTCTTAATGGAAAATCTTCACTTCAAACAAGAACAAAATGTTTAACAAGAAGTGACGCTAGGAGTTAAGTTACCTGAAACTCTATTTTTACAGGACTGCTCTAAATTTTTAGGTGCTTTGTACTAGTGTCTTCAAAACTTTTCTCAATTAAGAAATTTGTCCTCATCCTCCCTGCACCAATGAAAATGGATGCAAAAGGCTTTCTATGTTGGGGCACAGCAGTTATTTTTAGGTTTCAATAGGGAGTTGGGGAAGAAAACATAGATTTAAAGCTTTCTGATTTTTAAAATGGAGCCTTCTGGGAACAGAAAAAACGTGTCCAGGAAAAAAGAAAGCTGTAGCTACAGAAAACTACAATTCTATGTAAAAACAGTATATTGTTTTGTTTTTTAAGTAATTTTAATGGACCCTAACCGGTTTGGCTCAGTGGATAGAGCGTCAGCCTGTGGACTGAAGGGTCCCAGGTTCAATTCCACTCAAGGGCACATACCTCGGTTGCAAGCTCCTCCCGGCCTAGGCCTGGTCGGGATGCATGCAGGAGGCAACCAATCAATGTGTTTCTCTCACATCCATATTTCTCTGTCTTTCCCTCTCTCTTCCACTCTCCCTAAAAATCAATGGAAAAATATCCTCAGGTGAGGATTAACAAAAAGAAAAAAAAAAGAAATATACCTAAAAAAAGAAGTTTTATGATCAAGAGTTTGGAAAAATAGCTTGATAGTTACTATGTACATTTGTACTGTTATAAGTATTATTACTAAAGGCTCTGAGAAGTAATTCTATAAATTTGTTTAACCTTTTAAACTCAGAATACCCCAAACTTGTCTACAACCCATTTCCTCCAAACTCCTTTAGCAACTATAAGATATTAACATCTAATGAAAATAGTATTTTGAAAAATACACACTAGCGCAATGCTGGTCTAATGGAATAAGCTTATATTATTACTAGAGGCCTGGTGCAAGAATTCATGCACTGGTGGGGTCCTGCTGGACCACCCCAATCAGAGTGTGTGTGTGGGGGGGTGATTGGGGGTGGGGCTTGCTGGGGGTTAGGGGGGAGAGGTTGTAGGCAGTTGGACAATCGGCATCAGGGCTGGCCAGGGGGCAGGGACACGAGAGGTTGGCAGGCTGCCCCGCCCCCAATTGGGGTGGGGGGACTGATTGGGGGTGGGGCCAGCTGGAGGGGGGTTGGGGGGGAGAGGCCTTGGGCAGATGGCCAGCCAGCCCCGCCCCCTGGTCCAACTCCCAGTGGAGGAAACAATTTGCATATTAGCCTTTTATTATATAGAATTATTATTATTATTGATTTTAGAGCAAGAGAGGAAGGCAGAGATAGAGAAATACCAATTTGTTGTTCAACTTACTTATGCATTCATTGGTTTATTCTTGTATATGCTCTGACCCAGGATCGAAACCTCAACCTTGGTGTATTGGAATGATGCTCTAACCAACTGAACTACTTAGCCAGGACCTCATTGTTTTTTATTTTTATCTTATGATTTTCCTAACAAGATTCCTGGAGGAAACTCATAAGAATCCCCTTTCAAACAGTCATGTAACGTAACTATTACCCATACCATGTAACATAACCTGTAACAAAATATTTTGTTTCAGTATAGTAAGTAAAATGATTTCTTAAACACTAAGAATAGCCACAAACTAGTTTTTATTTCTTATGGAACTTTTAATGAGGTCATAATTTTTTTTAATTTTCAAGATTTACAAATAGTATCAAATTTAAAAAATATATTTTTAATATTATTTCATGAGGAAAAATAATAATCAAAAGGTAAGTTCTCTTAATTCCTTTCAAGATTCAGGAATCACTATAATATTTAAGTTTTATTTCCTTGTATAATATATTAATAATAATCAGTTCTAGGCTAAAATTGCTTTAAAAACAAATGCCTAAAAACAAATCTTACCACTGGGCATTCCCATAATAAAGCATCCTCTATTTTTTCTGATTTGGAGCATTTTGGCATTTCATAAAGTTTTCTTGGCTCTGATGCAACACTGGGAAAAAAGAAAAATAAATGATTAATGATAACTCATCTTAGTAACTGAGACAGTGTTTGCTCAGGTTTGAGTAATTTTTTTTTTTCTATTCAGAGATTTAGACTACCAAAATGCAACTTACTAGTTTGCTTTCCTCTTCTTAATTATATGTTAATATTTTTTCTGATTATAAAATTCATAATACATAGTCATAGAAAAAAATCTTTAAAAAATAATAAAATTTAAATAGATTTATACTGTAAAAATATAAAAAATAACCAATATTAACATTTTGGTTCATTTCCCTCTACTTTTTCTTTACATACATTTACCTATCTGCAGGTTATTTCCCAAAATAGAATCATGAACATTTACTATGAATATCTTGGTTGAATTCTATGATGTTCATATTTGTTTCTCTAATATTTTTTAATGAAAATTAATTAGATAAAGAGTCCAATTATTTTAGAATGAAAATTAGTGGATTAAAAAAGGAAATACCCTTTAAGGTTTGTTTATTCCCAAAACGCCTTTCAGAAAGGTTGGATAAGTTTATACTTCTGCCAATATTAAACACTACATTTTTTTTATTTTTATTTTTTATTGCTTAAAGTAATACAAAGGGTATTATATATGTGTCCATTCCCCCCCCCCCCCCCGCCCTAGACAGTCCCCTAGCCTCCCCTATCCCCCAGTGTCTTATGTCCATTGGTTATGCTTATATGCATGCATACAAGTCCTTTGGGTGATCTCTTACCCCCCTACCTCCTGTTCCCCAACTCTCCCCAGCCTTCCCGCTGCAGTTTGACAATCTGTTTGAGGCAGCTCTGCCTCTGTCTCTATTATTGTTTAAAAGTTTATAATGGTCTCTATTATCCATGAATGAGTGAGATCATGTGGTATTTTTCCTTCATTGACTGGCTTATTTCACTTAGCATAATGCTATCCAGTTCCATCCATGCCGTTGCAAATGGTAAGAGTTCCTTCCTTTTTAGAGCAGCATAGTATTCCATCGTGTAGATGTACCACAGTTTTCTAATCCATTCATCTACTGATGGGCACTTAGGCTGTTTCCAGATCTTAGCTATGGTGAATTGTGCTGCTATGAACATAGGGGTGCATATATCCTTTCTGATTGGTGTTTCTGGTTTCTTGGGATATATTCCTAGAAGTGGGATCACAGGGTCAAATGGGAGTTCCATTTTCAGTTTTTTGAGGAAACTCCATACTGTCTTCCATAGTGACTGCACCAGTCTGCATTCCCACCAGCAGTAAACACTACATTTTTTAATGTAAAAAATAGTCTCTTGCTTTTTATTTATACTTCTGATTACTACTGAAATGTGCTCATAGATGTTTTCATTTTTTTAACTGATGAACTTTAAAATTAAACTACTATTTAGACACAATTTTGAGGGTAACAATTTTATTCACCTTTGATGTTTTCCCAAATCAAAGAGAATTTGCCCTAGCTGGTTTGGCTCAGTGGTTAGAGTGTCAGCCCACAGACTGAAAGGTCCGGGGTTCGATTCCGGTCAAGGGCTCATACCTTGGTTGCAGGTTCAGTCCCTAGCCCCAGGTGGGGGCATGTGTGGGAGGCAACCAATCCATGTGTCTCTCTCACATCAACATTTCTGTCTCTATTCCTTCCTTCCATTGTCCCTCTAAAAATCAATGTGGGGAAAATATATATCCTTGGGTGAATATTAACAAAAAGAGAATTTCACAGGAATGAAGGCAACCTCATATTTGATCCTAACCTATGGGGAAAACACCTCTGAATGCCATACTAAAGAACTTCAATACTATTCACCAACAATGCCATTTCCACTGATTTTTTTTTAATATATTTTTATTGATTTCAGAGAGGAAGGCAGAGGGAGAGAGAGATAGAAATATCAATGATGAGAGAGAACCATTGATCGGCTGCCTCCTGCACGCCCCACACTGGGGACGGAGCCTGCAGCCTAGGCATGTGCCCTGACTGGGACTCGAACTGTGACCTTCCTAGTTCATAGGCCAATGCTCAACCACTGAGCCACACCGGCCGGGCTTCACTGATTTTCTTTAAAAATTAAAACAGATACCTCTAAATTGGGAAAGTTACTTTTTAAAAAGGCATTAAATGAAACTGAAGAATTACTGCTCATTATGATAGGTCTGATGACATTATGATCATACAAGAAAATGTCCAGATTGCCGCTGGAAACATGATAACATGAGGGGCTCTGTGGGTGTGCTCCCCAGGAAAACTGGTGGAAATTATAAAAGGACAACTATCTTAAAGTCTCTGGAAATGGTCCTGGGGGCATACAGCAAATGAAGAAATATTTAGTCAAGAAAACCTACTAGAAGTCAGTAAGAAGAGTGAGCTTGTGGTAACTGAGCTGGGATGTGCTCCCTCCCTGTTATTCTCAGCTCAGTAAGACAAACACTCCACTCCAGACTGACAGAGCCAAGAGCACTGGGCTCCCTCTACCCCAGCTCCCAGAGAGCTGCCTTCCTTAGGGGCAGCATTTATTTCCTGCCCCAGCTACTTGTTGCTGGGGCTCAGTCCTGAATGAGTAAAGTCAAGAGGTGGGGTTCCCTGCTTCTGCCTAGCTAGCGCCTACCCTTCGGTTAGAGGTTCCACCTTGCGCATGGCATGTCTAAGAACACTGGAGCCTAGATTTGTCTTATCCCATCTCGTAAAGCCTGATTCCACACGGAGAAAGTAAGAAGACCTGAGGCTAATGCCTTCACCAACCTCAAGTGCTCAGCTGTAGAGTATAGTCACTCAGAGTGAAGGTTCCATTGACCCCACCCCACTCCCAGCAGCACCAGAGCCTCGACTCAAAGATTTTGCCTCGGGGAAGAAACAGTCATGAAGCAGATTGCTGCCCGTCTGAAACAGTCTGGAAAAGTTCTAGCCTAAGCGCATTCTCAAAACCCACTGAAGATTGTGATGAAAGGCAAATGGGAAGAGATTGGTAGGTTCACTGGCCATCCAGGCTAAACTGCAAGCAGGCTAACTTGCCATAGAGAACCAGGATTGCTGGGAGGAGCTCTCCTGAGTCAGAACAAATTTAAAACACTACCTAAAACATCCTAACTTCCAGTCTGGTCCAATATGTAAAGAGCTTAGAAGTCATCCCACCTGTCCTCACCACAAGAAAATGAACAAACTGAAAATCAACGACTCTTGTATCCATCAAACAATTGAGGTTGCAGGGCAAACTGCAGCTCCCAACACTGGAGAGAGAGATGGATACCAAGAATCACATCTTACTGGGAGCAAAACCCAGGAGCAAGCTGCTGGAGTCAGTACTGGGGAGAAAAAAACAAGGACACTAGAAGAAATTGTAGCCTCTGACACCTACAGCTACAGCAAACAAAAAACACAGCCTAACTCAAACCTCACTCTAAAGACCTATTTGCCACAATTCCTTTTACCTGATATATCAAATACAACTTTCAACAAAAATGACAAGGCATACTAAAATGCAAAATACAAAGTTTGAAGAGATCAAGTAAGTATCAGAACCAGACTCAGATATGGCAAAGATATTGAAATTTAGGTTGAGTACTTATTGGTAATTTAAAATTTGGAATTAGATTGGGAATTTAAAATAAATATGATTAATATGCTAAAGGCTCTAATGGAAGAAGTGGATAACATGCAAGAACAGATGGGTAATTAAGCAGAGATTAAAAAGAAAAGCCTAAGAAAAAATCAAAAGGAAATGCCAGAAATCAAAAGCACCCTAACACAAATGAAGAATGTCTTGGGTGGGCTCATCAGCCAAAGAAAGAATCACTGAGCTTGAAGATATGTCAACAGAAACTTCCCAAACTAGAAAGTTAAAGAGAGAGAGAAGGAAAAGTGAGAGAAGCAGAACTTCCCAAACTAGAAAAAAAGAAAAACAAAACAAAACAAAAACCCCACAGCACAGAATATCCAATAACTATGGGACAACTAGAAAAAATGTAATGTACACATAATGTACATTATGCCAGAAGGAGAACAAAGAGAAAACAAAACAGAAGAAACACTTGAAATAATAATGGCTGAGAATTTTGCAAAATTAATGTTAGATACAGAACCACAAATTCAGGAAGCTTACAGAATAACAAGAATAATAAATACCCCAAAAATCTATACCTAGGTATATCATATACTAACTGTAGAAAATAAAAAACAGGAGAACGTCTTAAAAGAAGCTGGGGTGGGGGGGGGGGGGTGGGGGGGGGGGAAGAGCATCTTACCTATGGTAAGAATTACATTAGATTTCTCTTTTAGAAACCATGCAAGCAAGTAGAGAATGGAGTGAAATACTAGTACTTTAAGTAATAAAAGAAAAAAATCCACCAACCAAAAATTCTGTATCCCAAGAAATTATCCTTCAAAAGTCTAGGAGAAATAAGAATTTCTCAGACAAACAAAAATTGAGGAATTTGCTGCCAGCAGACCTTACAAGAAATTTTCAAATAAGTTCTTCAGAGAGAAGAAAAATGATATGGGTTAGAAACTCAGACCTACATTGAGAAAGGAAAAGTGTTAGAGAAGAAAGAAATGAAGATAAAACAAAATCCTTTATTCTTCTTATTCTTAATAACAGATAAAAACTTGTCAATAATAGATTATAACTTTTGGACAAGTAAACTGGATGACAGCAATATTATAAAAGGCAGTAGGGAAGAATTAGAAATACTCTATTATAAGGTATCTGCATTACCTATGAAGAGATACAGTGTTACATGAAAGAAATTTAGATTAGTTGTAATGTATATTGCAAGTTATAAGGTAACCACTAAAAATGTTTAAAAAGAAGTATAATTGATATGCTGAGTGGAAGGAAAATGAATCACATACTAGTAAAATGCTCAATTAAAACCAGAGGAAACATAAAAATAATAAAAGACAAAAAAGGAATAAGGAACGAAGGCAAGGACTAGAAAATAGTTACTAATATGGTTAAGTTTTAACCAACTGTATCCATAATCCCTGTAAATGTAAATGGTCTAAATGCACCTACTGAAAGACAGAGGCTGTCAGAGTGGATTAAAAATAACAAGACCCAAATACATGTTGGCTACAAAAAAACCTACTTTGAATGCAAAGATACAGATAGAGTAAAAGTAACGGGACAGAGAAAGATACATCATGCTGTGTAGCTATATTAATTGCAGACAAGGCAAACTTCAACAACGAAAATTATTAGGGATAGGCCCGGCTCGACATGGCGGCGGCGGCGGCGGTGGGGGACTCCGACTCCTGGGATGCGGACACGTTCTCCGTGGAAGACCCGGTGCGGAAGGTGGGGGCCGGCAGTACGGCCGGCGGGGACCGCTGGGAAGGCGAGGACGAGGACGAGGACGTCAAGGATAATTGGGATGATGAGGAGGAGGAAAAAAAAGAGGAAGCAGAAGTAAAACCAGAAGTAAAAATTTCAGAAAAGAAAAAAATAACAGAGAAGATAAAAGAAAAAGAACGGCAACAGAAGAAAAGGCAAGAAGAAATTAAAAAGAGGTTAGAAGAACCTGAAGAAACAAAAGTACTAACACCAGAAGAACAATTAGCAGATAAACTGCGGCTAAAGAAATTACAGGAAGAAGCAGACCTTGAATTAGCAAAAGAAACTTTTGGTGTTACTAATACAGTTTTTGGAATAGATGCTATGAACCCATCTTCGAGAGAGGACTTCACAGAGTTTGGAAAGCTACTAAAAGATAAAATTACACAATATGAAAAGTCATTATATTATGCCAGTTTTTTAGAAGCCTTAGTTCGAGATGTGTGTATTTCATTGGAAATTGATGACTTGAAAAAGATCACCAATTCACTGACTGTGCTTTGTAGTGAGAAACAGAAGCAAGAAAAGCAAAGCAAAGCCAAAAAGAAGAAGAAAGGTGTGGTTCCTGGAGGGGGATTAAAGGCCACCATGAAAGATGATCTGGCAGATTATGGTGGTTATGATGGAGGATATGTACAAGACTTTGAAGATTTCATGTGACATTTTATCTTCTCTGGTGTCTTCTCTCTGTTGCCCACAATCCCTTCAACATGTAGCACAACTTCCTTTCCTTTCAGTTCTGCCAAATGCTACAATCAGAAGTGCAGTATCTTTTGTGCTGGTTACTTAACCCCTTGACACTTAGGTGCTAATGTGCAAATGAGGGAACTTGGATCTCGCTGCCAAGGGGTTAAAATTGGGAACCTCAATTGCTACTAAATCATAGTTTTAAAAAACACACAAACTTAATAATGTTGTCATTGTTGCTATCTGATTCTATAGCAGCAGTCACTAAATTGGAAACAAAGGTTGCAACATGACAAGAAATTGTGTAGTATTGACCAGCACCATTCAGTAATACAGCCTTAACCATACCTCCTTGAACTACTTCATAACTTGTCAAGAAAAGCAGTTTGCAGCAAGGGCATGTGATGTGCACCTAGTATTAAAATTGCTTTGTCTTAAAATTGAGCGTGAGGATATTAAACATACATTGTGAAGAAGACTGCTTTTGTCAGAGTGAAGATACGGCGGCTGAAAACTACTAGTCTGATACTTAAAAATTGACCAAAACCCTCCACTTTGAAGCTGAAGAAGGTAAACCTCTCCGTTATTGTATTACAAGTTGTGAAATCTCTTGAGTGCATACTGTCTATCAGACTGTTCTACTGATGAATTGCTTCAGATGGGGGAGGGAAACCCTATCTGCTTTATTTGCGTGATTGGAGTGTCTGAGGAACAAATCTCCTTTGTTCTTCTGGGCTGCAATGGAATAACTTTAAACAGGGTTTTGGCATTTCCTTTCCTTTATAAAACATGCTAGCAAGCTGCACCAGTTAACTAGTTTGGTAAATTATGTTAACAATTATGACATCTGCAATGTTTTATAAAGCAACTAATTTAATAAAATCACTATTGTGAGGAAAAAAAAAAAGAAAATTATTAGGGATAAAGACTGGCATTATATAATGGTAAAGCAGTTACTTTTCTAAGATATAAAAATCCTTAATATGTATCATCTAACAACAGAGTATCAAAATATGAGAGACAAAAACTGATAGGACAAAAGGAGAAACAAACAAATCCACTATTCTAGTTGGACATTTCAATACAACCTCTGTCAGTAGCTAACAAATCCAGCAGGCAGAAAGTCAGTAATAATATACTTGAACTGAACAGTACCATCAATCAACTGTATCTAATTGACATGTACAGAATACTTTACCCAACACCAGCAGAATACACATTACTCTCAAGCTCACATGAAAAAATTCACCAAGATAGACACAATCTGGGCCATAAAATACATCTCCACAAATTTAAAAGACTAGAAAATGATACAAAGTATGCTCTCAAACCACAGTGGAATTAATTTAAAATCAGTAACAGAAATACAGCCGGAAAATCCCCAAATAGCTGAACATTAAATACACTACTAATTAACATGAGTAAAAGAAGAAATCTCAAGAGAAATTTTAAAATATTTTGAACAAAATTAAAACAAATGCACAGAATATTGGCATTTGTGGATACACCACAAACAATGCCTAGAGGGAAATATACAGCATTGTGTGTGCAGGGAGGGGGCAAAAGTAGGTTTACAGTTGCTCGTACGGAAAATAATACAATAATTAATAAATAATACAAATAAAGACTGTTTCGCATACTCATAACTGTAAGTGTACTATTGCCCACCCCTGTATATATGAGAAAGGCGAGGAGCTTCTGGGCTGGTGAACATGTGGAGATGCAGGGAGCATGGAAGCTCCATGCCCCTTCCCACATACCTTGTCCTAGGCATCTCTTCCATCTGGCTGTTCCTTTGATAATAAACTGGTAATCTACTAAGAAGCCATGTGATTCTACTAAGAAGCCAAAAGAACACATGTGATTCAATTTATAGGAAATAGGTGAATCTATAAAAACAGAAAGCAGACTAGCAGTTACTTAGAGCTGAGGGTGATGGAGGCATTGGAGTGATCGCTACAAAGTATACAGTTTCTTTCTGAGGTAATGAAAATGTTCTAAAATTAACTGCAGTGAGGGTTGCCTCTATGAACCACCAATGGTTCATCACGTTCATATTCATTAAGTATGAATTTCAATGAACCAAAAATCATTGAACTGCGTATTTTAACCGGGTAAATTGTATGGTATGTGAATTATACTTTAATAAAGCAATTAAGAAAATGCCCATAGTTTTTAGAGAAGCAAACTTAATATAGCACAATGTTTAGAAATGCTTTAAAATTCTTAGCAAAGAGATAAAGCAAATGTGGCAAAATCATTAATAGCTTTTGAATCTAGGTAATGAGTACTATACTATTCTCTAATTGAGCAAATTTGAAAATTTCCTCTAAAACAAAGAGGCAAGTACTTCCACAACAAAACAGAGACAATCTCCTCTAAAGCAACATCTAATTATTAGGTACCTGGCTCTCTTGACTCTGATATCTTTTAAGCAGAATAAAATACTACACAGTACTTTGAGAGCAATTTATCATTTTGCCTGCACTACAAAGTAATTTCACTTTAAATGGTAATTACAAAGATGGAACCTGCAACTTCAGATTTAACAAGATTTTCAAATTACACCCATATTACACCTGTTTTGGACACATTTTTCCATTCTCCTATTTCACTATGTTCTGATGCAGGCATGTGGTTCTATAAAATTGTTAAGATCAACAGTGAGGTGGATTATAGCAAAAAATTTACCCCCAAAAGATACCTGCTGACACAGCACCGATAATTATCAAAATATATTCTTCCTCTTTCATAGGCTATAGGTGACTTGGAATGAGTAGTCCAAACATTCTTAAATTTTGTACTTTCCTGAAAGACACAAAGAATTTTGGTTTAGGAAATCTATAATAATAAAAGCATAACATGCTAATTAGAGCAGACAGCCCAAGACCTCCTGGATGTCATTCCAGAAGTCCTTCTGGACAAAGCTGCAGCAGCAGGGGCTGAGGCAGAGGTGGTTTGGGCCCATCAGGCAGGCAGGTGAGCAGTTAGGGGCGATCAGGCGGGCAGGCAGAGTGGTTAGGGGCGATCAGGCAGGCAGGTGAGCAGTTAAGGACCATCAGGCAGGAAGGCAGAGTGGTTAGGGGCTCAGGCAGGCAGGCAGAGTGGTTAGGGGCGATCAGGCAGGCAGGCAGGCCAGCGGTTAGGAGCCAGTGGTCTGGGATTGCGAGAGGGATGCCCTGCCAGGATAGGCCCCATCCGGCAGTGCGCGAGGGGGGGTCCCCGATTGCAAAGGTGCAGGCCAGGCTGAGGGATTCTCCCCTCCGCCCTCCCGTTCACGTATTTCGTGCATTGGGCTCCTAGTAACTCATAAACCTCTACTGTGCACCAATTTTATGATGGATAGTTAAATTTAGGGTTTTCAAGTCAGTTTCACGTATGTAATTTAAAAACATTATGTTCAATTCTTCGCCACTCTGCCTCACTGTCATGTTTTGGTTTTAGTGGGGTGACCAGCTTTTCAAAAGATTGTTTGCAAAGAAGACATAAGCAGCTTAAAAAATTAAAAGCATCTGGCGGTCCTACTAATACCTATTTACTAATCCTCCAGGTTCAGGGCATCCATGCCCCTCTCCATCACAAATAACCTTCTTAAAAGGGGGCTCTACCGCGTAAAATCAGCACCCCAGAAGGCTTGAGCACCCCAGAAGGCTTGACCACCAGGCGCCCGCAGCCCTCGGTCCCGCCCCGCCCGCAGGCGGTCACCTGGCACACCAGCGCCCGCAGGATGCCCAGGTTCGTCCTCTGCACCGCGCCCGCGTCGCTCGAGAAGAAGCCCAGCGCCCGGCGGCTCAGCCGGCGGCACACGTTGGGCTTCCGGGTCGGGCCCATAGGGGCCGGGCCGCCGCGGGGCCGGAGAGGGGCGCGATCCAGACCCCAGCGCGGAGCAACGGCCGCTCCGTCGGAACCTCGAGGCCCCAACTCCCTGCGGGGACCAGGAAAAACTACCACGGGGGGCGGGCAGCGGGGCGCAGGGCAGTGCGGCACGGGAGACACAGATGGCACCGCCTGATCACCAAGAGCAGGGCAGGAAAAGGCGCCCCCCTTTACGGGCTGCCCCCAAACGCCCTCTGGTCCTCGCCCCGGCTGCGGCCTGCGTCGCCCCGGTAACACGCAGCCTGCAGGCGCCGGTCCCTCCTCGGGAAATGTAGTTCCCGGTGCCTCCAAGGGAGCCGGGCTTGCTCCCAGAACTACAGTTCCCATCAGGCGGCAGGTGCGGAGCGCCCGCTCCGGCCGCCGGTCCCACCCCGCCCCGCCCCCGGCCCCGGCCCGACCCGGCCCGGCCCCGCCCCGCCCCACGACCCGCCCCGCTCCTCTGACCGGGCGGAGCCTCCGCTGTCCTGGCGGGGCCCCCTTCCGGCTCGCGCGGCGCGGCAGAGAACCCCGGGCGCGCGGTGCTGCAGCCTCCGGTGCCCCGCTCTCAGGGACCCGTCATACCGCCCGGGCACCCGCACGCCTCTCGGCCCCGGACTTGCGCTGTGGGAGGCGCGGAGAGAGGCGCCGAGTCGAGTGCGACCCCCAAAGCAGCGTCCAGCGCGAAAGGTACGCCCCGCGGCTCTCCCTTCAGTACCACGTGGGATGCTGTGGCCGAGGGTAACGGTCACACTTTCTGGGTCTGTGTGTGCGGAGTTGGTGGTGGAGGAGGCGAGGCTCTCCCACTGAGCGAGTGTGGAATTACTTTCCCGAGGCCCGCCCCTCTGCGGTCTGCGAGGACACAGGCCGGTTTTGCGATCATTGCTGCATTTTCCTTCCTCTAGCCTCCTTTTCCCCCATAACGGGAATAACAGGTGAAATGCTTACATTCTGATGGGGCTGCCTAAGGTATCCCACGTTGATTGCTCTAAATGAAACGAAATGGAAGTAGCGAGCCCCGCCGGCAGAGCCAGAGTTCCCCTGCACGGAATTTCCCGTAATCAAGCCCCGGGGTGTCCCCGGGGTGTGTCCCTTGAGAGTGCCCTTTGCACCTTCTGCGTGGGCTTGGCTCGCCACCTCTAGTTCAGCACATACGCGAGCGAGAGAGGGCATCTGACTGACAGCAAAAAGTACAATACTAAGTGGGTGTGTGGGTCACCAAGCGTTGAGTAAAAATGTGCCACATCTCTCTTTAACCCTGCTGAATTTCCGTTAGGGGCTGGGCGTTTGCTGATTCTTCATAACGGATTTGCAGCATACTGTGGAGCGCGCTGGGTATTTTTAGACAGCGCTATAATACTTAATTTGGTAATTTCGTGAATGCAGCTGTCACGGAGAACACTGAGACTCAGAAAAGATAACGGAATTTTTGGCTGAAATAAAATTCAAGTAATTGCGGAACTGAATGCATCATCTCTTTTCTCCCTCCTGCCCCCTCACGGCCACTTGTTGGTCTTCCTGTGGTATTTACCTCACCAAGAGACAGTCAAGCTGGATGCCTTCTTTTTCTTCACCCACAACCAAGTCCTTTGGATTCTAACGCTTGAGCATCTCCTCATCATATCCCCTGAGTAATGGAGGGTCTCTCCGTTTTATCATATTAAAATTAACAGCTTCCTTTCTGCCTTAAATCCTTTCAAGTCATCCCTCTACACTGCTGCCAGAGTGAGTTTTCTAAAGCACACATCTGCCATTTCTCGGTATCTCTGAGTGGCTCCCAATCACCCAGAGCAGAATTTCTCAAACCCAAGTAGATACTTAGGATTCTCTTGTTAAATTAAAATATTTCAGGATGCGAAATATATGCAAATATAAAACTATATAAATTCCTTATGTTGTATCTTTTATGCAACTATAACTTATAAATGGTTTAAGTTAAATTAAGCAAAACTATAAAACAAACCAATTTGCCGAAACCGGTTTGGCTCAGTGGATAGAGCGTCAGCCTGCGGACTGAGAGGTCCCGGGTTCGATTCCGGTCAAGGGCACGTACCTGGGTTGCGGGCACATCCCCGGTGGGGGATGTGCAGGAGGCGGCTGATCGATGTTTCTCTCTCATCGATGTTTCTAGCTCTCTCTATCTCTCTCCCTTCCTCTCTGTGAAAAATCAATAAAATATATTTAAAAAAAAACAACAAAAAAACAAACAAAAAAAACACAAACAAACCAATTTAAATGGCTACTTATACATTGTTACCAATGAGAATTTTTGCCAGGCCAGTCATTGTTTCTCTTTCACATCAATGTCTCTCCCTTTACTCTCTCTCGAAAATCAATAAAAACATATTAAAAATAAAATAAAATGCAGAAAAATTTAGGGTTAAAGGGTTCGTAGTAATGTTTTTAAAAAGTATTTTAGTTATTCAAAGACTGTATAGATAACAGCATAATATGTAAACAATAATTATAAATGAATACTCATATCTGTCAACTTTAAAAAACACACAAAATAACCTAGAACATTACTTAAAAATTTGACATGTCCTGTGCCCTTCCTAGGTCCTAGATCCCTCTTTCCTCTTCATATAGGTAAAATATTGTTAAGTTTTCAATGTTTTTGAACATTGTATAAATTGAATCATACTGTATATATGTACTCTTCCATAAATTGCCTAGTTTTCCTAAAAAAAACATTTCATTTGACCAGGTACCTGAGTTCATTTCATTTATTTTTACTACTGTATAATATTTCATTGTGTGAATTTACTTCAGTTACCCATTTGCTACTGGCTGGGCTTTAGTGTCTTTCAGGTTTTTTTATTCCTAGAAAAGTGCTGCTATAGGCATTCTTAAACCTGCCTCCTGTTACACCTGTTAAAGTATATGTTTGTTTTGTATTGCTGTGTAACAAATTACCAAAAATGAAGCAGCTTAAACCAATACCATTTATTATCCCTATTTTTTTTTCTACATGAAAAACCACTTGTCCAAGCACCACTATTGCAGAGTCTGTCATTTCTCCACAGATCTGTAATGTTAACTCTGGTTTCATATCAAGTTTACATTCATGGTCAGGTCTGTTTCTAGGCTCTGTTTTCTCTCCCATTGTTCTGTTTTTCTATCCCTAGCCTAATACCTGACCAATTTAATAGTAAGGGTTGAGAGCTGGTAGGGCAAGTCCTGTACTTATTCCTTTTCTTCAGGAGTATCTTTTTGTTTTTGCAGTTTGCACTTTCATATATATATTTTAATTTCAGAAAGGAAGGGAGAGAGAGAAACATCAATGATGGGAGAGAATCATTGATTGGCTGCCTCCTGCACACTCCCCACTGGGGATCGAGCTCACAACTAGGGCATGGGCCCTGATGGGGAATCAAACTTTTACCTCCTGACGCTCAACCGCTGAGCCACACCAGCCAGGCTCATACATCTTTTTGAACCTGCTTAAGTACCACAAAAACCCTACTGGAATTTGATTAGTTTAGCATTAAATCTATCAATTTGAAGAGAACTGGCATCTTTACCATATCAAATTATCCTGTCTATGAAGACAATATGACTCTCCATTTATTTAGATCTTTAGTGTCTTTCAATGAAGTTTAATAATTTTTCTTAAAGGATTTCATGCTTTGCAACTTCCTCAGTACATTTTTATATGTTTGGCCAGCATTATAAATAGTATATTTTTTAAATTAGATTTTCTAACTATATATTTCTGGTATATCGATCATCTATTTAGCAACCTTGCTAAATTTTATTTTTAATAGTAATAATTGTCATTTGTAGGGTTTGGGGAATTTTTCTATGTAGGTAATCATGTCCTTAGAAAACTGTGACTGCTTTTGTTATTTTCTTCTCAATTCTTACCTTTTATTCCTCCTTTTCTTCCATTGCTGGCTTGGACCTCTAGTGCAGTTGAATAGAACCAGTGATAGTGGACATTCTTGTCTTATACACTTTTATAAACTTCTAATATTTCACCATCAAGGATAACATTGTAGATTTTTGCTAGCCACCCTTAATCAGGTTAATGAAATTCTCTTCCATCCCATATTTGCTAAAAGTCCTATTAGATTTTTAATTGTGAGTGTTGAATTTAATCAGCTACTTTCTCTATTTGCTGAGATGATCCTATAATTGTTTTTCTTTAATCTAATCATTTGGTGAATTTCTGACAATTTTCTAGTGTTAAACCAAACGAGTTTATTTAGAGAAGTTGTGATGTGTTTGTTTTTCATACATTGTGAGATTTGGGTAGCTGCTGGCTTCATTTCTCACTCAGCTTTCTGGACCTTCGCTACCTTTTGGTCTCCAAAGATCTCTCATTCCTTCTTGCTGATTCAATGATGCAGTTAGCAAGATATATTTTTAAATATATTTAACCAGCCTCTTGTATTTCATAGTAGAAAGGTTTTTGGACTATGAGGTTCACCAAATGATCAGAACTAGAATTCCACTTTCTTATATTTTTAGTGTAAAAGTTTCCATCCATCATTTCTTTCCACCCATCATTTATTTATTTTTATTTCTTTATTGTTTTTTAAAAATATATTTTATCGATTTTTTACAGAGATGAAGGTAGAGGGATAGAGAGTTACAAACATCGATGAGAGAGAAACATAGATCAGCTGCCTCCTGTACACCCCCTACTGGGGATGTGCCCGCAACCAAGGTACATGCCCTTGACCAGAATTGAGCCTGGGACCTTTCAGTCCGCAGGCCGATGCTCTATCCACTGAGCCAAACGGGTTAGGGCTATTATTATTTGTTTATGGTCTAAAGTTTTACATATGTCTCCTCCCACCCACCAATGTCCCCCCCCACCCCCCCAGCCATTCCCACCCCGGGCAAGCCCCCACCGCCCCGTGTCTGCATCCATTGGTTATGCTAATATGCATGCATACAAGCCCTTTGGTTGCTCTCTAACCCCCCCTTCCCCTGCCATTTGTCTCTGCCATTCATCGTTTCTTCTCTTCTTCTCGTCTCTGCACAGCCGTTTCCCTCCCAGCTGAAAACAAGGACACAGTGCTGTGTAGTAGAAAGAGCATCACACCAAGGGTTGAAAGGCACAAGTTAATAGTGCCAGCACCACTTAGTGAGAGCTTGACCAAGTCACTTACTCTGAGTTTAATTCAGTCATCTGCTAAGTGGGAACACTCAGGATTGAAGTGAGAATCGCAGGAGCTTATAAATGTGAACACGTTGTGAGGGGAAAGGATAAGAAGCAATGATGTCAGGTACATCATTTCCTAACATTGCTAGGAAAAAGTAACAGAAACGGAGTTTGGGGAGGGGAAAGGGTTGATTAGTAGAATGGAGGATTTTTTTTTTTTTAGGGTGGTGAAACTATATGCATTTGTTAAAACCCGTAGAGCTACCAAAACCGGTTTGGCTCAGTGGATAGAGCGTCGGCCTGCGGACGGAAGGGTCCCAGGTTCGATTCCGGTCAAGGGCATGTACCTGGGTTGCGGGCACATCCCCAGTGGGGGATGTGCAGGAGGCGGCTGGTCGATGTTTCTCTCTCATTGATGTTTCTGACTCTCTGTCTCTCTCCCTTCCTCTCTGTAAAAAATCAATAAAATATATTAAAAAAAAAAAAAAAAGAACCCGTAGAGCTTTTCAGCACAAAGAATAAACAATGTATGCAGAATTTAAGAAGATAATTAAGAGGTAGTGGGGATTCCAGGATGGAATGCAGGCTGTAACAAAAGAATCTAACTGTATTAGAAATGTAAGTGGTAACCTCTCTGAAGGGGCCAGGGAAAAGGTATTGACCTAAGTAACTTTGAAAATGAAACTAAAATGAAAGACAATAGGAACTATGCATGTGCACTAGACTCTAAGTCAGCGGTTCTCAACCTGTGGGTCGCGACCCCTTTGGGGGTCGAACGACCCTTTCACAGGGGTCGCCTAAGACCATCAGAAAACACATATATAATTACATATTGTTTTTGTGATTAATCACTATGCTTTAATTATGTTCAATTTGTAACAATGAAAATACATCCTGCATATCAGATATTTACATTACGATTCATAACAGTAGCAAAATTACAGTTATGAAGTAGCAACAAAAATAATTTTATGGTTGGGAGTCACCACAACATGAGGAACTGTATTAAAGGGTCGTGGCATTAGGGAGGTTGAGAACCACTGCTTCTAAGTGAATGTTTCCCACAGAGGTATGGGTTAACAATTCTCAAACCACTATACTCTGTAAGTGCTAAAAACAAAAACACAATGATGGGAGTGTGCCAAAAAAGGATATAGGAGCCAACTGAAATAAATAAAGTAGTATTAGGTTATAATCCAAAGTTTAAAATAATTATCTATGAGTCCATCCTATCTAATAAAAGAGAAACATGGTAATTGGTGTATGACCACTACCCTTCCCATTGGCTAATCAGCGAGATATGCAAATTAACTGGAAGCCAAGATGGCGGCTGGCAGCCAGGCAGCTTGAAACTAACATGAGGCTTGCTTGCTTCAGTGACGGAGGAAACCAATGCTCCCCGCCTGCTTTGCCGGCCTCTGAGCCTGCAGTTTAAGAAACATTGTAACGAATATAGAAGCTAAACAAAACCCCAGAAACCTGCTTTCAGCGAGGCCGAGGCTGGGATCTTAGAGCTGGAGTTATACAGTGTTTCGATTATAGAACCAAAACAAACCAGATACCTTCTTTCAGCAGCAGAAGCCTCAGAACTGGAGCCAGAGCTAAAGCTGGCCCAGAATGAAAAAGAAAAAGAAAAAAAGGAGCAGTTGGGAGCTTCAGTCGGCCTGAAAACAGCCCTCAGCCCCTCACCCAGACTGGCCAGGCACCCCAGAGGGGACCCCCACCCTGAAGGGTGTGTGACCAGCTACAAACAGCCATCAGCCCCTCACCCAGACTGGCCAGGCACCCCAGTGGGGACCCCCACCCTGAAGGGGGTGTGACCAGCTGCAAACAGCCATCATCCCCTCACCCAGACTGGCCAGGCACCCCAGTGGGGACCCCCACCCTGAAGGGGGTGTGACCAGCTACAAACAGCCATCAGCCCCTCACCCAGGTGAGCCAGGCACCCCAGTGGGGACCCCCACCCTGATCCAGGACACCCTTCAGGGCAAACCAGCCGGCCCCCACCCGTGCACCAGGCCTCTATCCTATATAGTAAAAAGGTAATATGCCTCCCAGCACCGGGATCAGCAGAGCCGCGAGGCCTCCCGGTGCCGGGATCAGCGTGACAGGGGGCAGCGCCCAAACCCCCTGATCAGCCCTGCTCTGTGCCTGATACAGGGGAGCTCCCCAACCCCCTGATTGCCCTGCGGGTCTGTGTGTGACAGGGTGCGGCGCCCCAACCCCACCCCCCCACGGGCCCTGCTCTGTGTGTGACGGGGTAGAGCCATAACCTCCCCATCGGCCCTGCCTTGAGTGTGACAGTGGTGGCGCCCCAACCCCCTGATCGGCCCTGCTCTGTGTGTGACAGGGGGCGGTGCCCCAACTCCCCTATCGCCCCTACTCTGTGAGTGACAGGGGGGAGCTCCTCAACCCCCTGATGGGCCCTGCTCTGTGCGTGACAGGGGGGAGCTCCCCAACTCCCCTGATGGGCCCTGCCCTGTGCGTGACAGGGGGTGGCGCCACAACCTCCCTATGGACCCTGCCTTGAGTGTGACGGGGCGGTGCCCCAACCCCCCAATCAGCCCTACCCTGAGCATGACTGAGGGTGGCATGGCAACCTCCCAATCTGCCCTGCTCTGTGCATGACAGGGGGCGGCGCCCCAACTCCCCAATCGGCCCTGCTCTGAGCCCGACCAGGGGCTGCACCTAGGGATTGGGCCTGCCCTCTGCCACCCGGGAGCAGGCCTAAGCCAGCAGGTCGTTATCTCCCGAGGGGTCCCAGACTGCGAGAGGGCACAGGCCGGGCTGAGGGACCCCCTTTTCCCCCCGAGTGCACAAAACCGGGCCTCTAGTACTATTATAAACAAATGATTGAATAAATAAATAAATAAATAAATGGGAGAGAAGAGACAAATCTCCCATGCAAAAAAATTTCAAATAATTTTATGTAGTTACTCTTACCTTAAAGAGGTAGAGCATAATTCACCACTCCTTAAGTGTGGCCTACACATAGCCATTTCCTTTTAAGGAATACAGTATGGAAAGGGCAGGGGGGCTGGGGGTGGGGGGGCAACTTTACAGTGGAGAAATCTGTCAACTGCTACCTCAGCCTAGTGATCAAGGTTAACATCCACAGTAATAAGTTATGTTCATATTGCGTACCCTTGATATGATGTGAGGAGAATGGCAATTTACTTCTGTGGTTTTCCTCCCTAAAACCCATAACCCCAGTTTAATCATGAGAAAAATATCTGATGGATATTTATTGAGGAGTATTTCATCAAATACCAGATCAGCGCTCCTCAAAACTGTTAAGGTCATCAAAATCAAAGAAAGCCTGAGAAACTCGGAGCCAAAGGAGCCTAAGGAGGCCTGATGACTAAATGTAATGTGGTGCCCTGGATAGAATCCTGGAAGAGAAAAAGGAAATTAGGTAAAAACGAAAGAAGTGTGAATAAAATATGGACTTAAGTTTATAATAACATATTAATATTGGCTTCATTTATTATAACAAGTATATTAATGTGAGATTATAATAATAGAATTCTGCACTATCTGCAACTTTTTTTTTTTATAAATCTAAAATTGTTCTAAAATGAAAAGTGTACTTTAAAAATACAACAGAAATATGGAAGACACCACTATATAGAGGCGGCATAGCTTTAATGGTTAAGAAAATGAATTCAGTTATTGGGTCCAGGTCTCAGCCTCACTATTTACTAGCTGTGAGAGTCTGGTTATCCTAAGTAACTTAACCTCACTGTGCCTCAGTGTACTTGTCTGTTAAATGGGTCCTTGGAGAACTAAATGAGTCACTGTATGTAAAGCACCTAGAGTATGCCTGGCACACGGCACCATATAATTCTTTGATTCTGTTTATCATTACTACTTTGCTTTGCTCTTCAGTTGAGGATTCCCAACACTAGTTTCATGCTACAGGACTAAGTGATGCAGAAGCTAGAAAGCCTGACAGGACCTACTTTTTATGGGCATAAGCATGACACACATAGAAATGCTGAAGTTAACTTCATTTGGTTTTTCAGGAGATTCCTCACTAAAATGTCCACTTCCCTTGTTAAATTGATGTTTCTTTAGGACAGGGCACTGCCTCCAGTGCAAATCGCTCAGATTTAGGATGCAGCATCTAAAATTTTGGTGATATTTGAAAGAAAATTAAATATATTATAGAAACATGTTTTAGGCCGTCTGCTTCTCTACCTAAAATACATATCAACTCTTTAGAAAACTCCTGATAGATCAGCAGCACGGGTAGAAGAGTGTCCTGCGTTGGATGTAGAGCTTGGAGGGAGGAGGCCTGCTTGGGTTGTGGCTCTGGTATGTGTGTGATCAAGGCAACTCA
This sequence comes from Myotis daubentonii, assembly GCF_963259705.1. Taxonomy (NCBI): domain Eukaryota; kingdom Metazoa; phylum Chordata; class Mammalia; order Chiroptera; family Vespertilionidae; genus Myotis; species Myotis daubentonii. Next base: position 46,847,832 of record NC_081846.1, read on the forward strand.
CGAAACCTCTTTTGAGTCTCATCTCCCACATCTGTAAAATGGTGATCACACAAATGCTTGTTTGACTTCCTTTCTCAATTATAGGATTGCTGTAAGGATTAGGTGTGGAAATGAGAGCTTTCTGTAAGTTGTAAAACCTATACAAATATTATTGTTACAGTAATTCTGAGGTTTTCAACCAGAATAAAACTCTAATAGGTTTTTATAGTCATATCAAGTGTTGCAGTCATCTACATACCTTTATTTATTTATTATGCAACAAGGTGAAATCATTTGAATTTAAAATGCTTTTGATGGGGGTTGCAGGGTCAATGGGAAAAAATGGACATCTGTAATACTTTCAACAATAAAGATAAATTTTAAAAAATAAATGCTTTTGATGGTACATTTTCTCATGGGACTTTAGTTTTTATGTTTTTCTTGATGTCACGAAGGCATTGTTTTGATCTGGAATTGTCTCTTGGGATCAGGGGCACAGTTTGAGAAAATGGTTTCCAAATTCTTCACTGAAATCAGGTAGAGAACACAGAAGTGTGTCCCTGTGGTTTGGTAAGTTGTCTCCTTCAGAGACAGACCCTCCTGTTCTGGAGTAGAGCTGACCAGCAGAGGGTGCAAAAGCTTTCCCAGGAGTTGGGCTGGGCAGACCTGACTGGTGCCATCTGTGTTTGCTGCCTGACGATTATCAAGTGCTATAAATGAAAAGGTTCTGGCACATAAGAAAGTTACCGAGTGAAGACGGAGAGCAGCCATGATGTCACACAGCACTGTAGCACGTAGCAAGTTCCAGCCATAGTTGGTGAATAGGAAGTTTCTGGGTACCTGGAATTTGACATTCTGGTATGAATTATTTGTCTGTTTTCCACCTCCTCTGGCTACTCTTTGCCTTTTCTAATAATTTCTTTCTCTTTCAGGGCTCTTTGCCCTACCTGCTCAGCATCTGCAATTTTATGCCTTACCTGGTCTAACAAATTGGGGTCTTTAAAAGTAGCCTTTCTCCGGACTTCTTTGGCCGTAGTGCGTTTGGGTCTTCAATCCAGCCATCCACAGCACCCTGTCCAGGTCCCATTAACCGAGCCCTTATAGATTCCATGCCGTCTTCCCTCCATGTAAATGGGTGACCACCAGAAAAATTTGGAAACCTTTCTAGTGTTACTGTTAATACTGCCTATACCATCTTTTTTTTTTTTTTCTTCCTTCCCAAGCATGAATCCTCTACCCATGAACATTATATAGAAGTGATTTTGAAAATATTTTTATGTTTTCTGATTATAAAAGTAGTTTGAGTTTACTTAGAAAGAGAAAATTACATTCAAAATATATTTAAAAGGAAATATAAGGATCTCCTTGAGCCTTTCAATGACAGATAACTATTATAAATTCTTTTAGACCTTTCCTATGAATATGTATACTTGTTGGCATATATGTTATTTTTTTAAAGTTAGTTCCTGTTTTAGTTTTCTTTATTTTTTCTTTATGCTAATTTTTTTAAAGATCATACTAAAGGTACTCTCTTATACCTGACTTTTTTCCTTTAGCCAATAAATAATGGACTTCTTTACATATCAATAAATTTAGATTTGAGCAACATTTTAAGTGGCTACATAACCTTCTTTATATGGATGTACAATAATTTAGTCAGTCCTCTAAAGATGAGTATTTAGATTGGACTTTTTCAGTATAATGTCCAAACAATGCTGTGACAAATCCTTAGGATCCTTCCGATTATATTCTTAGGATATATTTCTATAAATGGAATTTTCCATAAAGGTCTTTCTTTAAAAATTTCCATATGTATTGCCACAGTTCCCTCAGGAAAGGTCTTTCAGCCCAGGCATATATGTTATTTTTTTAAAGTTAGTTCCTGTTTTAGTTTTCTTTATTTTTTCTTTATGCTAATTTTTCAGCCCTGGCAGTGTGTGAGGATGCTTGCTCCTGCACACACTGACCAACATTTCACCTTCGCCAAAATGATATAGTAAGCCATTGCACCGTTCTTTAAAAGGGCGGACTTTCCAATCCCCATGTCACCCCAGAAAATTAAGCTAAGGCAGTGGTTCTCAAGCTTTTTCTTCTCAGGACCCCTAGACACTCTAAAAAATTATTCAGGTTCCCCCGAGTTTCATTTAGGTAGATCATAGTTACCCATATTTACTCTATTAAAAATTAAACTGAAGAAAAGATAATAGCATTTATTATTATTTAAAAGTAACAATAATACCCCATGGCATGTTAGCATCAGTGACATTTTTATTTAAAAATTTTTTCCAAAAAAATTAAAAGAGTGGTATAGTTTTACATTTTTGCAAATATCTTTAATGTCTGGCCTAAGAGAAGATGATTGGATTTTATATTTGCTTCTGCTAAGCCTGTTATGATATGTTCTGGTTGATGTATTTGAAGAAAATGTAATCTCACACAGATGTGTAAGTAGTTAGAAAGGGAGGAGTAATTTAATAGTCTCTTCAGAAGTGTGTGAATAGTCTCCTTTGACACTACACCAGATTCCAATATGGGATAATTTCTTAAAGGTTAACTGCAATATAATATTTAAATCCATTGGTCTGTTACATTTAAATTCATTAGTCTGTCTTGTACTTTGAATGGATCTTTTACCCGTGCATGATTTTGTGATACTATATGTTGGTCACCTGGAAACTATTGGTTCACTGAGTTATACACGTCTTCCTAATGTTGACACATTTCATTACACAATGTAAAAAATACCTTGCCCTGGCCAGTGTGGCTTAGTTGGTTGGGCATCGAACTGTGCACCGAAAAGTTACGGGTTTGATTCCCAGTCAGGGCACATGCCCAGGTTGCGGGCTCTATCCCCGGAGGCAGGCAGCTCATCATAGTATATTGTAATGTCTGGAGGAGCAAGCACTCCCCCACCTCCTTAACCCTATCTTGACACAACCAGCATCACTCATTTCCTCTGCAGTATTTTCCTGGCGCTTCCTGCATGTTTATTCTTCCAGATGAACTTTTAAATCATTTGGTCAAGTTCTCCAAACACATTTTTTGAATTTTGATTGGAACAAGTTTAATTTTATAGATGATTTTGGCAAGAATTTACATTTTTACAAATACTGAATCTTCAACTCCAGAAACCCATGTACTGTCTTCCTGTTTATTAAAATTATCTTCCACGCTCTTCTGTATGTTGTATAGCTTCTTTATATCAGTCCTATACATTAATGCCAATGCTAGGTATTTCACATTTCTTGTTGCAATCATAAGAGGGATCTTTCCCCCTGTATACTTTCTATTTTTGCTATCCATATATTTTTTAAAATTTTTAAATTAAAAAAAAACACCCCAAAAACCAAAGAACATCTAGCTCATATTTCCAGATAGTTTTGGCTTCTTAAAAAAGAATAAGCAAAAAGGATACTATCATTTGTGGTAGTACAGTTTGTACTGTGTGCACTTGATTTATGAGGTTTGGCTGTTTAAGTCTGTTTAAGGAAACAGAACATACCAGAAGCTATAGCTCAATGAATATGATATTTCCAAGCTGGTTATGTTGGGAGACTATACATTTATGGCAACAAGAATAACAACTACTCTAAAGACAAAAAGGGTATATATCTTAAAGCAAAGAATTTGCCACCACTGGGGATATTAAAAAGAATCAGTAAGCTTGCCATTAGGCCATTATCTGAAAATTGAATTTCAAGGATGTTTTACTATTATTAGAGTAAATAGTAATCTCTTAAGGTGACTTATTTGAAGGCTCTACACTTACTTTGATGTACCAGTCTAGTTTTTAGTTAAACAGCATTATTGTATAGTTATTCCTTATATTATCAGGTGGCAAGGAGATGGCTGATAGGTATTATGGAATTTTTGTTGTTGTTTTAAAAGAATTATTTAATCAGATTGTTTTTGTATTAAATAAGATTCAAGTTGCCCCAGGCAGTGTTTCAGCAATTTGGGAAAATGGAATTTGCCAGTTTTCTAAGGCCATTTAAAATAAACAAATTTCTTTTCATTTGCATTATGGATTTAAAAAAATGTGCGGACTAGCCCGGTATATTAATCACCATTTGAAATGTTCCTCTAAAAATGTGGTTCTGAGCTCTTAACTGACTTACAGATGATCTTAGAAATAAGGCTTTTATAGGTTGAAGATTACTAAGGTTTCTCTACCTGATATGGTCCTTGGAGGTTAAAAATATAACTAATATTCTCAATTATTCTTAAGAAACTCGCTGCAGCATTATTATTCATGGGCTTTGAAAGAAATCATTCTTAATGTTTACATAAGAAAAAACCTACAGAGAATTCTTATAAGTTTATTTGAGCCAAAACTGATGACAGTTGCTGAGAAGCAAGATCTCAAAGGCTCCAGAGATGAACAGTTTTGCGGTTTCTTTTATGCATTTGAAATTAAGGAGAGACCATAAGGAAGATCACATGAAGGTGGGAGAAAGCAAGAAATGAATTGGCTTATGGGATAGTTAACAAAATTATATGCTCTCTTGAAGGTATTACTCTGGCATTTCGAAGGGGAGTTACTCCTGGCATTTCAAAGGGGTGTTAACTTAGATGCGCGAGAACAGTAGACAGAGCTTGCTTATAAGTGTTTCAGTAAGAAGTTGTGGGCCTGGGGCATGGCCACCCACCATGACCTGTCCAGTTGGGAGTTTATGATCGGATCACCCTGTGAGGTTCCTTTCCACAGAGCCCCTTTTTACCCACATTAAATGTACTCGTTTTTTTGTTGATATAATTTCTCAGCATAATGTGTATTATGTGTTGGGTAAAGAGTGCTTGTGTTCTTTTTTCCTTCGGGTGAGGAGCAGGCTCCACATCAGACTCCTCTGCGTGACTTTCAGGGCTGACCGCAGGCACTGACAAGGCTTTTCCCGGAAGGCCTGAGGGGAGAAGCTGCCCTCCCCACGAGGCCCCCTGGGCAGCCATGCTCGTATGCATGTCTGCATTCTGATAGTAACTTCGCGCATCAGGACCCACAAAATGGTGGTTTCTGCAGCCTGCACTTTCAGGAAACACCCGCAAGGAAACCTAACATGCACAAATCACAGTCCTCCCACTCAACAGTAGTTCACCTTACCCTAGAAAATAGGACTTGCTAGCTCTGTAAGGAATCCCCGTCCTCCCAGCCAACCACGCCCTGTTTTCACACTGCCTCTTCTATGGCTCCATACAATTCTTGCTATTGCCCCACATCCCTTGGGAAGAGTGCTCCACTGCTTGTGAGGCACGGTACTCCCCGGTGGATGGAAAAGGGGGTTCTATGGAAAATAACCTCACAGGGTGATCTAATGATAAATTCCTAACGGGGCAGGCCATGGTGGGTAGTCATGCCCCAGGCCTGTAACTTCTTTAGTGAAAGTTCGTAAGCCAAACCTGCCTATTATTCCTGTGTATCTAGGTTAATACACGTTTGAAATATCAGAATAGCCCTCTAAAAGGGTATGAACCCTCAAGAGAGCACATAATCTTGTTAATTATCCTGTAATCCAATCCCAGCTATGGTTCACCCACCCACCACCACCATCACCACTGCTGCCACCCCACTGCTGCCCCAAAGTGTATGTCATCTGTTTGGCTCAAATAAACTCAAAATTCTCTACAGTTTGGACATTTCTTCTGTCGACACCCCCAATCCATGGATTGGTTTCTCTTGAATAAAAGACATCAAACTTGTTACTGAATTATTTTAGTTTGTCATTTGACAATTCTGAGCCCAGATGACTGCATTCAGAGGACTCCTTATGGGGGCCTCTGTATAAGGTAGACACTTTCTCCATGTTGGTTCAGTACCATTCTATTTTTAGCTCTTTCCCTTTCCCCACATCCATGACCATCAGCCATAAAAAGGCAGGAGCCTGGGGAATGGGGTGGCTCCTGGGCAATGAGACAGTTTCCCCCATACGGGCTGCATCACTTGATCCTTACCTGGTGCCATTCCACAGGGAGAAATGGAACACTGGTGAGCTCATGCCTCTTTTGCTCTCTTGCTTACACTGTTACAGTAAATAAAAATCTTGATTGTTACTTTCAGTTTGGCTTTGTGTCCTAATTGTCCACCTCAACACCTGATTGCTCAACAGTGGGAAGTAGGAATGGTGTTTGTTCCTAATTATTTATTAATTTGTGTGTGGGTGTTTTCTTTTAAGTTTTAAGGGGTGCCCTTTCGGGATGTTTCTGGAATTTACTGAGTAATAATTTGACTACGTTTGTGGAACACTGTAGCTTACAGTGTTCTGTGTGAGACCTTTGTGACTTGAGATTTACCTTCATTTTTACAAATGAACCTATACAAATGAGGCGCAGGCAAAGTAAGTGGCTTTACCAAAAATCATGATTAGTAGTCCTGGCTGGTGTGGCTCAGTTGGATGAGCATCATCCCATGCACCTAAAGGTCACTAGTGTAATTCCCGGTCTGGCACATGCTCATGTTACGGACTCTATTCCCAGTAGGGGGGTGCAGAAAGCAGCCCATCAATGTTTCCCTCTCCTTCCTCTCTTTCTCTTTCCCTTTCTCTCTCTCTCTCTCTCTCAAAAGAAATCAATAAAAACATTATTTTAAAAAATCATGTTTAGTAGATAGCTGAGCCAGGATTTGAACTTGAGGCATATTATATTCTGAATATTACTATATTCAGCACTTGCTACTGTACTACCCCCACTTCATTGGTAAATTAGTCTTTCATCTGTTTGAGAAGATGGAACTATTTAGGGTTGTTTAAACTAAGAAGGATAATGGAAGGTTTAATCCTGTAGTACTCATGAAGCCCCATGTAGTACTCACGGAAATTGTAAGAAGAGCAAGACTAATGGTAACAGTAATATCAACTAAAGTTTATTGAGCACTTACCATGCACCCAGCATCATGCTACAAATACGCTACATAGATCACCTTTTGTAACTTCTCTGTGTTTTGAAATAATCTTATTAGCTACATTTTATTCAGGAAATTGAGATTAACAAAGTTAAGTATCATATCATAAGTTATGTTGGTAGCAAGTGACAAAGCCTGGATTTAACTTAGTTCAAACCCTTCACCTCTTCACCTGAAATTGCTTTCCAAGGAGAATTGAGGTGATTCTGCCCTTCTTGAGCTATTTCTGCTATTAAGGAGGAATAAGAGTAGAATGCTCTGGAACGGAATCTTCTAATGCTGTATTTCTCAATGTTGAAAAATGTGTAAACATTCATTTAAAGAAAAATTTGCAGACCCCTGGGTTGACTTCAAATATTTTTAGTATATTGTTACTAAATCCAGGTGTAAATTTCTTTTGCATAGAGCTCTTATTCAGTGACAAAATCAAAATAGTTGGAGAGATATAACCACAAAGCCAATAAAATTCAAATGAGCAGTATGATAATGTGACTACTGGTGTTTCACCAAAATTCATTTGCAGCACTCATTATAAACAAGAAATTGACTGACCACTGCCACACAGATTCTTTGAACTTCAGCCCATCCATACTATGCTGTGTACTGTGACTTCTCGATTCCCTCACCACTTCTCTCTATTCAGAATACTGCAGAATCTTTAACAGTGTGCTGTATACTCAGATGCATCACTTCTGTATTTTATCTGTGCTGCTTGTTGCCAACAAGATCATAAATGCAAACATAGACACTGAAATCAAGTAGCAGTTTACATTTGTTCCTATTGATTTTCTTAGATTATTATTATTACTAGAGGCCCAGTGAATGAATTCGTGCACCCGTGGGGTCCCTCGGCCTAGCCTGTGGGATTGGGCCAAAACCGGCACTCCGGCATCCCCCGAGCGGTCCTGGATTGCGAGAGGTTACAGGCCAGGCCGAGGAACCCCACTGGTGCACAGTCGGCTGGGGAGGGACACAGGAGGGCTCCAGGGCATGTCTGGCCCATCTTGCTCAGTCCTGATCAGCTGGACCCCAGCAGCAAGCTAACCTACTGGTTGGAGCGTCTGCCCCCTGGTGGTCAGTGCATGTCATAGCAAGCAGTTGAGCAGCCTTAGTATATCATTAGCATATTATGCTTTGATTGGTTGAATGGCCGACCAGACACTTAGTATATTAGGCTTTTATTATATAGGATTATAAAACCACAGTTTAAAAATTTGTTATGGGCCCTTCCCTGGGGCTCAGTTGGTTGGCGCTTCATCCTGTACACCAAAAGGTGTCAGGTTTGACTCCTGGTCAGGGCACATACCTACGTTGTGGGTTTGATCCCCAGTCAGGGCACATACGGGTGGTGGCCGATCATTGTTTCTCACATCGATGTTTCTCTCCCTCTTTTCTCACCCCCTTTCCTCCCCCTTTCTCTCTTTAAATTCAACAAACATACCTCAGGTAAGAATTTAAAAAAAAAAATTTGTCATGGGGCCTTAGTTTGACGAACCCTTTTTTAATAACCCTGTGTCCAGTGGGAGATTGTTCTAGAAGAATAAGGGTTGGAGATCTATTATAATGACCTTCATATTAAAATGAGATGGTGGATAAGAGTCCACATTTTAGCCTTTGTTCAAAATGTTTCTCTTTCATAGGTGTTTATGGCCTTGTGGTTCTTTCTAACCACACTGTAAGAGCCTCTCATTCAAAGCAGGATTTCCTTCTCATTGTTAGTGTTTCTGTTTTGGTTACTAGGTGACATGGGTTAAGAAACTCAAAAGGCCTTCACCACACTATTGTCTGTGTCCATGGGTTATGCATATATACATACATACAAGTTCTTTAGTTTCTTTTCCCACTCTCCCCACCCAACCCTGCCTTCCCTCTGAGATTCAGCAGTTTGTTCCATGCTTCTATGTCTCTGGATCTATTTTGTTCATCAGTTTATTTTTTTCATTATATTCCACAAATGAGTGAGATCATGTGATACTTGTCTTTCTCTGACTGGCTTATTTTGCTTAGCATAATACTGACCAGATCCTTCCATCCTGTCTCAAAGGGTAAGAGATTGTTTTGTTGTTTTGAGCACTTTCCTACTTTCTGGCACTTAAAGATGCTACAAATTTATCTTATATTCCCTCCCCCAGCCCTACAATTAGCCATTTCTCCAAAGTGCCTGGTTACCTTTATTAGTGAATTCGAGGCCCAGTGCACAAATTTGTGCACCAGTGGAGTCCCTCGGCCTGGCCTGCATGATTGGACTGAAACCGGCTCTCTGACATCCCCAATGGGTCCTGGATTGCGAGAGGGCGCAGGCCAGGCCACGGGACCATGGGAGGGCTTCGGGGCGTGTCCATCCTGTTTTGCTCAGTCCAGATCAGCTGGATGCAGCAGCAAGCTAACCTACTGGTCAGAGCATCAGCCCCCTGGTGGTCATTGCATGTCATAGCAAGCGGTTGAGCAGCCTTATCATGTCATTAGCATATTACGCTTTGCTTGGTTGAATGTCCAACCAGTCCACCGGACACTTAGCATATTGGGCTTTTATTATATTGGATGATATTAGGAAACAAGATCCAGGTGCTTAGTGTGTGTGTTTTGCAGTGGGGTATGGTTGCTTCTAGGCCCTCTCAGCTGGCAGAGTAAAGGATATATATATATATATATATATATGTATATATATATATATATATATATATATTGTTGGGAAACTTGGTTCCCACCATTTGCTCCCAATTTCTGAGTTGTTTAATTCCAGTATATGTATATACTAGTTTCAGAATTGCCAACCTTTTATCAACTGGAGTACAGTGCTAATTATAGACTCTACTCATTTACAAAGTTATTAGCATATTTTCCAAATTATTTTTTTATTCTCTGACTATAACGTGCACTTTCACACTTCTTTTTTCTTTATTTGGGCTAATCCCTCTGCCTGAGATGCCCTGGCTTTCACCCTTCTCTTCTTGGAATATCCCCACTTGTTCTTTTAGATCCAACACAATGTTGTCCCCACTAGGAAGCTTTTCCTAGCCATTATCAATAGACTTATTCATTCCTTTGTGCTCTAGTAGAGCCTTACACCTACCTCTGCTATACATGTATAGGACTCTATTTCCATCTCAGTCTTCTTCACTTGATGTTAAGGTTCTTGAGGGGAGGAACCAAATGGATTTGCCCCTGGTTCCCAGGACTTAACAGTAATGGTAATTATTTGTTAGAATCCTCTTGGATGAAAATAACAGAAAACCTAATAGTGGCTAAAATATAGAATTTCTTTTTCTCATCTAGCAAGAAGTCCAGAGGAAGGTGGCACCTATCTGTAATGCCATCAAGGACCAGGCCCCTTTCCCCTTCTGTACACAGCATCACATCTAAGTTCAGGAAGGAGGCAGGGGTGTCAGGGCCAGGAAACTATCTTCTGACCCCTTTCCCTTTAAGCAAAGGCTTTAGCCAGAACACAGTCACATGTCTCCTCCAGCTGCAAAGTAGCTGAGAGGTGAGTTTTTAGGAAGACCGATCTTTTGAATAAGAACAAAATATTGGAGTTAAGCTCCAAGTAATCGCAAGGCCACAAGAAAATGAGGGATTTGTTTCCTGTTGGATAAAAGGCCAGATGACAGACAGAAGACCAGGCCAAAAAAGACTGTTTAAGACAAGAGGAGAAGAGAGGTGACCCCAATGGGAACAGCATCTGACTGTTAGAGGTAAAAAGTACAGGTGCATCTAATATACTCTGGCCTCCTACTCGTAATCCTGTAGAAATTCTGTATGGTCTCTGAAACTTTCAGCTTACCTGTTCTCATGTTGAAATTATGCCATTCCTATGAATTTTATTTTTCCTTCTCTGGCCCTTTCTCTGACTGTGTCGTTCCTTCTGTGGCGTGGTGGTCAGAATTTTACCCGACAGTCCATGGTTCAGTTTGCCTTGCTTTTTTTGCAAGTCATAACTATTTGTGGTTCTTTAAAATATAATTTACAGTGCTATAATCTCTGTCTACCTAAATCCCACATTCTTTTGAAATTATGGAATTTTCACTTTTCTTTGGAAGTGAAATGTGGACACTTCTATTCCCTAATGTTATATTCATCTATTATGACTTCAATTTTTAATAACATTTCATTTTGTGCCACAACAGCCTTATTGATACGTTAGTCCAAACATGACTAGGTAAATCCTGCAAAAAGGTACAAGCATCTCCTTCACCTAGTTTACTAAGGAACCTTTGCAATGAATAAGAAAGCATAAGTTCCATTAAGAGCAGAACTGCATCAATCTCATTCATGTGAATTTGTAAGAACTGATTACACACAAAGTATGAATGCAACTTAATATCCTTTATCAGCCCATCAAATCTAATTAATGCCTCCAGAAGTTACTGTATAGCACACACAAATGTGAAAAGAAGTGAGTGAGTTACAGCAGATTTCATTCTGGTCCAGCATCCCGTTTTTAGAGACAACTTCCAGAGTAATTAGAATAGTATACCCTTCAGATATTTTGGATTGAGGCAGGCTTGAGATGGGTTACATAAAACCCTTAAAGAAATAACCTGTGAATCCCAGTAGCCTTTTTTTGTAAGTGAGTGCAGGGGATGGATGGCCGCCTTTAAGGGTGGTCTTGGAGAGCAAAATACTGAGCATGAGATTCCCATTTTGAAGCTGCAGCGACTGACGTCAAAGTGTTCTGTAAATACTTGCTGTAATTGTTGTTGTTAATAACCTTATTTATACCAAGAAATTATAATCATCGAAAGAAAGATTAAAACAAGATGTACAAGTTGCCTGAACTGTTTACCTCGCAGATAGTCACCCTGGAGTTCACTGACATTTACAGGGTGAATTGAAGCTTCAGTTTCACCGCAGTGCATTTGATACTTAAGCGTTTCTTACCTGTTGGCTTTCACTATCCAACACAGTACAACAATAGCACTTTAATTTGCTCTCATTAATGCTAGCCTCTCAGGTAATGTCAGTGCCGCTTTAGCAAGATGATGCTTGTTCCTCTGAATGAAGACTTGTACCAGCTTCCCAGCTGAGAAAAGCTAAACAATTACAAAGGTAAAAACATGACTGTCTCACTAATTTGTTCAGTTGAAAGATGCTCAGAACCCAGGAAATATGGAAGAGGAGTTAACTTTTAAATGGAGGGCAGGCATTTAGTGTATATTTTACAGCAGTTTTCCCCCCGAGATTTCCGTGAGCGAGACAACTGGAAGTCCTTGGGGAGCCTTACAAATAGTTTTTGCTCAGAGCCAACCAAGTGCTCCAAGGATAATCATAGATCCACACAACCGGCAGTACTGTTTGCTCTAGTTCTTTGGTGCTGTGCTAATAGCATTGCGATGTGAGAATGCAATCTTAGGATCAAGCTTTAGTGGCAAGGGAAATGTGTCCTTCTGTGCCGCTACTCCTCAGCTGTGTAAAGGTAGTCCAGTTGAAAAGAACTGGGTGTTAGAATGTTACATTATTTATGGGAGGCGGGGGTGCTTCGCTTGTACCTTGAAATGTGAGGATTGGAAAGAATAACTGCTCTCCTAAATCTGGGGACTAGTGTCTCGCAGTGGCATTACTTGCTATTTGATTAAGGCCCAAGCGAAGAAACAATCAAGAGAGAGAGAGGAAGGGAGAGAAGGAATTCTGGCCTCCTTGAAGTCAGTTACAACAAATTAGCAACCCAGAGCAGACTGGAGAATCAGTTCTGTGATCTTTCTTGCGTGTATAGGGTACAAAAGTGGAACACAAATGGGTGGATTGTATGTATGTGAATAATAAAAATGTTCACACACACAAAAAGTAAAGCCAGAGTGTGGGCTCTCCAGTTAGACTGCTTGGGTCCAAATAGAAGCCCCATCAGTTATTGGATAGGTGACTTGACCATGTTACCTCATCCCATATGGGGGTTTCCTCTGTAACAGGAGTATAAAAATAGTGCCCCTTGGTAGGGAAATAGGAGTTGAATAAGATCATACATGTAAAGTGCTTAGAATAGGGCCTTACATGTGGTAAACATTTTTTTAAATTCTGATTTCCATGAAGAATAAATTGGAATTGGTGCTTTGTTTTCTTAAAGGTATTTTTCAATTTGCAAAATATAGTATGAAGTATTTTCTGTAATCATCCCTTTTATTTAAAAAGTACATAAAACTGTTATTCTACATAAATAAGATTTGCAATTATTTAAGAAATACTTTCATGTTTGTAACATGAAATATCCTTGTACATATATTTTACCTATTGTGGTAGAGTTTGTTTTAGTTTGTTGGTCTAGTAAGGCAGTTGTATGAGTCATTGTGAAAAGGGCTCCATTTAATGGGAAGCAAAACATCTAGCCCAAATCTAGAGCTAGAGCAGAGATCTCTTCTCCACAAATTGTCCTTCAATACCAAGGGCTGTTCTTCTGCTACAAGCACAATGTGGTGGTAATGGCGGGCCCAGCAAACTGCCAAGTATTAAAGCCATCCTCTCCTTGGCATGTCATACTATATGCAAGACCCTTCATTTTATTTTTTTAAAATATATTTTATTGATTTTTTACAGAGAGGAAGGGAGAGAGATAGAGAGTTAGAAATATCGATGAGAGAGAAACATCGATCTGCTGCCTCCTGCACACCTCCTACTGGGGATGTGCCCGCAACCAAGTTACATGCCCCTGACCGGAATCAAACCCGGGACCCTTGAGTCCGCAGGCCGATGCTCTATCCACTGAGCCAAACCGGTTTCGGCTAGACCCTTCATTTTATATGTCTGTTCTTTTCCTTGCATTCTAAAATAGGCACGCTCACCTCCCCCTAGAGCTGGCAGGAAGTGTGTCAGCTCTTCATGGCAAACCTGTGTATACGTACTAACATCATAAATGCTGTTTACACAGTGAAGTTCTGTCGCTCCCGTGCTCCTAAGAGCTTCTTCAGTTCTGTTCTGGATCTGTTCCTTAGTGAGTGCTTTAGCCAACTGACTATTCATGACTGAGTCTTGGCATTGAGATCTCAGAGGGCCGTGGCTCTAAAGTCAAGAGGAAGAAAGTGGAAACCTATAGGCAAAGTAAGTAGAAGCAATACCACTTGAGTATATGGACTAGAATTTGATATGGCAGAATTAGTTTAAGCTAAGCTAAGTGAAGAATTAGGACCACACACCTTTTTAGCAGCTTTCAACAGTAAATAAAAACCCAAACACCTAACAAGGATTTGTGGAGATCCTTCTTACCTTCATACTTCTCTGCTCTGAACTAGAGTAATTAAAATTAAATATAAGCCTTAGCAATGAAAGCAATATTCAAACATTCATTTCATGCAAAGGTACTGCTTACCTGAGCTATGCTGGCCTTGTACGGCAAATTGAGAAGTATCTCTGTTTCCTACGAGTCCGTATAAGATTGTGTTCTTTCTGCCTTAAATGTTCGATATTCACTGGTGAAACTATCAGGCCTGTGGTTTTTCTTTGTAGGAAGGTTTTGTTGTTGTTTTGTTTTTTATTGTGGTAAAATATACACAAAATTTACCATTTTAATCTTTTTAAAAAAATATATTTCTTTATTTCAGAGAGGAAGGAAGAGGGAGAGAGAGAAAGAGAAACATCAATGATGAGAAAGAATCATTGATTGGCTGCCTCCTGCATGCCCTCCCACTGGGGATGGAGCCTGCAACCCAGGCATGTGCCCTTGGCCAGAACCGAACCCGGGACCCTTCAGTCCATAGGCCGATGCTCTATCCACTGAGCCAAACTGGCTAGGGCCATTTTAATCTTTTTTAAGTGTACAGTTTAGTGACATTCACATTGTTGTACAAACATCACAATCATTCATCTCCAGAACTTCATCTTCCCCAACTAAAGCCTCATACCCCTTAAACACTTAACTCCCATTCTGCTCTCCCTGCCAGCCCCTGACAACTACTGGCTACTTTCTGTCTCCATTTTTTTACTTCTCTAGGCAATTCATGCAAGAGCAATGACATAGCATTTGTGTTTCGGTGATGGACTTTTTTCACTTTGCATAATGTCTTCAGGCTCATCCATGTTGTACCATGTCAGAATGCCTTCTTTGTAAAGACTGAATAATATCCATTTTATGTATATATCACGTTTTGTTTATTCATCTTTCAGTGGCTATTCAGGTTGTTTTTACCTTTTGTCTATGTGAGTAATGCTGCTATAAACATAGTATGCAAACATCTTTTTGAGTCCCTACTTTCACTTCTTTTGGGTATATATCCAGAAGTAGAATTACTGGATCATATGGTAATTCCATGTTTAATATTTTGAGGAATTGCCATACTATTTTCCATAGCAGCTGCACCATTTTATATCCCACTAGCAATGCACAAAGATTCTAATCTCTCCATATCCTTGCCAACATTTATTTTCTTTCTTTCTTTCTTTTTTTTTTTTTTTTTAATAGCCATCCTGCCCTGACCAGTGTGACAGTTGGTTGAGCATCATCTCGTGCACCTAGAGGTCACAGGTTCAATTCCCAGTCAGGACATGTGCCTGGTTTGTGGGCTCAATCCCTAGTAGGGGGCCTGTAGGAGGCAGCCAATCAATGTTTCTCTCTCCATCTCTCTCTAAAATCAATGAAAACATATTTTAAAAAATAATAGTTGTCATCCTAATGGATGTAATGTTTGTTTTTCTTTAAATTACAAATTTATTTAATAAATTTAGGGCTGTTTAGATTTTTTCTTGTGCTGTTTTGTTGTGTTGTTATTGGTAAATTTTGTTTTCAAGGCATTTGTCCCATGTAATAAATGGAATAAAATTACTCATAATAGCTCCTAATTAGCTTTTCTACATCTATAGGGTCTGTGGTGAAGTCCCTTTTCATTTCTGTTGTTAGAAATTTGTATTTTCTGAAACAAAGATATTTGAGATAATTCTTGCCAGGGGTTTATTAATCTTTTCAAAGAACCAACTTTTGACTTGGATATTTTGAGTTTTATCCATTTTTCTATTCGATTGATTTCTGCTTTTTATTATTTATGTCTTTCTACTTACTTTGCACCTAATTTACTATTTTTCTGCCTTTTAAACAAATATATGGTTTTATTGATTTTAGAGAGAGGAAGGGAGAGGGAGAAAGAGATAGAAACATCAGTGATGAGAGAGAATCATCAGTTGGCTGCCTCCTACTGGGGATGGAGCCCACAACCTGGGCCCACCCTGACCCACAATCAAACCATGACCTCCTGGTTCAAGGGTTGATGCTCAACCACTGAGCAACACCAGCCGAGTTGCCTTCTTAAGATTTAAGCTGAGATCATTGATTTAAGATGTTTCTTTCTTTCTAATAAATTTTCCTCTAAACATTGCTTTAGTAACATTACATCCTATAAGATTTCATTATTATTCAGTTAACATATTTTCTTAGTTTGCCTTAACATTTACTAACTCATGTAAATCTTTGATCCATAGGTTATTTAGAAGTTGCTTAATTTCTAAATAGGAATTTTTCTAGATATTATTACGTTTGGATAGAAAAGGAAAAATCAACAATTTGCTTCTGTAAGAGAAGCACTTTAAATGTAAACATATAAATACATTTTTTAAAAAGATATGTCATAAACAACAATGCATAACACAGTTGGTAGGGTTATATTAGTATTAGACAAAGTACAGTTCAAGAAAATTATTATTATCAGAGATAAGGAAATATATTTATTAATAAGTCAGTTCATCAAAAATATTAACATTTAATATTATTATGGTCAGAAAGTATACTCCATATGACTTTAATACTTTGGAATTTATTGAGACTTGTTTTATAGTCTAGGATATATGGTCTTTTTTTAGGGTCTACCTTGGCGAATGTTCCATGTTCACTTGAAAAGAATGTGTATTCTGCTGTTATTAGATACATTGTTCTTTCTATAAGTGTCATTTAAAGTAAGTTGATAATCCTCAAATCTTTTCTATCTTTATTGATTTTTTGATAGTTTATTTCTTAGTGTTGTTCTATTTATTGCTGAGAGAGGGATATTAAAATCTCCACGTATTAATGTGATTTTGTTAATTTCCTCTTTTAAAAAATTGTGTTCATTTTTGCTTCATGTATTTTAAAGCTTTGTTATTATGCACATGCACATTTAGGATTGTTATCTCTTGATGAATTGGTTCGCCATTATTAAATGTCCCATTTTAGCTCTGAAATAGTCTTTTTAAAAAGCCTACTTTGTCTATTAATATAGCATTACCAGTAGTTCTCATGTAGTATTTCATGGTAGCTCTTTTTAATATTGTAATATATTTGTATTTTTGTATTTAAAGTGTTTCTCTTATAGACAGTATATAGTGGGGTCTTGCTTTTTCTTACAAATTGACAATCTATGTATTTTCATTGGAATTCATTTATATTGAATGTAAGATATGGTTGGGTTTATATATGCCTCCTTGGTCTTTGATTACTAATTGTCCCATCTGTTTTTTATTTCCTCTGTTCTTCCTTCTTTCCAGTGAATGGAATATTTTTAGCTGTACCTCTTTGTGTTATTTCAAATAAAAATACTACTTACCCATACAGTTTCATTTTGCAAATAATATCTTAATTAATCCTGTTTTCAAATTAGGGTATGCTAAGAGTTAAAAGTGGGTACATAAAGAGAGTGCAACACTCTGGTAGCAGAAACCAACTTTCTCCACTGGAATTCTGGCTAACCCTGCTCTTCTCTTTTTTCCCCCCATCACAAAATAGAACCGTGGCCTAGTAAACATAAAGCTATCATGATAGTCATATCATGAAGCACATATTTCTCTATCACTACAGTCAGTGTAACTGGATAGCTGCCTGTGCACTGTCACACTCTTCTGTCACTTCCTTCTTCCACACCGTAAGGATCTTAGGAGCTACCCTGGAAAATATGAAGAACTTCCTTCTAATTAAATTGATATCAGACAAGTATCATTTTTGTGTAATCAGTCAAACAGTTCACGAGCAGCTTGGTGCTGTCCTTTGACGCTTGCAGTTTACTGGAGAAGGCATTCGTGTATTAATGATATTTCTTATTCAAATTTATATATTTATATAATAAAAATATAAAGAGCAAAGCTATGACTGTTACAGATAGTAAAAATAAATAAAGATGCTTTTTTAGTTAATTAGAAAGACAGCTGCCTAAGCAGGACAAATTGCCACACACTTAGGTCCTGGCCACACTGTATACTCTCTACAGGCTGGCAGCCTGCAAGGCACACACATCTCCGACATTTTCCTGAATTGCCTAATATCCAATCTGCTGAAGACTTTTTGTCTCCAACTGTGTATAGAGGTTCTTAGTCATTTATAGTGAGAGAAACTCATATATTATTTTTCTCTCTCTCCCGCTTCTATATGTAGACAGACATACGTAAGTGTCACATGATTATTTGAAGGATTGAAATTTCATTTTGATTTGGGTGGAATACGTTTACATCATTTTACACTTTTGAGTATGAATTGCCTCTCCAGGTGTAATCACTTTCTACTTTTCAGCATAGAGATTTTATGAGTAGTATTCAGTGCAGGAAGAGAGCTGTAAAAATAATTGTGCAAGGAGGGTTTTGTTAGTCTTACGTGGCACACTGGCAGGAGAACAGAACAAAGGCCTATCGGAGGAAAGGTAGTGGCAGCAGAGCATTTAACTTCATTGCTTCAACCAAGGAGCTTGCATTTAGTGGAGAAGGAAAAGCAAACAAAAAACAGGAGATCGGCACTAGCTATTGAATGTTTTATTTCTCGTCACTGTTAGTCACACGTGAATAGAACCATTACAGTCTTTTTGGTGTGTATAACTAAGCTTTTTTTTTTTCATATGGAAAATCTTGAATTTTATGTTCAAAAACACAATGAGATGTTTTTGACATTCTGCAGTTCATTTTGAAATTCACGGTCTTAAAAACCCATTGACTTTCAATAAGGTGGTAAAGGGTGTACAGTACATGTCATTTTTATGCCTAATAGCACCTTGGATAGTCTCTAGTGCATATTGTGTACACACACCTTATAGAATCTGTTTCTACCTGACAGCTTACAGCATTAGACTGAATGTCGTGGTGCACAACTGAATGGGAGTGAAATGTCGAGCTGTATTACAATGGATTCTTACTGGAAAAAGTGAGATCTTTAGAGCTTCTTTTTTAGACTTTTCTATAAACATTTTAAACTGACATATTTGCCAATACGTAACTAAGATGACATACTAATTAAATGTTTATATTATTCTTCCAGAAATGGGGATGGATTTGGCTAGACAACTGATGAACTAGAATTAAAACATGTGTTTTGTATAGGGAAACCAATTTTGCAAATGTATTATTGACTATTTTTTAAAAAATGTATTTTTATTGATTTCAGAGAGGAAGGGAGAGGGAGAGAGAGAGAGAAACGTCAGTGATGAGAGAATCATTGACTGGCTGCCTCCTGCATGCCCCACACTAGGCATCAAGCCCGCAACCCCAGGCATATGCCCTGACCGGGAATGGAACCATGATCTCCTGGTTCATAGGTCAAAGCTCAACCACTGAGCCATGCCTGACTTGACTATTCTTAAAAGTATATGTATACAGGGTTGTTAGAGTTAAGAATGGCTGGGATCATATCTTAATATAATATGTCCTTATTTATTTGACTAATTTTCATATTATTTAACTCAGCCCAGGCAATGAGACAATAGGTTTGTTTTCTTATTCTACTACTATACTTGGGGTTTTAGTCTAGTGGTCACAAAATTTCTCCTAGAAATATGTTTTCCTAGAATTCTAACACAAGAATAATAAAATCACTTAAAACCTTTTAGTACTCAAAATCCAGATTCTGGGTTTACATGCTTTGGCCACATGCTAAAAATTAAGTAAGCAAATGCCAAACAAGGCAAAGTTGGTTAAGGCTGTGACTTATAGGATTGTCAGCCAATGTCGAACACTAAATACTCTTTTTCCTTCTCTTAGCCTGGAAATACTTGAGAGAAAAAACTGTCATACCCATCTTTCATTTAAAGTTATTCAGTTTGCCCAGCCAGTGTGGCTTAGTGGTTGAGCATCAACCTATGAACCAGGAAGTCATGGTTCGATTCCCAGTCAAGGCATATACCTGGGTTGCAGGCTTGATCCCCAAGAAGGGGGCATGCAGGAGGCAACTGACCAATGATTCTTTCTCATCATTGATGTTTCTATCCCTCTCTCCCTCTCTCTTCCTCTCTGAAATCAATAAAAATATATTTAAGTTATTTAGTTTGCATGTCCTTTCACAGGTTGTAAACCTCTTGGACCAATTTTTGGCTATTAGATAAACAGTACACTGTTTAATCCATATTGACTGATTGTTTGTAATTTTTTAGGTACTAATTAGGATGAATGGGATTTGGAGAAATTCGATTTCCTGTCTAAGGATAAGAAATGTGCCACACAGATACCAAAGTGGTTATCACCCAGCAGTCCCTCTGGGATCAAGGATTCTAACTGACCCAGCCAAAGTTTTTGAGCACAACATGTGGTGAGTTATCTGCTTACTAGGTCTGATAATTATGTATGTATATTAAACATCAACAGTGATACTATTTTCATTTAGTGCCAAGAAAGGATTTTTAATGCTGATCACTTATGTGGTGGAGGCTCACTGATCTTAATTTAACACGTTAAGCGCCATGTCAGTCACCGGTGACTGACGCTATACTTTGCGTCCAGACCGGTCAGTCACTGGTGCTGCCCGCATATTGGTGAAATCGGATATCCCGGGCTAAACGGAAAGGAAGACAAAACGGGCTGGGCACTTACATGTTAAGAGTTGCCAGTTCTAATTTCTTTGCAAATGGAATTAGAAAAGTGAAACTTGCCCATGCTTTCCTCGGCTTTGGGGTTCTTGCAGGCCCTCCCTGCTCACCCTGATTTGCTGGTGTTATCACTCTAGGCCTCTTTTCTAGGTAGCATCTTCCTCATGCCCCACAGGCCCTTCTTCTTTGCAAGTACTTGTCAGTCAACAAATGTATATTCAGTACTTGCTGCTTCTAGACACTCAGAAGAACACGCTGGTGTGACTCTACTCCATGCTCTCAGGAAATCTACCCTCTATTTGGAAAGAGATATTTAGAGAAAATTTGTATAATTAGCAATACAAGCAGCAAATTGTAAGGGGCCAGCGTGTTCTTACAAGGCATATTGGCATATGCCTTGTAAGAACAACTCAGCAATGCAAAATCACTTCTGTTTTAGCATAGTCTGAAGGTTTCTTTTTTTCTTTTTTAACTTCAGCTTCATTGAAGTATAATTGACATATAAAGGAAGATTTATTTAAGTGGGGAAAGTGAGATTAGAAGTATTTATTCCGTCTCTAGTACCTAGTATAGCAGTGGTTCTCAACCTTCTGGCCCTTTAAATACAGTTCCTCATGTTGTGACCCAACCATAAAATTATTTTCATTGCTATTTCATAACTGTAATGTTGCTACTGTTATGAATCGTAATGTAAATATCTGATATGCAGGATGGTCTTAGGCGACCCCTTGGAAAGGGTCGTTCGACCACCAAAGGGGTCGCAACCCACAGGTTGAGAACCGCTGTACTATAGTGTCTGACACATAAATATTTGTGGGCTCTAGCCGATTTGGATCAGTGGATACAGCATCAGCCCACAGATTGAGGGTCCCTGGTTTGATTCCAGTCAAGGGGACGGACCTCAGTTGCAGGCTCGATCCCCAGGCTTGGTTAGGGCTCATGTGTGAGGCAACCAATTGTTGTGTCTCTCTCACATCAATGTTTCTCTCTCTGTGTCTGTCCCCCTCCCACTCTCTCTCTAAAAAAAGAAATCAATGAAAAAATATCCTCAGGTGAGGATTACAAATAAATAAGTATTTGTGGAATAATGACCTGGATAGGTAAAACTGAAGTAAGGGCATTCTAAGTGGGTAGAAAGTCATAAAACACAGAGATAAGGAAGTATAAGGCATAATCAGGAGACAGTGAACAGGATAGTTTGCCAAAATAAAGGCTCTTCTAGGAGTTTGGTGAACGGTAAGGTGGAATGATCTAGTCCAGTTATAGGGGTGGGAGCAAGATTGTGCATGGTCCTGAATTCAGAGTTGAGGTATAAGGCATGATAGAGCCACTGAAGAGAAATTGCTTTTTACCTAGTTTAGTAAATATATGTATTTTGTAACAGCATGCTGGACAGAACAGCAGGTAGAACTACAAGCAGGTAGAACTACAAGCAGGTAGAACTACAAGCAGGAAGGGGCCAGTGAGAGAAAATTTTCGAAGGAAAAATAACTAAAACTTGGTGCTTTTGTAGAATAAAGGAAAAGGAGGCATTTGACTGAAATTTTGATCCTAGCTGACTAATAGAAATAGGAAAATCAAGAGGTAAATTGATTTTTTTTAATTTGGAAGAAAATGGTGAATTTAGGTTTAGGTGTTTTGAATAGGCTTTGGGAGCAGAACATTCTGGGGAAAATGTCCTGAACACAGGCTCTGCCACTCGGAAGAGAGGAAGGGGCCAAGATTAAAGATGTGAAGTTACATGATATCTACAGACAAAATTGTTTTCTGACTACCTTCGGGAACAAGGTCTCTAGGACTAGGAAAGTGATTTGTGGATTTTTTATATTGTTATTGCAACAATATAAATTTTTAAAGGAAGTAGGTTGAGGAGAAACAACAAGATGGCGGTGTAGGTAAATGCAGTACTCACATCCTCCCACAACCACATCAAAATTACAACTAAAATACAGAAGAACCATCATTCAAAACTGCCTAAAATCTGGCTGAATAGAAAACCTACAACTAGAGAATTAAAGAAGAAAGCACATTGAGATTGGTCGGAGGGGCAAAGGCATAAAACGGGCTGTCTGACACCCATGTGTGGTGTTTTTAATTGAGAGGGATATATATCTTGGCTGAGGAGGCCTCCCGTGAAGAGCAAGTGAAGACCAGGCCTCCAGAGCTGGGAAGAGAAGTCCCTATAACTTCAGGCTATAAAACCAGTGGGGATTGTGGCTGAGTGACACAGAGGCTGCTGGAGTCCCGGGCAATTCCTCTTAAAGGGCCGGCACACGGACTTATTCAGACTCACTCCCTTGGAGCTCCAGCACTGGGACAGCAGTTTGAAAGGATCTAGGGCAGCCGTGAGCAAACTACGGCCCGCGGGCCGGATCCGGCCCGTTTGAAATGAATAAAACTAAAAAAAAAAAGACCGTACCCTTTTATGTAATGATGTTTACTTTGAATTTATATTAGTTTACACAAACACTCCATCCATGCTTTTGTTCCGGCCCTCCGGTCCAGTTTAAGAACCCATTGTGGCCCTTGAGTCAAAACGTTTGCCCACCCCTGATCTAGGGCCATACGGGAAGGAACTAAATTGTCATCAGGGCAGGAATTGCAGGGGCAGCTGTCTCCTAGACAAAAGTGCTGGCAGAAGTCATTGTTCCTCCTGCTAAGATCTCCCCCCACACAGAGCTCACTGGCAGGTACCATAGCTGAGTCTTAATCAACCTGGCCCATTCTGTTTGCCCAGCCCTGAGATCTCACCCCACCCAATTTGCAGCCTCACCCTAGCTGTTTGCAGTAGCTTTTCCATATGTCCTGGCTCAGGCTTCAGACTTTCCTAAAATTTCTCAAACAAGGAGCAGCTGGACTCAGGGTGCCCCATACTTCTTGATAAGTGACCCCAGGCTCGGCACTAGTAGCAGCTTGCCAAGGTTCACAGCTTGGCCTCTCCTAGGTACCTCCAAGGCCAACACAAGTAGCAGCCATCTGCAGATCGTTCTATAGCTCCTGCTGGGTAGGTGGCCCAGGCAGGGCAAAGACAGTGGCAGACTTTGCACCTTTTGGGAGGCCTCAGAGCCAGTGCACCTGGTGAACAACTTCAGATCATGCCACATTACAACTCTACCATATCCATGAGTGGCACACTCAAGGGGCGGACCCAGTGAGCACCAAAACCCCACTGAAGCAAGTCCTGTTCTGTAGGGGTGTCTCCTGCACAGCAGCTCTTCTGCTGTAGTCGCAGCTGGCCCTCACAGCCAATTGCCCTGGGGGTCAATTCCTCCTAGTGATGCCAACAGCCATCAAGCCTCAACTACAACAGGTCATTGCACACAGCCCTCATAGGAGCCACACCTAGAGTACCCAGTTCAGGTGACTGGCGAGGTTGAGCAACTGGGCCCTATAGGACACTTACTACACAAGGCCACTTTACCAATTCCAAGAGACATAGCAGCTCTACCTAATACATAGAAACAAACACAGGGATGCAGCCTAAACACAGAGGCAAAGAAACATCACAAATGAAAGAACAGGAGAAATTTCCAGAAAAAAAGAACTAAATGAAATGGAAACAAGCAAGCTACTGGATATGGAGTTCAAAACAGTGGTTATAAGGAGGCTCAAGGAACTTAATGAGAACTTCAAGGAACTTAGAATGTCGACAACATAAAAAAGGATCAGTCAGAAATGAACAATATACTAACTGAGATGAAGAATAATTTACAGGGAATCAACAGTAGAATAGAGGATGCTGTGACTCAAATCAGCGATTTGGAATATGAGGAAGCAAAAAACACCCACTCAAAAGAGCAAAAAGAAAAAAGAATCCAAAAATATGAAAATAGTGAAAGGAGCCTCTGGGACAACTTCAAGCGTACCAACATTCGCATCTGGGGTGCTGAAAGAAGAAATAGAGAAAGAAATTGAAAACCTACTTGAAGAAACAATGACAGAAAACTTCCCCTACCTGGTGACAGAAACAAGTCCAGGAAGTACAG
Organism: Myotis daubentonii; assembly: GCF_963259705.1. Classification (NCBI taxonomy): domain Eukaryota; kingdom Metazoa; phylum Chordata; class Mammalia; order Chiroptera; family Vespertilionidae; genus Myotis; species Myotis daubentonii. The sequence goes on from NC_081846.1 coordinate 46,872,410, forward strand.
AGAGTCCCAAACAGGAGGAACACAAATAGGCCCACACCAGGACACATCATAAAATGCCAAGGGTTAAAGACAAAGAGAGAATCTTAAAAGCAGCAAAAGAAAAGCTGTTAGTTGTCCCAGTGGCTCCTTATACCTTCCTCATGTTTTTTCTTTTTTTTTTTCTTTTTTGCTCCCTTGTAGAAGGGAGTGCCCATACAGCTGTCAGCTGATTTCTCAACAGAAACTTTGTAGGCCAGAGGGAGTGGCAAGAAATATTCAAAGTGATAAAAAGCAAGGACCTAAAACCAAGGTTACTCTACCCAGCAAAGCTATCATTTAGAATAGAAGGTCAGGAAAAGAACTTCACAGACAAGAAAAAGCTAAAGGAGTTCATCACTACCAAACCATGAAATGTTGAAGAGTCTTCTTGAAGGAGAAGGAGAAGGAGAAGGAGAAGAATATGAACAAAAAATGGCAATAAATACATATCTATCAACAATTGAATCTAAAAATCAAAATCCTACATAATAAAAGGGTAATATGCAAATTGACCTTAACAGCAGAACGACTGGGAATGACTGGTCACTATGACACACACTGACCACCAGGGGGCAGACGCTCAATGCAGGAGCTGCCCACTGGTGGTCAGTGCACTCCCACACGGGGAGCTCTGCTCAGCCACAAGCCAGGCTGCCAGCTGCCAGTACAGCGGTGGTGGTGGGACCCGCTCCTGCCTCCTCAGCAGTGCTAAGGATGTCCGACTGCAGTTTAGGCCTGCTCCCTGCTGGCAAGTGGACATCCCCTGAGGGCTCCCGGGCTGCCAGAGGGATGTCTGACTGCCAATCCCTTGAGGAGCAGGCCTAAGCCAGCAGGTGGTCATCCCCCAAGGGGTCCCAGACTGCGAGAGGGCATAGGCCAGGCTGAGGGACCCCCCACCCCGAGTGCACCAATTTTTGTGCACCGGGCCTCTAGTAAATGAATAAGTAACCTAATGAACAAGATAAACTGATGAATAAAATAGAGTCAGAGATGTGGAAACATGGAACAGAATCTCAGTGGGGTGGGTGGAAAGAAATCAACCAAAGACCATATCTGCATATATGCATTACCCATGGACACAGACTATAGGGTGGTAAAGGCCTCAGGTGGGGCAGGATCCGAGTGGAGGAGAGCAATGGGGGAAAAAAGAGGGGGACATCTGTAATACGCTCAACAATAAAGATTTTAAAAAGAATTATTAACCATTTAAAAAAATAACAAAAATAAACGAAGTAGGTTGATCATTTATTAATTAGCCCTCTATTATACAAATGGTAGCCACTAGCCACATATGGTTATTGAGCGCTTGAAACCTGGTTAGTCTGAATTGAGATTTGCTGTAACATGTTGAAGACTTAATACAAAAAAGGTAAAATATATCATTTGTTAATTTTTATATTGAATTATATGTTAAAATGATATCATTTTGGATATATTGAATTAAATATGATATATTTTTAAAATTAATTTCACTCTTGACAGTACCACCCAGGGACCGAAGAGCAAGAGTGCCATGTTGAAGCGACTGCTACCATTCAGATTCCTCTTATTCCTGCAGCTGCCTCTGCTGGGGATGGGGCTGACCCCCACAGTCCTCACACCCAGTGGGAATGAAGCTCATTTACTCCTGACATCTACACCCGCTGGAGCCCTCAGTGTTTCCACCCTGCCCCTCCCAGAGGTCCAGTGTTTTGTATTCAATGTTGAGTACATGAATTGCACTTGGGACAGCAGCTCTGAGCCTCGGCCCACCAACCTGACTCTGCACTATTGGTACGGGAACTCTGGTCATGACAAAGTCCAGGAGTGTGGCCACTATCTATACTCTTCAGAGATCACTTCTGGCTGCTGGTTGGGAAAAGAGGAGATCCATCTCTACCAAACATTTGTTGTCCAGCTCCAGGACCCACAGGAACTTGGGAGGAAGACCAAAAAGAGGCTAAAACTGGCGGATCTGGTGATTCCCTGGGCTCCAGAGAACCTAACACTTCACAACCTGAGTGAATCGCAGCTAGAACTGAGGTGGAGCAGCAGATACTCTGTGGGCCACTGTTTGGAGCACCTGGTGCAGTACCGGAGTGACCAGGACCGCAGCTGGATTGAGCAGTCAGTGGGCCACAGATGTAGCTTCTCTTTGCCGAGTGTGGATGGGCAGAAACTCTACACGTTTCGTGTTCGGAGTCGCTATAACCCACTCTGTGGAAGTGCTCAGCATTGGAGTGAATGGAGCCACCCGATCCACTGGGGCAGCCATACTCCAAAGAAGCCCATCGTGCCCCCATCACTGTTTGCACTGGAAGCTGTGCTCATCCCCCTTGGCTCTATGGGACTGATTGTTAGTCTCATCTTTGTGTACTGCTGGCTAGAAAGGACCGTACCCCGAGTTCCTACCCTCAAGAGCCTGGAGGATCTGGTTATCAAATACCATGGGAACTTTTCGGCCTGGAGTGGTGTGTCTAAGGAACTGGTGGAGAGCCTGCAGCCAGACTACAGTGAAAGGCTCTGCCACATCAGTGAGATTCCCCCAAAAGGAGATGCTCTAGAGGAGAGGCCTGGGGGCTCCCCCTGCAGCCAGCATAGCTCCTCCTGGACTCCCCCATCTTACACCCTATAACCTGAAACCTGAGCCCTGATACCCTGACAGAACCCCAGGGTCCTGTAGCCCTAAATTGTACTACCCCTTCTCCAGCCAGCCTGGGCCCAATGCTCCCCTCACCCCAACTGTGGCTGATTTTGAATTGTGTGCCCCCTATTACTGCTCCCTCATTCAATATCTCCTCCTTAAGAATTGCCCCTTTGTCCTGTACATGTTTGTCATCTCCCTCAATCCAACCTTTCCTCTTCCTAGAATTCTTTCTCCCTCCCTCCCAACTTCTTTCCATCTACCCTTCCATTGTTCCCGAATCAATGAGAAATAGTTTCTGTTGATAATAAAAATAAATAAATAAAATAAAATTAATTTCTTTTTAACTTTTTAAAAATGTGTCTACTAGAAAGTTATAAATTACATTTGCGGCTAATGTTATACTCTTGGACAGTTGCTGAATTAAAACCATTTTGAGCACCATCACCAATATGGACAGTTGTGTCTTGTGAGATTATTGCTAGGCAATTAAACTCCTAGAAGATCTTCTGGTCCTAGGCAAGCTTCTCCTTTACCAGTTCTTTTCCTCCTTTAGACGAGTGACTTAGCTATATATGTTCTCTTTTTCCATCTGCTGCCCCAGCTCTTTTTGCGCAAGATTCCTGCCTACTCATTTAAGCTCTATTCTTTCATAGGCTGTCCAGGAAACAAGGGTCAACTGGTCCAGTGGCTAGCTTTGGGCTGCTGCACACGAATCCCTTGGCGAGTTATTATTTCGCTGGGTCTAGCAATAATGGCCCAGAACATTTTAATTTGAAATAGCTCTTTTAGTAATTCCGTTGAGCAGCGAGGTTTAAGAATCCATGGTTCAGTCTAATGGCTTTCAAACTTTTCTTTAGCAGGAGAATTTCTTTTCCAAGTGAAGTCTTAACATAGAATCCCAATATTTCTTTAAAATGTGTTTTTTATTGATTTTAGAGAGGAAGGGAGATTGGGAGAGAGAAACATAGACCGGTTGCCTCATGTATGCACCCAGACCGGGTTTTGAATCCACAACCTGGACTTGTGCCCTGACCAGAAATCAAACCAGTGAAACTCTCAGTGCACAGGCTGACGCTCAACTGACTGAGCCACACTGGCCAAGGCTAGGGTCCTAATATTTAAAAGGTAAAAACAAACCTTCTCTGAATGAAGTGGACCTGGAGACCTAGGGCATCACCTCCTCCCTTTTCCTCCACCTCCCTTTTCCTCTTCCACATCTCATCCCTCACTGGCAGCCAGGCGGACCTTCAGGGTTCTGTCGATCAAAGTTTGAGAAACCTTGATTGAATCTTGTCAGGCATTCTTATCCATAGCATACCCCACAAGGGGTTCTCCAGCCTGTGCCAGAATGCCTCCAGTGACCTCTCCAAAGGCAGAGATGCTGTGACAGTGACTTAATAGGAAAGGAGTTGCTTCACACGGACTGAAAACCAGAAGACTGGTTTACTTTCCCGTCCTTCAAGTCTAAAATTCTGTCCAAAAGTTCTCCCTTCTTCATCTTCTTTATATGTTAAGAGTAATGTTTCCTTTCTTGGTGAATTTTGATTTTTTAAAGTTGTTTCTAGAAAAGCATATGTCATTTTTCTCTCAGAGATGTTAGAATTGTCTACAGTTTGTTTCTCTTTAGCCTTGCGGTAAGGAATATTTATTCTGTACTGGAGGCCTGGTGCACGGATTCATGCACTGGTGGGGTCCCTCAGCCTGACGTGCAGGGATCGGCCGAAATCAGCAGTCCTACACCCCCTGAGGGATGTATTAGTGTGTGAAGGGCAGGCAGCTGGGGAGGAGCCTGAGCCCGGGCCCGGGCCACGTGCCACACTGCTCCCGCTCATCCTGGCCCCGCTGTGCCTGCTGCAGCCACCATTCAGTAGGCATGCTGCCGCTCCACTGTGGTCTCCACGCACCGTCCTAGGGCGATACTGGTGTGCCCATGACTGAGAAGCAGTCGTGGGCTCACACCCAGTCCTGGTCCTGGTCCGGATTGGGGAGGGGTGTGCAGGGGGAGTGTCCATAGCTGTTCTTGCCAGCCATCAGCCTGGCATCTGGTGCCCATTGGTAAGCTGAGCAGCGCTCCCGCTGTGGGAGCACACTGACCACCGGGGCATAGCTCCTGCATTGAGTGTCTGCCCCCTGGTGGTCAGTGCACATCAAAGCTACCGGTTGAGTGGTCAGTCACTAGGCTTTTATATATATAGGTATGATCCTCTTTTTAATATCTTCTTGAGAAAAAATAGTCCCCTTTTTAGTCAGTTTCTAATATCCTGAGAAAGGTTTGCCCTTCCGATTCTGGATATTTGTATTATTAGTATCTACATCTGCCTATAGTTTTTTAAATAATTTGGTGAAGTGAATTTCACAAAACATAAAATTAATCATTTTAAATTGAACAATTCAGTGGCATTAATTACATTCACAGTTTTGTGCAACCAGCACCTCTGTCCATTTCCAAAACATTTCCATCACTCCAAAGTAAAATCCCTCACTCATTAAGCAGTTATCCTCACCCTGAAGTCCCCCAGCCCCTGACAATCAACAATCTGTGTTCTGTCTCTACAGATTTGCCTCTTCCAGATATTTCATATAGATGGAATCACATGATAGGTGACCTTTTGTGGAAGGCTTCTTAACGTAATGTCTTGGAGGTCATCCATATTGTAGCAGTATCAGTACTTCATTTTCATGGCTAAATAATGTTCTGTTGTATGCATATACCACAGTTGGTTTATCCATTCACCCACTGATGGAAATTTTGACTATTCCCACCCTTTGATGCTTGTGAATAGAGATGCTTTGAACATGTGTATATATGTACTTGTTTTAGTTCTTGTTTTCAATTCTTTGAGGTATTTGAGTTGGAATGGAGTTGCGGGGTCACATAGTAATTCTATTTTTAACTTTTTGAGGACCTACCAAGCTGTTTTCCATAGTAACTGAACCATTTTATATTCTTCTGATAGTCTTTTAATTATATTTAGTACATTTATTAATTTGGGGGGTGGGCATTGACATAAAACTGTATTCAGAATGCTTTTGAGAAATGGCCCAGAGATCTGTCTGCATTGAGCAAGTTAAACAGTTACTTGGAAAAATCACTCTTCATTCCATGCTGTTCCAAGTGTAAGTAGGTAGCAACTTTTCAGGGGAACCCTGACATTTATAAGAAAGCAGAAAGCAATTATCAGCTAGGCCAGTGGCTTTCAAGCTTTTTGGCATAATCCACAGTAAAAAGTACAGCTTCCATCATGAACCAGTATACATAAAATATGCTTATGAAATAGGAACAAAAGTTTTGTCCATTTTTACCATGTGACACATGCCCAGATAGTTTCCATTTATTTTTTTCTACTCTGTTTCTTTCTCTTTTTAATTGTCAGACTAAATTGATTTCTTGACTCACTAAGAGCTGTGACCTTTAGTTTAAAAAATACTGGTCTAAGCCATTCTCTGTAGATCCAAGGCAGGACCTGTATGTTGTGAAATGTCTTTCAATTATATAACCCATTTAAATAATAGTTTTCAGAATCCCAATTGAATTCAGATATCAAGAATTTTTTCTTATTATATAGTATGAATTTTCTTTAATCATTGTATTTATTCTGATTCCTCTTGCCCTGTTACATACACAGTTCTTTAATATAGATAAATATTTTATCTGTCTACCTTCATTATGACATTTGTCATTAGAGACTAGTTTAGATGTTGAGAGCACAGTCTGGCTGCCTGTCTAAACTTGGGAAGTTACTTTATCTATGCCTCAGTTTCTTCATCTTTAAAATGGAATAATATCTATTCTCATAAGAGTGCTGTGAGGATTAAATTAGTATCCTATCTAATAATAGACAAACATGGTAATTAACTGTACTTCCGACATGCTTCCCATTGGCTAATCAGGGTGATATGCAAATTAACTGCCAACCAAGATGGCGGCCAGCAGCCAGGCAGCTGAAGCGAACAGGAGACTTGCTTGCTCCAGTGATGGAGGAAGCCAAGGTTCCCCGCCTGCCGCCGCCCAGCTCTGAGCTGCACTCTAAGCAACTATGTTGCAATTATAGAAGCTAAACAATCCCCAGAAACCTGCTTTCAGCCAGCCGGGCCTCAGAGCTGGAGTTGCAACAGTGTTTCAATTATAGAAGCTAAACAAAGCCCAGATACCTGCTTTCAGCAGCCGAGGTCTCAGAGCTAGAGCCGAGCCTCAGAGCTAAAGCCGGCTCTCAGCTCCAGTGACAGCCATAGAAGGTAAATCCCAGAATAAAAAAAGAAAAAAAGGAGAGGTTGGGAGCTTCAGTTACCCGCCAGCCTGAAAACAGCCCTCAGCCCCTCACCCAGACTGGCCAGGCACCCCAGTGGGGACCCCCACCCTGAAGGGGGTGTGACCAGCTGAAAACAGCCATCATCCCCTCATCCAGGCTGGCCAGGCACCCAAGAGGGACCCCCACCCTGATCCGGGACACCCTTCAGGGCAAACCATTGGCCCCTACCCATGCACCAGGCCTCTATCCTATACAGTAAAAGGGTAATATGAAAACTGACCCTAACAGCAGAAAGACTGGGAATGACTAGTCACTATGACACACACTGACCACCAGGGGGCAGACGCTTAATGCAGGAGCTGCCCTCTGGTGGTCAGGGCGCTCTCACATGGGAGGAGCTCTGCTCAGCCACAAGCCAGGCTGATGGCTGCCAGTACAGCGGTGGTGGTGGGACCCGCTCCTGCCTCCTCAGCAGTGCTAAGGATGTCCGACTGCAGTTTAGGCCTGCTCCCTGCTGGCAAGTGGACATCCCCCGAGGGCTGCAGGGCTGCCAGAGGGATGTCTGATTGCCATCTTAGGCCCAATCCCCTGTGGAGCGGGCCTAAGCCAGCAGGTGGTCATCCCCCGAGGGGTCCCAGACTGCGAGAGGGCACAGGCCAGGCTGAGGGATCCCCTCCCCCCCGAGTGCACAAATTTTTGTGCACCGGGCCTCTAGTATATCCTATATAATAAAAGCCTAATATGCTAATCGACTGAATGGTGGAACGACTGGTTGCTATGATGTATACCTACCACCAGGGGGCAGATGCTTAATGCAGGAGCTGCCCCCTGGTGGTCAGTGTGCTCCCACAGGGGGAGCACCGCTCAGTCAGAAGCCGGGCTGACAGCTGGAGCGCAGCAGTGGTGGCAGGAGCCTCTCCCTCCTCCATGGCAGCACTAAGGATGTCCAACTCATGGCTTAGGCCCACGAAAATCCCCCAAAAGCTCCCTGCAGGTTGGGCTGAGGGACCCAACCCCCAAATGCATGAATTTTGTGCACCAGGCCTCTAGTATAATATAAAGTGTATACACATAGTAAATAAGCAACACATAAGAATCAGCTATCTTATTGTAACCATTTTCTAACATGTACTTTACTTATGTATCTATTTTACCTTCATTATTAGATTGATATGTTTCTTCAGAGAAGAGTTTAGCTATGTCTGTATCATAGCTATATTCCCCATATATTAAGCACCTAATAAATATGTTTGAAAAAAAAATATGTTTGAATAAGTGAATCAATATAGAGAAATATGAGATCCAGTCAATACCTATTAGAAGTTTATAACTAGACTGAGAGTTAATATAGTGGCTAAATATGGGCTTCAGAATAAAAAAAATTTCTGAATTTAAATCTTGACTCTATCCCTTTCAAGGTATGTGAACTTGAGCAAGTTCCTTCAGGGGATGTTGTGAGTATTAAAGAACATAAATATATAAAACTCTTAGTAGTAAGTTATCACTAAAAGGCATCATTCTTACTATTTTTAGATGGAGAATTGACATATATACCAATGAATAAAGAAACAATAAAGAGGAGTGTATGCAAGGTCATACAATGAAAACAGTGAAGAACACACTAATGGTCTGCAGAATAAAAAAGATTCCTTCTCTCTAAAGACACTTCTCTCTAAGAACCACTCTGTTATTTTCAATTACTTTGTTACAATAAATTCCCAGAAGTATAATTCATAGATCAAACAGTATAAGGTGTTTTTCCTCTTGGGTAGTGGTGGTGGTGGTGGTGGTTGTTAAACACTTGATTATTTTTAGTTTGTTTATTATTTGTTTCTATGCTTAAATTCTATTGCAATTGTATTTATTGCTTATAAACTTGAATGATTCTTATTGCTGTCTGTTGGGTTTGGGTATACATGAATCAGACTTTTCTAATATAAAGAACTACCATAAAGCTGCAGTTCTTGAGGAAGTCCCATAAATACAGTAGGAGCATTTTATAGGTTTCAGTGGGGATTCTGTAACTGTACAGTGGAAAATCTGTTCTGCAGTGGCTTAGGGTATAATATTACCCTCACTTAGCAGTTAAGAAAATGAAGCAACATAAAGAACAGTGTAAGGAAGTTAGAGCAATTTAAAAAATAACTAAACCTATTAAATGCTCAGGAAGAAGCAAGTTAAACAGTTTAAAACATGCTTAAAGCTAAAGACCACATATACTCCCATTGTCTCAGAGCTTGGTTCTTTATAGGGAAATGAATTGTTCTATTTTCTTTCTTATATGTTGTAGAAATTTACAGATGACTTGTCCCAGGCTTTATAGTACTTTCTTTTTTTAATTCCTCACCAGAGGATATGTTTTTTATTTGTTTGTTTGTTTCTTAAAGGATCTTTATTGAGGTAAAATTAATTACAATGTAATTTATTCCTTCTAAGTATACAGTTCAGTGATTTTTAGTAAATTTATAGTTATAACCATTACCTCAGTCCAATTTTAGAGCATTTACGTTACCCTAAGAGGATTTTTTATGCCAATTTTCAGGCATTGCCCTTTACAATTCCCAGTTACAGGCAATTACTAATCTACTTTTGGTTTTTATATGTTAGCGTTTTCTGGACATTTCATAGTAATGGAATCATACAATGTGTGGCCTTTTGCATGTGGATTCTTAGCATAATGTTTTTGAGGTTCATTCAAGTTATGTATATCAGTAGTTTGGTGGGTTTTGGTGCAGAAATACTACTATCCCATTGTGTGGATATTACACATTTATGTATCCTTTTATCATTTGATGGGTATTTAAGTTGTTTCCACTTTGGGGGTATTATAAAAATGCTGCTACGTGAATATTCGTGTTTATGAATATTTTTTGTGAGAACATATGTTTTTAGTTCTCTCCGATATAAACCTAAGAATAGAATTTCTGGGCCAGAGGATATGTTTTTATTGATTTTAGAGAGAGTTCAATGTGACAGAGAAACACCAATTGGTTGCCTCCCATCAAACCCACAACCTAGGCATGTGCCCTGACCAGGAATCGGAACTGCCACCTTTTGGTATATAGGATGACGCTCCAGCCAACTGAGTCACCCAGCCAGGGCAATAATACTATTTTATAAATAAATAGAGGCCCGGTGCACAAAAATTTGTGCACTCGGGGGGAGGGGGGCCCCTCAGCCCGGCCTGTGCCCTCTCACAGTCTGGGACCCCTTGGGAGATAACGACCTGCTGGCTTAGGCCTGCTCCCGGGTGGCAGAGGGCAGGCCCAATCCCTAGGTGCAGCCCCTGGTCGGGCTCAGAGCAGGGCCGATTGGGGAGTTGGGGCGCCGCCCCCTGTCATGCACAGAGCAGGGCAGATCAGGAGGTTGCGATGCCACCCCTCAAGGCAGGATCGATGGGGCCCATCAGGGGGTTGAGGAGCTCCCCCCTGTCACGCACAGAGCAGGGTCAATCGGGGTTGGGGAGCTCCCCCCTGTCATGCACAGAGCAGGGCCCATCAGGGGGTTGAGGAGCCCCCCTTTCACAGAGTAGGGCCTATAGGGGAGTTGGAACACCGCCCCCTGTCACAGAGCAGGGCGGATCAGGGGGTTGGGGTGCTGCCACTCTCCCACTCAGGGCAGGGCCTATGGGGAGGCTATGGCTCTACCCCATCACACACAGAGCAGGGCCTCTGGAGGGCGGGTGTTGGGGTGCCGCATCCTGTCACACACAGAGCAGGGCCGATCTGGGGGTTGGGGAGCTCCCCCCATCAGGCACAGAGCAGGGCTGATCAGGGGGTTGGGACGCCTTCCCCTGTCACGAACAGAGCAGGGCAGATAGGGAGGTTGTGGCCCCGCCCCCTGTCACACACAGAGCCGCAGGGCGATCAGGGGGTTTGGGCGCTGCCCCCTGTCACGATGATCCCAGTGCTGGGAGGCATATTACCCTTTTACTATATAGGATAGAGGCCTGGTGCACAGGTGGGGGCCGGCTGGTTTGCCCTGAAGGGTGTCCTGGATTAAGGTTGGGGGTCCCCACTGGGGTGCCTGGCCAGCCTGGATGAGGGGATGATAGCTGTTTGCAGCTGGTCACACCCCCTTCAGGGTGGGGGTTCCCACTGGGGTGCCTGGCCAGCCTGGGTGAGGGGATGATGGCTGTTTGCAGCTGGTCACACATCCTTCAGGGTGGGGGTCCCCACTGGGGTGCCTGGCCAGCCTGGGTGAGGGGCTGAGGGCTGTTTTCAGGCTGGCGGGTGACGGAAGCTCCCAACCTCTCCTTTTTTTCTTTTCTTTCTTTTTTTTTTTTATTCTGGGCCAGCTTTAGCTTTGAGGCTTGGCTCCAGCTCTTAGGCCTCCGCTGCTGAAAGTGGTTTCTGGCCTTTATTTACAATGTTGCGATCCTGCTGGCTGAAGCCCAGCGGACTAAAGCAGGTTTCTGGGGTTTTGTTTAGCTTCTATATTTGTTACATAGTTGCTTAGAGTTGCAGCTCAGAGGCCTGCAGCGGCAGGCGGGGAACGTTGGAGTCCTCCGTCACTGAAGCATGCAAGCCTCATGTTAGTTTCAAGCTGCCTGGCTGCCGGCCGCCATCTTGGCTGGCAGTTAATTTGCATATTGCCCTGATTAGCCAATGGGAAGGGTAGTGGTCATATGCCAATTACCATGTTTCTCTTTTATTAGATAGGATGATTTGTTGCTTTTAATAATATTCTGTATATGGGGTGGGGGCAAAGGTAGGTTTATATTTATGAGTATGCAAAACAGTTTATTCTTGTATTAGTATTTGCTAGAGGCCCGGTGCACAAATTTGTGCACCAGTGGGGTCCCTTGGCCTGGCCTGTAGGATTGGGCCAAATTCAGCTCTCCGACATCCCCCGAGGGGTCCCGGATTACAAGAGAATGCAAGCCAGGTCGAGGGACCCCACCAGTGCAAAATTGGGGCCAGGGAAGGACACAGGAGGCTGGCCAGCCCAGGAGGGACCACAGGAGGGCTCCAGGGCATGGCCAGTTTTGCTCAGTCCCAATAGGCCAGACCCTAGCAGCAAGCTAACCTACCAGTTGGAGCGTCTGCCTCCTGGTGGTCAGTGCATGTCATAGCGAGCAGTTGAGTGGCCTTAGCATATCATTAGCATATTACACTTCGATTGGTTGAACAGCCAATGGGACAACCAGACACTTAGCATATTAGGCTTTTATTATATAGGATTGTATTATTTTCACATGTACAACTGTAAGCCTATTTTTGCCCCACCCAGTATATTTATATGTGCAAAATACAAAGTATAGCTGTCAGTTCAAAGTGATTCCTCACATATATTACAATAAGACAAAATAAAAATCTATTCTAATCTGACTCATTAGAGCAGCGGTTCTCAACCTGTGGGTCCCGAACCCTTTGGGGGTCGAACGACCCTTTCACAGGGGCCACCTAAGACCATCGGAAAATACATATATAATTACATATTGTGCCAAACCGGTTTGGCTCAGTGGATAGAGCTTCGGCCTGCGGACTCAAGGGTCCTGGGTTCGATTCCGGTCAAGGGCATCTATCTTGGTTTCGGGCACATCCCCAGTGGGAGGTGTGCAGGAGGCAGCTGGTCGGTGTTTCTCTCTCATGGATGTTTCTAACTCTCTATCCCTCTCCCTTCCTCTCTGTAAAAAATCAATAAAATATATATAAAAAAATAATTACATATTGTTTTGTGATTAATCACTATGTTTTAATTATGTTCACTTTGTAACAATGAAATTGGGGGTCACCACAACATGAGGAACTGTATTAAGGGGTCGCAGCATTAGGAAGGTTGAGAACCACTGCATTAGAGCAAGTGACAAAGCTGCTTAATGATTATTTGGATTTTAAATAATTAGGTTTTATTTGAAATAATGGTGGTTAAAGTTTCATTTGTGAAACTTTGAGATTTGCATTATCATTTGCTTTTCCTAGGGACTTCAGTATACCAGTTCTAATCCTTCTCAAAAGATTGCAGTTTCTCACCTTTTGGTGGTATATTTATAGGCAGGTCACTGGAATACACCCTCTCATATCTTGTTACATACACATTACTTAAAAATAGCACCAAGGTGATCATCATTCTACCCAAACCAACTCCTTATTCTGTCATTGATACCCCCAGTTTTCTTGATATTCAGTTTTAAGATCTTGAAATCATTCCTGACTCTTCTTGTCTACTCCCCACAACATCTAGTTAATCCCCAGGACATAACAGCTTTTTTTTTTTTTTCCACAGTGTCTCTCCCGCCATTCTTCCTTTCTGTTTTTTCATTGCCACCACCTTAACCCTGGAACTTCTGACGCCTAGATCACTGCAAGTCTTCTAGTTGGTCTCCCACCCTCCAGTCCCTCCCCAGTTCATTGTGTCTTGCACATTACCAAACTGTTCACATTTGAGAGCCTCTGATTCTGAACTCTTAACTTCATCTGCAATTATCCAATCAAAATGGATTTTTTGTTGTTTCCTGTACAAACTGTCCACAGTCCCAGCTTCATACACATATATCAATTGATGTTTATCAGTTACCATAATGATGCACCTCAGGAATTTTATAACTTACCCCTTTCTCCTCAGTGAGGTAGCTGTAAATATCATATGATGTTAATGTTGGTGATATTTTTTACAATTTTCAATAAGTAAATTTCAAGTTATATAGAACTTTATTTCATTATTGTTTAGAAAAAAAAAGGTTTATTCCAAGAAATCACATCACTCACTAAAGTTTTACCAGTTGCAAAAAAAGAAATGCAAACTTTGTAAGAATAAAACAAAAGAAAATCACCTTTTTGTATAAAGATGCTGCTTTTTATTCTAAGAAAGACATTTTTGTGGCAAAAAATAATATCTTCTCGTGTTGGGAAAGTAAATTTTGAAACGAAAAAATACTTAAAGAAAATGCCAAAAAAAGAAAAAAAATCTCAGATCTTAGAAAGGTGACTTTTAAAAAATATATATATTTTATTGATTTTTTTTACAGAGAGGAAGGGAGAGGAATAGATAGTTAGAAACATCGATGAGAGAGAGAAACATCGATTAGCTGCCTCCTGCACACCCCTACTGACGATATACCCACAACCAAGGTACATGACCTTGACCGGAATCGAACCTGGGAGCCTTCATTCTGCAGGCCGATGTTCTATCCACTGAGCCAAACCGGTTAGGGCAAAAGGTGACTTTTTATATCTATATCAAGTTGTCTATAATTTAAATGTGAATGAACCCATTCATAGAAATTAAGGCAGGTAATAAGAAAAGTCTAAAGTCACTTTAGAATCTGAGGATTGCCCTAACCGGTTTGACTTAGTGGATAGAGCGTCGGCCTGCGGACTGAAGGGTCCCAGGTTTGATTCCGGGCATGTACCTTGGTTGCGGGCACATCCCCAGTAGGGGGTGTATAGGAGGCATCTGATCAATGTTTCTAACTCTCTATCCCTCTCCCTTCTTCTCTGTAAAAAAAATCAATAAAATACATATTTTTTAAAAAAACTGAGGATAAGTACAAAGTATTTTATAAATATTGTAAAAAGAGTATTCAAGAACCATTAAAGAATGCCCTGTTCATAAATTAACAAAAAGGCAAATGAATTTAGTCTTAGAGTAAAATACAGTGAACCATACCAGCACCCAAATAATCATGTGCCATAATGGTGCTTCTGGGACATGACATACTTCAGCAATCATTTCCAAAAGGTGGCAGGGGATTGCAACACAACCAGCTTTAAACAAAGAAACCACAGAGGTCCCAGGGTTACCCCGGCACTTATCAGGAGGCACATCTGACACAAAATACCTTCAGTGGACGAGGAATTAGTTTGCCTCATTTGTCTTTGCATAATCTAGAATGACAAATGCATCCCCTGCCACCCTTTTCCTGCCTTCTTCAACTGTAAAGCATGTTTTACAGTTGTTGTATTTTTTTATAGGGATCATATGCAATGGTCAAAAGAGGAAGAAGCAGCAGCCAGAAAAAAAGTAGAGGAAAACTCAGCTGAGCGAGTCCTTCTGGAAGAGCAAGGTAGGCAGCTAACTGTGGTAGCAGCTCCTGGAGCCCAGTTTTTCGTTTGACCTCCCACTGATCAGTCCACACCTGAGGCTCTTTCCACCGACTGTGTCATTGCTTCGGGGAGTTCTTTACTTCTACCTGTGCCATGTACTTGTTCCATTTGGGAGAATGCCCAGGTCTTTCAGTTCAGTGCAACCAACTTAATGAAATGAAGTATGTATTCACCTTGTACTTGCTCTTTTTTTAGTCTCTTTCTGGGAGACACACGCACATGGGTGGCATTTCAAACAAGATTTGAAAACATAACTTTAAAATTTTCCTCTCGTTAGGAGTCCTTTAGTATCCGCTGTGTGTTTCACTTGTTAGTAATGTTAACAAATTCAAACACTTTCAGCAAAGAAGGTAAAGTCATATCAAAATCTTGCTGGTCTCTTAGGATAAATATAAAGTTCCAATATATAAGGATTTAAGGTAACTTTTCTTGAAGGTCATTGACATTTAGAGTTTAATTCAGATAAAGCCTTGCCAGGCCTTCAAAAATGGCTTCTGAAAAATTGATCTGTGCGACTATCACACACAAAAAAGAAAACGTGTTGGTGAGGATGTAGAGAAATGGCAACCCTTTTGCCTTGTTGGTTGAATTGTAAAATGGTGCAACTTTTAGGGAAAGCAGTATGGAAGCACCTTAAAAATTAAAAATGAAGCTACCATGTGTGATCTAGCAACCTCGCCTCTGGACATAGCAAAAAGAAATAGAAAGCAGAGTCTTGAGAGATATTTGTACATCCATGTTCATAGCAACACTATTCACAATAGGCAAAAGGTGGAAGCACTCCACATGTCCATCGATGGATAGAAGGATAAACAAAATGTGGTAGATACACACAACGGATTATTGTTCAGCCTTAAAAAGGAAGGAAACCCTATCACATGCTATAACCTGGAGGAACCTGGGGGACATGTGAAATGAAATAAACAAGTTACAGAAAGGCAAGTACTGTATAATTCCATATGTATGTGGTATTAAAAGTAGTCATATTCATAGAAACAGGAAGTAGAATGGTGGTTACCAAGGCCTGGGGGACAGGGGAACACCAGAGTTGTTTAATGGGTATAAGTTTCAGATTTGCAAGATGAAAAAGTTCTAGACATCTGTTTAACACTATGGAACTGTACACTTAAAAATGGTTAAGATGGTAAGTTTTACGTTATGTGTTTTTTACCATTATTTTTTTAAAAAGTACCCCCCCCCCCAAATGACTTCCATCCTTACTATGTTGCTGGGAACCCACAGACATTCTGCTGAACATCTGTAGATAGGATTTTTTTTTTTTTTTTTTTTACTGTATTTTGCTTAAAATCATTTCTTCTTAACACAGCTTGGCTCTTTTTCCTTTAAAAAAAAATTATTGAAGTAACAAATGCAGAAATTTATACAACTTATAAATGAACTAGAGGCCTGGTACACGAATTCATGCATGGGTTGGGTCCCTCTGGGCGGCCTGCAAGGATTGGGCCGAAACCCGCAGTTCAGCGCCGCCTGCAGCTCCTACCTGCTGCTCCACTCATCCTGGCCCCACTGTGCCTGCTGCAGGCTCACGCCCAATCAGTCCCGATCCGGAGAGGCTCGCGCTGCTATAGCAGCACTCGCCAGCCATGAGCCCTGCGTCTAGTGCCCTCCCAAGGGGAGTGGAATACGGAATCAGGCTGAAACCAGCTCTCCGATATCCCCCGAGGGGTCCCGGATTGCGAGAGGGTGCAGGCCAGGGTGAGGGACCCCACCGGTGCACGATCAGGCTGGGGAGGAACCATGGGAAGGCTCCAGTGCATGTTCGGCTCATCTCAGTCCTGATCGGCTGGACCCCAGCAGCAAGCTAACCTACCAGTTGGAGCATCTGTCCCCTGGTGGTCAGTGCACATCATAGCAACTGGTCGACCAGTTTACTGTCTGCCCCCTGGTGGTCAGTGCACGTTATAGCAAGTGGCTGAGCAGCCTTAGCATATCATTAGCATATTACACTTTGATTGGTTGTTCAGTTGTTCTGCCTTTCGGTCTATTTGCATATTACCCTTTTATTATATAGGATTCTCACAGAGCTCAATGGATTTTCCAAACACCCACCTCAAGAAACAGATTATTACCAGTAACCCAGAGAGTTTTCATGTTCCAACCCAATTACCATACTTCCCCCAATCCTTCAGGCCCCATAATGAGCAACCATTGTTCTTCTGGCTTCTGACCCCATAGGTTGGTTTTGTCAGAGCAGTTTGGTTCTGGTTCTGACCATTTCTCATTCACTCTTGTGACAAAATCAGAGTACCCATTAAATAGAGCAAGTCAGGAAGCTATGGTCACGGGTCAAATCCAGCCCACTGCCTGTTTTTATAAGTCAAGCATTATTGGGACATAGACATGCTCATTTATTTACATATTTTCTATGGCTGCTTTTGAGCTATGTTTACAGAGCTGAATAGTGGCGACAGAGACCATATGTAGCCCACAATGACTACTCACTAACTGGGCCTTGGAGGAAATGTTTGCCAATGCCTGAGATGCAATTTTCAGGATAGATTGGTCAGCTGTCCCAAGGCTCCCTAGGGAAAGATGTTTACATTCCTCTGTGCAAGCCAAGCGAGTGACCATCACTAATCCCACTGGTAGTTAACTATCGTTCTGGTGGCGTCAGTCTACAATTGAGGCTAAAGTTTGAAGCGAAGGTAGCTGTGGAGCCTGAGCTACTGAGAATGCCCTCCCTAGCTGCCCTTACCCAGTGAAGGGGCAGTGCTGCGTCTTATCCTCTAGCATCAGTTGCTATTCCCTTAGAGCTTGCTCTCACTTCTTACACCTAAGCTTGAACATGTCCTGGAGAGTGGACAAGAAAGAAGAGTACTGCCCCACAATGGAGCTGTTCTATTTTTATGAGCTTCCAGTCATGCAGTCCAGAGTAGGATATGGCCCGGGAGTTGGATTTGAGGGTGCATACCAGTGGCAGTTCTGCTTACAGATCAGCCAACATTGCATTCCTTTCAGGAGCTCTGTCATTCTGTTTCTGAGGAAGTATAATTTTGCTTCTTTGCCAGCAGCTGCACAGACATATTTTCCACATTACTCAAGCTTCTGCTAGTGGCCACCTGGATGTGACAGAAAGAGTCAAGCCTAAACCGAATTAAAAGTTATCAGTCATCTTAATTCATTTTCAGCAAATTAAAAATTATACACAGTATATTTCATTTCATCTTTTAAAAAAACAAGGATTTTTTTTCCACACTCTTGAATATTTCTGTTTAGAACATAAATAGATGAGCAGTGCTGATAATGTTCCTTTGCAGTGCTCTGCACGTGGCTGCCTATTTTGGCCTATTTATGTTAACAATGAACTTGAGTGAAGCTAATGAGAAGGTTATTTTAGGGCCCTGGAAACCACAGTAAAGGAAAATGACAGTTCCCGCAGAATCATAGTGTGACTGAAATAGAAAGGTGGTGACTGGGCTCTCTCTGTGGAAGCAGGAAAAGCAGGCTTGAGAGGACTGATGATACTGCTTTGAAGCATTTGGTATGTGCTTATTAGCATGTCCAATCTTTCTCTGAGCAAGTTTTCTGGCTGCTGTGGAGACACAGAACAAAAGATTCCATTGTAAAATGACTCAAAGTGATGGAGGTTTCTGATGCATCCTGTCTGCGTTCCCCCTGTAACACTCCTCAGTGCGGTGGACTTCAAACATGTCAGGAGCCAGGAGAAGGACACACGGTGAGGGTGACCGGTGCATCACACTTAAGCAAGGTTTGCTCCAAGAAGCTGTTGAGTGACAGGACATTGCAGTGAGAGTAAAAGCCTACCTAGCCTCCCAGTCCAGTCTCTGCCAGGGATCATAGAGCTGCTAGTCTGTGGGAGCTAGTCTGGTGAGGCTTCCAATCTGGTATTTAATGTCTCCAGTGAATATGGGTCAAGGTGAATAGATCCCTTTAAAAGCTCTCCTGGCCCAAACTTTGTGAAAACCCAAAGGAAGCTCTGACCCAGATCTCCCAGTGCCTCTGTTAACCATCATCCCTTCTTACCTAGGAGAGTCCTAAGTCTTTGAAAGAGCCAGTTTTCTCCCATCACAAAGTATCCCCTTTGCAGATGGTTATACAGCATGAGCTTATCTTACTTATTTTAATGTCACTGGCAGGAACTGCTGCTAGTTGGTCTCTGACTCTGACCACCTCTCCAGCACATTTCTTTTCTTTTCTTTTTTAATATATTTATATTGATTTCAGAGAAGAAGGGAAGAGAGAGATAGAAACTTCAATGATGAGAGAGAATCATTGATTGGCTGCCTCCTACATGCCCCACACTGGAGATTGAACCCACAACCTGGGCATGTACCCTGACCTCCTGGTTCATAGGTCGACGCTCAACCACTGAGCCACGCTGGCTGGGCTCCAGCATATTTCTCTGTGTGTGTCAGTTTGTCCTGTCATTCCCATGTCCAGTTTCTCACCTATTGTCTCACCTATTGTCTTAGCTGTTGGTGAGAATTGAAGTCAGGAAATATCTTCACAATTCTGAAAATAAGAACTTATCCATCACAGATGACAGTCATTTTTTGCTGTGAGATGGTTGACATTTTGTTTTTGTGATTAAAATGTATAGCATCCAGGCTCTTCTTAGCAATATTTCTTTCAATTAGATGCCCAGATTAATGATTTTTAATTCCACATATCCTTTGTTAAATTCTTTTAAATTTTATTATAGACCATATTTCTTTTCAAAGAAGGTTAATTTGAGAAATGAGAAAGATTCTTTTGACAGTTTTTGAGTTAACGTGATTATCCTGTATAATAAAAGGCTAATATGCAAATAGACCGAACAACCAGTTGTTATGACGTATGCCGACCACCAGGGGGCACGCATGGAACATGGTGGATGTTGGCAGCAGGTGGCATAGCGCTACATGGTGGGCATCGGCTGTGGCAGGATGGTAGAATAGGTGAGCAGGGGCGCCAGACCAAGGTGGGGCACCAGTCGCTGTCATCGGGGTGAACCTCTGGTGGTTACTGAAAATTCTTTGTTCCTGCATGCTGTGGTCCCGCCCAGCGCTTGCACTTGCTGCTGGCACCAGCCCTGCTCGCACCTGCTGTTGGTGCTGTCCGCAGGTGCAAGCAGTGGCTGCTGGCCCTGATTGACCCGAGGGCTTCTCCACCTCCCCCTGCTCCTAAGAGGCTATCAGGGCCGGCAGCCACCGCTTGTACCCGCTGCCAGTGACGGCCCCGCTTGCATCCGCTGCCGGCACCGACCCCAAAAGCTCTGCGCCGTCAGTGGGTGTGAATAGGGCCAGCGGTAGCGGCTGGACCAGGGGCCTCGGTGGGAGGGGCCGGGCAGGGGTGCGGAGGATGGGCCAAGACCCACCCCTGTGCCCACCGCAGCCTCATGGCCCACATTTCCTTTAAAGGTGCACGAATTCGTGCACTGGGCCCCTAGTATTTTACAATTTTCTAAAAACATCTCCAGTGTATTATATCTCAGCTAGCTATTTAGTAAATGTAATGGGTTTTTAAAACTTAATAACAAAAGCAGCTGTGCTTTTACTCTAAAACAGCGGTTCTCAACCTGTGGGTCACGACCCCTTTGGGGGTCGAACGACCCTTTCACAGGGGTCACCTAAGACCATCAGAAAACACATATATAATTACATATTGTTTTGTGATTAAACGCTATGCTTTGATTATGTTCAATTTGTAACAATGAAAATTCATCCTGCATATCAGATATTTACATTATGATTCATAACAGTAGCAAAATTACAGTTATGAAGTAGCAACGAAAATAATTTTATGGTTGGGGGTCACCACAACATGAAGAACTGTATTAAAGGGTCGCAGCATTAGGAAGGTTGAGAACCACTGCTCTAAAATATCCTTATAAATAACTACCTAGCTAGGATGAGTTATCTATGTCAAGCCAAATAGTAAAAGAATCCCGCTATACTTTACCTTGAATAACTTTCCACTTGAAAGTATCCTATGTGGAAAAAAAAAGCAGCTAAAAGTTTTTTGTGCTGATAAATTTAGGGTATTGTTTATAAGTCAGCTTTAATTTAAAATTTCATGCAGTGCTCTCAGAAATGTACTTTTCATTTCATAACTTTAAGAGTTTTCTTTTATTAGACAATGGTGAACTTTATCAGTGACATGTGGAAATTACCAACTTTGAGAGCTCAGGTATTTGCGTAATTGATGTGCAAAAGTAACTTTAAATTGCTTTTTGTTACACTGCAACTTAGAATAAATTTTCATAATTCATATTAATCATATCATATATGTCAGATACATAAATGGTTTAATTCATTTTCTTAGTTATGATATTCAGTGTGATTCAGAGTGAATTCTGAATACTTAAGTATTATTAGTGTGTCATATTCCTCCTTCCCCTCAGCAGTACTGAATTTAATAAGTGAATAATTGAGAAGATGCTTCATTTGGCTGTGTTTAAACAGATCACTCTATCCTTTTTATTGCCATTGGCATAGAACAATTAATTCTGAGTTGGCAATCTAGGAATGTGAAAGGAAAAAATGAGCCTCCAAGAAAAATTGATCATTAATATACCTATTTAGAAGGTCAGTTGGGCCAGATAAAGACAGGGCAGATTTCGCTTCACTATATTCTCTTATCGTTATTGGCCTGAACTTGAGGTACGTTAACAGCAGGTTGAAACTAAACGTTTCACTTATGGTCAAGAAAGTAGCCGTTCCAAATCCCCTGTTATCACAGGTACTCTTGCAGTTCAGGAAATTAAATCATATGCTGAAGGTGTTTATGTTGTCTCATAACCATAATTATGAGTTTGATTGAGCTCCCATAGGGTCTCAGAAGCTGTCATGCATTACTGTGGAGTTGCCAGGATTGATTGGAGATACTACTGAAAACGCAACTTTAAAAAGAAGAAAAGAAAAAAAAAGGAAAGAGTTCCAGCCCATTAACCTTTCCCCATCCTGTCCTAAGAGCTGTTTCTGTTTTGTTTCTATGCCACAAACCCATCTATTCTCATTGAGCATTTAATGTTGCCATTGCTCAGCCTAATTTCATCACATAATTTTGCACACATAATTGATACTTTATATAATTTAAATGGAGTTTAATTCTGTATTTCTGACCTGTTTTTATGAAGGTTTACTTCAATCAGCATTATTTTTACAACTTAGTTATACTGACTATAAGTCATGCCTAGGTTTTCATTTTAACGCGGTGTTGCATAATGAGAAGAAAGTACAGAATTAGAAAAAACAGGTTAATTTGCAACAGCATGGATGGACACAGTGGGTATTATGCTAAGTGAAATAAACCAGACAAAGACAAATACCATATGATATCTCTTATATGAGGAATCTAAAGAACAAAGTCAACAAATAAACAAAATTGAAACAGACTTACACATACAAAAACAAACTGATGGAGGCCAGAGGGGTGGGGTGCAGTGAGTGAGGGTGAAATAAGATAATGGGATTAAAAAGTGCACATTGATAGCTTCGGAATAGTCACAGGGATGTAAGGTAAAGCATAGGGAATAGAGTACACGATATTGTACTAACTATCTGTGGTGCCAGGTGGGCACTTGAATTATCAGAGGGAACACTTTGGAACCCACATGAATGTCCATCCACTATGCTGTACACCTGAAACTAATACAAAATAGTGTTGAACACAAAAATAAAAAAATAAAGTATCAGCAGAAACCTGGAAAGAAAAAAGAAAAACAGATTATTTTCAGAAGTATTTTGGAGGGGCTACTATTGATTTTCTGTTAGGAAGGCAGTGTAGTGTAATGGTGTTAAGATCATGAGCTTTAAAGTTTGATAGACTTGGTCCAAGTCCAGGCTCTGGTGGGCCTTGGGAAATTTTTTTTATCTCTTCTGACCTTGAATTTCTTCGTAATTTGGAATAATACATCTATTTGAATAATACGTCTATTTGTTATTAAGATTAAATGGGAAGAAAAAGCCAAGTAAAGTATTTGACATACTCATAGCACATAATCAATACTTAGTATGTGTAAAATTGTTGTTATTTTTAATGATGTTGTTATTGGTATAATGATTTATGTCATTATTTGGGATTCTTTTCCTCATAATTTTGAAAATTAGGAAATACTTGAAAAAGGCTTGAAAGTATATAACACAGACCTTGACCATCATTTTCTAATAGTATTCAGATCCTTTCTAAAGATTTCCTAGGCCAGGGCTGCATTTAGATGCTTGATGTATTTGGTACATGAATCAGATTCCAGTCATCTACTGCAGATTCATTTTCTTTATAAATTGTAGAAATTAAAATAGTAATACAGGCTCGTTTTTATGACAGCAGTCTTATCCAAGATTTTGTAGTTTGTAGAACCGATCATGTCTAATATTCTCCATAAGTTCGTGGGGTTTAATAGGAAAGTACATAGACTTTTTAGAGCTTGAACATGGAGTACATTCAACCTCTCATCAAATGAGGAAACTGTAGGCAAGTTGAAGGAAGAATCAGCTAAGATTCTTTATCTTTGTGTAAGATGTAGACAAAACTGCAAAAGAAAGAACTACATAATAACCACTAAATTGTTAGCATCACTCCAAATTTTCACCAGATTTTGATAAATGAATGTAAAATAATTTTTTGAGTTGCAATCAGTGTATAGACGATCCTATGTGAATGTTTTCTCTTATTATTATCCTTTTCATTTTCATTGCTATGTAAGGTTATTCTGTTTTGACCTGCATGGTTTGCTTGGTCATGGTTTGTTGGGTATTTGAGTTATTTCCCAGTTTTTCCTCTTACAAATAGCACTGCTATGAATATCTTTCCTTTCAAGTTACTCCCCAGGTGTCTACCTCCCTACCACCAATTAATTCCTAGGGGAATAGTCTGCAAATTAATCACGGTGTACTATTATATTCTATTTACTGATAGTTAGGTTCAAAATCACTTCACAAGTAGCTTGGTATTGGAAACGCAGATACTAGAGATTTGACTAAATGTAGGTCTTGTTAGGTGGTTGCTTTTTATTAAGCAGAAAAACCTACCAGCATAGAGTGAGTTACAAAGAAGATTTTTAAGATAAAAGGAAGAAGGCAAGATGCAAGAAGACCCTGGGGAAATTAGACAGTTTCCTAATTCCTCCTGAATCTGATTTGCAGAATGTTGTTTTGTTTTCTTTGTATACACTCCAGTTTTTAAAAGTAGAGACAGGACTGTTGTAAAGATAAAATGTAGCATGTTTAGATTAATCATAAATAGGCTTCCTTCCATTAGTGTGGATGTGAGCATGTCTTGGACTTCAACATCACATAATTCTTTTGTTACAGAGATCTGCTTTCATTTCTCAGGCCTTAAATACAGATGGGAGTTTCTGTCGTTATAGCAGTCCTGCTGCCAGATACAGTTCAGGCTTCATGGGAAGAAAGTCTTGTGGCCAAATGGGTGGAGATCCATGGTGCAAAGCCATAAAGATAAAAATGGAAAGAAAAGAAAAACTATAAGGGCTTCGGGCCAGGGCTCTGTAACAAAGACAAACCTCACTATAGGCACTGCTCGTTCTGAGGGCAGGGGCTTCTTTAAAACTATGGGGAAAATGAGTCTGTTATTTTTATTTGTAGCTTAGTTTAATTTATTTTTGGCATATAGTAATTTCACAGATTAAAATTCAAATGAAAATTCTCAAACCACTAAGTTCCTCTCTTTTGAGGCAACCAGTATTACTAATTAAAGATTATCCTTCCAGAGCTATTCTGTACATATATATAAGTATATATGTATATATACATGCATGTATGTTTCTGTGCATGCACACACATGTATTCTTTTTCTCTTTTTTTTTTCTAACCAATGGTTGCATGCTAACATATTGTTCTACACTTTGCTTTTCACCCAACATTGAATCTTGGAAATTATTCCAAATCAATAGGTTTTTTATTCTTTGAAAGCACTTTTGAAATATCGTGTGTCTACATTGGGTGAAAATAATTCTTAACCCATGGATTAGGCCCAGGGAGTAGGCCTGGTACATAATAGTATCCAAGAAAAGTTTGTTGAATGAATGGGGGAGGGAGAGAAGAAGTATATTAGTTTATTAATTTAAGGTACAGATAGAAAGAGGCAGAAAGCTAAGAATTCCCTAAAATTTTGAGACTCTTGACCAAACCCTGACCCTGGGATCCAGTGAAATCTAAGGTATGATATCACAAAATGCATACCTCTTTTAGACAGGCATCAGAAGTTCTCTTTAAGGCTTCATATTAGGAGATGTCAGTAAAAAGAGATGCCTCTGGAGGTGGGGGAAGAATGGAGTTATGAGATGGCCCCTAGACTCCAGGAGTCAGCCCTATTCTGCTGTGATGGAACTCTAGGCCCTGGAATAACTGGGTTCATCTATTCTGTGCTGTCTTTCTTCCAATGCAAAACAGAGGGGTCAGAGTAGATTATTTCAATGGACCATTCTATCTCTAAGATTATGTCATTTATAATACCATCTGATTACCAATTTACATAGATATCATGTTGAAACTGCTTTCACACAAATAAAAAATAAGGTGTTCTTTCTCTAAAATAATAAAGAGCCTTATAGGTTACTAGAGGCCCAGTGCACAAATTCATGCATGGGTGGGGTCCCTCCCGGCCGATCTGGGCCAGCCGGAAGGAGGGACCATGGGAGGTTGGCCGGCTGCGGGAGGTTGGCTGTGGGAGCTCACTGACCACCAGGGAGCAGCTCCTGCATTGAGCATCTTCCCCCTGGTGGTCAGTGCGCATGATAGCTACCAGCCGGGCATCCAGTCTTCTGGTCCTAATGGTTGCTTAAGCTTTTATATATATAGACTAGAGGCCCAATGTACGAAATTCGTGCACGGGGATGAGGGGGTGTCCCTCAGCCCGGCCTGGTCCCTGGGCCTGGCCGGCGATCAGGGCCTATCGGGCTTGCCTTCCCCCAGCTGCCAGCAGCTGGCCGGGTCCCCGCCACTGCCACTGCTTGCCATCTGTGCGGCGCTGCCTGCCCTTCCCCCGCCACTGGTTGCCTTCCTCTGCAGGCGACGGGCATGGGGTGCAATCACTTGGCTGGCCTGGGCCTCCCTCTGCGGGGCAATCACTGGCCAGCCCCACACACCCGCTGTAGCTTCACTGGCTGGTGGCCTGGGCCTCCCTCTGTGGGGTGATCGATTGCAGCGCCCCCAGATTGATCGCCCTGCAGAGGGAGGCCCCGCCCACCCGCCGCAGTGCCACCAGCCGAGGGGCCTGGGCCTCCCTCCGTGGGGTGATCGTGGGGTGGTGGTGGGGCCCCCTGACCAATTGCATTGTGCCCGCCTTGGCTGGCCTGGCGCCAGTGCATGTCATAGTGTGGTCGTCTGGAACTCCATCTGAGGGTCATTCTGCTGTTTGGTCAATTTGCATATTATGCTTTTATTATTATAACTAGAGGCCTGGTGCACAAAAATTTGTGCACTCGGGTGGGGGGGAGGGGGAGTCCCTCAGCCCGGCCTGTGCTCTCTTGCAGCCTGGGACCCCTCGGGAGATAACGACCTGCTGGCTTAGGCCTGCTCCCGGGTGGCAGAGGGCAGGCCCAATCCCTAGGTGCAGCCCCTGGTCGGGCTCAGAGCAGGGCCGATTGGGGAGTTGGGGCGCCGCCCCCTGTCATGCACAGAGCAGGGCGGATCAGGAGGTTGCGATGCCACCCTCAGTCACGCTCAGGGTAGGGCTGATTGGGGGGTTGGGGCACCACCCCCTGTCACACTCAAGGCAGGGTCGATGGGGAGGTTGCGGTGCCACCCCCTGTCACGCACAGAGCAGGGCCCATCAGGGGGTTGGGGAGCTCCCCCATGTCATGCACAGAGCAGGGCCCATCAGGGGTTTGGGGAGCTCCCCCCTGTCAGGCACAGAGCAGGGCCCATCAGGGGGTTGAGGAGCTCCCCCCTGTCACTCACAGAGCAGGGCGGATCAGGGGGTTGGGGTGCCACCCTCTATCACCCACAGAGCAGAGCTGATCAGAGGGTTGGGGCGCCGCCACTGTCACACTCAGGGCAGGGCCGATGGGGAGGTTATGGCTCTACCCCATCACACACAGAGCAGGGCCCGTGGGGGGGGGGGGGTTGGGGTGCCGCCCTCTATCACCCACAGAGCAGGGCTGATCAGGGGGTTGGGGCGCCGCCACTCTCACACTCAGGGCAGGGCCGATGGGGAGGTTATGGCTCTACCCCATCACACACACAGCAGGGCCTGTGGGGTGGGGGGGTTGGGGCGCCACACCCTGTCACACACAGAGCCGCAGGGCAATCAGGAGGTTGGGGAGCTCCCCCCTATCAGGCACAGAGCAGGGCCGATCAGGGGGTTGGGGCGCCTTCCCCTGTCAGGAACAGAGCAGGGCCGATAGGGAGGTTGTGGCCCTGCCCCGTGTCACACACAGAGCTGCAGGGCAATCAGGGGGTTTGGGCGCTGTCCCCTGTCACGCTGATCCTGGTGCCGGGAGGCCTCGCTGCTCCGCTCATCCCGGTGCTGGGAGGCATATTACCCTTTTACTATATAGGATAGAGACCTGGTGCACGGGTGGGGGCCGGCTGGTTTGCCGTGAAGGGTGTCCTGGATCAGGGTGGGGGTCCCCACTGGGGTGCCTGGCCAGCCTGGGTGAGGGGATGATGGCTGTTTGCAGCTGGTCACACACCCTTCAGGGTGGGGGTCCCCACTGGGGTGCCTGGCCAGTCTAGGTGAGGGGCTGAGGGCTGTTTTCAGGCTGGGACTGAAGCTCCCAACTGCTCCTTTTTTTCTTTTTCTTTTTTATTCTGGGCCAGCTTTAGCTCTGAGGCTCCAGCTCTTAGGCATCCGCTGCTGAAAGCAGGTATCTGGTTTGTTTGGGTTCTATAATCGAAACTCTGTATCAATTCCAGCTCTGAGATCCCGGCTTGCTGAAAGCTGGTTTCTGGGGTTTTGTTTAGCTTCTATATTTGTTACAATGTTTTTTAAACTGCAGGCTCAGAGGCCGGCAAGGCAGGAGGGGAAGTTTGGTTTCCTCCGTCACTGAAGCAAGCAAGCCTCATGTTAGTTTCAATCTGCCTGGCTGCCCGCCGCCATCTTGGCAGGCAGTTAATTTGCATATCTCACTGATTAGCCAATGGGAAGGGTAGCGGTCGTATGCCAATTGCCATGTTTCTCTTTTATTAGGTAGGATTGGTAAAAATGTGAATATTAAGATTCCAAGATTACACTGTAGAAAGCAGTTTGCAATGATTATATTCCTCACAAAAACTTACTGGCCAAACTATTGAGATGGAAGCAGATGAACTGAATTCCCCACACATTGACACATTTTCAGAGAATCAATACTCTGTAGTTTTAACCTGTAAGAGTTAAAAAAATCAAATAATTATGTTAAAGTTATTCAATACTAATTATACTTGTTATAAATGATAAATAATGTATAAGACATTTAACAGATTTAACTATTAAACATATTTAGTTATTAAGATAACTAATAATTAATGTAAATCATAGTTAAGTAATTTTTTTCTTCTTTATTTTAGTTAAGTATGAGAAGGAAGCTAATAAATACTGGGACACATTTTACAAGATTCATAAGAATAAGTTTTTCAAGGACCGTAATTGGCTGCTGAGGGAATTTCCTGAAATTCTTCCACTTGATCAGAAAACTGAAGAGGAGGCAAAAGAATTATCAAGGGATTATGTAAAAACTAATGCTGCAAATTGTTTCTCAAGAAAGCACTGTCCTATTGTGCCTGAAGAAAAGAATTATTATCAGAAAAGTTCTGGTTCATCAGATGGTCACAGCAAAGCGGAATCTGATTTTGCCAACCTCCAGTCTAAAGAGCACAGAAAAGGACCCCTGAAGGCGGACCTCTTTCCTGGTAGCAAAGCCACTTTCAGAATCCTAGAGGTACTGCACTGCAGGGCCAACATGGGGCGTGGCAATCATTTTAAAATGTGCATTCCATATGACTTTATTAACTATCCAGATTTTTTTTAAGGGGAAAATGATTGTGATTTAAAAGTTTTAAAAATTTATCTGTTTTAATTTCCAACTTGAGAGCAGTTTTAAATACCAGTAAAGTTTTGGCCTTAATTTCTGTCTCTTATTGTTATTATTTATTTTCAGGTGGAACAGAAATGTGAAATATAATTTGCTAATCTGGTGTATAGGCCTTGATTTTCTACTTTAAAGAATACACATTTTCCTTCTGATTATAAAGGTAGAATATACTAATTACAGAGAATTTGCTAAAGAGTAGATAAGAGAGGGATAAGGACACATATGTAATACCTTAATCAATAAAGAAATTTAAAAAATAAAAAAAGGAGTAGATAAGAGAAATAAAATTATAATCCTCCTGTTAGCATTTTACTGACATTTTCTCCTTTTGTTTATACTGTTTTATATAGTTGAGCTATACTATAGCTGTATTTTGGGGTCTTGCTTTGTTTCTCCTTAACATTATATCATAAGCTGTTTTCCCTATCTTTAAAATTTTTCTATAAACATTTTCATAGCTACAAAATATTTTACTATATGGAGTACTATAATTCTACTTATCTTTTTTCGCACTACTAAGTATTTAAATTGTTTTCAGGTTTCTACAACAAACATCTTTGGAAATAGACTTTTCTTTATTTTCTTTTATTATCTTGGATTAGGTTTACTAGTTCATAGTTTATTAAAATGTTTAATACTCTTAAGATATATTGCCAAATTGCTTCCTAAGAAGTTGTACTAATACCAGTTCGTGGCACTGTGTGTCTATTTCATCACATCCTCATTGATTAGAATTTCTTATTTTCATGCTTTCTGCTTTCTAAGACAAAAAAATATACCTTGTTTAATTTGCATTCTTTTATTATTAAATAGGTTATATAGTTCTTCAAATGCTTAGAAGCCATTTGTACTTCTTTTGTGTTCTTTTTATTTTCTTTGCTTATTTACCTATAGGTTTTATTTGTTTGTTTGTTTTTAATGAGCCCTGCCCTTTATCATATTTATTGCAAATGGGTTTGGTTTTGTTTTTCCACAGTGTTTTGGTCATCTTTTAACTCAGTTTATTTAGGTTTTGGTGTATAAGAACTTTAAATGTTTCCATAGTTAAGTTTCTTAGTATTACTTTTGTGCTTTATTCTACTGCTTTTGAGTTTAGAAAACTCTCTTATTCCTGGAGGTCCAGTACATTTCTTCTAGTTTTGTTTTGTTTTGTTTTTTTAATTAAAAATCCAACATTGGTGAGAAAAATTCCACCTTGCTTTCATGATATTTGTTTGTTCTTTTGATTTTAGGTTGGCTGTGGTGCTGGAAATAGTGTTTTTCCAATTCTGAACACTTTGCAGTGAGTTCACTTCTATAAATTTTTATATATGTATGGGGATATTGAGAAATTCTGGGGAAATATTATCAAGTATATGCCAGTAGTGTTCTTGTTCCCATATGAAAAATGACTAAGGCAAATTTCAAAAGCAGTGCCTTGGTCTTAGAGCCTAATTTCAAGTTTACTCTGAAAAGAGTATTTCACAGTCATGGGTTGTCAACCATGCACTGAAGTATTTTTTTAAGCTTGTTTGTGTGGATGAGTAAGAAAAGAGCAAGGGAGTTGATCCTTCCACTAAGCTGTGAATTGCTCCTTGAGGATACATAGGTGTCATTTTACACACAGAGACTTGAGTTTAAAACTTATGCTTTAATCCTCATTTTATTTTGTCATGACTATCAGAGCCACTCCCAGGATAAAACCTTTGGATGTCAAATGATTGTCTCTAGACTTGTTTGGAGGTAATAGCAACTAACCTTAAGACTAAAAGAAGTGGATGATAAGGACTGAGATGTTTTCCTGGCTGGTCCTTCCCTATTCCCCACCTCACCTCCACGTTTTACTATTTCCATGACAAAGACACACCTGCCAACATTCTTTACCACCTTTTACATGTGGCTGGTCTGCCAAGTTACTTTTTTAATTTTTTTACATTTACACAATGGCTTTTCCATTCTTTTCCCATTATAAAGTCAACATAAGCACATTCCAGAACATTTCCATTAGAGGAAACGGGGCTTGGGGGTGAGGGTGGGGGTGGGCTACCCATCATCCTCATTATCCTAACATAGCTACTGACAGAATTTTTGTTGTAATTCTTTTCAATCTTTTCTCTGCATATTTTTTAAATTTAACGATGCTATTTTTTTAATTTTCATTATGAAAATGTAAAAGCATTCAGAAAAATAAAGAGTACACAATGAATCCCCACATACCCACCACCTGGATTCAACAATTATTAATATAATGCCAATATTATGACACTTTATCTTTAAATATGACATGTCCTATTATGTATTTCCAGAAAATCAGGGCATTTTCCAGTACTATTGTAAACCTAACATAATGAATAGTAATCCCCGAATAGCATCAAATCACCAGTTAAAGTGGCCAGGGAGAAGTGGTGCTGGCAGATTTGCGGTTCTGAATGGCCTTTCTCTCTCTGTACTTATTTCCTTTGTTTTCCCTTTTCCAATATCTGGGCAGAAATTTCCTGTTCTTTTATAGCACATAGCCAGGTTCCTTCACTTCAGTGATCTCCAAGCTTGTAATACACATAAATCTACGGCATTGGCAGTCGATTATGTGTTACTTTATGACTCATCTCAAGGTATTATTTAGCATGTCATTTCTTTATGTCTTCTCTCTCCAAACACTGTTTATATTCCTTGGGGGAGAGAGCATATTTTATTTACCCTAATCTGATTTTCCAGATAGCCTAACAGTACAATATAGATAGGTTGAGCTCAGTACAGATTGATTCATTAATATCTCGTATTCCCCTCTTGTTTGTTGTATTCTTCCCTTTCTGCTTCTCCCTTCGACTGATAATTGCAAGCTCTTGCTTCCTCACTCTTTGGCTCTTCTCGTCTTGTATCTTTATTTTGCCTTGTATCTACATTTTAGAAATCACTGTAGCTCAGTAATTTGAGCTAATGAATGCGTCTTTAAAAGGCAACCAGTGATTAACTTTCCATGAGACTTCTTTTTCCCCACCTAAGAAATTATGTTTTATTACTTTTTGAGAGTATAGGGTTAATGTTTTACATTTTCGGAATATTTTACTATAATTAGACCTTTGGAATTGAGAAGTCATATCATTCTCCAAGGATCGTTTATTTCTTAAGCCCCTGCCAAGAGAGTGCTTGGTGGAGTGGCAGTAGCAGTGATATTACACCTACTTGCTGGGAGAAGGGCCAGGGCAGTCAGCTGATTTCACAGAAATGCTCTGGAAAGTCAGTGAGTGGTCACAAGACCTTAACGTTGGCTGCTGATGCAGCGGGAATTCAGTCTCAGAGGTCATGCTGCCACCCTGGCAGGACACGTGGCGAACAGCCCATGCTCTCCTTTAGCAACTAGACCATTCTGTATCGTGTGGATGTTTAGTAACTACTGCCCAAAGGTAGACTGCATTCCCTTCATAATGAGCTAGACATGCCAGTGTCCAGAGAAGCATTTTGAGTTAAATGGAAATTTTTACAGAACCCTGTTAAGTTCTTAAGTTTTTAAGTTCCTGGAAGGCACAGGGAGATCTTCCTTTAAAAATATGGTAATGATAATAAATAATAGCAACAGCAGTAACTTAATAATGACTAATATTTATTAGGTGCTTACTCTGAATTAGACACCTTTCTAGAAACTGTACTTACACGAACCCATTAATCTTTACAACCACTTTAGATGCCGTATTTATCTCTGTTTTAAAGATGAGAAAACAGTTACTGAGAGATGATTTAGTACCAGTTAACTTTTCATAACCAAATTCTATTCATCCAACTTGAACTTATTTGGACAGATCTTAAACCAAGTGTCAATCCCTAGTGCCACAAAACAAATGACTGACTATGCGTGACTATAGTGTTCATCAATGGGTAGCATTTAAGAATATAATCTGAGCCTGGCTGGTGTGGTTCAGTGGTTGAATGTTGACATATGAACCAGGAGGTCACAATTTGATTCCTAGTCAGGCAGGGCACATGCCTGGGTTATGGGCTCAATCCCACTAGAAATATCATTGATATTTCTATCTCTCTCTCCCTCTCCCTTCCTCTCTGAAATCAATAAAAATATATTGAGAAAAAAAAGAATATAATCTGAGCCTGGATGATATTTGGCTAAATGCATATTTGTGTTTAGAGTCCATATTTATTTAAAAGTCCTCCTTGCTTGAAATGCTTCCTGAATCAAATTAGAAGTTCTTGTTGGCCTGTGGACTGAAGGGTCCCAGGTTAGATTCCGGTCAAGGGCACATGCCTGGGTTGTGGGCTCAATCCCCAGTGGGGGATGTGCAGGAGGCAGTCAGTCAATGATTCTCACTCATCATTGATGTTTCTATCTCTCTTTCTCTCCTTTCCTCTCTGAAATCAACAAAAATATACTTTAAAAAAAAAGTTCTAATTATGTGCTTCAAGACCCACCTGAATATCCTACCTCATACCAGTTTGGGCTGTTGGGATCAATTCTGCTTCTTATCCCTGGTGTGTGACTCCCACCTCTAAACCCTTGTACTGTTTCCCCTTCTCCCCACTTAGCAATGCTATCCTCTCCTTCAAAATGTTTAAGACTGCCCTGGCTGGCATTGATCAGTGGTTAGAGCGTCGCCAGCACACCAAAGGGTTGCAGGTTCAATCCCCAGCCCCAGTCAGGGTGCCCATGGGAGGCAACCAATCGATGAGTTTCTCTCACATTGATGTGTGTATGTCCCCCTCCCTCCCTCCCTCCTTCCCTCTCTCCCTCCTTCTCTAAAAAGCAATGGAAAAAAATATCCTAGGGTGAGGATTAACAACAGCAACAAAAATTCCTAAGACTTAAACCTCCAGAAGCCTGCCCTGGCAACACCTCTTTAGTAGTTGTATAAAACCAGTTATGTCCCCACATAGGCTATAAAATCCACAACAGCCAGGACCATTCTGATAATTAAAATTTAATGGCATACTGATCCCTTTCTGTGATTCAAACATGGACTAAGCAACATGATGCAAGGATTATTTGATCCTAGCATATGAGAGATAAGGAAGGATACTGGCCCACAGAATTCAAAGTATACAGCTGCCCATGAACAACCATGGTCCAGCCGTTGTTAAATGAATTTCAGATAAAGGCCAAATAGAACTTGTCTGAGTTCAGTGGAGGCCAATTAAAATTAGTCAAGATTTTCATGTGTCAACCTCTCCACCACACCACACCCCAGAAAAAAAACCAAAACCTAAATTTATGTGCTTTATTTACATTTTTTAAATAAACCAACTGAGTCTTGAAGAAATTAAATCAAATTCACAAGTTAATAAGTGGCAAATCCAGGATTTACACACAGGTCTATTTGATTCTAAAATCCATACTCTTCTTACACAACTTCGTTACTACTTTGTACTCTAATGCTTGGTACATATATGAGTCTCAATAAAAGTTTGACAATAACTTGAAAAGATAACTAAGAATTAATATAGTAGTGTTTTAGTCTTTAGAAATTGTATTTACAAGCTGTGTGTGTGTGTGTGTGTGTGTTTCCGCCCCTTCACGGCATCAGAGGCCCAGGAGCCAAATGAGTTGTACACACAGGAAGGGGAATGAAGCACCACTGAAGGGACACAGGGGCCTGTGTCCGGGTTGAAGGGTAGAAGTTGCCTAAGCTAATAGTAGCTATAGACCAGCGGTTCTCAACCTGTGGGTCACAACCCCTTTGGGGGTTGACCCTTTCACAGGAGTTGCCTAAGACCATTGGAAAACACATATAATTACATATTGTTTACAGTAGCAAAATTACAGTTATGAAGTAGCAACGAAAATAATTTTATGGTTGGGGGTCACCACAACATGAGGAACTGTATTAAAGGGTCGCGGCATTAGGAAAGTTGAGAACCACTGCTATAGACCGTGCGGCTAGGGGCTGATGTGAATGTTCCCCCACGTCCTGCGTGGTTCAGGGTTCAGGATCTGGAAGAGGGGCCGCACGCAAATGAAAGCGACGAGACAAGAAATAATTTGGAAATTGGGGGGCCAGGCGAGAGTCCATCCCGAGAGGATGGGCTCCCTTGTGCTCAGGCCTTGCCATCCTCATATTCAGTTTGGGATCCACCCATAGCCTTTAGGCAGGCAAGTTCCAGTAACAGACAAGACTATCTTATCAGTAAGGATTTACATGACTATCTGGTGGGGAAGTTGTTCAGCTACCATTGTCTGGACTAAACAGTAGGTGCATAGCCCTGACCTTTGCCAGGGCTCAAAGGTCACCAGCCTTCCGGGTTCCTTGTCCACACCTCTCTGCTCGTGAAGACAATGAGCGGCTTCCCACGGGCTGAGAAGAAAGAGCGCCTGTGAGGGGCAGGAGGAGGCTGAAGCAATGCTGACGGATGAGCTTGGAGGTTTTCCGTGTGAGAGTGTGGTTTGAGCGGAGGGAGGCCTTAGTAATAGCCTTAAAACCAGGACAGGAATATGAAATGAACCCTGTAATTAATAAGTGTTTGAGACAATGTTGGTTCAGAGGCAACAGGAAGGCCACCCACCAGCCACTATTGAGAACAGTATCTACAAAGACGAAATGACAAGCCAAGTATCATCCAAAATTCTATTGAGGAAGTACTTATTAATTAGTTCAGACCTAGTTTTTTTCTTCTGCAGTCGGAGCATATCTGGATTCTAGATTTAAGTACTTCTTTCATTTTCACAGGAATGCTCCAGAGTCCTTTCTTTATTGTTGTGATTTCGCCTCTGGAGCTGTGGAGCTAGTAAAGGTATGCCTTGGGTTTTCTGTAAGGAGAGCCAGATACTAGTAAGAACCTGACTTATTTGCTGTGGAAGTGATTTGGGCCAGAGGAGGGAATGTTTCTGCATCAGATGTCATCTGTGGCCATTTTTAACTGAGCTTTTACTATTTCTGGGACTCATACCATCAACAGATGCCTAAGTTAGGACCCTAAAACAATAAAAGTTGTTTTGAATTTAACGTAGAATTGAAGGGACTGGTACACCTAGAAAGGCCAACAGCTCCTACAAGGTGGTCTTGTTCATGTCTATAAAGCCTTACACACAGTCTGGCACATAGTAGGCATTCATTAAATTAAAAAAAAAAATGGGGGGAGGGGCTTGTCTGAAAAGGCATATAATGCAAATCTAAAACATCCGAGGAGGTAAGGAAAACAGTGGGGAACCTGGGCTTATTTGACCAGCCCCCAAATGCTAGTGAACGTATCCTTAGCAAGAAGAGGCAATGTTAGGAAATGGAAAAGGAAAGGAAATTCTACAAACAAAAATGTTTAGTAAACACACGGAACCTAATTTCTGATAATAGGAGTAATAATTATTCATTGTAGACATTTTCTAAAATATTGAAAAGCCTGAAGTGCACTTACAATTACACTTCCTAGAACCCTAGGATAAATCAGTGTTATTAATATTTTTGTATGTATCCTTGTACCGTTGTTTCTGTAGGTGAATTGTGTGTGAGTGAGTGTGTGTGAGTGTGTGTGAGTGTGTGTGTGTGTGTGTGTGAGTGTGTGTGTGTATGTGAGAGAGTGTGTGAGTGTGTGTGTGTGTGTGTGTGTGAGTGTGTGTGTGTATGTGAGAGAGAGTGTGTGAGTGTGTGTGTGTGTGTGTGTGAGTGTGTGTGTGTGTGAGTGTGTGTGTGTGTGTATGTGAGAGAGAGAGTGTGTGTGTGCTCTAATGCAACCTTTTTAATACAGCTCATGGAGGCCTGCACAAGCAATGGGGGAGAGCTGAGGAGCAGCCCTGTGCCTCTGAAATAGCCCTGGGGAGTCTTCCAGCAACACTGCCTACGGACTCAGAGGACTGCCCCACCCCACTTTTAAAATTAAAGAGCAGCCCTGACCGGTTTGGCTCAGTGGATAGAGCGTCGGCCTGCGGACTGAAGGGTCCCAGGTTCGATTCCAGTCAAGGGCATGTACCTTGGTTGCGGGCACATCCCCAGTGGGGGGTGTGCAGGAGGCAGCTGATCAATGTTTCTAACTCTCTATCCCTCTCCCTCCCTCTCTGTAAAAAAAAAAAAAAAAGCCAATAAAACTAAAGAGGGATTGCAAAGAATATTATCAACTACAAGTGGTAGACTTAATTTTTATGGCTGCTTTTGAAATAAAATGCTGAATCAGAAATAAAATGCATCCGAATGTATAGAGAAAGGCACTAGGGAGAAGTAAAAACGTTGACCTTTTTACTTTAAGAAAAATACCGTAAGTCTGCTAACTACTTCCCCCCCCTCTTTTTGTTTCTTTATCCTGACAGTCGCACCCATCCTACAGAGCAGCCCAGTGCTGTGCCTTTGTTCACGATGTGTGTGACGATGGCCTGCCCTACCCGTTCCCGGATGGGATCCTGGATGTCATCCTCCTTGTCTTTGTGCTCTCTTCCATTCATCCTGACAGGTGAGTGAAGCGCAAAGGGTGAAGCGCATGTGGAAAGCCCCTTTAGCAGTAGCAGTTTTTAGAACTATCAAAGCAAAAACGACAATTCTTGCATTTCTTATTTAGTGAACTACCTTATGTATAATATGCAGCCTTTTAAATGCAGTTTTCCCTTTCTTCACACTTTTAGAAAGAAACTGGTCAGACTGCTTCATAAGTGAGCTTTCCGTCACTGTCAGAATGAAGGGTGTACACGCTGGCAAGACACATACCTATTAAAAGTGACAGTGCTTCAAGGAAATTACAAATTCAGAGCAGCCTAATAGACTCCCAGGAGGGAAATGGTACTTGGTGATCAGAAACAAACATCTCTGATTTAGCATCTTTCTGAACATTCGTGAAGAGGTGGGCTGTGAATCTATTTGGCTTCACACAGGTCTGTCCAGAGGCTTTAAAAATTTTGTTTTAAAGAAGCCCACTAGGGAGGAAAAAAAAAGAAGAAGAAGAAGAAGGCGGCCACTAGGGAATTAGGGGTTGTCAAGATTGTCAAGATCTGCCAGATTAACCTTGGACCTTTATAATCTAAGGTTGGCCTAGTGACATTATTTAAATATTTATGACTTAATTTTTTTGTTCACACGTGATGTTTTGTTGGTGGTGGGTTTTTTTTGTTAATCCTCACCTGAGGATATTTTTCCATTGATCTTTAGAGAGAGAGAGAGAGAGAGAGAGAGAGAGAGAGAGAGAGAGAAACATTGATGTAAGAGAGACACATCAATTGATTGCTTCTCACACACACCCTGACCAGGACAAAGGATTGAGCCTGCAACCAAGGTATGTGCCCTTGACTGGAATCAAACCTGAGACTCTTCAGTCTGTGGGCTGATGCTCTATCCACTGAGCAAAACCGGATAGGACCACACACAATGTTTTCCAGAGAAGAAGCGTAGAGCTATTACCAGCAATTAAAGTGATCACTTTTCTTTTAAAATTCTGCCCTTTGTATATATTCAGGCACATGTGTGGTTTCAGGGGTTGTGCCTTCATAAGGTTTCTTAAACGTGGGCTTTCTGCTGTGGTAGCAGACTCCTCCAGGAAGGCGCCTCTGAGGCAGGTACAGGCTTGGCATCAGACACGTTTTGTTTGATGAGTGTGACCCTCTCCCAAAGAGGCTGTGTTGCTATGTGCTTCTCTCTTTGCAACTACAAGGTCACTAGGACCCTTTACAGTCCTGTTACTTCTCGTTCAGAGATGGGCACTTGGATTACTTTGTGGAAAAACAAATTAGATTTCCAAATAAATCTGAATGAAATATATATTTGCACTTAGTGAGATTCAGCAGGTTCCATTAAGCTCCTTTTTCCCTCCAGGTTTCTGTAACCTAGTTCTTCCTGCTAATCTGTTTAGACTATTGGCATTTATTCAGGTACTAGTAGAAAGATGTCATCTACATGTTTTGTTTCATAGTTAAAAGGAAGAATAGTCGAAAGGATGGAGTAGGTGGATAGAGAACAAGATTTTCTATTTGACACCCATAACAGGAAATGTTTAAATTCCAAATAAGACCACAAAAGGACTATTTGAAATTAGTGTAGATGATGTATTTTCTCGTGATTTGAATAGAATGTTAAAGAGAAGGGAAAGCAGATGTCTTGGGAAGATTACTTTTATTGTACAGTATGTTTATTCTATTTATTTATTATAGAATAAATTCAGATGTATCACGTCAGTAGCCACTTTCTTATTTACATGGAAATGATCTAAAAATAAGGTGAATGAGTAGAAAGAGGGTCATAGTAAATGAAAAGGCAAGACAATATTTTTAGGGTCATTTAGGATGGTGGTAGTCGATTCAGTCCCAGGAAAGTTCTAGAAAAGTATTCTTGCCAGCCTGGAAAATCCATGCACAAATGAACAGCAAGTGGGTCAGCTAGACCTTGAGTCTGGGGGTCCCAGCTTAAATGGAAGGCTATAAAAGAAGAGCTAGCTGTCCTTGTCATTAAAATGAAAGTATGTTTACCACAGACTCAAGCATAGAGTAGGCAGGCAATACTCATATTTAAAAACCTCTTCTTTTCCTTCTCTTCTTCCTTCACCCAGAGGATAGCAGAGTTGGCGCAAGTAGGGTAAAGGAAGAAAAGGGGCTTTCTCCCTCTCGTCTTGTCCATCTCACCGCCAGCCACTCCCCCCTGCAGCTCTCATTGGCCCTGGAACTGTATTATGAGCCAAGACGGGGTGATCAAGAAATGAGCTACCGCCCATTGCCTTTACCCACAACCCCCGACATGAAAGGATAGTTGGGAAGAAAAGATTTGCAGACGGAAGTGGCTACATTTTGAAGTACAGTTGACCCTTGAACGAGACAGGGATTAGGGGTGCTGTCCCCTTGCGCAGTTGAAAATCTGCATATAACTTTTGACTCCCTAAAAACTTAACTACTAATAGCCTGCTGTTGACCAGAAACCTTAACAATAACATAAACAGTCAATTAACATACCTTCTGGATTTTATAGGCATTATATACTGTATTCTTACAATAAAGTAAGCTGGTAAAAAGAAAATATTGTTAAGAAAATCATAAGAAAGGAAAAATACATTTACAGTACTGTGCTGTCTTTATTGATACCGTAATTTTATGTCATCTGTTTATAAGCTAGATTGTCTGTTGGTCCTACATCAGTATTATTTTACATGATACAAAACACTGTAGATGTTATAGCACTAACAGTAGACATCAAAAATGAGAAGATATTGTGAAAAAGAAATTCATACTTATTTACAGGTATAATGATTCATACATTGATAATGGGGAAGAAGCAATGTAATCACTTTATGGCAGGATAAGGTAATCAATATGATTGCTTCACAGGAGTAAGGGAAATCTCCAAAAAAGTTTCCAATATGTTTATTGGAAACAGTCCATGTATAAATGGACCTGCACTAGTCAAACCCATGCTGCTCAGGAGTCAACTGTACTTGGCTCTTTGTTTTTCTGCGTTTTTATTTCATGCTTGCTTTAGTAATAATTGCAAAAGGAGACTTTTCTCTGTACGTAAAACATATCCTGAAAGTGAGTTATTTTAAGGTTTAGATATAGTCATATTTAATTGCCAAAGCCTAAGAATATAAGCACAGTGTGGGGGGAAAAAAACCTGTAATAAAATAAACAAGGAAAAATACTTTTCTTTTTCCCTTTTGTGTACTTATGTTCCAGTTTTTTAAAAGAGCTTTTGATCTAAGCATGCCACCTCTTTCTGTTATATTTCTCTTTTGTTTTCATAGTTATTTTTGTGTTCTCACTTCCTTTCGTGTATCTGCTTCCTTCATAACCTGGCACAGCTTTTCACCCCATTATTCCACTGAACAGTGTCTTAATTGGAAAGAATGTACAGATGATCTGATCCCAAGCCCTCACTTTTAAAACAAGAACATCTCAGAAGCTTTAAGTAGCGTGGATAAAGTATGGATTAGCACACCAGCTACAATTTACCACTCTCTGTCCAGGGCAGATATTTGTCACTGATTTTGTACTCTGATCATCATTCCCAATGAGCCCTGAGTTTTTCTCAATAGAGCTCTGTAGGCAGCCAATGTCAAACACTGGGCATTAATATAAGATCTGAAATCTTTGCCATCTCTCACCCATATTTACACATAAGTCCAAGAACACTTTACCAAAAACATTAAGTCAAGAACAGTAACAAGGGGTCGTATTTGATGGGGAACAAGGTGAGTAGAATAAATAATAAAAGAAAGAAAGTAAAGGCTTCCCAGTATTAAGCCGGGACTTGCAGCGTGAACAGAATTTAAATAGGCAGAGAGCAAGGAGAGAATTCTTTAAGGGGAAACCACATAAACAAAGAAAGGCATGGACTGCTCAGAGCCAAGCATGTACAGTTTGGCTGGAGTTGATGCTTCAGATTAGGAAGTAGTGGGAAAGAGACAGGAAAAATTAATTG
Organism: Myotis daubentonii; assembly: GCF_963259705.1. Classification (NCBI taxonomy): domain Eukaryota; kingdom Metazoa; phylum Chordata; class Mammalia; order Chiroptera; family Vespertilionidae; genus Myotis; species Myotis daubentonii. Next base: position 46,913,641 of record NC_081846.1, read on the forward strand.
AGCAAAGCAATGATTTCACAAAACCATCATTTTAAGCAGAATAAGTCATTAATAATATGCAGGAATTGTTGACAGGGAGAATAATAAAACAGATTAGGAAGCTATTCTGTTTCTAGGCCTAAAGAGGTAGCAGTTTGTACCAAGGGAGTTCTAATGGGAAACAAAAGAGAAAAATATCAACGATGTCATTAAAAAAAGAAGAAGTAGAAGATAGAACTCTATAACCAAATTTGGAGAGGATAGTGGAGAAGAGAGACCTGGAAGGGTTAATGATATCCTGAGGTGTGACACTTCGGTGAATGTCGGTACCTTTGAACTAAATAAAGAAGCCAGGATGAAAGGAGCTACTTTGGAGGAAAGGTGATCTCCGTTTAGATATGCACAATTTGGGATTGCTCTGGCTTATTTTTTATCTTGCAAGAAAAATAGATTGACATCCGTTTCTGTCTGCCTTGGACCTACTTTAATTTGCTGTAATTATCAGAAAATATCTCTGTGGTTTGGTAGTTGAGCTTTGACTTCATCCATCAAGCTCTGGTCGTTTGGGTGATTTCTTGATACTCTAGGCCTTTTGAATCTGATAATTTAGCAAGTTGGTGTCCTTTTTTCTTTCTATACAAAATATTTTTTGTCTTTGTTGCCCTTATTTTTGTGGTTTAGGTTTCTTGGGCCTTATCGAACTTTTCTTATTTTATCTTTAAGAAATTAAAATTTGGTATATGAAAGATTTCTGCAAACCGTATCTTGCTTTGTTTTCAAAGGATGCAAGGTGTTGTAAACCGATTGTCCAAGTTACTGAAACCTGGGGGGATGCTGTTATTTCGGGACTATGGAAGATATGATAAGACTCAGCTTCGTTTCAAAAGGGGTAATAGTATATTCAGTCTCAGATTATTTTCACTTGTTTCAAAGAATGCCTCATTTATATTTCATGTCAAGATTTTTTTTTTAAAGAAATACTAAGTTTCTCTTCTCATAATTTTTTTTTTCAGGGCACTGTTTATCTGAAAATTTTTATGTTCGAGGAGATGGTACCCGGGCATATTTCTTTACAAAAGGTATACTTATCTATAAGAATAAATAATTAGCTGTAAAAAATATTTTTGGTTATTGTTTACAGAGAGAAAATTCAGAAGCTCTAAAAAGGAGGCTTTGCCCTGACCGGTTTGGCTCAGTGGATAGAGCGTCGGCCTGCAGACTGAAAGGTCCCAGGTTCGATTCCGGCCAAGGGCATGTACCTTGGTTGTGGGCACATCCCCAGTAGGAGGTGTGCAAGAGGCCGCTGATTGATGTTTCTCTCTCATCGATGTTTCTAACTCTCTATCCCTCTCTCTTCCTCTCTGTGAAAAATCAATAAAATATATATTTAAAAATAAAAATAAAAATAAAAATGAGGCTTTAATGCTTGATTAAACATTGGATGTCTTCACACTTTGGTGACTACTATTCTACATAACAGCTTGAAAATGGCCTTTTTGCCCTCTAATCTTTCTCCAGTGGAAACTGCTTTAAATAATCACTTGTTCCATCCTTATACCCAAATGAAGGGATAGTCTGTTCCATTTCGGAGGTACTGTTTGTCCAGATATGAAAAAACTTGATGGCAGGCCACAGCAGAGGCAGGAGTATGATTTTAAGAGTCCCTAGAAAATTACTTAGCTCTTGTCACTTTCTCATTTTAAAAAAATATTGAAAATGAATCCTGTGCTCAAGGACTTTCCCCAAACTTATGTGAATAGTATTATAAAGTGTCATTTGGGATCTCTGCAAACCAATAAAAACTCAAACAGGGGGCACCTTTCAAAATATTGAAAGCTGTCACCAATAATTCTGTACATCTATGCTTGCTGTGCTAGCCTGTTTATACTTGGTGTGTTTGGGTGAAGTGGAAGAAACCCACTTAGTTTCATGTTCCCTTCATTGTTTTGTATTGAGTATTTGTTAGTAAAAATGAAATTTAGATGGTCAATCATTTCATTTAATGTTCCATGTCTCTGACTGCCACCTCCCCCTCCCCAGTCATATGTCACACATTTGATTGCTATTTTTGTCTCACAGGGGAAGTCCACAGTATGTTCTGCAAGGCTGGGTTAGACGAGAAGCAAAATCTGATTGATCGCCGCTTACAAGTTAATAGGAAAAAACAAGTGAAAATGCACCGAGTATGGGTTCAAGGCAAATTCCAGAAACCATTACACTTGACTCAAAAAAGCTCCACATCAGCATTTGCACTCCTTTCGCATAGCTGAACTCTGTACCATGTTGAGGTGCAAACCAGAGGACCACACTATTCAAAGATTTATATAAATTTTATATTTATGAAAAGACAGAAGAAGAGAATGTATATATTCTGCTGTTTATTGTGGGCGAGCTCTTTGGTGTATTGTAAGCACGTGTAAGTGGTTTGGAAGAGTGCACCATAGCCTGTGTTTTCAAAACTTAATATGAGCAAGCTTGTTTGAATTTTGTAAGCATGCAATTTAATTACTGTCATAAGTCATGATTCTGGGAAGCCATGGCCTTTCATTTTTCAGAAGAGGAGAAAATCACCTACGCTATTTATATATTAGTCAAACACAGTTCAACTCCCTCCTGTGTTATCTGGTAGCGGACAGGCAGCTCACCTTGTTTCCAGGGAAAATCACAAGCCCAAGACAAAGGTGTGTTGTTTTTATTGTTTTGTTGTCTGTTTTCCCCAAAACTTTTTTTTTTTTTAATTCAGAGACTAATGTCTGAAAGAGAATTTCAGTTTCTCTTTCCTTTTCTAAAATTGGGGAATTATGACCCATGCTAAAATTATTTTCAGACTATTAGGTGTTCAAGTCATTTTAAGTTCTCCTTAAGACAACTATTTATATCCAAGAAAATTCTTAAATTGTAGCAATTATAAATTTATTTACCACTGTGCCTCAAAAAGGATATAAGTCAGCTTGTGTACTGCACATTAATAGAATAGAATTTCTAAGATTGGTCTTTCATTTGTTACTAGGTACTTACAGAGTTTCTAAGATTGTTTTTTTATTATTATTATTTGTTACTAAGTACTTACATTGTGCTGAATTATCTGGAATAATACAATAAATAAGACCCAGCCCTGTTTTCAGAGAGCATCAATATTATCTAGCTAGCAAAGCAAAACGTGCACATTGCAAGCCTCTAAATCAAGATTAAAGATAATATATGATCAAGTACTCAAGCAGGGAGCTTAACAGCTGGTGGACATTGATGAGGAGTCACAGAAATCTGGGAGAAATGGACAGTCTCTTCAAAGGACCACCATCGCAATAATTCAATCCCCACTATTTTTCCTTTTTTAATTTACTTAAAATTCAACTTCCTGGGAGAATTTGATTGGTCCACTTAGGTCACGGATTACCTCTTAATAGGCTGGGGCAGGGCAGCTTCATTGATGGTGCCACCAGAATATATAGAATGGAGGAAAGTTTCTCAAAGGAAAATCAAGACAATATTATTTTTTTTAATAATAGGGGAGGGATGCTGCCCAGTCACAAACAGGGTGTCACATGGTGATGGTCACAGTAGTAATAGTGGTTCTGAAAGATCTTTGTGGGAAGGAAGGGGGAAGAGTCAGGGTTCTGGAAGGGGGTCCTTGAATGTATGCTCTGAAGATGGTGAGAAAACATATTTGGTGCAGGACATTTGTGATGATGAATAGTGGAGAAAAGATAGGGAGAGGGTCACCTTATAGACAGACTAGAATGGAGGACACATCGGGGTCTAGTCCCCGGACTGGACCCATCTGAGGTTGGTTTCTTTCTGTTTTATCCTAGTCATGGCATGTTATAAATGTATCTGGAGAGATTGGTTGAGGGATCATCTAAAGAATGGAATACAGAGATGAGGAGCAAGGAAGACCACAGAAAGGTTTTTGTACACACTTGCCTTGATAGCAAGTCTTCAGAAGTACAATATCCAGGTTTGTTTAAACATGCATGTCAGTAAATGTAAAAGTTAAAATTTGCCCGAGACTCCTAATTTGGTTGTCTTTCATAATTAAAGGGTACATTTACTAGCCAAGCTAGTAATGAAAGTGTTACATACAACAAGGGAAGTTAGATAAGTTAATGTTGCTATGGGAACCCCAGCAGATCTTGTTTCTCAATTTCAAAATCATGGCCCAAAGGTGGTTTTAAAAACAACAGAAGGTGAAATTATTCTCACATTCTCACACATGTAAATTGTACTGTCTCTCTCAGTCCTAAATAGCAGATTCAAGCCTGCCTCTTGACTGGCGCGGTAAAATTCAGCTTCGTGTCTTTCTATAGTGTATTACAGCATGTAGTTAACCTTTAGAAGCTTCAAAATAACAGCAACCGAATTTGGACTGTGAGACACAAACTGTCCTCTTTTGAGCTCTGTCTAGCATAGACCTCCTATTCCACATAATGGCTCAGTAGGGCCATTTCTACCAGTGTCTTAAGTTTGTTGGTCAGTTTTCTGACCTGAATCAACCCCCTATTTTGCCTCAAAAAGGATATAAGTCGGCTTGCGTATTGCTAGAAATGTAGATTTTTGGGCAGAGGAAAAAAAAAAGAGAAAGCCCTGATTTGGAATATTGCCTATAGGTATTAACAAAATCATGAAGTGTTACAAATGTTCCTGCTTGGGTATTGATTTAAGCTATTTGCTAATTGCATGAAATTTTTATTTTTCCCTTTAGACAGAGTTTAATATTTAAAAATCCATCTTTTGAAGGAGCTAGATTTTGAGAGGTCCATTTTCTTTTCCTTTATTCCCATTTTCTTTCTAACAGAAAAAGATATGTTCTTTCATCTTCTTAGGCTACAGAAACAATGAAATATGCTATATTGAAATGCACCTTCCATTTTTTTCCATTTCTAAAAATTCACTTTTGAGCATTTTCCAAATGTAAAAATTCTCACACACGTGAAGAACTGTTTGAGAGGGTTGTGAGAAAAGCCAAGGTAACAGTTTCTATTTTTAAAAGTTTTGCATGCAGTATGACACATTTGTCAGATTGAAACACCCAGTTAATGTTGACTTCTGAGAGCTTATTTGCTGTTTGTCTCAGTTCCATATGCTTTGTCTCTAAACTATGAACGCACTGAGGGTTCTACCATTATGCAGTCTGAATTTTTGCTGCACTCTGGTTTCTATGTGACAATTCATCCATATGCAGAGAGCTGCCCTCCTGGACATCTGAACCATTTAGACCAGTGGTTCTCAACCTGTGGGTCGCGACCCCTTTGGCGGTCGAACGACCCTTTCACAGGGGTCACCTAAGACCATCCTGCATATCAGATATTTACATTACGATTCATAACAGTAGCAACATTACAGTTATGACGTAGCAATGAAAATAACTTTATGGTTGGGTCACAACATGAGGAACTGTATTTAAAGGGCCAGAAGGTTGAGAACCACTGATTTAGACGGTTAAGCTTCAGGTCGCTTATATTCTTGCCGCCAAGCCCCTATGCTGTGTTCTTATGATTTTCGGACTCGTCAAAGCCAAGATCTGAAGCCTGAATGTGTCTCGCATTGTAACTTCTAATTGGTTTTAATGTTTATGAAGCTCCTCACCAGTGCAGGTTGCTTCACTTTTGCATCGCTAATAGACCTTTCAGAACTTCTGCTCCTCCGTTTCCTGCCTCTTAGTCATCAGTAGACATGTTGGCGTGGCTATTTTCCCCCACTTGTGAAAGCGCATTGTGAATTCTAAAACCCCGAATATATGTGAGGTATTGTTATTAATAAAAGCATTTACAGTCTACCAGGCAGCCCACTGAGCACTCCAGCATCAGAAACTTTTTCAGTGGTTTTATGAGACCTTGTGAGAATGCTATGGAAAAGTATGGCCCCGCATCAGACAGGAAGTGTGGGTCCTAGTTTCTATTGAACTGCTCAGCTACCCTTAATTTATCTCTGTACTGTTTTGTTTTTTATATACGACACTTATTTACTTCATTTAACCCTCAAGCTCCTACGAATTAGCTTTACTATAACTATTTAACCGATGAGACAGGACTCTGAGATGTCAGTGATAGCCACAGTTTGTACCCCGAACTGTTTGACTCCAAACCTCTACTCTCATCAGTGCACTTTTAATTGAAAGGCTCGAATGCTGCTCAGAAAGCTGCTGGAGAAGAAAGCGAGTTTCTGAATAAAACGGGGAATTTTAACAATGGATGGGAGTTTGGATCAGATGACCTTCAAGGTTACTACAGCTCATTCTAGCTCCAGTGAGTCTATGAAATAAGTAGGTTACACTTGTCCACAGTAACAAACTGGGAAGGAAGGGAATAAAAGGAACCAGGAGGAATGACAAAGCAAAAGCCATCTATTAGTTCTTTTACGCATTCTGTATTTTTAATTCTCTTGCCTCACCCACTTCAGCCTTCAGCCTTCTACTTGGCTTCCCTCTGGGTAAGCAGAGCACCCAGTACTTGCATCCTCCTCACTTAAAGAAAAAAATTAGTCTGTACAGCCAGGGGAGGGGAAGCCTTCAGAGATTCGGCTCTAGCATACTCTAATCTATGTGACACTCTAATTCATGGAGTGTCAGTATAAAATATGAGTGAAAACATCTTTATTTAAAACATTGTCTGTACATTAATGCCAATTCAAGCATAAAATATTGAGCATTTCTTGGAATATGGTTTGAGATTTGAGAGGCACAAAGGTACCAGCAGGATAGCTTTGGTGTAGTTATAAATATGGATAGAAGTAAAGTAACAGTTTCATCTTCATTTATAATGAATCGATATTGTGGCCTCAAAGCTACAGGGAAGAATGGATGCCAAAATCTGTCCTTCGTTAACATATGCCTTAAGTGACAGGAAAGAGTGTGAAAGACAAAATGTCTTTTTCCTCTGAGCATGAATCAGCAACACGCAGTAACAAGCAAGTAATAATAGTTCTGCTGCGAGTGTCTATAGACTGCAGTGGTTCTCAACCTTGGCTGCACATTAGAATCACCTGGGAATCCTTTTAAAATCCTGATTTCTGGGCCTCATCATTAGTAATAAAGAAACAGAATTTCCGGAGGATGAGGCCCAGAAATCAGGATTTTAAAAGGATTCCCAGGTGATTCTAATGTGCAGCCAAGGTTGAGAACCACTGCTATAAAGGGTAAGAAAAACAGCATCAAACTGAAAAAGCAAGTGCACCTGCAGGAGGGCCCAGGAGGCTGCAGAGCACAGCTCTCTTGAGCACCATCCCGAAATGTTTCAGAGTACAGTGACCTCAACTCTGGCAAGCCAGGTTGGCATGAGATCGGCGGAGCATATTAAAACCTGCAGATGGTCAAAGACAGCCCACCCTCAGCTGCCTCTGCAACTCATCAGAGGCAAGCCACAAGGCACCACTACTTGTTCAAGAGTTTAAACAGCTGCTTGGATTCTCCAAAGCATGTGGTTTCACAACCACTTAACCTTTCATAAGGAGCTGCTAGAGGCAGGTGAATGCATAGACACACATTAACACTTGAGGGGAGGGAAAGTATTTTTTCCTCTATCCTTCTAAGTTCTTGGCTAAGGCCTCTGTAATAAAAAGAGAGATAGCCCAGGCTGGTGTTCAGTGGTTAGAGCATTGGCCCATGGACCAGTGGTTAGGATTAATGAGAGAGAGAGAGAGAGAGAGAGAGACCAACAGTAGGAAAACCAACAAAAGTTTAATCATGTATATACCAGTACCTCCTTATACATGGGAAAGACCCCAGGAAAACTGGGTAACTCCCCAAAATGGCCAAAGCCATCACCTTAGATGCCATCGTCAGCTAAGGACAAAAGATGCTTGGGTGGGGTGGGGAGCCAGTTGAGGGAGGTGACCAGGAAAAGCACAGTAAACAAGGGTAAGGTTGTTATGCAGATTTAAGTTCTTGCCTCCTCCACTGATAAGTTTTTAGAGATTTAGAGTCATTCTTCTTGATGCACCATTACATTTCCCTTATGCAAATGTCTCTTTAAAAAAGATAACTTCTAGTCAGTTGTCAGAGCTTTTTCTATTTGCTATTGCTTAAAAATAATCAGCCTAAAATAATCCTTATGCCAAAGAGGCATATTTTAGGGTGACAACTCCTGCTCCCCTCTATCCTATATAATAAAAGGGTAATATGCAAATTGACCCTAACAGCAGAACGACTGGGAATGACTGGTCACTATGACACACACTGACCATCAGGGGGCAGATGCTCAATGCAGGAGCTGTCCCCTGGTGGTCTGTGCGCTCCCACAGGGGGAGCTCTGCTCAGCCACAAGCCAGGCTGATGGCTGCCAGCACAGTGGTGGTGGCGGGAGCCACTCTCGCCTCCTCAGCAGCACTAAGGATGTCCGACTGCAGCTTAGGCCTGCTCCCTGCTGGTAAGTGGATATCCCCCGAGGGCTGCTGGGCTGCCAGAGGGATGTCTGACTGCCAGCTTGGGCCCGATCCCCCAGGGAGCGGGCCTAAGCCAGCAGGTGGACATCCTCCAAGGGGTCCCAGACTGCAAGAGGGCATAGGCTGGGCTGAGAGCCTGCCCTGAGCGCACAAATTTTTGTGCACCGGGCCTCTAGTATTACATAAGGAGAAAAAAGGTCAATACTTTAAGTAGGAGCAGATGGACTTCACATAGTTACAGATAGAGTCCAATTAGCTGTGCGCTTGGCCTCCCAGTGATTTGCGTCTTTATCTTTGATTTTCTCCAACAGACAGGCACTAAGTAGAGCCTGGGCTCCAGGATACATGCATTTCTATCAGCTGACACCTACCAAATTAGGGAGCCATCGATTGCCTCCCCAAAGCCCCAACCATTATGTCTCCTACCTGGGCCGATGGGGTTTGGTCCAGGAAAACCATGAGTTTTGTTATCCTTATACAAATTCTTTGGTAGTTTTCAACCCATTCCTCCTTTATGCTGCACTTCCTAGCTCATTGCAGAAAAAAAACAGAAACTAGTTTGTTTTTTCAGTTAATCTATACATATATTGATTGTTGGTTGTTTAAAAAAATATGGGGAACAGCGATCGCCCTGTGTGTCTTAAAGCCTTTTCCATTGGGGAAAAGTGCTAAAACCAAGTGACTTTCTAAAATTAATGCTGAGATACTGTTGAGTCAATTGCATTAGTTTTTTTGTTTTTTAATGTTATGTACTTAACATAAGCAACGCTATTCACTTGCTGCCTCGTTTCTCTCACCTCTTGCTTCCCAAGAGTAACTTGTCTTTCTCCCAGGGCTGTCCTGCTGAACAGAATGTTTGCCATAGAGAATGTGATAGCTCCTCATACATCTTGAGTTCACCCCACTCCCTCAGGTGGGCCGAGACAGTGGTCCCTCAAGCAGCATTTGGAACTAGCCGAAAAGCACCTGGAAGAGAATGACTGAAATTGCCAGAATCACATGCTGCATTGAAGCAAAGAAATTCGTTTCCAAGGAGAATTGCTTTTCTCATTACTCATACTTCTTCCTGCACAGCCCTCATTTATTGTAATGTATATATTCCACTTTGACCCTAGAACAATGGTTCTCAACCTTCCTAATGCCGTGACCCTCTAATACAGTTCATGTTGTGGTGACCCCCAATTTCATTGTTACAAATTGAACATAATTAAAGCATAGTGATTAATCACAAAAACAATATGTAATATATATGTGTTTTCCAATGGTCTTAGGTGACCCCTGGGAAAGGGTCGTTTGACTCCCCAAAGGGGTCACGACCCACAGGTTGAGAACCTCTGCTCTAGAAGATGTGTTTTTTTTTAATGCAAATGAAAAATGAAGTTCAGGATTCAGGAAAGTATTCTATGAATGTATGTACTCTTTTTTTTAAAATATATTTTATTGATTTTTTACAGAGAGGAAGGTAGAGGGACAGAGAGTTAGAAACATCGATGAGAGAGAAACATCCATCAGCTGCCTCCTGCACACTCCCTACTGGGGATGTGCCCGCAACCAAGGTACATGCCCTTGACTGGAATCGAACCTGGGACCCTTCAGTCCACAGGCTGACGCTCTAACTGAGCCAAACCGGTTAGGGCAGAATGTATGTACTCTTAATCCACCACTCTTCCTGGGGCCTCTTCATTTGCAGCTTTGTTTCCTAACAGAACGGTTGGGCTCTGGAGATTAGTGAAATAGAGCTGCAGTACAACCATTGGCCATGTAAGAAGCGTCCAAACCTTTAGAGATTTTTTTAGTTTATTTGAGTTTATTTGCCAGGAAGCAAATCTCAATGGATCGAGAAAAGACTTCAGAGAAAGGAAGTTTTGCACCTTATTTTATACGTCACAAGCAAAAGGGAAGACATAAGGGGGTTACATTGAAATCCATCGGTGATAGATTAGGGAGGAAGGAGAGAGCAAAGTGGGGAAATCTCCGAGATTAGATAAAAAGTAGAATGGATAGACACATACTTCTCTTACATTGGTGGGTATAGGATAGTGAACATTTACAGCACGTAGAGACAGTATGCGGGGGACAAGGTAGCGAGGAGGGGTTCCGTGGCCTGCCCTGGTGGGAGAGTGTGCCCCGAGGGGTCTGGACAAAAGGAGGTCACCCTGACATCCGAAGACACGTTATTGGAGATGCAGAAAGACCATAGACGGGTTCCATTACGGCAAAGACGACCTTTGTCAGGGAAGACCCCGGCCTAGGACATGACTGCCCACCATGGCTCACTTTTAGACGGTTTTAATTTCAGACCATCTTACGTGGTTACTTTCTGTCTCTGAGTTTGTAAGGCCACCGAGCAGGCCTCCACCCTGGGCTTGTGAGATTTAGTATGTGGCCCCTTTTTTGTCCACACCATTCTTGTTTTACTACCATTTCTTAAATGCTTTCTCTTCCTAACTCACTCTCCAGGTGCTTCTTTCTCTTGCCAAATAGTGCAGGAAATACTTTTGCAGATCTTTTGTTTACTTTAGAAAAAAATCACTTGATCCAGGCTTTCCCATTCAGGAGTGCTGCTCATTTCCTGACTGGCCTTTAGAGTTTGGCTCAGTAGCAACTTGGGGATTTGTTTCCTACAGAGTGAAAGGAGCTGGGGGCCCAGGAGCCCCATGCTGGGAGGAGAATTAAGTTCTGCTCATTCCCTGGATAAGCCAGCTGACGGTTTCCTCATAGATTCCTCCCACTCCCACCCCATTCCTCAAATTTTTAATGTTTAGTCATTTAGCTTTGACTTTTTAAAAGACATTTTAATAGGGTTGTTTCTCCCCAAGTGAATGCAGAATCTGATCATATGCACAGGGAAACGCTCAAGAATAATGAATTCCCTGTGTGCTGTTTTTCACCCACACTGCGATGCACTACACATGCAAGGCTTACTCCTACTCCCATCCCATTGCCAGGTGTCTGGCCTGGTACAGGAGGAGTTGGTACACCAAGGGAATTTGGCTTGGGCTATCTCACTTTCTAGGTCACAAGACCAGCGAGTTAATGAAATTTTGGTCATTATTCTGTTGAGCATTGTCTTATTTCATGTAAGTTTTATAAATCTTTGGTGCTTTCTTCTCTTTGGTGCATTGACATTAAATTCTAGGTATGCAACCATATCTATACTATAATTATGTTTATATATGAATATATAAGCTACTCTTGGTTCATCCTACCTTGGGCACTTTATTCATAGTTTGTTATGAGGTGCCTAACTTTCCAAAGACACAGGCTTTCTCAACCTAGAGCCTATAATTTTACATAGTAATGCATTTTTACATTAAAAGATATTTGGATTAGAAAACACTGAATGATAAAAATAGAAAACACTGACAAAATACCTGGGGTAGGTATTTTCTTTCTTTAAAGCCTTAGTCTGTAATATAAAATAATATGGCAAATAAAATACCATATTTGGGAGAGGGGAAGTACAAAGACAAAGCTGTTGGTATAGACAAGGCCCAGTTGAGGACATGGGCCGTGTCAATATGGTGACAGGAAGTGGGTCAGTCATTCCTCTAACGCTTAGACAAGCACAGACAGGCACCACTAGGAAAGACCCGCAGCAGAAGCAAGCCACACTCTGGCTTAGAGGAAGTAGGCAGTGTTCACAGGCAGACTAGCCAAATACTGCTCCAGTGACCCCAAGAAAAATACAAGGTCAGAGAAGATTGTGGCACGAGTGATCTGTAACTAACTCTTAGAGAACTGGACTGTAAGCATAAATGCTCCTGACTGGCCTAGCTCAGGAAGAGCCAAAGAAAGAGCTCTAACTAAGCCTTGGGAATGGGAGGGCTACAGAGGCCATGAGCTTTTTTGTTTACCTGAATCAGATACCACAGATGCGGCTAGTAAGACATTTTGTTCCTGATACTTTTTTTAAAATATATTTTTTATTGATTTCACAGAGGAAGGGAGAGGGAGAGAGAGAGACAGAAACATCAGTGAGAGAGAACTGACTGCCTCCTACATGCCCCACACTGGGGATTGAGCCCACAACGCAGGCATGTGCCCTGGCCCAGAATCAAACCGTGACCTCCCAGTTCATAGGTCAACACTTGATACTTTCTAGAAGAGCAAAGATTTGCCTTTATCTGATACTTCCTTTTGATTCCAGAGCTCTTGTGTTTGTTTTCTACCATGACATGTCACAAACGATGGGGCACAGCTTTAGAAGGATCACACCCAGAGAGGTGTGGGTAGAAGGGGGCATTGGCCAAGCCAGAAGATTGCCCTCATTCCCCAGCGTGGCAGAGGAAGGTCTAGCACGTATTTTTCGGAAGGGAACAGATTAAGTATCAGTATAATAGAGTCACCATGTGATCCAAGATCCACTGACCTTCTGAGAGGAAATAAAAGCAGGAGAAGGGAAGAATGCAGGCCAGAGTAACCTACCAGACAAGACCGCACAATCACTGCCATTGGATGATGTTTGAGAGAGGCCCAGTAAATAATATCCCTATATTACCCAACCAACTTCCAAACCAACTGAGAGAGACTGAGATGTCAACTGATGAAGATTAAAATGTGAGTTTAGCTCTGGCAGGTGTGGTTGTGCTTCGTTTCACGCACTGAAAGGTCACCGGTTCAATTCCCAGGTAGGGCACATGACCAGATTGTGGATTCGATCCCATTCTTGGTGCATACAGGAGGCAACTAATCAATCAATCAATGTTTCTCTCTCCCATTTATGTCTCTCCCTTGCCATTCCTCTTTTTCTAAAATTAAATATATATATATATATATATATATATATATATATATATATATATATATATATATATATAATGAGTTTACTCTCTGCTCGGCCCACATTCTCTCACTTGGAAACCCTGTGTGAGTAGCTCTCCTCCTCCACCAAAAAAATGAGTTTAATTACTGATGAAGCTGATATTGGAGAAAATGGCCAGGATGCATGGAAACAAGTGCCTTCCTAGTATCGATCCCAAGAATGAACTCACTGCTGGACAGCCACAGGACTCTACTCACGGGCGTCTGCCTTTTACAGAGTAGCTGGCTTCCACAGGAGAGTGAAGGAGGACTGTGGTAAACGTGCCTATTTCATCTCTCAATTCACTTATTAGATAAGGCGCTCCACCTCTCCCAAGAATGAGGAGGGTGGGACTAAAAAGACCAGGTGCTGTCCTTCTACGTGACAAGAAACAGGAGTGGGAATTACCTATGTCTTTTCTAAGTGCTGGGGAAAGCACACTCTACATATACCAAAGCTAGAGTGATAAGGAAAGGGGCAAAATACTTTGTCACTTGCTGAGTTGTCTGCTCAGAGGAATACTCAGTCAGTGGTTCTTCAGCATCCTATATAATAAAAGGCTAATATGCAAATTGACCAAATGGCAGAATGACTGGTTGCTATGATGCACACTGACCACCAAGGGGCAGACACTCAACGCAGGAGCTGCCCGCTGGTGGTCAGTGCGCTCCCACATGGGGAGCGCCACTAAGCCAGAAGCCGGGCTCACAGGAGTGCAGCGGCGGTGGCAGGAGCCTCTCCCGCCTCTGTGGCAGTGCTAAGGATGTCTGACTGACGTCTTAGGCCCACTCCCCACAGTGGGTGGGGGGGAGTGGGCCTAAGCTGTCAATTGGACATTCCCAGACTGCGAGAGGGTACAGGCCGGGCTGAGGAATTCCCCCCCACCCCCCGAGTGCACGATTTTCATGCACCAGGCCTCTAGTTTACCTATAAGCCTAGAGTAGCTTACCTGAAGCAATGCCTTAGTGATGGATGGAATCTGCAGAGTACGTGCTGATACCTGTACATGGTTGGAATACTGGGAGTGGCAAGCAAAATGAATTTCCAAAGTTATAACTGGTGACTTATTCTGGGAGCCCTACTATACTTAAACCTTTACTAGATTACTAAGGAAATGGCCAGGAAGTCTAGCAGCTGTGCTGAGTGCTATTCTGACATTGACTCACAAAACCAATAGTTATATCTCTAGTCCTGCTTTGCCTTCTCAAACTATCTGAGGTGAAGGAACAGTTGTTGCTTTTTGTTCTGTTTTGCCCATATCCAACCTGTCTCATACCAATACTTTTGTAAAACAAAATAAAGATGAATTACTAAGGAAAAAAATGTGCTCTGGTTCCTGGCATTGTGTTTCCTGGTCTCTGCCCTCTCCCCACCATCTCTCCTTCTTACCTCCCAGTCAGTGCATTCCAGACACCACACTAGGTTTGGGGAATGAAAAGATGGACAGGAAAAAGTAGACATAGACAATATACAAGCCCAAGATTTTTATTAGTGTCAACAGTATAAACTTACCTGGTTTCTCTACGTACCTTTCACAGACTGGGAATGAAACCGTGCCAGACCAGCACCTGCCCACAGCCCACACCTTGAGCTGCTCTGCTCTCTAGTCTAGACCACAGGGAGACTAAATATCCACATCATAGTATTTTTCCTGCTTTGCCTCCTGAACCCTGTGGTCTCTCTTCACCTTGGGGTGTACAGTGCCAGGACCTGAACCATTGCACCTAGGAAATATTTGGTCCAGATGCTCAGTGCTTTCCCCTGGGACCCTTTTCATGCAATTGACCTGGGGCTCCTGGTGGTTACTGTTCCTTGCTGGGAGCTGGTCCATCCTTGCTGTTTCAAGGGACCTGGCATATATGGCATACTGTTCTTAATATGTTTGCTCACCTTCTTGGCACTATGTGTTTTAACCAAGGTCACCCCTCTGAGAAAGGTTGTTTCCCCAGGTAGGGATTTTCCCCCTGAAGTTAAGGAGGGAATAAAAACCCTTAACTAAGTGCCAGGCGGGTAATTAATCACATTAACTACGAACAATCATGCTTAAGCTACATAATCTTTACTCCCTGGAATGGGGATAAGAAACGCCCTAACCTTTGGAATAGAGATTGATAGGATTGGAATCAACTGGTATAAATACAGATGTAACAAGACAACAGGACACAGAACCTACACACAGAACCTAGACACAGAACCTACACAGAACCTAGCCAGAACCTACACAGAACCTAGCCAGAACCTACACAGAACCTAGAGACAGAAGAACTTCGCTGGAGAGAACATGACAAAAGATCCTGGACAGAAACTGGCCACAGAACCTAGTGAGGGAACATGGCTACAGAACCTGCCTGGAGAACCTGGAGAACCTGGCTGGAGATCCTAACCAGAACTTCGCTGGAGATCCTGAACAGAACTTGGCTGGAGATCCTGGCTAGAGATCCTGGCTAGGCTGCTGGTCAACTGAATGCTGTCTCCGTGTCATTCCTTCTTCACCGACTCCGTCCACACCTTTGGGGACCCCTGGACCTGCTGGGGTTGGACCCCAGCAGTTCCTTTTATTTGTTCACTTTTAAAACTTTGCTTTTGCCCTGGTAAGGTGGCTCAGTTGGGTGGAGTGTCATCCCATACCTTAAAAGGTTGCAGGTTCGATCCCCACTCAGGGCACATACAGAAGGTTTCTCTCTCACATTGATGTTTCTCTCTCCTTTCCTCTCTCTCGAGTCAATGGAAATGTCCTCAGGTGAGAATTTAAAATAATAATAAATAAATATTTGACTTTTGTGAATATACAAATAGGTGCAAAATAGTTTCTATGCTGACTTAAAATGGAAATGGAGATAATTCTATTCTTTTGTTAAAGTCAAAACTTAATGATTTCCCCCCCCCCCAACCCCACCCCTCCACACACTGAATGGTATTTCAAAGGCTGGGTAAATGTCAAACTTAAAGAACATGGAGAACTTAGGAAAAGGCCAGAGACAGATAAAAAAATTATTAATAGTTTGTTTATAGCAGCGGTTCTCAACCTGTGGGTCACGACCATCGGAAAACACATATAGCATATCAGATATTTACATTATGATTCATAACAGTAGCAAAATTACAGTTATGAAGTAGCAACAAAAATAATTTTATGGTTGGGGGTCACCACAACATGAGGAACTGTATTTAAGGGTCGCAGCATTAGGAAAGTTGAGAACCACTGGTTTATAGGGTCATGGTTAGAGGCTGAAAAAGGTGTGTTTATTTACCTAGAAGAAGAGCATACTAGAAAATGAGAATGAAGGCTCCCAGGCAAAAACAGGTAAAAAAAGCATTCTCAGAGAAAAGATGTGGGATCCGTTTGGATATAAATCCTAGCTTTGCTTCTGCTGGTTGTGTAACCTTAAGCAAGACACTTAATATCTGAGCCTTAGTGTCCTCAAATATAAATTGGAGATGATACTGCTTACCTGGGAATTGCTGCAAGGACTACATATAATGCACATCTTGTGCAAGTCATGATGCCTGGATATGGCTGGTGCTTAATATGTGGTAATTAACATCATTACTAATAGATTTTTTTAAACAAAGGATTGTGATTAAGTCTTCATCTCTTTTGAAGAGAGAACTGGACTCGTCCTGCAGTTTAAATAAATTAGTCATAAGTATCTGTTCCTAATGCCAACCAATGGTCATTGGCATCAATTCCATGCCAACAGAATCCCCAAGTTGGGGTATGGTGAAGAAGGAAACTATTCAGTGCAAACGGTGATATCAGCATGGCTGTGAAAACAGCACCACGGTGGAACAGTTCTGGGGCCAGGTGGGTCTTGGAGCCAGGCCCCTCACCAGCTAGACAGCTCTTACATGGTCTGCTCCAGCGAGACATCTCCTTCAGTGTTTCAACTCTAGCCAAGAAAATGCAGTCTTTAGGGGAAAATGCAGTTTTCCTCATTATTTGAGCCAGAGGAGAGCTGGTTTATATAGACAGAAGTCCCGCCTCTGGTTCCTGATTGGTCTGTCCTCATACAAAGGAGGATGCCAAATCCTCACAGTTTGATTGGTCTAAAAGGTACTGTCCTGATTGGTCAGAACCGAGCCTTTCTGATTGGTCAGAGCTGCACAGCAGATGAGGGAAAACCTCAATCCTATTGGTTGAAATAGGATTCCAGGAAACCTTTATAAGGGCTGGGTTAAATGGCAGAAACAGTGTAGGAAGGCTTCTCTCTGAAGTGCAGTTTGCATGAGAGGCACTTGCGCAGAAATGGCTGCTAGGCTCTGTTTGTTTTGTTTTAATTTGAGCCCAGTTAGCCACCAGGAGCCCTTCTTAGTCCTCAGGGTTCACACTAACTATGAAGAGTTGAGTTTTCTTATTTCAGAAAGTCATTGCTGTTTCCTTGGCTTATGTTCAATTCCGTTCAAATATTTATTAAGCATCCACTATGTGCGAGAAACTGTGTCATCTCCTGGGTATCAGAAACTGTGCTGGGTACAGAATATTGGAATGAATAAGACTTAGCCTTTCTCTTTAGAAGCCTACAACTTAGAATGGATGCCCATTTGTCTGAGATATGATATCTTCTACTTAAATCTATGGCTCCAGCTGGCCAACACCATTTTGACTACCCTAGTCTATCAAACCCCATTATATCAATTGGCATCCTCATTGATAGACCCTTTTCAAAGTCTTCCATGAATATATCTAGTCATGTGCTACCCAACAAAAGCCAAACAAAGCATGTGAAACAAGTCCTCAAGGTGTAGCCCCTGGGCCACATACCCTCTGGTGTTCAAGATCACTGTTAATAATGCTGCTCATAGATCATCACCTCCTGTCACAGTATTTAGGGCTTCCACTCGCAATACCTCTCAACACCATTCAGCATCACCACAGTCCATCCAGCTGAAATGTGTTCTGAGCTGCCTTCAGGGGATCTGTAAGACTCCCCCTAATAGTGCTGCAAAGCCCCATCCCATGCACCATCAGAAGGAACCTGATCTGGCTCACCTCTTGCCACAATCATCACCTGATCCTCACATAAACTCAAAAACTAGCCTCTCTCCGACTGAGAGAAAATATTTGCAAATAATTTGATAATGGATTAGTACCCAGAATATGTAAAGAACTCCAACAACTCAACAACAACAAAAAAACCCAATTAAAAAAATGAATGAAGGACTTAAGTAGACATTTCTCCATGTACAAATGGCCGGTAAGCATATGAAAAGATGTTCAACATCACTAATCAAAGCCACAATGGGATAGCATCTTACACCCATAAGAAAGACTACTATCAAAGAGAAAAAAACAAGTGTAGGTGAGGATGTGAAGAAATTGGAACCCTTGCACACTTTTGGTGGGAATGTTAAATGGTGCAATACCTATGGAAAAACAGTATGATGGTGTGGGGGTCCAGAACGAGCCCCCCCGCCAAGATGTACCTCAGTGATATGCAGATTATTATGAGCCAAACACAATTTTAGTTCAGGCTCAAGAGCAGGCTCCTCCTACTCCCTTTACCTACCCAGAAAAATTTGAATTAGAGGCCATGCACATAAGAGATTACCAGAGATAACTTCTTTTAATCTATCTACTAATTACTGAATGTCTGCTCTCCATATCCTACAATAACCTTTTGAAACCTCTAAGACAACTTACCTCATCCCTAGCTCAGGATGTCTGATATACCTCAGTCCCCCTTTCATCTCTAACTCTGTCATGCACATGGGGTTCCTATATGAAGCAGATTTGATTTTCTCTGGTCAATCTGCTGCCTGTTAATTTGATTGTTTGGTCAGCCCAAAAGAACCAGAAGAGCAGAGGGGAAATTTTTTTTTCTTCCCCACAGAAGTCTCTCAAAAATTAAAAATAGAATTACCACATGACCCGGAAATCCCACTTCTGGATATACATCCAAAAGAATTGAAAGCAGAGACCAAAGATATTTGTATCTCCACTTCATAGCAGCATTATTTGCAATAGCCAAAAGGTGGAAGCAACCAACATGTCCATCAACAGATGAATGGTATGGACATGCAAAAAAATATGTTTAGTCTTAAAAAAGAAGGAAATTCTGACACATGCTTCAACATGAATGAACCTTGAGGGCATTATGCTAAATGAAATAAGTCAATCACAAAAGAACATATGTAATGCGATTCTACTTATTTGAGGTACTTAGAATAGTCAAATTCACAGAGACAGAAAGTAGAATGGCAGTTGCCAGGGGCTGGAGGACATGAGGAATGGGGAGTTATTGTTGAATGGGTATAGAGTTTTAATTTTGCAAGATGAAAGAATTATGTGGGTGGATGATAGTGATGGTAGCACAACAATGTTAATGAGTATACTCAATGCCATTTTGCTGTACACGGAAAATGGTCCAGATGGTAAATTTTGTTAGGTTTTTTTTTGCCCACAATTAAAAATAAATGCACACCTGACCTTCCAAAATCATGAATTGCTGTCTTCTATCTCTTTTCTGCCCTTCCTACTCACTTTCCAGACACATCACCCTCTTTCCCACCATTCCTCACTCCACCCAACCTACTTGCCCTCAGCCTAGCCCTTGGCATACACTCTCATCGCCCAGGCCTAGGAGAGAGGGCTTAAGTACAAGGGCTCCTGGGCTCCCTTCACCACAGACCCATCTCATAACTCCCCACATGGCTCATCAAAACCCTTCACCAAGCAAACCTGGAAGAAGTTCAGCCTTCCACCAGTCCTCGTGGTTGAGAGTGATGGGTAACCTTAGGTGTCACACAATGTGCTGGCAAGGACATAAAAGAAGAACCCCAGCACTCGTTGAGTACCTTAGTTTGGAATTTTAGGCATTACTTGTTTTGTTCTTTCAGCTCTCCGGTCTCCTGCCTTCCAACCAAAGTATTCATGCAACTAACAAAATAATGAACTTTTTCCTTTAAAAAAAGGGCAAGACAGAAAGTATATATGGCCTCTTTTTTAAAAAAGAAAATTTTTTTATCAATCCTCCGGAAATTCTGTTTCTTTGTTACTAATGATGAGGCCCAGAAATCAGGATTTTAACAAGATTCCCAGGTGATTCTAATGTGCAGCCAAGGTTGAGAACCCCTGTAACCGTTCCCGTTGGTGCAATGGATCTCTGCCTGTATCGGTCATTAGAAGCACCTGGGAAGCTCTTACAATGTCCCGGCACCTGGGTCCTACCGTCAGGTCCTGAGTTCAATCATCCCCAGGAGCGGCTGGCATTGGTGTGTGTTTGTCTTTTCTCCTCTTGGATATTTTGATATTTAGCCAGGGTCGAGAACCGCTGAGTTAGAGTGTGACTTCAAGGAAAATATCACAGAGAATTCCATGAATTTTGAACTGGTTTTGAGTTGCAAAAAAGCAGTCAGACTGTTAAATTTGAATAGGTGTTTTATGAGTATCAACTCGAAACTGTAGGTGATCTCTAATAAGCGATTTCTCCTTAAAAGTTGTCTTCCCGCCCATCCGGGTGTGGCTCAGCAGTTGACCTTCGCCCCAGGAACCAAGATATCACTGGTTCGATTCCCAGTCAGGGCACATGCCCGGGTTGGGGCCTCCATCCCCAGTAGGGGGCATGCAGGAGGCCCCCGGTGGATGATTCTCATCATTGATGTTTCTCTTTTCCTCTCTGAAATCAATAAAAATATATATGTTTAAAAAGTCATCTTCTCTTATTCCTTTTTTTTTTTCTTTTCTGTGTCCTCAGTTCTGAGTGTCTCCACAGCTGTCTTCTATTAGGTGGTGTCTGGGCCTGCGCACCAAACCAGTGAGAGCGCGAGGCTGCTGTCCCAGTGCCGGAGCTGGTGCTGGCCCTGCCGCTGCTGAGGCTCAGGTACCGGGCACTGCGGGGGAGCATCCATCACTCTCACTTTGGCTGCTGGTGCTATCTGGTTTGTGGGAGCTAAAAAATATAGTACTTTTCCTCCCTCTAAGTTCTAGCTGGGCTTGTAATCAATCAAATTAACAGAGACAGAGAAGCAGGAGAAAATGACATTTTAACTCGTGCACAGGGGAATTCACATAAACATGAAAATTCCAAAGATAGTGAGGTAAAATTGGGTATAGATGTCATTTTGGGTAAAGGAGAGAAGCAGTGATGGGATTGCAAAGGAAGTAGGCAATTTACAGGTAGATGAGGAAGAGCAGAACATACATGGCAGGTAAATGCTTACTTTAGGGACATAGGTGATCTAGCTCTCAGGCCCCTGCCTGGAGCCCTCCCCCCCACCCCGCCCCCTCCACCATACTCAATTCAAATTAGGCGAAGGTGGATGTCCACCCTGACGAAGGCCAAAGGTTTGTTCTGGGTCTTGTGGTTATTAAGTAACCTGCTTAAAATCAATATACCAAAGGCAGCTTCAGGTGGCGGAACTTGGTCCCCTTACATTTACAGGTTGATGCCCCCAGAGACCCACGATGCCAAAGCCACTCTGCCCAGGTGTGTTCGAGCCCAGTAGTGAGCACATGGTGGCCTTGTGGGCTTCACATAAGGCCGCCCCCACCCCCAAAGGGGAAAAGGTGAAAACTGGGACAACTTTGGTATCCCCACACCAATCTGCAAATTCCAAAATGTCTTTAGCCTCTCCTCAGTTGTTTTTGTTTTTCATCTGTCCTTTCAGAGAGCCCAGCCAGAATCTATCCTACTCGCCATGGGTGTAAGACCGAGGCCCTTTACCCGCCAGGTGGGCCTCACTCTCCCTGAAGACACGCTTCCCTTTTGCCATCACAGGTGAGCAGATGAGGGCCTCTCTGCAAGGCTTCTGTCAACATTAATAGATTCGCTCTTATTCTTCATTTCTACCCCAGAAACTAATTTTTTAGAGGGTTAAATAGATTTTTTTAAAAATCAAACAGTGTTATAAAACATTGTTTTCAAATACTTCAAAGTGAAATCAATTTAATTGATTTATCAAATCTTAATTGCGTTCCTGCTGTTACCATACCAGGAAAATGACTAGCAGCTTTCCCATTGTCATTGAAATACACATCTTTATATAAATATTTTGACATTTTTTTTGAAATGCCAAAAATAATCATGATGTGTACTATACAGTCAAGAATTAGGGCTCTTGCTTTGGCATAAAGCTTATTTCAGGTGGTGAACAGAGGCAGTTAATAATGCAGATAAGAAAGTAGAATTGGGCTAAAGTAGTCATTTTTATTGATGTGGTATATTTCAAGATAGGGTCTTAACAACTTAATTTCTCTGCAACAAATATACCCTAAATGACTATGAGTCATTTGGGGGTTGGAATTTCTGGCTCCTAATTAAAGGTGTCATTGAGCAAGTCAATCTTTTTCAAGCCTCAGAGTATTTATTTGTAAAATTAAGAAGTTGTGCCAGGCCAGTGTGGCTCAGTGGTTGAGCATCAACCTATGACCAAGAGGTCACATGCCTGGATTGCAGGCTCAATCCCCATTGAGGGGGCATGCAGGAGGCGGCTGATCAATGATTCTCTCTCATCATTGATATTTCTATTTCTCTCTGCCTCTACCTTCCTCTCTAAAATCAATATATATATATATATATATGTATGTATTTTAAAAAGAGTTGTACCACAAATAAAGTCCCTTCCAGCTCTGAAAGTCAACAATTCTATGAATTCTAAGCTAAATTATGTATTATCAAAAGGCAAAAACAGTACCTCATCCCCCCTCCCCCCCCCCCCAACTCCTGGTTTGGCCACCCTAGAAAACACAATAGAAATAAAGACAATTAAAAATAGAAAAAAATGAACTTAAAATGATGCCACCCTAACACCTCAAGTGTTTTCATTTATACTGCATTCTGGTCCTTGAACATATGTATACATAAGCAACCATAAGATAGGTAAAATTTTATATTTAGCTCACTTCGCTTGTGTGGGGTGTACAGGTCCTCCTGGCAGGAACTGGACCTTCATGGACACCGGGTAGTAGATGGAGAAGACATGAGAAGACATAGGCGTATAAGAGGTTTTATTGTGGGGGCCAACGGCCATGTAGCCATTGCTACCAAGGAGCCATTTGACAAAACAGTTCTTCAAAGTAGCTGCAGTAAACATAGGAGCCATTGTATATAGAGCAGCCCCTACGAACACAGTAGCAAACACAGGAGCCATACCAAGTAGCCACGCACCGGCTGGTCAATAACATACTTTATACTAACTCAGACAAAAGAGGCTTCTCGCCAAATAGTGACATCAGCCTTGGGTTAGAGAAGGGCGCACTCGCATAGTGCCGTAGGATTGCTGTGTCCTCGCTTTGGCGCCTGCGTATGACAAATGGGCCTAGGCAGCTTGTCCTTGAACATCCAGCGTACTCTCGACAGGGCCCCTGCACTCAAATTGGCTTGGACATCTGGCATACTCTGATTAGGGCTCCCACAGCTTGACGTTACATAACATTTTTATGTTACTGTTATCACTCATAATTATAGTTTAAACTGGAGGCCCAGTGCACGAATTCATGCACTGGTGGGGTCCAATCGGCCTGCTTCAATGGGGGCTGATCAGGGGCGGGGCCGGCCAGGGCACGGGGCCAAAGTTGTTCCAGTTGGTCCCGTCATTCTGCCATTCGGTCACTGGGCTTTTATTATATAAGATGGCTACATGATATTCCATTTCATTGATGTACTATAATTTATTTCAGAATTTCCTATATTTGGACATTTAGGTTGCTTTCAATCTACACCAATAAAAGAGAAAAATGGTAATTGGCGTACGAAGATACCCTTTTCATTGGCTAATCAGGGCTATATGCAAATTAACTGCCAACTATGATTGGCAGTTAACTGTCAACAAGATGGCGGTTAATTTGCATATGTAGGCACAATGCAGGGAGGCGAAAGGGAAAGCAGGAAGAAGCCCCCTGCCACTGACAGTGATCGGAAACCCAGGGGGGAGCTAAGAGCTGGGGGGCAGGGCAAAGGCGGCCCTGGGGCCGCCTTTGCCCTGCCCCCCAGCCATGATCGGAGAATCAGGCGCCTTTGCCGCCCTGGCCAGTGATAGCAGGAAGTAGGGGTGGAGCCAGCGATGGGAGCTGGGCACAGTCGAAGCTGGCAGTCCCGGGAACTAGGGGTCCCTTGCCTGGGCCTAAAGCAGAGCCCACGATCGCGGGGCCGCTGCAGCTGCGGGTCCCGGCTGCCCGAGCCGGACGCCTCAGCCAGAGGCATTAGGCCTGGGCAGGGGCAGAGCCTGCAACCGCGGGGAGCTGGGGGTCCCCTGCCCAGGCCTGACACCTCTGCCGGAGGCCTCAGGCCTGGTCAAGGGGCCGATCCGGTGATTGGTGATTGGAGGGTGATGAGGGTCAACTCCTCTGGCCGAGGCATCAGGCCTGGGCGGGGGGCTGAGCCGGGGATTGGGGGGATATGATGGTCCCCTTGCCCAGGCCTGAAACCTGGGTCAGAGGCGTCAGGCTTGGGCGGGGGGTGGAGCAAGCGATCAGAGGGAGATGGGGGTCCCCTGCCCAGGCATGATTCCTGGGCCAGAGGCCTCAGGCCTGGGCGGGGGCCAGAGCCAGTGATCGGGGGGAGATGGGGGTCCCCTGTCCAAGCCTGACACCTCTGGCGGAGGTGTCAGGCCTGGGCAAGGGGCCGATCAGGTGATCAGAGGGTGATGGGGGTCTACGCCTCTGGCTGAGGCATCAGGCCTGGGCAAGGGGCAGAGCCAGCAATCGGAGGGGTCTGGGGGTCCCCTGACCAGGCCTGATGCCTGGGCCAGAGGCATCAGGCCTGGGCTGGAGGCAGAACCAGTGATGGGGGGAAAAGAGGGTCCCCGGCCCAGGCCTGACACCTCTGTGGCCGATCCTGCGATTGGAGGGTGATGGGGGTCAACACCTGAGGGCTCCCAGTATGTGAGAGGGGGCAGGCTGGGCTGAGGGACACTCCCCGACCCCCACACCCAGTGCACGAATTTCGTGCACCGGGCCCCTAGTATTTGATAACAAACAGCTGCAGCAAACTTTTTATTCATATGAATCTTTTGAGTAACTTTCTAAGTCAGTCATTGTTGATTTGTATTGGCAAATGCTTTTCTGAGTTTACATTGATCTATATCAGGGGTCCTCAAACTACGGCCCGCGGGCCACATGCGGCCCGCCGGAAACATTTATCCGGCCTGCCGGGTGTTTTTGCCGCTGCTGCCTGTCCTGCTTAGCAGCCGACTCGCCCCGGGCCCGCAGTGCGCACGTGTGGAATGTCTGAGGGACAGTGAACTGGCCCCCTGTTTAAAAAGTTTGAGGACCTCTGCTCTATATTGTTGCAGTGATATCTGAGAGTGACAGTGTAACTGAAACCTCACCAAAGGTGTGGCATAAAATGATGCTCAATGTCTTAATGTGCATTTCTGTGATTACTGACAATCCTGAACATTTCTCCATGTGTGACTGCATTTCATCTTCTGTGAATTGTGTCATTGTGCCCTTTTCCATCTGTCTGGCTGTGCAACTTAACCTCTCTGTGGCTCCGTTCCTCATCTGCAAACAGGATAATAATAATGTCTATCTATAGAGTTGTAAGGATTAAATGGCTTTGTACATGTAAAGCCTATTGGATAGTACCTGACACATGGAAAACCTCAAAAATGTTAAAATTAGTAGTAGCATTGGTATTATCTACTACTAGGATATTAGTGAATTTCTTTATAATTTACATGATTTCTTTTAGTCCTTGTATAAATGTATACATATCTTTGGTTGACTTATAAGAGAGCTCTTTATGTGATGGAGATGTGACTTCTTTGGGCTGCTGGGTTTGGTAAAGCATTTTCTCCAGTTTGTTGTTTTAATTTCTGTATTGGTTTTGCATATGTATTAGCGTGCCCATGTACCCCTGAGCGTATGAGTATGTACTTTCTCACAAGACCAGAAACACAGTGTCCATGCAAAAGGGGAAGCTCATAAAAATGTTGATTGTGGACAGTGCTCAGAATGGCATGCCCAGCTCTGTCGAAGAACTGTTCAACCAAGCCATTTGGAAAAATGACAAATAAACAAAAACAAGTCATACACACACACACACACACACACACACACACACACACACATTAGAAAATAAACAATACTATGGATTTTTAAAATTTTAATATATTTTTTATTGTTGATAGTATTATAGATGTCTCCAATCCACCCTTTCCTCTCCACCCCCCACCCCTCCCGTCCCCGCTCTTTAAGCCAGAGAGATAAAAGAAAGCCAAATGTATGCCATGAAAATTTCTCTTTGAGAGAAATTCATTCTCTGTGCACAATCATCGCCTGATTCCTGGCATACTGAGATCTAACTTTGACAACTCAGTGGAAAGACAAAAAAGGTGGCATCAATAAATTGCCTGTAGGAGTGAAAGAACTCATAGAGTCCACTGCATCATGGATGGAAGAAATCCTTAGGGGGGGACTGATGCACAGCTCAGAAGGGCAAGGTTAGCAAATGTTCAGGACTGAAGTTAATCATCACACAGTGAGTGAATTGAAAGGAAAGGATAAGGAGCAATAAAAAAATAATATTATGAGTAATGGGAGGAACTGAAGAGCCCACTGCCCAGATGAGGATTGGAAACTATTTAAACTGGATAATACAGTATGTGTTTTGGCTCTGTGAAAAACAGAAGTTGAACTTTCAAGTAGTAATCAAGGACTTGGGCTCAAAGTATTTGCAAATAGTGGTGGTATGGAGAACAGATGCTGACATAATTGCCAATGGGAATCGCAATGTGATAGTTGGAGTGAGAAACCAAAAGAAACCACAGGGAATTTTTGTGGAAAGCTCGGCATTGAAAATGATTTATGGTTGATTTAAGAAGGAGACAAGGAAAATAAGGCTGCAGTGTATACCATCTGACTGCTGCAGACACAGGATGTAAACAGCCACAGCTCTCCAGCCTCCTGGAAATCAGAGCTCTGCTCGCACAGAAAGGCGCCAGAAGGTTTGCCTGAGTTAAGTGCACACTTCTTTTTCAGCATCTAAGAATAGCTACCCTCCTTTCCTTTCCAATTACTGTTTGGGTATCCTTAAAAATCCTCACCAGCTAGTAAGCACCATGGAGTTGCTGAAAGAGATCTGTAGGGTACTTCAGTACTTCCCAAGGAGGATCAGAGGAACCTCACCTAAGGCCCTCCGCCATATAGGTGACAGCTCTAATTTGTTACTGCTGTATGTGCCAAGTATTTTTATTCTAGAAGACAGCAGTTGGGGCATGCAGGAGAGCCAAGCGAGTCTTCCGAAAATACCTAACGAAGTATGCGGAGAAGGGAGATGGAGGTAGGAAAGAGGTGACAATTCCTTAGTATCACGTGTTATCTCTTTCCTTCAAAGGGCAAAGAACCAGCAGTGCCTCTCAGACAGGAAACAAAAACTTTTCTTATTGAATTTACTGTGATAACATCGGTTAATGAAAGTATGTAGGTTTCAGGGGTACAATTTTATAATACACCATCTAAGAACTTCCTGAGCTGTCCTATAGGGAGTCTGCATTTCAAAAAGGGAAAAGGCAGACATCTTTGGCTAAAGGCAGTGGGATTTTCATGTGAGACACAGGCTTGGGGATGTTGATGTTGGGCCTTCAGTTCTCAGAACCACTGGAGAAATGAGGCCCATAGGGACAAGTGATGAAAAACAACAAGAGAAGTATCTCCAAAGGGTAGGAACGACGAGTTTTAATATCTGTCCAGTGATAACACTTACTGAATAGCAAATGAAGTAGATGAGATAAGGA
This sequence comes from Myotis daubentonii, assembly GCF_963259705.1. NCBI lineage: Eukaryota > Metazoa > Chordata > Mammalia > Chiroptera > Vespertilionidae > Myotis > Myotis daubentonii. The sequence continues at coordinate 46,941,479 of NC_081846.1, forward strand.
AAGAGTAACTGGGCCCAGGAACCTGTGCCAACCAAGCCAATCAGTGGCTAGAATTACGTTAACTTAGGAAAATGGGCCCAGGTTCTCTCAACGTGTCTGTGGATAGGCATTTTCCTCACATACATATCTCACCAGCACCCCTCCCCGCCTTTATTTTCTAGTTGGGTTTCCTTAGAAAACTTCTCAAACCAGAGTCTGTGCTAAGACTGCAGAGACATATGCAAACCTGGACCAGAAGAACCAGGGACAACCAAGTCCCTAGGTGGTCAGGATGTCCCTCGTCCCTAGGTGGTCAGGATGTCCCTCTTGGATGTAGAGTCAGAGAAGAGCTCATGTAGCCTGGGCAGATGGAAAGGTGAGGATTCTTTCTGTTCTTGCGTCACCCTCTCACTCATGTTTTCTTGGCAGAATCCTAATCAACACTCAGGACCCACTCAAATGTTGCCTGTTATCTCCTCTCTCTAAATCCCACTGGTAAAGAGAGCTCCACTTCCATAGCTTCTTGTGCAGAGCACTAACTATGCATTTACTCTGTGTATTGTCTTGTAATAGTTTCCTTGTCCAACTTTATTACTGGGCCGGACAGCATCTTTCACCTCTGTCTCTCCAGCCTTGACACAGTACTGTCTAGAAAGGCCCGGACCGGTCCGGTAGCCACCAGCCACATTTGGCATTTGCCGTGTGGCTCGTTCAAGTTGAGACGTGCCGCAGGTGTAAATTACATATCCTGTTTTGATCTATGAACAAAATAATGTAAAATAGCTCATTAACAAATTTTATATTGATTACAGATTTAAATGATAGTATTTTGGATGAGTTAAAATACAGTATTAAAATTTCATCTGTTTCTTTTTATTACTAGAAAGTTTAAAATTATATATGTAACTCCCATTTTATATATATGTATATATATATATATATATACATATATATGTGTGTGTGTGTGTGTGTATGACAGAAATTGTCTAGAACAGTGATGGTGAACCTATGACACGTGAACTCATTTTTTTGGTTGATTTTCCTTTGTTAAATGACATTTAAATATATAAAATAAATATCAAAAATATAAGTCTTTGTTTTACTATGGTTGCAAATATCAAAAAATTTCTCTATGTGACATGGCACCAGAGTTAAGTTAGGGTTTTTCAAAATGCTGACACGCCGAGCTCAAAAGGTTCGCCATCCCTGGTCTAGAAGATAGTAGAGGCTTGTTCAAGTCAGGATCTTGGCAGGAAAAAAAAAAAAGATATACTCACTTTGAAGAGATGTTAATGAAAGGATAATGTACAGGTGTATGACAGGTTAAGAAATCATAAAGGAGGCTCAAACACCAAGATGAGCAACAGAGGGGAGCAGTTAACACTCAGCCTGAAAAACAAGGGGAGGGAATGATGTCCGAGAGCTGGTGAGCACAGGGGGTACCTTCACAGGGTCACGGAGCAGGAGTGCCTTTTATAACGGAGGGAGAGAACTCACCTTTGATCTGCTGTGCTCCCACAGCCGGCTGGGAACCCAAAGCCTGAGAGGCAGGGACGCTGCATGACGCAGCCTCAGGAGTCACCTCCCACCGCCCAGGGCAATAAGCAGTGCAGAGAGGAGTGGAGAAGAGATCAGAGCCAAAGGGGAGCAGAGGGTGACGAGTACCCAGCACAGAGCTCAATAATTGTGTTGAATGAATGAATGAGAGATAACTAGCCAGTGGGAGAGAATGGAGGACAGTGATACATTAATTTTCCCACCTGGGGTCTTTTTGCAGAGGTGCTTTTCCAACTGTTCTGTGACCCTAAGGGTTTATTGCCATCACGTTAGGGGTTCCACAGACACTTCTTCGTGTGTCTTATATTTCCAACTACTTAAAACACTCTGCTAAAATACAACATATGCGCCAAATGTGTTACATATCAAAATTTCAAACAAGTTGGAAACTTGAGCCTCATTATCGACTTGTGCTGCCAGGTAAATCTGGTTTTGGGCAAGCCTAAAAATAAGAGTCCTTCTGCCTCTTCTGCACTTTCATTTGAATGTCTTAAATGTCTCATTCATTAGGAAGGTCTAGGTCTGCACTGGTCTTTGATAAAAAAAAAATTCAGGTCTACACACGTCCCCTTGTATAAAATTGCACATATTAGTACACCACTGCAGCCCGTGTGCAGAGCTCAATGAAATGCCAGGCAAGGTTCAGGCATGTGTGTTTAGCACAGGTTCTCATGTCTCATCCTGTTCTATCATTTCAACCTGTTTCTGTAAACAGGATATATTCGGATGAAGGAAATGTTACAATTGCAGATATTGTTCGGAGTTCACCTTGAAATGCACTTCCGGCCATCGCGTCTCCGGTTGCCTGTTCCTTTGGCTCCCGGCAAGGTTGCGATTAGGATGCTCTCAGCTCAAATGTTTACTCCTCAGGAAGGGTTTCTCTGACCCCCTAATATCTTAGTTATCCCGTCATTTTATTGCCTTCACGGAGCTCACCATAATTTGTAATTGTTTCGTTTAATTATCTCTTTATTTTTTGTCTATTTCCTTAACAAAAATTGAAATCTTATCATTGCAGCAACTATTGAGCAAGGGTAGGAGGGCACTCTTGTGAGAGCTGTAACTATATTCATTCATCTGCACACAAGAACTGTGTGAGGGTCTTTCTACTCCCCTTCCAGAGGTCAGGACACGGAGACACAGAGGAGTTAAGTAATCTGATAAAGGTCGCATGCTGTTACATGGGAAAGCGGGGTTCACGCCCGGGGGGCCTGGCTCCAGTTCTTCTACTCTGTGGGGGCCCAGAAATACAGCAGCATGTTTGCTATTAAAGGCTTCAGATTCCAGGCCCTAAAGTGCTATGCTAACAATAATAACAGTTAATAGTTATTGATTGATTGATTGATTGATTGATTATCCTCACATGAGGATATTTTTTCCATTCCTTTTCAGGAAGAGTGGAAGGGAGGGAGGAGTAGGGAGAGAAAGAGAGAGAGACATCAACATGAGAGAGAGACATCCACTGGATGCCTTCCACACCTGCCCTGGGGCAGGGAGCAAACTCTCAACCCAGGTATGTGCCCTTGACCGAGAATTGAACCCATGACCCTTTGGTGGGTGGGCTAATGCTCTAACCACTGAGCATACAAGCCAGGGCCCAGCTCACATTTATTGAAAGCTTCCTATGGTTCTGTGTTTTATATGAATTATTATTATTATTATTATTATTATTATTATTACAGTAACTTTATGGGATAGGTACTATAGTTATCCCCTTTTTTCCAAAGGATGAAATTTAAACCTAGAGATATTAAGTACCTTTCCAAAGATCACACAGCCAAAAAAATGGAAGAATAGGAATTTGAACCTACGCTCCTAACCACGATGCTCTACGGTCTGCCTGGAATCATGACTCTGCTGTGCCACCCCTTCCCATATGTGGTTGGACATATATTTCTCACCTACAGTTTGGAAGAATATGCACTTGCTGAGCACAGCTGTGTTCTCTGGGTGGAGAGCTGGAGGCCAGGTTTATATAGATGAGTCCATCCTGAGCCGAGGTCACCAGGAAGCCTTGTGCTTATTCTAACATGTCCTTGCATCCTCTCTACATGCTGTTCTTGTTGAGCCCCCGAAACTGAGGCACTATAACATTATTATTTCCTATGGAAAATCTGGGAAACTGACAAATACATATGGACATTGAACACCACATGCCTAGATAACCAATGGGTCAAAGAAGAAATCAGAAACTACTTTGAGATGGATGAAAATGGAGACACAACATACTAAAACTTACGGGCTGCAGCTAAAGCCTCCGTGTACAGAATACATATGCATTTTATTTCTATCTTCTCCTTCACTCTATTCACTTTCTTATTTATTGAACCAATGCTTATTGAAGGCCGCCTCTGGGCCAGGCACTGTGCTGAGGTTTGGAGATTCAGGTGACCAGAACACAATCATGGGCCCCTAGGAAGATGGGCACAGAAACTGGTTACATGCTTACACACCGGGATTCCGGTTGGCACGGTCAGAAGAAAAGTGTTGCTATTTTGGTCTTTTACTATTTGATTTTGCCTTTTATTTTACTCTTGCCCAGCTTTCTTTTCCTCTCGAGGATGTCTTTTCTGTCCTTTCCCTACTTTTTGGTATTTATACAGCCCATTCCAGATGATCTTTTTTGTGGACTTTATACAATTAATGTTGGAGCCCCAACTACTAGACTCTGGATATTTAATCTTCCCCATCAGGCCCCACCTCCAGCTCAGGGAACAAGACTTAGTTGTAACATTAGCCTAAGGAAAGGTGAATTAGACAGTCATTAGTTCCTCATGGCTCCCTATTCCCCTGCTCTCCGCAAAATTTAGGATCTCTTCCAAACATACACAGGAACGATTTTTTTCTGTATTTTCTGAATTCTCTGCTCCACCTCCATTGGCACAGATACTAAAATAGATGTCTCCTGACTGCTTTCCTGTTGTCCCTAGAATTGTGGAATGTTGTTTTGAAATTCTTCTTTGGATTTTTATATCCAAATTTATGCCCCCAATTCCTAGCATACTGTCTGGTACATCATAGATGTCCAATAAAGATACATGAAAATAAATCCATGGTGAAAAGAGGAGGGGGAAAAACAGTGGATCATTTTTGCATGAACAATGATGCTATATTTAAATTTAGGGGGTTACATGTCAGTTTCACCCCTAATTTATGGGGTGCTCATAAGTATCTGTGGAGACAATATTGGTGTAACTCCTGCCCTGGGAGTCCTTTTAGGATGGGTGTGCCTGCCTTTGTTTTATTCCCCTTGAGAAAAACTTGAGCCGAACTTTGGAGAGAGCTTTGCACATAAAATGAGAGTACAAGCGTGTGAACATGTGGCTGTGGGATTTTTGTTAATGTAGTCATTTCCTTCCAAATACTTGAAAAATATTTTTCTTTTATATTTTCCATTCTATTGCCATTGCCTCTGTGCTTTCTTCTTATTTCACTTTTAAATTCTATAAACCGCCCAGTTCATGTGGACATGAATAATAAATGGAAGCCAGAGCTGGTGTCCAGACACTAGAAAAGCATAATTGCCCCCTGAGAACACAGGCGTGGTTTCTGGAAGAGCTGTTATCAGTGTCTGTGGAGCCTCAGATGTGTTTCAGCATTGGACAAGGGAAAAGATTTATGAAACACCTATTGCCTCTTTCCCGGGAGGGAAAAGCCTTCTCTTTAGCACAACGACTTAGTGTGTGAGGCCATCCCAACCCTTAAGGGAAATGAAGAAAATTCTATCAGAAACCTATGCATACTAAAAAATTCCCACTCAAAATAGGGAATGATTGATTTTTTTCCATATGTTCTTATCCGATTTCAATTTGAATTAATTTTGCAGGAGTCATTAACCGTCTCCACAAAATTTGCTGGGTTTGTTCCTAATGGTGGCTTTGGCACACCTGCAACCAGCGCGTGTCTTAATCTGTAAGAACCAAAATTAATTTCAGTGAAACAGCCAAATGGTCCTCAGGAGCCCTTACTCACATGTCTGGTGAGCATTCACCAGGGGCAGAAAACACTGCCTGAAAAGAGTAATAGAAATGTTTCAAAGGATCTTTTCTGAGTCCTCTCACTATTTTTTTTTTTTTTTTTTTTAGTTTGCAGGTGCAAAAATTCCATTTGTAGTTCTTTAATTCCAAGGGCAATGGGTGTCTTGGGGTCTCAGAATTCAGGACAAGTGGCCAGCTGGGACACGATATTATGCTTGCAAGTCATGGCAGGTGCAGAAGGAGGGCAAGCATTTAAAAGTTTGGCCCACTCTCCTTTTCTCTTTTTTTGTGCTTCCTTTTGCTCCTCCAGACGGGTGTACAATTACTCGAGCTGAATTCGTTATCTTCCAAAGCTGTGCTGCTGTACACCCAGGAAAAGGACTTGATTACTCAACCCATGTTTCCAGGAGCCTTATTTGGATTCTTTTGTGCAGCAGAAGCAAAAGTGTTGAGTGCACCCTCAGTTTGTTTTATAATTTGCCTACTGGGCACATTACTCTTGCTATCACTCTCATTTCAGTAGATGGTCTTTCCACTGAGGTTTTAGCATGTCTATATTTAGAAAACAATAAAAGATAGATCAGATGGAAAAATTAGTGAAGAGCAAAAGTGCAGTGAGGAGGAGAGAGAAGGGCAAGGAACAATCACAGATCCCTGCCCTTGACAGGAGCCACCCCGGCCTGTAGACTTGATTTCTTTCTTACCTTGACAAGTATTTCACTGTATAATGTGGAGTCATTAAGTGTGGAGATGAGGGGAGGAACAGTAGTCAAGGAAGACATAGCTCCAGTACTCCATGGCATGCTTAGAGTGAGGTTTGCCAGGGCAACACCAGACACAGTGTGGGAATTCGGGAACCAGTATGTCAGCTGCAAAAGGCATATCTCTCTGTCTGGCTATTATGACCACATACAATCTCCTTTGTTGGGCTTTGTCAGCACATAAGCCGCTGCTGAGGTTGATGACTTCTTTCTCCAGCGGGAGTGGTTTGTATGGCTTTTCTGCAAGCTGTTGCCAGAAGCTTAGGTGTGGGGATTCCTAAGGTGGATGTAACTAGAACAGACTCTGCTTTGTCTCTACTCAAATATTGATGCTTTGAAAAGAGTAACAAGAAAAATGGGAGGAGGAGGAGGAGGAAAGGGGGGAAGGAGAGAAAAGAAAGAAAAGAAGGAAGGAAGAAAGAAAGGAAGGGAAGGAGGGAGGAAGGAAAGGGAAGGAAAGCCTGAAAGCAAGGAAGAAATGACACTGAGATGGGCTAGTTTCTTATTTAAATAGTTATAAAACTTCATCATCAATTAGATAAAATAATAGGTTTATTTGATTATCTGTGGATTTGGTATAGATTCTCTACTTTACATACCCTTTCATGCTTTATGGAATATGTGAACTTTTACTAATTTATTTATGTATGTATTTACTTACTCATTTTACACCTAGCATAGGGACATACCCAGTTGGGCACTTAAATAGATATAGGAGTTGCCATAGTTACTAACTTATATTAACAGTAGGATATGCATAGACATTTTCTTTGGTAGTTATATAAAAATGAAATAAATAAATATTTGGATATATATACATATCTATAATAATAAAAGTGTAATATGCTAATTAGACCAGGTGGCCAAACGACATTCTGGATGACCTTCCGGACAAAGCTGAGGCTGCGAGGGCTGAGGCAGCCACTGCAGTTGTGAGGGTCGAGCCCCTTGCATGAATTTCATGCTTTGGGCCTCTAGTATATATATACATATATATTGTGTCTGTATAACCTTAAGAAGTTTAATTGAGCACACATCTCTTTTTTTAAATAATTCTTTATTGTTGAAAGTATTACATATGTCCCCTTTTTTCCCCATTGACCCCCTCCAACCTGTCCCCACCCCTTTGCCCCCTCTCCCCCATCCCAGGCCTTCAGCATCCTATTGTCTATGTCCATGGGAGCACATATCACTTCATTGAAAAGTTCAAGGCCCATGACCATTTGAAGTTAAATGATTAAAAGAAAAACAATTGTGTGATGAAGTAACTACTGTCAAGTTGCAGCTGCCTTGTTAAACTTGGCCACATACTCACCCTATCTCAAGCATCAGATTCTGGTGTAATAAGAAGGTAACCCTAAATGTCCACCCATCTATTGCAAGAACATTACTTTTTTTTTTTTAAAATATATTTTATTGATTTTTTACAGAGAGGAAGGGAGAGAGATAGAGAGTTAGAAACATCGATGAGAGAGAAACATCCATCAGCTGCCTCCTGCACATCTCCCACTGGGGATGTGCCCGCAACCCAGGTACATGCCCTTGACCGGAATCGAACCTGGGACCTTTCAGTCCGCAGGCTGACGCTCTATCCACTGAGCCAAACCGGTTTCGGCAAGAACATTACTTTTTTCCAACATCTGGTTCTTTTAGTTTCTAGGCAGAAAAATTTGGATGTAACTCTTCCTTAACTATTTCTCTCCAGGCCAGGTTCCTGGACTTACCTGGGGAAAGGAAGTGGCCACAAATTGTCTTAGCCCCGTGTCCTCCATACAGACTAGCCCAAGCAAGATGTGGCTAGAAATCCAAAACTTTGAGTTCTAGTCCTGGCCCAGACACTCTTATTAGCTGTAGGTGAATTAACTTAATTTTTCTGGACCTCAGTTTCTCATGGTGTAGAGAAATGTACAGTTTTCTCTGGATGCTTCAAAAGACTGTTTCATAGAGTAGCAAGTAACATATGGAAAGAGTCAGCTGAACTGATTAATTCTTCAGCAAATATTTATTTAGCATCTACTATACACTAGGCACTGTTCTAGGTGCCAGAGATACTTCTGTGAAGCTCACATTTTAATGGGGGTTGGGGCTGGGAGGAATTAATATTAGTCTGCAACCTTGTGCAAGTCATTGAGCCCCTCTAAGCTTGCTATGTTTCAACGATAAAATCAGCACTATGATAACATTTCAAGATTTGTTGTCAGAATTTAACACAACAGTATTTAAATCACCTATTATACAGAAGGGGCTTAATTAATGCTATGTAAATAATGCTATATAACAAGTGCGAAAATGCTTTTACAATTGTATAATGCTATCTCAATATGTGAATTATTATTTTCTCATCTCTATACTGTGGCTTTAAAGTCATAGGCTATTACAAATTTACACTGTAGAGTTCATCATTTTTCTCCTCTTTATTTCCTTAAAAGGGACTTCATTTATTTTTAAAAAAATGCTTTTGGAGAGTACCACAAAAGCATTAAATACTAGGCTGTCATGAGGATATGAAAATAAATGAGCCCTAACAGGTTTGGCTCAGTGGATAGAGCATAGGCCTGCAGACTGAAGGGTCATGTGTTCTATTTCAAGGGCACGTCGTACCTTGGTTGCAGGCTCGATCCCGGCCCTGGTCGGACGCGTGTGGGAAACAGCCAATCGATGTCTCTCTCACATCAATATTTCTCTTTTTCTGTCTCTCCCCTTTTCTTCCTCTCTCTCTAAAAATCAATGGAAAAATATCCTAGGGTGAGGAGTAACAAAAAAAAAAGAAGAAGAAGAAGAAGAAGAGGAGGAGGAGGAGGAGGAGGAGGAGGAGGAGGAGGAGGAGGAGGAGGAGGAGGAGGAAGAGGAGGAAGAAAAGAAAGAAAGGAAATAAGACTTTCAAGGCCTTACTTAGGATTATAATTGTAAATTCTTGGTTTTATCAGCATTCTCACTTTTGAAGTGCTATTCTTCTGGGGTTTATATTGATTATTAACTGTTTAAAAAGGAAGACAGGAAAACGGCCCTCTTTTTGACAAAAAAGTTAAGCTAAAGTTTTACTGGAGAGATGGAGAGTTCTACCTGTAAGACCCCAGGCAATCTCACTCTATTTGAGATGAAACAGATGATAGAAGACATGCTTCCTGTAACTGTCTCAGAGGTAAATGTTCAATCTATCAGTATCCTTTGCAACAAGAGAAAATCAATCAAGTTATTTCCTGTATTCAGTCATGTGACTTGCGTTGTTACAGATATTTCTGTATATAAAATACATATTTCTGTATAGAGGATATAAATAAAAGAAAAAAGGTATTTCAGGAGTTGTAGATCAGTATATGATGCGGCTCCTGCCCTCAGGGCAGGAGGTGGAATGCATTTGTTAATTTACTCCTTCATTTATTCAAGAAAAAAGTCTGTTTAGTAACCATAGCCTTGAAGGAATTGCACCAAGAGCTGGATCTACATGAGGGAGAGCCAACAAAGTGAGAGAATATGTATTGAGCCCCTACTATGTACCAGATGCTGTCTATTTCTTTATTTATACCATCTCAGTTTATTCTCCTAGCCACCCTAAAAATGAAAAAAGTAGTATTCTTTGACCTCAAAGGGTTAATTAGTATAAGACAGAACAATACACAGTGTGGGAAGCAATATCAGAAAGGAATAGACCCAGAGCTGGTAAGCTCAGTAGCGGGCGGAATGGTTAGCTGTTCCCGGAGGATAGGAGCGGACTTCACAGAGGTGTGGCATTCTAATTTTTAAGGAGGGAGAAAATAGGGGAAAGACATCACTACTAGGCAGGCAGGGGTACAGAGAGCAGACAGAGAGAGAGAGAGGGATTGCTAGCACAGACTGTGTGTAAGTGCTGCAGCAGCTAGGGAAACTCCAGGCTCTCAGGGCACCAAGTTACTCCGCTTTTCCCAAACATTCACCTAGAGTTGTTGCCTCAACTGACAAGATTAATTCCCTTGAGATAACGACACAGAGACACAGATTTCTAGCCCAATTCATGATGCACATGGGGCCTCTTTTATAACTCATTCTCCGTTTTATAAAGAAAATAGGTCCCTTTGCTCCATGCTCTGTTTTAGTCAGGAGCTGATCTTCTAACTGATGCCATTCTGGGTCTTCCTTGATTTGTTCTATGTTGATGACATTTAGGAATGAGAAGTGGGAAACAAACTGATCCTCTCTACTTCTCACTATCAAATGTTAATGTTAAAATGGTCTTCACGAAGCTTTCCTTCTTTCAGCTGGGAGGTATTATAAGATACAACTTAAACCCTAAGTGTGGAGCCAGATAGATATAATTTCACATCCTGCATCTGGCTCTTATTAGTTGGGTGATCTTGGGCATAGAATTTCTTCATCCAAATTTGGATCACAGGATTGAACCAAACTCTTTTTTTTTTTAAATTAAATCTTTATTGTTCAGATTATTACATTTGTTCCTCTTTTTTCCCCCCCATAACTTCCCTCCTCCCAGTTCCCACCCCACCCTCCACCCTCACTCCCCACCCACTGTCCTCATCCATAGGTGCATGATTTTTGTCCAGTCTCTTCCCGCATCTCCCACACCCCTTTCCCTCCCAAAAATAGTCAGTCCATTCCCTTTCTATGTCCCTGATTCTATTATAATCACCAGTTCATTCTGTTCATCAGATTATTTATTCACTTGATTCTTAGATTCACTTGTTGATAGATGCATATTTGTTGTTCATAATTTGTATCTTTACCTTTTTCTTCTTCTTCCTCTTCTTAAAGGATACCTTTCAGCATTTCATATAATACTGGTTTGGTGGTGATGAACTCCTTTAGCTTTTCCTTATCTGTGAAGCTCTTTATCTGACCTTTAATTCTGAATGATAGCTTTGCTGGATAAAGTAATCTTGGTTGTAGGTTCTTGGTATTCATCACTTTGAATATTTCTTGCCACTCCCTTCTGGCCTGCAAAGTTTCTGTTGAGAAATCAGCTGACAGTCATATGGGTATTCCCTTGTAGGTAACTGAGTTTCTTTCTCTTGCTGCTTTTAAGATTCTCTCTCTGTCTTTTGCTCTTGGCATTTTAATTATGATGTGTTTTGGTATGGTCCTCTTTGGATTCCTTTTGTTTGAGGTTCTCTGCGCTTCCTGGACCTGTAAGTCTATTTCTTTCACCAGGTGGGGGAAGTTTTCTGTCATTATTTCTTCAAATAGGTTTTCAATATCTTGCTCTCTCTCATCTTCTGGCGCCCCTATAATTCTGACGTTGGTAAGCTTGAAGCTGTCCCAGAGGCTCCTGACACTATCTTCGTATTCTTTTTTCATTTTGTTTTTCCGGTTAGGTGTTTTTTGCTTCTTTGCATTTCAAATCTTTGACTTGATTCTTGCGCTCCTCTGGTCTGCTGTTGGGAGTCTGTATAATATTCTTTATTTCAGTCAGTGTATGCTTATTTCTAGTTGGTTCTTTATCACAACATCAAGGGTCTCATTAGATTTCTTGTAGATCTCATTAAGTTTATCGGCAGTTTCTAGAAAATTATTGAAAGACCTTAAAAGTGTGGTTCTGAACTCTATATCCTCCATTGACAATTTTGTCCTGTTTCTTTGTCTCCGCATTTTTTATGCTTTCTTGGTGCACCCCCTAGTGGTCTTTGTGCGCAGTCTTGTTGTAGTTAAGCCTTGATTGTTATCAGTATTACTGAAGGGGATTTGACCTCCAGGCCAACTGGCTGTGAGAATCAACTGTGTCTGCAGTGGGAAAACTTCTGTCCTCTGGGGAGGTGCTAATCTAGCACCTGGATCAATAGGGCAGATGGAGTGAGCAGTTATGGCTGCTCTCAGTCCCGTCCCCAGAGGCTCTGCCTCTCAGAGTCCCAGAAACAACTGCAAACCTCGGAGAGAAAGCTGCCCTCGAGTTCCGACCGATGCCAGACAGTCCCGCTTCTCCCGTTTGAGTCTGGGTCCCTAGAGACTCGCCCAGAACTGGAGCTCAAAGCCTGAGACTCCCTCCCAATTGAAAACAACAACCACGCACTCAGCCGCCAGCCCACTCCGCGCGCATCTCCGCACCTTTGTATTTTCCACACTGCGCCTCCTCTGAGTCTTGGTATGCTGTTCTCTTTCCTTCTAGTTGAAGAATTTCCCCTCAGCCAGCCTTCCTGTGGTTCTGGGTGATGTCTGTTCTGTCTTTTAGTTGTATTTTTGAAGTGGTTGTGCGAGGCAGCAATCTCCGGTGTTTACCTATGCCGCCATCTTGGTTCTCCTCGAACCAAACTCTTAGTGGTCTAAATTTGGAGCCCACCAAAGAAAAATTCAGAAGATTCATTTACCCTTATGTTCTTTGAATAAACAAAAATAACTCAGTGATCACACCTGAAGTATTAAAAGCCAAAAAGAAAAGAAGTCCCAGTCTGGTTTCTGACTTCTTTGCTCTACTTTGCCTTAATTCAGCAAGCTAAACACCTGATGCTTGAGGAAATTCTTAGGGTTTGTTTTCTTTAAACAATAAATATTATATGCAGGCCCCACTGAGAATTAGAGGTTAGTGATTATATTCAGCTAATAGCTTTATTGAAATGGTTGAACTTATAAATAGGTAGGAGGTTGAACTTTCAACCTACAATATTAATAACTAGAGGCCCAGTGCATGAAATTTGTGCACTTGGGGGGGTTTGATCCCTCAGCAAAGCCTGCACCCTCTTCAATCTTGGACCCCTCGGGGGATGTCCAACTGCCAGTTTAGGCCTGATCCCTGTGGACTGCTGGCTCCCAACCACTCGCCTGCCTGCCTGCCTGATTGCCCCCTAACCACTCCCCTGCCATCCTGATCAACACCTAACTGCTCCCCTGCTGGCCCAATTGCCCCCAACTGCCCTCCCCTGCCGGCCATCTTGTGGTGGCCATCTTGTAACCACATGGGGGAGGCCATCTTGTGCAAGGGCATGATGGTCAATTTGAATATTACCTCTTTATTATATAGGATAGTAGTAATAGTAATTTTACTATTATTAAAATTAATAGTAGTAATTTTCAGTATGCTTACTATATGCCAGGAACTATGTTAAGTACTGTATTATAAATTAATGCATTTAATCTTACAACCACCCTATGAGGTGGGTAGTATCATTATCTCTGTTTTAAGATAAGTAAATTGAGGCACAGAGAGAGATAGTGGCTTGCCAGGTTGGGAGAACCAGGATTTACCCTGAGGCTGTCTGCTTCAGAGTCTATGCCATGAATTGCTCTCTAATTCTATAAGCCAACATCTTTTTTTTAATATATAATAATTCTTTAGAGTTGACATACAATATTATATTAAGTCTAGGTGTACACCCCAGTGATTAGACATTATATAACTTAGACATTACCAATAAATCTCATACCCATCTGACACCATACATAGTTATTAGAATATTCTTGACTATATTCCCTATGCTGCACTTTACATCCCCATGACTATTCTGTAACAACCAATTTGTACTTCTTAATCCCTTCACTTTTTTCATCCCCCTAATCCCTCTCCCATCTGACAACTGTCAAAATATTCTCTGTATCTATGAGTCTGTTTCTGCTCTGCTTGTTTGTTTATTTTGATTTTTAGATATAATTGTTGATAGATATGTATTTATTGCTATTTTATTGTTCATATTTTTAAAATTTTTTTCTTACTGTAGTTAAAGGAGACCCTTTAACCTTTCATATAATACTGGTTTGATGGTGATGAACACCTTTAGCTTTTTCTTGCCTGGGTAGTTCTTTATATGTCCTTCAATTCTAAATGATAGCTTTGCATGGTAGAGTAATCTTGGTTGTAGGTCCTGGCTTTTTATCACATTAAATATTTCTTGCCACTCCCTTCTTGCCTACAAAGTTTCTGTTGAAAAATCAACTGACAATTTTATGGACACTCCCTTGTTTGTTACTAACTGTTTTTTTCTTGCTGATTTTAAGATTTTTATCTTTGTCTTTAACCTTTGACATTTTAATTATTATGTGCCTTGCTGTGGGCCTCTTTGGATTCATCTTGTTTGGGACTCTGCACTTTCTGAACTTGTATGTCTATTTCCTTCACCAGGTTAGGGAAGTTTTCTGTCATTATTTTCTGAAATAGATTTTCAACTTCTTGCTCTCTCTCTTTTCCTTCTGGTACCCTCTTAATGAGAATGTTGATATGCTTGAAGTTCCAGATTCTCCTTACACTATCTTCATATTTTTTTATTCTTTTTTTTCTTTTTGCTGTTCTGATTAAGTTTTGTTTTTTTTTGCTTCCTTATATTCCAAATCGCTGATTTTATTCTCAGTATTATCTACTCTACTATTGATTCCCTGTAAATTATTCTGCATATCAATTAGTGTTCACTTCATTTCTGACTGGTTCTTTTTTATGGTTTCTACGTCCTTTTTATGCTGTGAAAGTTCTCACTAAGTTCCATGAAGCTCTCAGTAAATACCTTGAGCACCCTTATAACCATTGTTTTGAACACTATAGCTGGTAGTTTGCTTGCCTCTATTTCACTTAGTTCTTTTTCTGGAGATTTCTCCTGTGTTTTCAAATGGGACCTGTTTCTTTGTCTCTGCATTTTAGCTGTTTCCCTATGTTTGTTTCTATGTATTGGTAGAGCTGCTGTGTGTCCTGGACTTGGTAGAATGGCATTGTGTAGTAAGTGTCTTGTATGGCCCAGTGGCCCAAATCACTTGAGCTGGGCACTCCAGGTGCACCCTTGAGTGAGCTATGTGCAATGTCCCATTGTAGTTTGGCCTTGACTGCTGTTGGCATCACTGAGAAGGATTGTCCCCCAGTCCAATTGGCTTTGAGGACTGGCTGCAACTGTAGCAGAGAAGCTGCTGTGCAGGAGTCAACTCTATGGGATAAGATTTGGTGCTCACCAAGTCCACCCCTTGAATGTTTCACTCATGGAGGTAATAGGGTTGTAATCTAGCATGGTCTGAAGCTGTCCACCAGGTGCACTGGTTCTGAGGTCTCCTGGGAGGTGCCATGTTAGCCATCTCCTGTGCCCTACCTGGGGCCACTTGGCATGAGATACAGAGCAGATACCTGATATTTGTGCTGGCTTGGAGGTTTCCAAGAAAGGCCAAGCTATAAAGGACTGCTGGCTGTTGCTAGTTCCAGGCCTAGAGCCACTTAGCAAGAGGTATAGTGTACACAGAGGTCAGTGCTGCTTGTTTGAGATATTTTAGGAAAGTCCAAAGCATGAGACAAGAGAGGCCAGCTGCATGAAAAAGCCACTGGAAATGGCTTGAAAGTAGGCCTGAAAGTTGGGTGGAGCCAAGTCTCAGGGAATCATTAGGGTGGCACAGTGTGAGTAGGGTTGATGGAGACTCAGACATGGTGCCTGCCTGTTGGCTCTGTGTATGTGTGTGTGTGTGGGAGTGGGGCGGGGAGGCATCCTTGGAAAAGAAACAATGGCCTCTGCCAGCACTTTTGTCTAACAGAAAGCTGCTCTCCCAGCTCTCATCCTGATGCCAAGGAATTCAGTTCCTTTCAGTAGTCCCTGGTTCCTTTCAAGCTGCTATCCCAGCACTAGAGCTCAGAGGGAGCGAGTCTGAATAAGTTTGTGTGTGGGCCCTTTAAGATGAACTGCCTGGGACTCCAGCAGCCTTCATGTCACTCAGCCACAATCCCTGCTGATTTATACAGCCAGAAGTAATAAGGACTTCTCTTCCTGGCTCTGGAACCCTGGGCTGGGAGGGTTGGTGTGGGGCTAGGACCCTTCACTTCTCAGGGATGACCTCCACCTGAGATATTCTTTCCAATTTTAAACCATCACACGTGGTGTGGGACTGTTCTGCAGCTCCACCCCTTCTACCAATCTCGATGTGACTTCTTCTTTACATCCTTAGTTGTAGGACTTCAGCTAGATTTCAGGAAGTTCTGAATGATGATTATTCTGTAGTTTAGTTGTAATTTTGATGTGGTTGTGGGAGAATGTGAGTACCACATTTACCTACACTGCCATCTTGACCAGAAGCCAAGCTGACTTCTTTAAAAAGAATTATAATAATAACATTTTGTGTATTTTTATTATAAAAGTAAGTCATGGTAGGAATTTTTTGAAAATAGAGAAAGTGGTAAAGAAGCCAAAATTATTAATATTTTTATCACCCAGGGATAATGTTTATTAATACTTGGTTCTAGTTCCTTTTGGAAATTAAATTACATATATAATTCTCTTTTCAAGTAGCATAACACTGCATGTAATGTTTTAAATTTAATATTAAATGTTGAGCATTTTCCTACGTTAGTAAATGCTCTTATAAACCATAGATTTTAATGGCTGCAAATATTCCAGTTACCCAGAGGTACCATAATTTACTTTTAAATCCCATAATGTTGGACCATTAGGTTGTTTCTAATATTCCTGAGGCTTCTCTGTTGGTTTCTTGAGGATTCCTTAGCCTTGTTTTTTTAAGAGCTGCCTGGGATGTTTGAAGAACAGCTCTTCTATTCAAGGGAATTTGTCTACATCCCTCTCAACAAGTAAGAACATCCCTGAGCCATTGAAGACAGATGAAAATTTTTAAAATCTCTTAAGTATCCAAATTTTCAATGAGAATCCAGAATTTCATTCAATTAAAAAACACATGTAATTTTTCCTAGTTTTATAAATAAAACATTATTTTGTAAAGAAAGTAGAACATGCAAATAAGCAAACAAGAAAATAAAATACTATATAATAAAAGGCTAATATGCAAATTGTTCGACCAACCAGGAGTTCGAACACTCGCTATGATGTGCACTGACCACCAGGGGGAACAAAGGTGGAACAAAGAAAGGCCCTGGCCAGCAGCTGGAAGGCCCAGATGCCTGCCAGGCCTAGGGACCCTACTGGTGCATGAATTTTTTGCACTGGGCCTCTAGTGTAAAATAATACCACTCAGGCCCTAGTCAGTTTGGCTCAGTGGATAGAGTATCGGCCTGCAGACAGAGGGGTCCTGGGTTCAATTCCTGTCAAGGGCATATACCTCGGTTGTGGGCTCCTCCCCGGTCCAGACCCTGGTCAGGGTGCATGCAGGAGGCAACCAATTGTTGTGTTTCTCTCACATCGATAGTTCTCTTTGTCTTTCCCTCTCTCTTCCACTCTCTCTACAAATAAATGGAAAAATATCCTCGGGTGAGGATTAACAATAAACTACATAATAAAATAACACCACTCTGCTTCACGAATATCTTTCCACACTATACACTACCTTGTTACCTTACTGTTTTACTCAACAACATATAACATCCTTTCACAATGGATCCATACATCAAATCTTCATTTTGTATATCTTATATATTTTATAGTTTTGTCAACTAGAGGCCCGGTGCACAGATTCGTGCACATTGAAAGGAAATTAATTAGAAGAAATATTTTAATATCGCTATTCACTCTTTCTCTATAATAGAAGTGTCAACCAAATTCATGATTGACAATGACAGATAGAAACACACGCGTGCAATTGGCACCAGCAAAAGCTTTATATGTATTGTGCATGCGCAAGTCAACTTAACCTTTTATACATATAGATTATATTTCAATAAAGCTGGGGGCGGGGGGAACACAGGTTTCAAATGAATGGTAAATGATTTCTTTCCAATCCAAGTCCTGATTCCTATAATCAATCACATTTAACTCATTTATGTTTACATAAATACATACACAGCATTTTTCTTCCTTATTCATTTTGCCATACCTACCATGTACTAGTTGCTGCACTTTCAGAGAGGCAAAGGATTCTCCAATCACCAAGGACTCTGCCTTCTATTTGAGGAAACAAAAGCCATATTCTTGGGGAAAAGACAAATAAGATAAGGCTGTAAAAAAGTGACCAAAAGTGATGCTTCCAATTAGGGCATATGTGGGGGTAAGGAAATATCCAGGCCATTTTACAAACTCAAGCCCTTTATTCCATCTTTAACACAACCTATTGTATTCATTTTTTCCTCTTACCCTCTAGCTCAAGTCGGTTGGAAAAGGGCATAGAGTTAGTTATTCCCATAGATAGTCTCCTAATCCAATGTTTGCCTCTAACTTTTAAGGAAATATGTCTATTTCACCCTCTTCCTAATTTATCCAGAAAGGAGAGTCTTATCAAATTGTATCAGAAGCTAAGCCTGCGTTTATTTTAAATGATTGTGTTTGAAATTAGTGAAGACAGGACTCTGGGCCACTCCAGTTTTCCCAGACAGACTTTATTAAATATGCAGTCTTATTTCCAGAGGAATTGTGAGCCTAGGTATCACTATACTAAAGTTACAGTAAGAGGTAAAAAGATCAGATGAAGTGTAATCATCTTGCTTTGTGATCAAACTAATACTGAAAGAGTAAAAAAAAAAAGTTTATTTTGTGAGGTCTCTGAGGGAATAAGAAGTTTTTGTTACAATTCCTACAGCTCTCCCTATTTTAGAGCTTCAGGTTATTTCCAGAGCATCATTCTGAATTCACTTTTATTATAATTACTTACCATAATTCCATCATATATTATTATTACTTTAAACAATCAATTATGTCTTAAAGAGATTTTTTTTTTATAACAACCCCGAAAAAGTATTTTATATCTACCTGCAAAGTTATCATTTCTGGTGCTCTTCTTCTTTCCTTTGTGTAATCCAGATTCCATGTGGTATCATCTTCCTTCTGCCTGATGGACTTTCTCTAATATCCTTTATAATGCAGATCTGCTGGTGAAACTCTTTTCAGTTTTTGTATACATGGAGACGGCTTTATTCAGCCTTTCACTTTGAAAGGTATTTCTGCTGGGTATAAAATTTCAGGATGACAGGTTTTTATGTGAATACTTTAAAGATGTTGCTTCACTGTCTTATGGCTCACATCTTGTTCTCAAGAGAAATCAACTGACCTACTATCATTATTTATGTAATATATATTTTTTTCTGGCTGCTTCTAAGATTTTTCTCTTTTCACTTGTTTTCAACAATTTGATTATGATTACTTTGGGGCAGTTCTCTTGTTTTTTGTGTTTGGGTTTGTTGAGCTTCTTGGATCTGTGGGTTTAGAATGTTAATCAGATTTGCAAAATTTTAGCTATTATATTTCTTCACAAATTTTTTTGTCCTCCCATCTCTTTCTTCTCTGTTATGAACGGAATTACCATGCCCCACCCCAATTTATATTTTAAAGCCCGAACTCACAATGTGACTATATTTGGAGATAGGGCCTTTAGGAAGGTAACTAAGGCTAAGTGAGGTTATAAGAGTGAGGCCCTAATCCAATAGCACAGTGTCCTTATAAGAAGAGAAAGAGATACCAAAAATCAGTCTCTCTCCACACACACGCACAGAGAAAAGATCAAATGAAACACAGTGAGAAGACAGCTGTCTACAAGCCAAGAAGAGAGCTCTCACCAAAAAGCAACCCTGAAGGCACTTTGATCTTAGACTTCTCACCTCCAGAGCTGTGAGAAAATAAATTTCTGTGGTTTAAGCCAGTAGTTTGTGGCATTTTGTTATGACAGCACTAGAAGACTAATTAATACAATAGTCCAGAGAGTTCTCATATTACCCATCCCACTCACCCCCTACCTCACATCTAATTCCCCCTATTATAAATTTCTTACATTAGTACCATATAGTTGTTATAGTTAGTAAACCAATATTGACCCATTATAATTAGCTGAAGTCCATGTTTTATTCAGATTCATTTAGTCTTCCCTAATATCCTTTTTCAGGATCGTATTCAACACACCAAATTATATTTAATTGTTATATTTCCTTAGGTTCCTCTTGGCTGTGACAGTTTCTCAGACTTTCCTTGGTTTTAATCCCCACTCATCTATAGGGGATACCTTCTAAGACCCCTGGTGGATGTCTGAAACCACAGATAGTACCAAACTATATACATATCTACTACATTTTTTCCTATTCATATATACCTATGAAAAGATTTCATTTACAAATTAGGCACATTGGTGCTAACTAATAGTAAAATAGAACAATTATGACCATAGCTGATCAGATAACTGAAACAGTTACTATGTAACAGGCGGGTAGCATACATGTCGAGGATATGTTGGACAAAGGGAATGCTCATGTCCTGGGCAGGACAGAGCAGGAGAGATTAAGATTTCATCCCACTACTCAGAACAGCGCACAATTTAAAACTTATGAATTGTTTCAGGAATTTTATATTTAATATTTTGGGGCTGTAGCTGACCACAAGTAGCTGTAACCATGAAAACTGAAACTTCAGGTAAGGGGGAGGGGCTACTGTTCTGGTTAGGTGTGTTGTAGGTATAGGTGTATTGTAGGATGCCTCTTTATTGGATTGTTTGTGTGTGTTTTTTTCATTATTAGACTAAGGTTATGAGTGTGGCCATACCAAAACAATACCCTTCTGAGCTCTAGTATGGGTAACCAGTATAGCACAAGGTTTTTCCACTGTGGCTACTGGGAACATAAATTATTCCTGGCTTTGTATAAAGCCTGAGGATTATCTGTCTACTCCTTTCCACTGGGCCTTCTCCCTTACTTGGGGAAGCTCCTCATTCACATGTCTGGTTAATACTAATATGAGGACTGAAGAGGAACCCTAGTTTTCTGGAGTCCTCCCTCTCTCGGTGTGCAGCCCTCTCCTCTCTTGCCCTCTGCGCTGTGAATTCTGTCTCTCTGGGCCCCTCCAAATTCTCAGCTCTGGCTACTCGGCTCAAGGAGATTGCTGGGCTCTGTCTGGGTTTTTCCTCCCTGTGTTATAGCTTGAAAACTCTCTAAGCACTGAACTAGGGCAATCATAGGGCTCACCTCATTTATAACTTTTCTCTCAGGAATTACTTAGACTGAGGTTCCATGTGTCCAATGTCTGAAAACCATTACTTCATATTTTGTCTTGTTCCTAAATTTAAAGGAGACTAAATCCAGCTTTTCAGTATCACAGTCACATACTAAAGCCAAAGTTACTTTCTTTGTTTTATTGTGATAAAATATATGTAACATAAAACTTACATTTAACCATTTTTTTTGTATAAAAATGTTTAAAGATTTATTCAAAAAATAGACAGTCCACCAATAAACTGTGATATAACCACACACCAAGAACTATAACCATTTTAATGGTACAGTTCAGTGGCATGAAGTACATTCCCATTGTTGTACAACCATCACCACCATCTATCTTCACAAGTTTATTTATCATCCCAAACTGAAACCCTTTATCCATTAAATAACTTCCCATGTCCCCTTCTCCCCAGCCTCTAAATACCACCATTCAGCTCTCCACCTCCATGACTTTGATTGCTGTAGGTACCTCACATAAGAAGAAGTATACAATATCTGTCCTTTGTGTCTGGTTTATTTCACTTAGCATAATATCCTCAAGGCTCCTTCGTGTTGCAGCATGTGTCAGATGTTTGTCCTTTTTAAGGCAGAACTGTGTTCTTTTATGGGTACATGCTACATTTTGATGATCCATTTTTCTGTCAATGAACATTTAAGTTGCTTCTGCCTTTTGGCTATTGTGACTATTGCTGCTATGAACATTGGTATATGTTATGGATTGAATTGTATCACCACAAAATTTATGTGTTAAAGCCCTAGCCCTCAGTGTAACTATATTTGGTGATAGGGCCTTTAGGAAGATAATTAAGATTAAATGGGGTCATAAGGATGAGGCCCTAATTTGATAAGACTGATGCCCCTAAAAGAAGAGAAAGAGACACCAGAGATCGATCTCTCTGTGCTCACAGAGGTTCCATGTGAGGACACAGCAAGAAGGCAGCTGTCTGTAAGCACCAGAAACCAACCCTGGTGACACCTTGATCTTGGCTTTCTCACCTCCAGTCCTGTGAGATAATAAATTTCTGTGGTTTAGGCCACCCAGTCTGCAGTATTTTGTTATGGCAGCTCGAGCTGACTAATACAGTGTATAGATCGATATCTGTTTGAATCCCCACTTTTCAATTCCAGAAGTGGAATTGATGGTAGTTCTACGGTTAGTTTTTTGAGGAATGGCTAAATTGTTTTCTACTGTGCATAATTATTTTTTAATAATCGATTTCTCTGCCAGAAAGTAAGCACTTGGAGGACAGATTAAGTCTCTTGTATACCTAGTGCATAACACATCATAAATGTTCAACAAATATGTAAATAAATATTAATTATTAGTAGTAATGAAAATTTGAGGCAGCAGTATATTGTAGAAAAAAAACATGAAACTAGAATTTTTGTCATGCCTTTGCTACCAACTCACTTTGTGACATTGGATAAAATATTAAATCTCTCGGGGCCTCAGTGTCCTGATTTGAAGATGAAAGAATTATACTGAAAGATCTCACGGTCCTTTCAGCACGAATACTTCTTGGTTCTCTGATTCTAGGTGCTAGGATGCCTGATATCACTATCTTTGCAGAATTGAAAATACTACTGCCTGTCCACTTGCCTATTATTAGGGCTGAGACAAAACAGGGTACCAGATTAACCTTCCTAATGGGCTGAATTGGGTAGGCTCTTTCCCAGAATGACCAAGAGTAGAGGACACATCAACTATCAGGATAATAAGAGCAATATAGAATAATAAAAGTTATCAAAACAAGAGTCATGTGCAAGGTCTCTAAGTAAGAGCCTCAGATACCAGGAAGAGGTCAGGAAATGATTACAAAGCTGAATGCTGATTGGTTTCATTATAGTGGCCACAATGAGTGCAGGGTCCCCAGAGGTCTGTGACAGGATTCTGTCTCTCAGCCTCCCAGATGATAAAATGGTAACGTTAATGGCTACTTTTTCTACCACTTAGGCTAGAGAGAATTGAAATAATAACTTCAAAAAGAAGCAGGCCTTACCCCTTTTCTGAAAATAAATAAATAAATAAATAAATAAATAAATAAATAAATAAATAAATAAATAATTAGTAAGTAAGTAAAATTAAATATAAAATTCATTTGGGGCATGATGTAAAAATTAGTGAATTTTGGTATAAAGCATATGGGAGTTCCTTGTATTATTCTGGTAACTTTTGTAAGTTTGGAATTATATCAAAATAAAAAGTTTCCAAGAAGAAGAGTGAAAACTTATTTTAAAAAGGAGAGTAAGACAGCCGCAGAGTACGACAGAAACCAGAGAGGACACACAGGAGCTTACCTACTTAAGTGTCCTTTACTTGCCCCTCTTCCTAGAGTAACCCTACTTCTCTAAGCATTAGAATTGCCATAATTTAAACCCACTCCTGTGTGGGAAAGGGGATATTTACTTCACACTGGAAAGAGTTTATACAGGAAATTTATCGATGGTTCCTGAGGAACTGTTTTTGTAGGTATAGATGAATGGCTTCTAGGACAAAGCCTCCAAATCATCTTATTATAGGGCTCTTTTAGCATTGTCCCTGAGGCTACATGAAAGTACCAATGTATTAAAATCTAGAACTCTTATTTGACATTAACCATTCAAGTTCCACACTTTTAGATTTATCAGCTTATCAGAAATCCTCTGATTTTTGGCTAAGGTAAGTCATTATTTTTACTTAATTTTGAAAATACTTTCTTGTACCCATAATAGAAAAACTCTCAGTAATAAGAAGATAACCAGATTTAAAAAAAAATAGGCAAAAGATTTAAATAGTTACCTCATGGAGGAAGAATATAACAAATAAGTGCTTGAAAAGATGTTCTATACTGATAGTCATTAGGGAAAGGCAAATTAAAATGGCAATGAAATTCTACTACACAAGCACTAAAATGGTTAAAGTAAGAAAGACCAACAATACCTAGTGTTGACAAGGATGTGGAATGACCACATTGTTTGTACATTGTGGGTGGGAATGCAAAATGGTACATCTACTTTGGAAAACAATTTTGCTGTTTCTTATAAAAATTAAATATACACTTACTATCAGATCCAAAAATCCCACTTCTCGGCATTTACCCAAGAGAAATGAAAACATATTTCACCCAAGGACTTGTATGTGAATGTTTCTAATAGCTCTGTTAGTAATGGTCAAAAACTGGAAACACCCAAATGTTCATCAACTCGTGAATGAATAGGCAATGTGTGCTATGTCCATACAATGGGATAATGCTCAGCATTAAAAAGGGGTGTGCTACTGATACACACAACAACATGGATGAATCCCCAAAGTGTTATGCTGAGTAAAAAAGCAGGCAGGCATGAAAGACCACACTTTGTGCTTCTATTTATGTAACATTCTAGAAAAGTCAAAACTAGAGTTACTGGAAGCAGACCAGTGGTTGCCTTGTGCCAAAGATAGAAAAAAAATTGTAAAGAGGCAATTCAGGTTGATGGAAATGTACTATACCTTAATTGTGAGGTTAGTTAATAAATGTATGTACTTATGAAAATTCATTGATTGTACACTTGAATTTTTTGAATTTTATTATATGTTGATTAAACCTCAATAATATTGATTTTTTTACATTTAATTTAAAAAATTATTTTAATTAAATTTATTGGGATAACATTGGTTAATAACATTATGAAAGTTTCGAGTATACAGCTTTATGATACAACATCTCTATACTCCATTTTGTGCTCGCTACCCAAACTTTAGTCTCCTTCTGTCACCATATATCTGACCCCCTGTACCTGCTTCACTCTATCTCTCAACCCCCTTCCCCTCTGGTCACCAGCATTCTGTTGTCTGTATCTGTGAGTTTGTTTCTTTTGTTATTCACTTGCTGCTTTTTGTTTTACATCCCACAATTGAGTGAAATCATATGGTTCTTGTCCTTTTCCATCTGATTTATTTCACTTGGCATGGAACTCTAGAGATTCATTCATATTGTTGCAAATGGCAATATTTCATCTTTTTAGGCCTGAGTAATATTCTATGGTATCACATCTTCTTTATCCAATCATTGGTCAAAGGACACTTAACATTGTTTCCATGTCTTGTCTATTGTGAATAATGATGCAATGAACATAGGGGTATATATATCTTTACAAATGTTTTCAAGTTTTTTAGGTAGATACCCTTCACAAGAGGGATTGCTGGATCATGGGGTAGCTCTCCTCTTAATTTTTTGAGGACCCTCCATAGTGTTTCCATAGTGGCTACACCAATTCACATTCCCACCAGCAGTTTATAAGAGTTCCCTTTCTCCATATCCTCTCCAACACTAGTAATTATTTCTTGTCTTGTTGATAATAGCCACTCTAACAGGTGTGAGGTAGTATCTCGTGGTTTTCATTTGTATTTCCCTCCTAGCTAGTGAAGTTGAGCATCTTTTCATACATCTGTTGGCCATCTATATATATGTCTTCCTTGGAAAAGTATTAAACTTTAAAATTAAGTTATTCATTTTTAATTGCTACAATATTTTCATCCCTGTGGATATCAATGTTAGGACCATCGTAACTGCTATTAGAAATTAGTAATAAATAACATCAGTTGATAAATGTTTAATATGGGACACTCAGAATGACTTAAATTGCCAACTTAACTTTTTCCAGGATAAGTTAAAAATAAGAGAGTGGAGGTGGTTAACATGATGGAGTTTGCTTCGACAGAAGGCTGCTATGGTGCTTTACTTGATCTGAAATGGAAAGGTGACAAATATGGGAGTCATTTTAGTTCAGATGTATCAAATCTACTTATTATTCTAGAGCAAATATTAGTGGGTTGAATGAATCTCAAGCTGTAGACATTTCTCAGGTCTATTTTTAAATTCAAACTGGCTCTTTCCCAGAAAGAAGAGAAACAGAAATTTACTGGCAATAAAGCCTTTTACCTTTTTTCGTTGAATTTTCTGAGACTTTAAAAAAACTGAAAAATCAGAACAGATGGAACATTATGAAGAGACATTGCAAAACAGACTACTTTTCAGAGTACTTAGGAGAAAATAACATGCTGAAAAAGACCTTGTCTTTTTAAAAACTCAGTTGAGCAGAGACGAAGTATCAGATGTAGTAAATATTTGCTTTTCTTTGAAGGAACTGAAAACAATAAAAACCCAGTCACATTGAATTGTTCTCAAGTTGGTCTGAAAGGCACCAGTCCAAAGGATTTCCATCTGAAAAAAGTTTGTAGAATTCTTCTTAGCAATCAGATTGTTGTGTGGTTTGGGTAAAGCTTGAGAAAATTGATTAAAATGTTGCTTATTGACATTCACTCTCTCTTTTTCCTAACCAGAAAACTGCCTTTTAGATGTCAGAAACTTAAATTTTAAACAGTGTAAACTCTCCAAGAAGAACAGGGTAGCAGAGAAAATTTTAGATGTGGCAGCCATGTTTTGTGGTCACAAAGATTCTATAATCTCCACTTGCAGGCAGATGAATGAGTATTAGAGCAGTTAGCCGTCTCTTTGCAACACGTAAAGCGCGTGAGATGGCCTATACAAGGGTCAGGGGAGACTGTGGAGGGCTCCAAGTGTTAGCTCTCGTTTCCAGTTCACCATGATTCATTCATCATAGACTTGCTACCAAACCATTGAGACTGAGACAGTGTAAGGGAACATGTTACAGCAGCCGGTGAAACAGACCAAAAAACTGTCAGTCCCAGGAAAAGTACTGGAGAGGAGGTTTGCAAATGCAGCAGTGAGGCTTTGCCAAGACAATACAGTTGGTTTGTTGGTTTTGTGTGTTTTTTTAGTGTCACACTTGACAAATCCTTCCTGAGTTTCAAAGGGAAGACACAAATAATATCCAACTTGTTATCAATAAAGGTAAGCAGGTTGTAAAGGGCTTAAATGCCATTTGAAGGGCTTACATACCAGAATAAAATATAGAGGGAACATGGCAAGCTCTCCTAAGGTAAGAAAAAAATAAAGAAAAAGAAGTGCAGTGAAGACAATAAAAGCATAATCTTCCTTGAAAGGAAGCGAGAGAACATTTCCGTGGCTAAAGATCCAGTGTGAATCAAAGAGAGAAAAAATCACACTTGATAAGGCCAACCTTCAATACTAAAGAGATTATCAAGAGGCCTTTAGATGAGTGATTTGGAGTGCTGGTCTTTTGACACCTGAAGCTGTTTACCAAGCTTAAAGAAATTGGCAAAAGTCTCCAAAATGCTTTCAAAAGCACTTCATTATGATTCTCTTTATTTCAGGAAAATCAAATAGATGCCTTAGATGAGGGGTGACTAAAAAGCATAAACGTAGTGTTGTGACAAATCCAAAATGTTTGGAAACCATTGTGTCTGTGCCTGAGTGTTTGGAATAGCAGGATTTTACAGAAATGGCGATCTAAAAGTGGATGGTCAGTCCTGGCTGCAAAGTGCTGCCTGGATGAACATGGTTATCTAGGAAACCCATCCTAGACCTCTCTGAGCTCCAGAAACCAGCGTGGTTTAATGATGTCACTTCCTCTAAGAGGGTGTAAGTGATATATTGCTTTAATCATTTGACAAGCTTGCCTCCTCCAGGGACAGAGTGAGATCCATTCCAAATCTATTCCAGGACCTGGATCTGAGATCCGGAATCTCAAGAATACTGGGAATTGGACCTGGGCTCTCATGGGGGAGGACTTCCTAAGGGAATTCTTTTTTCTTCTTGGCTAAAGAGATAGTCAGGAGGAAATGTTTCTTCTTTTTCTGCATTGGATGAATAGATCATCTGTCTTCTATCATATTCAACAAATATTTTTCTCAGCCCCTACTATGTTCCAGGCTGGGGCTAAAGTAGCTAATGAGAGAGACACTCATGGAATTTACATTCTAGTGGAGGAATCTCAAAATAAACAAGTACACAAATAACCATTTGACTTATAGATTGTAAATGAGCTCTGACAAAAATAGAGTGTTGAGAGAGTGAATAAGAATGTCTCTAACGTGATTATAAGTCCCTTTCGTTAGAGTGGTCAGGTTGCATAGAGCCATGTTTTTATGGATAAGAAAGAGCTAGCCATATGGAAACAACAACAGGGAATGAGAGTATGTTTCAGACAGAGAACAGCAAGTGCAAAAGCCATAAAGTAGAGAAAAAGGGGTGGTCTGATAAGTCAAGGGAAGAATGAGATAGAAGATGAGGCTGGAGAGTTAAGAAATTAGGCTTTTATTCTGAGAGCTCTGGGAAACCATTGATGGCCTTCAAGCAAGAGAAAAATTTATATTTTAGTAAGATCACTTGGACTGTTTTAAGGAAGCTGAATTGGAAGGGAACCGAAAGGAAGCAGTGAGAGCAGTAGGAGTTGCAAGGTGGTGGAAATTTGTCCCAAGGATATCTATTTATCCCACTGAAAAGTGGGATCCACATCCCTTCCTCTTGACTCTGGGGACTTCTAGTAATACAGTAACCATGGAAATGCCCCTAGGACTTCTGAACTTAGATCATAAAAGGCCATGCAGCTTCTGCCTTGTCTGCTGGGACATTGCAAGATCACTGCGTAAGAAGTCCACCTACCCTGAGGCTGCCCTGCCGGGAAGGAGCCTGGGCCACAAGAAGGGGCCAGGTGCAAATGTTCCAGCCAACAGCCCCAGCCGAGGTCCCAGCTGACCACCAACATCAACCATCAGATGTGTGAATGAAGATGTCTCCAGACAATTCCAGCCTCCCAGTGTGAAGTCACCCCCCACCCCTGTCTTTGAGTCTTCCTGAGGCCCCAAGATATCTTGGAGTGGAGCTACGTCATTCCTGCTGTGCCCTGTCCTAATTCCTAACCTATTAAGATTTGAAGTGGTTTGTCACACAGCAATAGTAACTTGAACACTGGGTGAGGAGCATCTTTGAGGGAAAAACTAAGAGATGCCAATGAAAGCTGAGGGCATGCCAGTGGAACAATCAAGTAGAAATATCAAGTAGTCAGTGGGCCGTGTAAGTGTAAACAGAAAACTGGGCTGGAGATACGCAATTGGCAAACTGCATATGGATTCTATTTACGTTCCTGGGACTGGGTGAGTTCACCTAGGACAGGAGGTGGGCAGAGAAGAGGAACTGGTTCAAAACCTCTTTCTGAGAAGTTCAGCAGTTAGCAGTAGGAAAGAGGAGGAAGAGCCAGAAGAGAAAATTGAGACAGACTGCCCAGAGAGACAAGGGGGAAAAAAGAGAGAAAATGGTTTTCACAAAAGCTGAGAGAGAAAATTATTTCTAGAACAAAGGGAGGGGTCAGCTTAGTGGAAAACTACTGAGATCTAAAAAGATAAGAGAAAAAAAATGGTCATTAGGTTCTACAGCAGAGAGATCACTTGTGACCTTGAAAAAGAGTGAGTTCAGTGGGAATGGATGGGGCAGAAACATAATGGGGTTTTGATCTCTGAGAGAATGAAGAACAGTTTATTATTTCAGAAAAAGTCGGATCAGCATGCCATATGCAGCTAGCTTAAGTGCTACTGAAACTGCACAATTTACCTGCCTAGAGAAATAGCATAATGTAGAAAACAGCATACATTTTTGGCATCAGAACTGGGTTGAACTAGCTATGGGCAAATTATTTAAATTCATTGCATTTCAGTTTCTTCATCTGTGAAATGAGGATAATGATCCTTCTTCATAAGGTTGTTACAACAGGAGATAACGTATTAGCACAATGCTAGGCATAAAGAAGTTTGCTCAGTGCTCACTCATTGAAAACTCACTTACTGAGTGCCTGCTGTGTGCCAGGCGCTGTGCTGGGTGCCCGGGATACAAGGGTGAAAGTCTCAGTCTGTGATCTCCAGAGAGCTACAGGCTAGTGAGGAGATAAGTCTACAAGATCATCGTGTCAGTAGGACTGTGAGGACAGAGGAGAAAATGTGAAGTGTGTTTGAGTGAGTGAAAGAAAGCTTTACAGAGAAAATAGCATTTCATCTATGACTTGAAGGCATGGGGTGGGTTTGTCAGGTAGACAAGCTGGGGAGGGTATTCGGAGCCGAGAGAACATCATGAACAAAGGCTCAGAGGTGGGACTCAACATAGCCGGTTCTGAAACTGTAGATAGCAGCATGTTACTGAGGTATAACCTGTGCAGGATAAGAGAGGTGGTGGATAGAAGGTGGTGAGGGATGAGGCCAAGCTGGCAAGAAGGAAGAGGAGGATGAAGAGCCTCATTTATCATTTAGGGAAGTTTAGATTTTATCCTGAAGGAATAAGGAGCCACTGCAGTACTTGGCATAAGGCAGTGACAAAAGCATTCTTATGTGTGGAAGATGGACCAAGAGTTTCCCTAGCTTTGTAAAATGCCCTGACCTTTGCATTTTAAAAAATGGTGCCTTTGACTAATGCTGGACGTGTGCCATAATTTGTTTTTCCATTTGTGACAGTGGGCTATTCTCATTCCCTTGTACAGAGCAACTCATGAACCAATTAGACCGAATAGAGAATCCAGAAAGGGACTATACCAGAGGAAAGACAATTAGCTTTCTATTCTTTGTATAAGAATGATGTCAATGCCATAAAAAGCAGTGAATAAAGAACATGTAGCAAAAATAAATAAATAAAAGTAGGGAAAAAGTATTAAAGAGATGTAATAAATTTAATATTGATATGCTGACATTATCTAAATTTTGTGATATTTGTGGCATTTGTAGTTTTATAAATTTGTGATTTTATATGCTTTCTTTTTCATTCTAAACTCTTTTTTTTTTTTTGAGTGGCTTAAACAACACAAATTTATTGTCTTACAGTTTTATGGTCCAGAAGTCCAAAATGGGCCTCACTGGGGCCCAGATCAAAGGTGCTGGCAGAGCTGCATGCCTCTCTGGGAGCTCTAGGGAGAATCCATTTGCTTGCCCTTTCCAGCTTCTAACAGGTGCCCACATTCTGTGGCTGCCCGCTCTCCTCCTCAGTCTTCAAAGTCAGCATGTTGGGCCAAGTCTTTTTCATGCTGCTGTCTGTCTGACCTTCTCTTCTGACTTCCCAAAGTCATTTTTTGTACCTACTTTTGTATCACTGATTTTACATTCTTTTTTTGAACAAGAGACTTTTGTTTGTTTGTTTGTTTGTTTGTTTTTTAAGGGCGTTTTGTTGATTTCAGAGAGGAAGCAAGAGGGAGAGAGAGATAGAAACATTAGTGATGAGAGAGAATCATTGATCGGCTGCCTCCTGCATGCCCCACATTGGGGATCGAGACTGCAACCTGAACGTGTACCCTGACCAGGAATTGAACTGTGACCTCCTGGTTCAAAGGTCGACGCTCAACCACTGAGCCAGGCCAGCTGTGCTACATTCTTTTTCTTAAAGAAGATTTTAAAAATTGAATATGCTTTAGAGTCCACAAAATCTATATAAACCATTGAAAGCTGTGTTATGCTTTATTGGTTTCCCTAGGCCTGCCTACAACGTTGTAGGTAGTCCTTTTATTAAACTCTTCTCTAGTTTTCAGTTTAAGCATGCCATCTGCTTCCAGAACCATGACTGATACAATATTCATGTTAGCTATACACTTTGTCCATCACTTATACATTATATTCTTTTGTATGTATGAAGAAATTCTCACTAATAAAAAGGATATATGAGATATCCTTATATCTATATCTATTTACCTATCTGCTATGTGCATATATATACATACACATATCTAGAATGTTTGTGTATAGATTATTTATATTAATAATTGTAACAATGCTCCATGGATGGGGACAGGAGAACAAGGAACAGAGATTAGATGAGTAATTACTATCATTTTACTCCTCTTTTTTATTGTTGAATACTTTTCATGTTATGTATTTATTTCTCAAATTAAATTTTGGGGTCATTTTTGTTCAGATTAATCCACTAGGTACTTTTTGAGGCAGTGGGGGGGGGCAAAATGTAGAGTTGAGTTTCACTCACGGTTACTCTATGTGTGTGGTTCTTTTTCAATGTTCTTTGTCCATCCAAAGTTTTCCTGTGCTCAGAAAATTTCTGGGACTGATGACCAGGCCCTAAAGAATAGAATAGCCTAATGTTACCCATTAAGTAATGGGGATAAAAGTATCACTTCACTTTATTCAGATCTACCTTTGTTATAAAATATCCTCAGAGGTATTTTCTATTAAGAAAGATTACATTACTAGAGGACCATTTCTATGTTTATTCATTTTTGAGGCTCTCCCTCGAGTTCCACAGTAATTTTCAGGCATAACTTGAAAAGCCTAAATTATTTCTGACACATCTCCCCAGCCATACAGCTGACCCTTTTATGAAGCAGGAACACATATCCTGGGACCCTGGAAATGCAAAATCTATCCGACCCCCATCCAGCTGCTTGAGGCCAAACCCGGATTCCCAGGCAGGGAAATTTGCCAGGAGTGGGTCTGCAGTCCTGAATGACTCCCCAGCAAGAATTTCCCTCACAATCTCCACGCATCTAGAAGACTAGAAAGATGTTTAGAATCATCCTAAAGGAGGAAAATCTGTTGGGTGGGAGCCCATTGGACATCCAAGCCTCTCACTGCAGATTAGTCTGCCTCTTGGCCTGCTGGGATAGAGGCCCTGGAACCAGGGAGTCAGCTGAGGTTTGGGATGTTCTGCTCAGGAAGGAAGGAAAGGGGTTCCTCTTGCTATGTAAACATATCCCCAAAAACCCAGAAAAGAAAGAGTGGAGAAATATGGCCTTCAAAGTTGAACCTGTTTTTTGTTGCTTTGTGCTGTGTGTTGTTGTTTTTTGTTATTGTTCCTTACTACCTTCTGCCAGCAATTTATCTGCCCTAGTCACCAAATGCCTCCGGAAAGGTAAGGATTTCTGGAATATGGTAGCTGATAGTACTTTATTTGGGGTGTTTCTTCCCTACACAGATGATTTCATCATGGCCAGGGTGGTTTTTACCCTCCACCAATCAAAATACTTTGCATTCTCCATCTGCCTTATTGTAATTCTTTCAATAAGACAAAGACTTTTATTCCACAATTAGAGATAAGATAGACTTCCCTAGGAAGTGGAGTATATAAATACACAGGAGGTGGTTATGGGATCCCCTTAGGAAAATCTCTTACATCGGGGCCTGAGGAGCTCCATTTGCTCATTGTAAGAATTCTTCTTCTCATGGGAAGCAGATGGGATTAACAGGCTGCTACATTTGTCTATTGTTCTTAAGGCACGTGTGAATCTCTTTGTCCTTTCTCAGAAGATGGGCTTTATATCTTGTCAAGGGACAAGAACATCTGTAGATCCCTACTTGTTTAGGAATCATGCTGGCTCCTTATAAATATATCTATAATAATAAAAGCATAATATGCTAATTAGACCGGACAGTCAAACGACCTTCCGGACGTCATTCCGGACATCCTTCTGGACAAAGCCGCAGCAATGGGGGCCGAGGCAGAGGTGGTTAGGGGTGATCAGGCAGGCATGCAGAGTGGTTAGAGGCAATCAGGCAGGCAGGTGAGCAGTTAGGGGTGATTAGGCAGGCAGGCGAGCAGTTAGGGGTGATCAGGGAGGCAGGTGAGTGGTTAGGGGCGAGCAGGCAGGCAGGCAGAGGCAGTTAGGGGTGATCAGGCAGGCAGGTGAGCGGTTAGGGGCAATCAGACAAGCAGGCAAAGAGGTTGGGGCGATGAGGCAGGCAGGCAGAGTGGTTAGGGGTGATCAGACAGGCCAGAAGTTAGGAGCCAGCAGTCCTAGATTGTGAGAGGGTGCAGGCCTGGCTGAGGGACAATCCCCCGCCCCTCCTGTGCACAAATTTTGTGCACTGGGCCTCTAGTAGATATATAAAAGCCTAGGCGACCAGATGACCAGAAAACTGGCCAGTAGCTATGATGCGCACTGATCACCAGGGGGCAGACGCTCAGTGCAGGAACTGCCCCCTGGTGGTCAGTGCACTCCCACAGGGGGAGTGCCACTCAGCTGACAGATGGGTGCCAGCTGCCGGGCTCATGGCTGGTGATCATAGTTGCGGTGGCACAAGCCTCGCCCATGGACACTCTCCCTGCACACCTGAGCGGTGGCAGCGGCAGCAGGCGCAGCGGGGGTGGGATGAGCGGGAGTGGTGCGTCACCCAGCCCAGGCTCGGGCTCCTCCCCAGCTGCCTGCCACTTCACGCACTACTACATCCCTCAGGGGATGTTGGACTGCCAGTTTTGGCCGATCCCCACAGGCCACGCCAAAAGACTCCACCAGTGCACAAATCTGTACACTGGGCCTCTAGTGTTTCTATAAAATAAAACACAGAAACCTGTCTCAGTGACTCAAATGAAATAAGAGAATTGTAATTGGAAGACCCCAAGGGTCTTTAAGTTGTGCCTTGAAGGAAGAAATACAAAGCTCAACACTATGGCTCCCACCCTTTACTGTCACTTTGGATGGCTTGCAAAGACTTGGCTATAAGTGAACAGGCCAAATTCCACCAAAGAACTACCAATTTCTGGGCCTCAACCATTATGATGACAAGAATCTCAACTTCAAAAAGTCAGGAGGGCCCTAGCCCATTTGGCTCAGTGGCTAGCATGTAAGCCTGCAGACTGAAGGGTCCCAGGTTCGATTCCAGTCAAGAGCATGTACCTTGGTTTCAGGTTCCTCCCCGGCCCGGGCCCTGGTTGGGGCTCGTGCAGGAGGCAGCCAATCACTGTGTTTCTCTCACATCGATAGTTCTCTCTGTCTTTCCCTCTCTCTTTCTCTCTAAAAATCAATGGAAAAATATCCTTAGTGAGGATTAAAAAAATAAATAAATAAAGTCAGGAGGCTGAACACAGTATAGGTAATGCCAAAAACTGATTTTTTAAAATACCCGATATTTTTTTATTTTTTTTAGCCTTTATTCTTATTGAGGTTTACTTGACTTACAATAAATACAGGTTATTGAAGTGTACAATTTTGATAAGTTTTGACATATGTATATACCCAATCAAGATAGTTTAAACCGCCCAACCCATGTGTCCTAGTGGTTGAGCATCGACCTATGAACCAGGAGGTCACGGTTCAATTCCCTGTCAGGACACATGCCTGGATGGTGGGCTTGATCCCCAGTGTGGCAGGTGGGGTGGGGGCGTGTAGGAAGTAGCTGATCAATGATTCTCTCTCACCATTGATGTGTCTATCTCTCTCTTCCTCCCTCTCTGAAATAAATAAAAAAAATATTATTTTTTTTTTTTAAAAAAAGGCTTGTGTGCAAGTAGGAGGCAATGGCTGAATCCACTCTGGTAAGATGCCAAGTGCCAGGGCTCCTCGCAGTCCCGCCCAGTGTCTGTTGTTGGGAATATTAGTAGCTCCTGGAGGTAGTAGAGGTAGAGTCTCCCCGAACCAGTTTACAATGCAACTTTGTGAATTTCCTGGCCACGTTGCCTCCAACACAATGTGTAGCATGGTTCTCTAGCCCTCGTGGAGACTGCGTGTGTTCTAATATCCTTTAATGCAGGGGTTAGCAAACCTTTTCTGTAAAAGCATAGTTAATCCCTATGGACTGAATGGTGTCCCCCTCAAAGTTCATAGGTTAAAGCCCTAACCCCCAGTGTGATGATATTTGGAGATGGGGTGTTGGAAAGTAACTAGGCTTAGATGAGGTCATGAGGGTGAAGACTAAATTAAGGCCCTTGTCAGAGGAGATACAAGAGAGCTGACTACCCCTCTTTCTCTGCCATGTGAGGACACAGCAAGAAGGCAGCTGTCTGCACCCAAGGAGAGAACGACCTAAGAAACTGGACATGCTGGCACCTTGATCTTGGACTTTTAGTCTCCAGAAGTGTAAAAGAAATAAATTTCTGTTGTTTAAGCCTCTCAGTCAATGGTATTTTGTTATGGCAGCCTAAGCTGACTAAGACATTAGTAGATATTTTGGGCTGTGTAGCTATTCAGTTCTGCCACTTACCAGGACAGCAGCTATAGACAATACTTAAACAAGTGAGCATTTTATTTCTGGACACTGAAAGCTGAATTTCATGTAATTTTTCATGGATCATTATCTTTTGTGTTTATTTATTTATTTATCTATTTATCCAACTATTTAAAAATGTAACAATTATTCTTAGCTTGCAGGCTATACAAAACTAAGTGTCAGGTCACATTTGCTGACCTCTGCAAGAACATTCCTTTGTGCTCAAACCACCTACTGTTGCTTTCTCATTTGCAACTAAAAATCCTGACTAACGCATTTTAGTCTATGTCTGTTTCAAGAGCAGCTGATTCTTAAGCTTCTAAGATAGACAAACACCCATCCTGCTTTTCTTCAACTGCCAGAAAGGAATTTTCTACGTAAACCCCCATGGGTCACCTGCTGCAATTTTTAGCAACTCCTTGCACTGTGTATTATATTCCCAGAGACTTCTCATGAGGATGGATTTTCAATCGTTTTTTATTTTCTTTGCCCATAGATTACCCTGCTCTGAAGAGCTCCTGCTCACCTGAGTGAGCTATTTGTTTTGTTGTCACCTGAACCACGTGACTGTGGATAGACACGGCTCAGGAGCCATAGCCGTAGCTCAGCCTTCCTCTAGCTGACAGGAAAGATATGTGAAGTGAGACACACAGAGATGGCCGTAAAATAAAGTCGGCTGCAAGATGAAAGCAGGCCATTCCCTGGACTCCTTTGTAAGGTAGATTTAGGAAACTACCACACCATTCTGGAAGCTCGAACTGACCAAAGGCACTGACATTGAGAGTCTGCCCCTTTTATGCCAGGTACTTTCCTACAAGACCCAGACTCTGTGTGCATTTTCTAATAGAGTGCCTCTCCTAATAAAAATATGATGCTTAGCAATAACAATGGATTACAACTATAGTTAGCCAATCCAAAACTGTACAAAAATGCACTGGACAATATGATTGACACAATTGGCAATTCCTCTTGTCCTTTACTGATAGTATCACCTGGTCTTATTCTGCCGTGAGAAGAGTCTCATCAGTCTGAGGTGATTGGGTTTGTCAGGGCAACAATGAGGAAGCAGAGGCTTAGAAAAGGAAGGCCTCTCTCTGTCTTCCTCTCAGTCACAAGTCTGGAGTTTATAGAATTCCTGCCTGCGCTAGGGTCTCCCTCTACCTTTGAATATTGGGCCTTCAATTTTACTTTTGAAATGATAATAATCCTATATAATAAAAGGCTAATATGCAAATCAACCGAACGGCAGAACAACTGCTCACAATGATGTGCACTGACCACCAGGGTGCAGACGCTCAATGCAGGAGCTACTCCCTGGTTGTCAGTGCGCTCCCACAGGGGGAGCGCTGCTCATCCAGAAGCCCTGAGCCGGGCTCACGGCTGGCAAGCACAGTGGAGGCGGCAGGGCCTAAGCCATCAGGTGGACATCCCCTGAGGGCTCCCGGCCTGTGAGAGGGTGCAGGCCAGGCTGAGGGACCCCCAAACCCCCTGAGTGCACCAGGCCTCTAGTTAAGTCATAAGAAGAGAAAGCAAGTCTGTATTTAGGGGTTGCGGGCGGGAGGGGGGGTGAGGGAGCTGGAAGAAGGTACTTAAGAATGAGAGGAAAAGTCTACTTTCCAACCACAGTGGTAACTTCATGTTGATGGCATGTACCCTTGATCTGATGGGATAAGAAGGGCACTTAACCTCTGTGGTCTTCCTCCCCGAAACCAGAATCCCAGTCTGATCATGAGAAAACATCAGACAAATCTCATCTGAGGAACATTCTACAAAATACCAGACCAGTACTTCCCTAAAGGTCATCAAAACAAGGAAAGGCTGAGGAACTGTGAGAGCCAAAAAGAGCTCAAGGAGATATGACAATTCAATACAATGTAGCGTCCTGGATGGGAAAGGACATTAGGGGTGAACTGAGGAAATGTGAATAAATTATGGACTTTGGTTTTCAAGACTATATCAATATTAGTTCATTAATTGCAAGAAATGTACTAATGTAAGATGTTAGGGAAAACTGACATGGGTATATGGGAACCCTGTACCACACAATAATTCTGCAAACCTAACACTGTTTTTTAAAAAAAAGCCTAGCCCGGCCAGCGTGGCTCAGAGGCTGGGCATCGACCTATGAACCCGGGAGTCCTTGGTTAGATTCCCGATTCCCGTGAGGGCACCAGGTTGCGGGCTCATCCCCAGTAGGGGGAGGCAGCCAATCAACGATTCTCTCTCATCATTGATGTTTCTATCTCTCTCTTCCTCTCTGAATTTAAATTTTTTTTAAAGTTTATTCAAAGGAAAGAACTAGACCTTTTGCTAGACTTATTCCCAGCCTCCCCACCCCACCCCCACACTCCCAGAAAGAGACAGCAATCGCTGTCTGCACTGAGCTCACCCTGCAGCTCATTATCTGAGGCTGGGTAATAGAGATGCAAACGATCAGCCAAACATTTTTTTAACTGAATGTAGACAAAAACCGGAATTGAAGCAGTGTACATAAAAGAATAACTTCCCCAAGCATTTTGTTATTTGTCAGTGTGAATAGACCATAATCTGTGAAAACTCCAAGATGGAATCTGACCTTTTATTTTTAACAAAACCAATGAACTCACTGGTTGCCTGCAATAACTACAATCATTGCCTATAGACAGCACCTCTTCCAAATTAGGGAACATTCCTTGAAGTTCTCATTAAATTCACATTACTGTTTTGGGGTTGATATCCTGGGAGCTATGATTGTTCAATCATATATGAGGAGTTGAGTTCTTATATGAAGCAGAAGCATTGTGTAGACACTGAAATGTATTCGGCAGAGTAGGTTTGTTATTCAGTACAAATATCTCCTTTGGGAATTGTACTAGAGAGAGCCTCTCTGATTACTGCTCCATGGCTGTGTTTTTAGCAGTAATCATTCCCCTTAAGATAACCTTACAGAGGTCATTCTTAAACGGAGAGAACTGATGATGGATTATCTTGTCATTGCCCTTCACCATCGGTCACAGTCCAAGCCGGCCATAGGAAAAGGAGGAGCCTCTTGCTTTGCCCATTTTTTTTTTTTTTTTTTTAAGCTGTAAAACAAGTGAGGGACTTGGAAGCCCTTTCTGCTGCCTTCAGGTCCTATTTGCAGAGCCTGGGGCTGCCTTGACAGAAGCAGCTGCCCCGTGTCATTTTAATGCTCGTCTTGACCTTTCTGCTCTTCATGTGATTTGAGTTATGATTCTGCACCTTTCTCTCGCCTTTCTTTGCGTTCACAGTTTAGATTTATTAAAGAAAGAAGAGAAAGGTCTAGGACTGGATTTTAACATTCTCAGCTTTGCCATTACATCACTCTGTTACTTGGGCAGAGCATCTTGGCTTTCTGTGCCTCAGTTTCCTAAGCTATAAAATTGGGTTCATAATATGTACCCCAATTATTTCAATATTACTCTGAGGATCAATGATCATAATAGATGTCACCTTTTTTAAAGTTTAAAATGCTAGACAATGTTATATTTAAATACTAAAAAGTACTCAAAATATCAAAGTGCCCATCAAGCCCCTAAAAACAGCAGTTTACTTGTGACCAAGGTGTCAGAGATACAACTTGGTCACAAGTTTCACACAGCAGAAGCGAATTCTGGCTGATTTAAGAAAAAACAACAACAACGACGATATATCTCTATATTAAAGGGAGCATGAGAGAAAGACATTTTTGGAACATTATTGAGTAACCCCTATAAATACCAGGCTTGACAATGGGTAAGAATAAGGAAGTTGCGAGGACCATGACCAAAATTATGTACCAACACTGATGTTACTGCTGATGCCACCTACCCCATCCCCGCCCCTGCAAAAACAAACAAACAAGCAAGCAAACAAACAAAACATTCTCTGCAATATGCAGTTGACCATTAAACAGTACAGGAACTAGGGACACTCTCGCACCCCATGCAGTCAAAGATCCACATATAACTTTTGATTCCCAAAAAACTTACACAGCCTATTGTTGCCTAGAAGCCTTACCAATAACATAAAGTTGATTAACACATATTTTTTATATTATATACATTGTATATGGTATTCTTACAATAAAGTAAGCTAGAGAAAATAAAGTGTTATTAAGAAAATTATAAGCAAGAGAAAATACATTTACAGTATTTATTAAAAAAAATTCACATGTAAGTGAACCCACACAGTTCCAACCTGTATTTTTCAAGAGACAATTGTATATTTCTTTGAATCACTTATTCAAAGTCTAAAATAGGTATTTCTCATTGGCTTTGCACACACTGTGACCCAATCTTCCTTTAAGGAACCTGGGAAATGAGAATCTAACACTTTCAGCTTTGAAAGTGAGAAGCAGGCACTATCTCCCACCAAGGCTCATAAACTAGCATTCATTTCACAAGCATGGGAAAGGGGTCCAGAAGCTAGCTGAGTAGTACCTCAATATGTTTTTGGAGAGTTCATGGTAATTTCAGATTCATTTAAGGGAAATTAAGTTAGGAATACATTTGGTTGGGCTTAGTGGGATAAATGTATGTGGTCAATAGTCATTTATGTGAATAGCTAAGTTATTGCTGGTCACCCCATCCTTCAATTGGCCAACTTACCTGCTGCTGTGACCTGCAGGTGCAGGACCATTGATGGTACACTGGATAATATGAGGATGGTCAATTAAAAAAATATTTAAGATTAGTCACTGCACAACATAACTTGAAATGCCCTGAAATATTACAGCCCACAGATGAAATAAGATAACATGCCTAGAAATTTATATGGCTTATCAATAATGAGTTGGGAAACTGAAAGAAGCAGCTTTTCTAAATTATCAATATAAAACATATTGATCAACCACACTGGATAAAAAATTTTCTGAGTTGTCAATACAGAAAATGATCTTAT
Source organism: Myotis daubentonii (assembly GCF_963259705.1). NCBI lineage: Eukaryota > Metazoa > Chordata > Mammalia > Chiroptera > Vespertilionidae > Myotis > Myotis daubentonii. The sequence goes on from NC_081846.1 coordinate 46,982,192, forward strand.
AAATTACTGTCATAAGAAAGAGGTAATCAGCCCAAATTGTGTAAGCTTCCGGCCCATATAAACCAGAGTTGCAGTCTTTGGAATACAGATGCACTGAGGCCCATCTCAGTCTTCCAAGTGGTTACAGTCTAGTAGTCAGACAGACAAGAAAAACAAGCAGTTCAACATAGTGTTAACAAATGCAACAATATGAAATCAACTGACCATTTAGGGGAAAATGGATCTTGCTAGACTGGCTAGTTTATAAGCAAGAGAAATTTATTTCCCCCAGTTCTGGAGGCTGGGTTCAAGATCAGGGTGCCAACATGTTTGGGTCCTGGTGAGGGCCCTCTTCTGGGTTGCAGACTGCTGACTTCTCATAGTATCCTCACATGTTACAAATAGAATGCTCTGGTCATCTTCTTTAAGGGCACTAATCCCATTCATGAGGGCAGCACCCTTTTGACTTGATTAACTCCCAAAGACCCGACCTCCTAATGGTATCACATTGCAGGTTATGATTTTTAACATATGAATTTTGGGGGAGACAAAAACATTTAATCCATATGTAGTTTTTTCTGGCACCAAATGTGTAGCTCCTTTCAACAACAAGTAACTTGTTCCCAAACCATTTCTACAATTCCCCCACACCAGCTGAGTGTTATACAATTCCATTCAGTTTTGATACTAACTACCCAGAGTTTGTGCAGACCCCATAGGCTAAGAGCTCAGTCCAGCAAGAGTATCTCCACTTCAGACGCCATTTGCAAGTCCCAGGTCCTCAGGCTGCCTGCACTTGGCTATATTGAACAAACTCAAAGGGAGTCTCTGCTAGAAAAAAAATAACAAAGATTTATCCGAGGGTCTTAAGGTTTTCGAACAGAAACATAATTAGGCAATACCAGAGTGTTGTTGTTTTTTAATATATTTTTATTGATTTCAGAGAGGAAGGGAGAGGGAAAGAGAGATAGAAACATCAATGATGAGAGAGAATCATTGATGGCTGCCTCCTGTGTGCCTCCTACTGGGGATTGAGCCTGCAACTCAGGCATGTGTCCTTGGCTGGAGTCAATGCTTCCCTGCCTCCCCCTCTCCCGTTTTGTAGTTCTCTGGACCAATGGAGACAAACTGCTCACTTCATGAAGTGTTAAATGGAGTTTATTTGTATCACCTAAATTGTCTTCTTTAATCGTGAGGAGGTCCTGAATGAGTCGCCCCAAGATGTGCCTCTGTGATATACAGATTGTTTTGAGCTAAAGGCAACTTTCGCCTCAGGCTCAAAAGAAACTCTGCCCTCCTCACCTTAACTATCTGGAAGATTTTGAATTGGAGGCCTTGCCTATAAGAGATTATCAAAGATAACTTCTGATGACCTGTCAGTGTACTAAGAAACATCCAAACCTGTAGAGAATTTTTATGAGTTTATTTGAGCCAAACTGATGACAATTGTAGGGCAGCAAACTCTCAATGATTGAGAAAGGGCTCCAGAGAATGAAGTTTTACTGCTTATTTTATACAAAGGAGGAGACATGGGGGTGGGTAAAATCCATTACTGGTAGATTAGGAGGGGGGGGGAAGCAAAGCAAGGGGGAGGAGAGGGTTCTTTGGGATTGGATAAAAAGTAAAACAGATAGACACATACTTTTACTTTGGTGGGTAATGACAGTTAACAGTTCACGTTTACAGCACATAGAGATGGTGTTTGGCCAAGAAGATAACAATGAGGGGTGCTGTGGTCTCCTGGTAGGAGATTGTGCCCTGAGGGGTGTGGAAAAAAAGGGATTGCTCCAACATTCCAAAGTATGTTATCATAGAGGCAAACAACAATAGTCAGGCTCAGTTAGGGTAAAGATGGGCCTTTCTTGAAGAAGATACCAACCTACGACGTGACTACCCACCATGACTCATTTTTAGTTAGGAATTTTTATGTTGAAACCATCCTGCAGAGTTACTTTCTGTGTTTCCGTTTATAAGGCCTGACATGCAGGCCTCCCCGAGCTTGTCAGGCTTAGTATGTGAGCCCTTTTTCACCCACAAACCTATCTATTGGGCAGAGCAAACTTCTATTTGCTAAAGGTCTGCTCTTCTTATCATCCTGCAATGACCTTTAGAAGCCCCCAAGGTCAGGATGTCTCATCCCTATGGCAGGATGTCTTACATACCCAGGTTCCCTTTCTTTTTCCTTTTTCATAGATTTCATTTCATTTTATTTTTATTTTTTATAATCCTCACCTGAGGATATTTTCCCATTGATTTTTACAGAGAGTGGGAGAGAGATGGTGAGAGAGAGAAACACTGATGTGAGAGAGACACATCAATTGGTTGCCTACTACATGCCTCCAACCACGGCTGGGAACCTGCAATAGAGGCATGTGCCCTTGACCAGAATCAAACCTAGGAACCTTCAGTCCACAGGCCAATGCTCTATCCACTGAGCCAAACCAGCTAGGACCCCATGTTCTCTTTCTATCTCTGAACCGCTCATGCATGTGGGTTCCCATATATATGTATGTATTAAATTTGGTTATTTTCTCTTACTAATCTGTCTCATGTCTATTTGATTATTAGACCAACCAAAAAGAACCGGAGCGTAAAGGAATGTTTATTCCTCCCCCACAATCATTTTCAACATTATAAAGGATACAACTCAGGAACAGCCGAATATAAGAGAGGCATAGGAAAATATATTGGAGGTGGGGTGAGGGTTGGTGCAGAGCTTCCATGCCTTTGTCAACATAAGATATATTCAAACATGCCTTGCTGGCATGGCTCAGTGGTTGAGTGTTGACCTATGAACCAGGAGGTCACAGTTCGATTCCTGGTCAGGCCACATGCCCGAGTTGCAGGCTCAATCTCCAGTGTGAGATGTGCAGGAGGCAGCCAATCAATGATTCTCTCTCATCATTGATGTTTCTCTCTCTCTCTCTCCCTCTCCCTTCCTCTCTGAAATAAAATAAAAATATATTTAAAAAAATAAATATTCAAACCTGTAGATAATTTTTGTGAGTTTATTTGAGCCAAACTGACTACAATTGCTGGGAAGCAAAATCTCAACAGATTGAGATAATGCTCCAGAAAATAGCAGTTCTGCACCCTGGTTGCACCCTACATTACAATCAAAATAGATTAGGGAGTCGGGAGAAAGTAAAGTAGGGAGGGAGAGAGTCTTTGGGATTGGATAAAAAGTAAAATGGTTGACACATACTTCTTTTACATAGATGGGTACAGGATAGTTAACAGACAAGAATTGATAACAATGAGGGGTCTGCAGAGAGGTGCCTGTGCTTTGAGGGGTTTGGAAAAAGGAAAATTACTTTGTTATTACAAAAATATGTTTAACAGGAATGTTATCCTAGATTCAAAAAGATAACAGACAGGCTTACTTAAGGTGAAGATTGACCTTGGTTAGGGAAAAATACAACCTTAGGATGACTGCCCTCCATGACCTGATGTTATTTAAAAAGTTTTCATGTCAGATCATCTATGTGGTTACTTTAGGTCTCTGAGTTTGTAAGACAACCACACAGGTCTCCTCTAAGCTTGTCAGATTTAGTATGTGGCCCCTTTTCATCCACACCCTCTCTGGGTACACCACCTTCCCAGCACACCATTGTCACCAACCCAGAAGCTTCCTGAATCTCATTGTTCTCTAGTTTTTATTAAAGTTTCATTACATAGGCATGGATGATTAAATCATTGACCACTTGTGATGGAATTCATTCTCCAGTCCCCCTTCCTTTCCTGGGAGAGGGTGTTAAAAGTTCCAACTCTCTAACCACTTGCTTGGTCTTTCGGTGAGCAGCTCCCATCCTGAAACTATCAAAGGGTCCTATTCTGAGTCACCTCATTAGCATAAATTCGAATAAGTTTTAAAGTGGCTCCTTAGGGATAACTAAAGACACTCCTATAACTCAGGAAATTCCAAAGGTTTTAGGAGCTCTGTGCCAGGAACTGGAGGGAAAAAGACCAAATATATATTTTTATTATACCACAATCCAACACCATTAATTTGATTAGTAAAGCTAGGACGTTAGACAATGTAACAGACTTTTCTGAGTCAGATACCCAAAACATTCCCCAAAGTTACTTTCCCAAAATTTCCTTTAGAAATTATTTTCAGTTAGTTGGCCCAAGATATAATGATTCTTCCATTTTTGCTTCTGTACCATAAATAGTAGGAACAAATTATGAAGAATATGAAAAAGACTTGTTATATGTTGTTATCATGAACATTGAAGTTGTGTGTGGTGGATTGCTATTTGGATTATACATTTTTTTTAAAACTATATGCTATTCAGCATTAAACATATAATGTATTGAATGTGAAGTATGAAGTTGCTGTCCCATGAATGTAAAATAGAAGCAATGGAGTCTCTGATTGTCTTTAAAGTTCCTTCCAGTTTGTCACCTCTTTCATTTTAATGAATTCCTAACATTCATGAAATCATTGGCTTCAGGCCCTTAGTTGGATGCTTCATCTCCTTTCTATGGCTTCTGTTATTGGAGAAATTGGGGCATTCTCTTCCCCACTGGTTACTGGGTGTGGGATCCTTACAATATTTTGAGAAAAAGAATTTACACATGGGAGAATGTGTTATTTTTTCAAACATATTTTTTATTGATTTCAGAGAGGAAGGGAGGGAGAGAGAGAGAGAGATACTAACATCAATGATGAGAATCATTGATTGGCTGCCTCCTGCACACCCCCCAACTGGGGGTCAACCCCGCAACCTGAGCATGTGCCCTGACAGAGAATCAGACCATGACCTCCTGGTTCAAAGGTTGATGCTCAACCACTGAGCCACACCACCTGGGCGATGATTGACTTTTATTTGTGTGGAATTACATCCCTGGGTTTCCAAAGTCCCATTCCAGTCATAGGAGAAGTGTAGCCGAGGTTTCAGTAAAGCTAAAAGCAAAGCCAGTGTCCAGAGTTTCTGTTCCATGTGCAGCTGGGTCCAAATCAGCATCAGGCTAGCTCAGTCCATTAGTCCATTGTATGTGGGGGTCCACGTGGCCCATGGTGAATGCAGGAGAGCTCACTCTGAGCAATGAGTCTCAAGAGAATAAGAGGAACCAAGAGCACGAGAGCACAAGAGAGTGAACATCTTTGTTTAGGAGATTAAATATTCTAAATCTTCATGCCCTCGCCGTGGTTACACCCACTCCAGCCAATGACCTGTTCCCAGGTGTGACTGACAGACAAGTACCTTCCTGGCATCACCCCAACTTACTGCACATGCATCCATCCTCCTTCCTGTCCGGTACCTTCCCTCAGTAATCTGCAGCGAATAGACCAGTGGTTCGGTTCCCAGAGGCGAGTAAAGCTTTAGCTTCCTGGTGAAGCTGCCCAAATGACATGCCTGTGATATTTGGCCTTCCTTTTGCTGCTTTCTTGTCATTAATAAGTAGTTTAATTACAACAGTATCACTTCCAATGATAGGGGGGACTTGGAGTCTGATAGATAGAGCACCTGAATTAATCTGAAAAGTAATCATATTATTTAAAATCTTAGAACACATATACTTACGTGCATAGGGGGTTAAGTTTCTTATGTATGAATGGGGAGTTAAGTTTTTCTTAAAGTTTCTTTTCAAGGCCTGTGTGAAGCAATTGAGGAGGTGACTCAGCTATGAATCCAAGAAGTAGAACCAATAAGCAGGGTCAGGCCAACCCACCAGAAGTCAAAACATCATCTCAGCAACATCATCTCATCGCCTGATAACTAAGGATGATAGCTGAACGTCTGCACGTAGCCGCATTCCTCGTCCCAACCCCCTTCCCGCCTATGCCCTAGCCTTGAAAAACCTGTTTCCCTGACTACTTATATTGCACGGGGGTCTCACCTTCCCCTTACCATTGTCATGGGGGGGAGGGGGGATGCAAAAGCCTGCAAAAAGCCTGGGAACTGGGAACAAAAACTTAGTGCCCTATATAAGAGAAAGCCCTGCTGCAATCAGCACTCAGCTTTGGGAACAAATTCCCCTGAGCCACAGCACCAATGCTCCTGCAATAAAATGCATTTTCTGAATCTTCTGAGTGCTTGGTTGTATGTCTTCCCGCCGCCTGGAAATTTTGCCATAACACCAAGGGGAAATCAGTTTCAACTGATATCAGTGTTATTCATAGCCAAACCATTTTTGAAACTATAAACCAAATGAGGTGTACAGACTACATAGACCAGTGATGGCGAACCTATGACACACGTGCCAGAGGTGACATGTGCACTCATTTTCTTGGTTGATTTTTCTTTGTTAAATGGCATTTAAATATATAAAATAAATATTAAAAATATAAGTCTTTGTTTTACTATGGTTGCAAATATCAAAAAATTTCTCTATGTGACATGGCACCAGAGTTAAGTTAGGGTTTTTCAAAATGCTGACACGCCGAGCTCAAAAGGTTCGCCATCACCGACCTATACCTATAATTTTTTCATGGTATAACTTCTTTTTAAATGGTTCTATTCTGGTAAGAAGTGTTTAAAATGTTTCAACTAAACAAAAAGTTTCTTAGAAGGTGCAGGTTGGCCAGAGCAGACTGTTAAACTACAGGTTTTAGCAACAAAGTCACTTAAGCTAATTGAGAAGTGAAGGAATAAGTTAACTGAGTGAATTAATAACTTGGTTGCTAGAGTAAATTTTTTCTGATTGAAAGTCAACAATGAGCCCTAACCGGTTTGGCTCAGTGGATAGAGCTTCGGCCTGTGGACTGAAAGGTCCCAGGTTCAATTCCGGTCAAGGGCATGTACCTTGGTTGCAGGCACATCCCCAGTAGGAGGTGTGCAGGAGGCAGCTGATTGATGTTTCTCTCTCACCTAACTATCTCTCTGTAAAAAATCAATAAAATATATTTTTTTAAAAAAAGAAGTCAACAATGAAGGGAGTCATAGACTTTGGATAGTAGTAGGGAAAAAAGGAAGGGAATGAAGGGGTTTAGATCATACCACCCCAAAATGTACCACTTTGGCATGTGGATTATTTTGAGCTGAAGGGCATGAAGACCCAGCAGATTCAGGAAAAGCTCTTTACTACCCCCCTTAACTGCCTAAAAGAAAGTATTGTAGGGGAAATCTATATATATAAAGGAAACTCTCATTAGAAAGGGTGCTTGGATTGGAAGAGAGTTGCTACAGGAGATAACTTTTTTTCACCTGAGAGACATATCTGCATAACAAGGCATCTTTTACTTACCACACATTTCCTCCTCTTACCCGCCCATAACTTGCTTCCCTCACCTAGAAACCTCAAACCCCTATCTCTTTCCTTAGCTCAGGATGGTATAAATCTCAATTGTGTGGCTGCCTGTGAGTCTTATTATCTTTATGTGGCTCCCATGCATACAGATGTAATTAAAATTGTTTTTCCCCCTCCTGTTAATCTATTTTATGTCCATTTAGTTCTTAGACCAGCCACAGAACCTTGAAGGGTAGAAGTTAAATTTTTTCCTTCCCTAGAAGAACATGATTTTTTTCTGAACAGGAAGAAGAAAAAGCAAAGAAAAGAGATATTAGAGAAAGATTGATGCCATTAAAGACATGGAAGTCATACTATTCAAAATTCTGAATTAACATACACAGAAGGAGAAACCTTATAATGTCTATGAATTTTAAAAAGTGATTTATTCATAGCATGACGTAGGTCTGAAAACTTTAACAATTCTGAAGAATAGAAGAGAAAAAAATTAAGATGTTGTTAAGGACTGGCTGTTAGTGACATAGTTAAGAACAAACGTATTTATCCAAACTTGTTTAATTACTTTTAAAGTTTGCTTGAGTTTGTATAGATTTTGTTTACACATTTGTAATCAGTGTTGTAGCTCAGTAAAATGGTTAAGAATATAGCCTTTAAAGACAGACAAGGCTAGATTCTAATTAAGACTGGCAAGTTAAATTCTCCAAATCTCAGTTTCTTCCTTTGCAAAAGCAGAATAATAATTGATACTGGCTTGCTAAGAAGTTAAATAACGGAAAGCCTTGACAATGTCTGGTGAGTCATGATACCCAAAGAAGAATTGGTTTATGCTTGAGCCTTTGAACAAGGAACCATTATCAAGCAGCTCTCTGTATGACTGTTGGAGTATAGCTGTCCCTTTGTCCCATGAAGTGCCATGGAATCATAGAAAGTCTAGAGGTCACCTCATTCATTCTACCCATCAATGAGTGCATCTGCTCCACAATATCCATTACGTGCACCTGAACATGTCTTTCTTTGGAGAAATCACTACTTAGTATGGTCCCTATCTTGTTTTAGAATGGGTCTATTAGGAAATTTTACCTTATATTCAGCCAAAATCTGCCTTTCACTTCTACTCTTCGGTCTTTGTTCTGCCACAGCCTCCTCCTTATTTCAAGTCCATGAATGGGCCCTGTCCCTGCTGCCATAGGCCTTCCCTTTCCCAGGCTCTTTCCCCCAGTCCCTCTTCTGCATGTTGGGGTCCCTGAATAGGAGAAAAAGCCTCGTGGGGTGCATCCCTTTAAGCATAGCAACTTGAAGAGAGGATCTTTTGCAAATTTTTGTTTAGGGTCAGGATAGAGGGCATATTTTAAACTGGCACAATGACTGTTCACATTATCAATCATTTGCTACATAATAAAATCAGAACAGAGCTTCTCCCTCCTCTGAGAAAATGTCAACGGAAGAGGGTGGAGATTCCTCTTGCCAATGGCTATAGAAATCAAAGAATGTTGGGATCTTCAGCTAAGTAGGGCCTAATCAGGAGCATAGGAAAATAGAGCAGAAGTCGGTCACTTGGTTACTCAGAGAGTGAGAAAATACTTGATGAGAGACCTGTTTTCTCTCTCGTTTTCTCTCTCTCTCTCTCTCTCTCTCTCTCTCTCTCTCTCTCTCTCTCTCTCTCTCTCTCTCTCTCTCTCTTCCTCCCTCTATCTGCCCCCTACCCTTATTCTCTCTGTTTTTTGCATGCAGAAAGTGTCTTTTGTAAGGCAAAAGAATCAAGAATTAGAGCACATGAGGGTTTGGATTTCCAAATAATTTAACCTTGTCTTCCTTTATAGCCCTCTGGTGTCTGTATTTTCCAGGGTCTGATTTTAATAAAAATAGCTACCATTTATCAACCACTTACTATGAAAAATGGAATTGTTCCAAGTAATTGAGCATATTAACTCAATCCTCAAAGCAACCATTAGGGAAGAGACTATTATTATCATGATTTTATAGGTGAAATAAAGAGGGAAGGGGATGGTTAAGTATCCTGCACAAACACACATAGCTAATAAGGAGCCAAATGAAACTTCAATCTCAGGCTGTCCAACGCCAGAACCTGAATTCTGTCCATTACACAGAATGCTCTGCCTCCTTAAAAGAGAATGGATTGGTTTTTTTCTAAATTCTAGCCTAAAAGAGTTACCAAATAATAGATATATCATCTGCAAATATCTTCTCCCATTCAGCATGTTGTCTTTTTGTTTTGTTGATGATTTTCTTCACTATACAAAACTTTTTAGTTTGATGTAGTCCCTTTTGTTTATTTTTGTTGTTGCTACCCTTGCCTAAGGAGACATAGCCAAAAAGACATTACTAAGAGCAATGCCAAAGAGTTTACTGCCTATGTTTTCTTTTAGGAGTTTTATGGTTTCAGGTCTTACATTTAAGTCTTTAATTCATTTTGAATTTATTTTTGTACATGGTGTAAGAAAGTGGTCCAATTTATTTACTTATTTATTTTTTTTGCATGTGTCTGTCCAGTTTTCCTAGCACCATTTATTGAAGAGACTGGCTTTACCCCATTATATATCTTTGCCTCCTTTGTCATGGATTAATTGACCATATAAATAAGTATTTATTTCTGGGCTCTCTCTATATCTATATCTATATCTATATCTATATCTATATCTATATCTATCTATATATCTCCTTTATTCTGATACCATACTGCTTTCATTATTGTAGCTTTGTAGTACAGTTTGAAATCCAGGAGCATGATACCTCCCACTTTCTTCTTTCTCAAGATTGCTGGGGCTATTTAGAATATTTTGCAGTTCCATATAAATTTTACAATTATTTGTTCTAGTTCTGAGAATAACATTGGTATTTTAATAGGGATTGCACTGAGTCTTTACATTGCTTTAGGTAGTAAGGACATCTTAACAATATATATGTTTTTTTCATCTTAACAATATTAATCACCCCAATTCATGAGCATAGTATATCCTTTCATTTATTTGTATCCTCTTCAATTTTTTTCATCTTATAGCTTTCAGAGTACAAGTCTTTCACCTCTTTGGTTAAATTTATTCCTAGGTATTTTATGCTTTTTGATGCATTTGTAAATGGGATTGTTTTCTTAATTTTTCTTTCTGGTAGTTTATTATTGGTGTATAAAAATGCAGCCAATTTCTGAATATTAATTTTGTATCCTGCTACTTTACTGAATTCATTTATTAGTTCTAATGGCTTTTTTTTAATGGCATCTTTAGGGTTTTTTGTATATAATATCATGTCATCTGCAAATAATGAGTTTTACTTCTTCCTTTCCTGTTTGTATGCCTTTTATTTCTTTTTCTTGTCTATTTGCTGTGACTAGGACTTCCAATACTATGCTGAATAGAAGTGGTAAGAATGGGCATACTTTGTCTTGTTCCTGATCCTAGAGGAAAAGCTTTCAGCTTTTCAACATTGAGTATAATGTTAGCTGTGGGTTTGTCATACATAGCCTTTATTATGTTGAGATATGTTCCTTCTATACCTACTTTGTTGAAAGTTTTTATCATAAAAAGATGTTGAATTTTGTCAAATTGTTTTTCTACATCTATTGAGATAATAATATGATTTCTCTTTCTCATTTTGTTAATGTGATGTATCACCCTGATTGAGCTACAGACATTGAACTATCCTTGCATCCCTGGGATAAATTCCATTTGGTCATCTTTATATATAAAAGCCTAAGCAACTGTTTGACTGTTCAACCAGTAGCTATGACATGCACTGACAACCAGGGGGCAGACACTCAACACAGACAAGCATGGAAACATGGAATAGACTGATGAATCTCAGAGTGAAGGGGGGAGAGGAGAGGGTGGGTAGAGATTAACCAAAGTTCTTATATGCATACTAGAAGCTTGGTGCATGGATTCATGCACTGGTGGGGTCCCTCAGCCTGGCCCGCACCCTCTCACAATCTGGGACCCCTCAAGGGATGTTGGACTGCTGGTTTCGGCCCGATCCGCACAGACCAGGCCGAGGGACCCCACTGGTGCACGAATCCATGCACCGGGCCTCTATTGCTATATAATGCTTTTAAATGCATGTTGAATCCAGTTTTGCTACTATTTTGTTGAGGAATTTTTGCATCTATGTTCATCAAGGATATCATCCAGTAAGCCATCTTTATTCTTGGGCCCCTGACTCAGCACATTATGAGGTATGTAGACATTCTAGTAAGATACCTTTGACAGCTCTCAAGTTATTGCCTCCCAGCTCCCAATTCACTATTTATCACCTGCACTGCTAAAATGAAGATGGGCCTTTAAATGTTTTCCTTTGTCAATTGACAAAATGTTATGCTTTTTCAGTAGGAGTTGCTAGAGAGACATTGAAGGAAAAAGTTGTTTTCCTTCCTGGTTCCTTTGTGTCTTGCAGCAGGCTCCTGCAATGCAAGTAGCTTTTCTGGCAACCAGCAATACATGAGTTTTCTCTACAACTGTGCTTCTGCAGCACATGATTGTAAGCAGTGCACACACAGCAGCCAGCAGCTTCCCTTGCCACCCCACCTAGGTAGATTTGTAGTGGAATACCTCCAGGAAGACACCTCCCTTTCAACAGCATTTTTTTTTAAAGCAGGGAAAATTTCCAGCAAATTCTCCTAACAGTACCAGAGAGACTTCTCTGCTATTCAGTGACTCACATCTCACACCCACTTCAACAAGGTCTGGTTCTCAGCCTAGAGGGATTGAGGGACTCTTCTGTGATTACTGTATCTCAGCCCTCAGGGTAGTGGTTGCTCCTTATAGCTGCTCATCCTATATAACTTAGAGTTTTCTTTATTTCTTACTGTGCATTCCCTCATTACTCTAAGCCTCTGTTATAACTAATAATTCTTTATATTAAACTTCCTCTGTTCAAATTACTGTGTGGTTTCTGCCTCCTTACTTCTCGTCAGCTTTCCATCAGGAAATAGCATATTTCCCTAGAAAATCAGATCTTTTTACCCTATGAAGAAATAAGTGGAGATATTATGGGCAGTAAAATTAGCTAGAGCACCACTAACCTCAGAATCACCCGATAACAGTGGGTCAACTACCACACACAATCTGATGTCCACACAGATTTAGATCCCATCCAGGTAAGGCAGATGTGTCTCTCTTTACAAGTGAATACAACCTCAGACCAAAAAAAAAAAAAAAAATCCACCTTCTCACAGCAATGTCATTTGCCAGAGAGAGAGCCATAGACGTGTGAAATCCATTATAGCCTTCACAGCCCATGTGGGCATCTCTAATTTGGAATGCCATCTGCTGAGCTTTTCCAAAACTGTACTCGACAGGTAATTCTTTCCGTGAGGAATGCATTCAACTGACATGCAACTATTTGGTTCCTCTCAACAGGAATGAAAGGGGACATATATATCCCACACTGATATCCTTCTTTTATGGCTTTTTCTGTACTATACAATTTAGCCCTTACGTATATGTATTCTGATTCTTTAATTTTTACCTTTTAAAATGTCTCTTCTAGTTATAAAGATCACAATTTTCTAAGAGGCAACACAGTAGGGAAAGTTTGCTCTCTGGTCTCAGAATCATAGTTTAAAGTCTTGGTTCTCCCGCTTACTGTCATTTTAACTTTGGGCAACTTATTTAACTTCTGAGTCTCAGCTCATCCTCTACACAATGTGGACAATTGCATGTCCTGTCTCAGTGGGATCATTCACTTTTATGAAACCTTTTAATCTATACGTTGTCACATTTAAATTACACTGATCTTAAACCACATAGTGATTTTAGCTGGAAGGGAATATTATTCTTTGATTCTCAATGCTAGGTTCTCGGTGGAAAGCAGTTGACTCTTCATTTCTTCTTCATGATTTCACAGAAGAGTAAAGAGGATTCTGGACTGTTCCAATTCATCAACATTGACAATAGAGTTGACAGAGAACCTCTTCCCACTATAAACACATAGAAATGCTGGGTATGATATTACTGAATCATTTTTAAATGGAATAAATGAATTTTAGAAATGTAAGAGAAATAAAACAATTCTGGAAATGAAACCAAAATTTCAAAGCCAGAATAATAAGATCTAGAAGTTGCCATTTGCTCAGGTTAAGACCAGGATACCGGCCCTGGGTTATGGATGCCATGTGGCTCCCATTTTTCCTTAGAATTGAAATCCACTAGCCTATCAGGGTCAACGGAAGTGGTCCGGCCCTCTGGCAGAACAGAGTGCTACGGTTTCCAAAAGGATGGCACCAAAAAGGAAGGGTGAGTTCTAGGGTGGCCAGAACTAAACACAAAATTCTGACAGCTGGGTTCTCGGTGAAACCCAGCTCTCCTGGCAATGTGCTGAATAAATGAATGAAAGTCAGGAAAGCTCTGATCTCTGGGCTAATGAAGACAGACAAGTATCCATCATCCTGCACACGAGCAGTGTGGAGGTATGATGCCAGGTGGTAGGGATCAGACTAATGCTGTGAGTGAACTATCAGATTTCCAATTCTTTCTTTTTGAAGTTTGACAGCGTGGATTTTTTTTGCACCAAGAATACCCCGAGAAGTTTTACCAAACATTCAAGGAAGAACTAAAACCTATCCTCCTCAGACTACTACAAAAAATTCAAGAGGAAGGAACACTTCCAAGCTCATTCTATGAAGCCAGCATCACCCTAATACCAAAACCAGGTAAAGACAACACAATGAAAGAGAATTACAGGCCAATATCCCTCATGAACATAGATGCCAAAATCCTCAACAAAATCTTAGCAAATCGGATCCAGCAGTACATCAGAAAGATCATACACCATGACCAAGTAGGATTTATCCCAGGGATTGCAAGGATGGTACAATATCCGCAAATCAATAAACGTGATACATCACATAAACAAATTGAAAGAAAAAAACCACATGGTCATATCAATTGATGCAGAAAAAGCATTTAACAAAATTCAACACCCATTTTTGATAAAAACTCTCAGCAAGGTGGGAGTAGAAGGATCATACCTCAACATAATAAAAGCCAAATATGACAGGCCCACAGCCAACATCATACTCAAGGGACAAAAACTAACACCATTTCCCCTAAGAACAGGAACAAGACAGGGATGCCCCCTCTCACCACTCCTGTTCAACATAATACTGGAAGTGTTAGCCATTGCAATTCAGCAAGAAGAAGAAATAAAAGGCATCCAAATTGGAAAAGAGGAAGTAAAACTGTCCTTATTTGCAGACGACATGGTATTATACATACAAAACCCTAGAGACTCCATCAAAAAGCTACTAGACTTAATACATGAATTTGGCAATGTAGCAGGATACAAAATTAACCCCAAGAAATCTGAGGCATTTCTATACACCAATAGTGAACTTTCAGAAAGAGAGATTATAAAAACAATCCCGTTTACCATCGCACCAAAAAAATTAAGCTACCTAGGAATAAACTTAACTAAAGAGGTAAAAGACCTCTACTCAGAAAACTACAGGACGTTGAAAAAAGATATAGAGGAAGACATAAACAGATGGAAGAACATACCGTGTTCATGGATTGGTAGAATCAACATCATTAAAATGTCCATACTACCCAAAGCAATCTATAAATTCAATGCACTTCCCATTAAAATACCAACGGCATACTTCAGAGATCTAGAACGAACTCTCCAAAAATTCATCTGGAATAAAAAAAGACCCCGAATAGCTGCAGCAATCCTCAAAAAGAACAAAGTAGGTGGGATCTCAATACCAGATATCAAGTTGTATTACAAAGCCACTGTTCCCAAAACTGCCAGGTACTGGCACAAGAATAGGCATATAGATCAATGGAATAGAATAGAGAGCCCAGAAATCGGCCCGAACCAATATGCTCAATTAATATTTGACAAAGGAGGCAAGAACATACAATGGAGCCAAGATAGTCTCTTCAATAAATGGTGTTGGGAAAATTGGACGGATATATGCAAGAAAATGAAACTAGACCACCAACTTACACCATACACAAAAATAAACTCAAAATGGATAAAGGACTTAAATGTACGACAGGAAACCATAAAAATTCTAGAAGAATCCAAAGGCAACAAAATCTCAGACATATGCCGAAGCAATTTCTTCACTGATACAGCTCCTAGGGCACTTGAAACTAAAGAGAAAATGAACAAATGGGACTACATCAAAATAAAAAGCTTCTGCACAGCAAAAGAAACCATCAACAAAACAACGAGAAAACCCACTGTGTGGGAAAACATATTTGCCAATGTCATATCTGATAAGGGCCTAATCTCCAAAATTTATAGGGAACTCATACAACTTAACAAAAGGAAGATAATCCAATCAAAAAATGGGCAAAGGACCTAAATAGACACCTTTCAAAAGAGGACATTCAGAAAGCCAAGAGACATATGAAAACATGCTCAAAGTCACTAATCATCCGAGAGATGCAAATCAAAACAACAATGAGGTACCATCTCACACCTTTCAGACTGGCTATCATCAACAAATCAACAAATGACAAGTGCTGGAGAGGATGTGGAGAAAAAGGAACACTTGTGCACTGCTGGTGGGAATGCAGACTGGTGCAGCCACTATGGAAGACAGTATGGAGTTTCCTTAAAAAACTGAAAATGGAACTCCCATTTGACCCTGTGATTCCACTTCTAGGAATATACCCCAAGAAACCAGAAACACCAATCAGAAAGGATATATGCACCCCTATGTTCATAGCAGCACAATTCACCATAGCTAAGATCTGGAAACAGCCTAAGTGCCCATCAGTAGATGAATGGATTAGAAAACTGTGGTACATCTACATGATGGAATACTATGCTGCTCTAAAAAGGAAGGAACTCTTACCATTTGCAACGGCATGGATGGAACTGGAGAGCATTATGCTAAGTGAAATAAGCCAGTCAATGAAGGAAAAATACCACATGATCTCACTCATTCATGGATAATAGAGACCATTATAAACTTTTGAACAATAATAGATACAGAGACAGAGCTGCCTCAAACAGATTGTCAAACTGCAGCGGGAAGGCCGGGGAGGGTTGGGGGGCAGGAGGTAGGGGGGTAAGAGATCAACTATAGGACTTGTATGCATGCATATAAGCATAACCAATGGACATAAGACACTGGGGGATAGGGGAGGCTAGGGGACTGTCTAGGGCGGGGGGATAAAATGGACACATATGTAATACCCTTTGTAATACTTTAAGCAATAAATAAAAAAAAATAAAATAAAAATAAATTAAAAAAAAAAAAGAATACCCCGAGAGTCATGGACAATTCAGGAGGAAGTCCTTACAGGGGAGATCCTGGGAAAGAAGATTGAGAACTTCAGTAAATTATTGGACAAATGAAAGATATAAGACCATATTGTTCTTTAAGCTGGAAAAGCGTGTCTTACAGATAACATATATGCCTTGTCAGCTCAAGAATCTACCACTGTGTGAAACTTCCTTCCATATTTTATACTTAACTTCCCAAGTGGATCTAATGCCCACATCAGGTGTCCATTTCTGGTCTAAACAGCTGGGACCGCAGGAGGAGGGAGGCCAAAAAGCAGGGGTGAACAGGCAGGCATTGACAGAAAGGTCAATGTTGACATAAGCAAAGAGATAGGCAATTTTGCTTAGAAGAACACAGATTTTGAGCCAGAAAGATATGAGTTTAAATGCTGGAGCAGTCACCTATGATCTGAATCACCTCAGGAAAATTCATCTATCTGAGCCTCAACTCCTCCATTGGTAAATTGGGTATAATAATACCAACCTAATAAAAGAGTTGTGAATATTAAATAAGATAAAGCTATAAAATGCCTCATACAGTTCTTAGCACATAGCCTATTCTCAGGAAAAAGTCAATGAATCAATGGTATTTTTAACTCTATTAATAAGTGTTAGGTGTTGTTCCAAAGAGCTTCACATTCTCCGTGATATTGGTCTCTGAGCTGTAAATGGGTTGAGATTCTTTGGGAAAATGTACTAGTATATTGGGAAGAAATTTCATTTGTATTCCATTTCTGGCTCAATTACTAAATCATAGAGATTAGAGCAGGGAGAACTATATTTTTCTGGCTGTTTGTCCCATCAGAATGGGTGCATTAGTCAGAACTCTTATGGTTGCAAATAAAAGAAATCCAACAGCTTAAAACAAAACAAACAAACAAAAAAAGGAATTTGCTTCTTCATGGAAATTAAAAAGTCCCGTGTGTGGTGGCTTATTTGGATCCAGGTACACAAAAGATGAAGCCAGGCATCTCTTGGTTCTGCTTTCTTCTGTATTGTCAACAAGCTCTCCTAAAATGGCAGCAAAGGTTCCAAACGCAACTTCAGGCTTACATTCCATCCTTTGGAAGGAAAGTATCTCTTAATAATTCCAGTCAAAACTGGAGGAAAACTCTCATTGGCCCAAGTTGGGTGACAGGCTTATCTCTGAACCAATCATGAAGGCAGGAGATTCAGTATTCTGATGGACCAGGTTTGGGGCATGTATTCATCACCAGGCCTGGGGATGGATGTGGGGGCCTGCTCTACCTAAACACATGGATAAGGGTAGGGAGCCTCAAAGTATTATGGGGACATTTTTACTAAAAGAAAGAGGATGGTAATGTGTTACTGGAAAGAAAAGCAGACCAACAGTTGTGAGAGAGAAATTAAAGCAAAATGACTACCCTCTTTTTTTGCTGCTCAAAAATAATTATATATCTACCTCACGGTGGCCACTGGTAATCTTATTTGAAAGAAATTATGTAAATCTGACTAATAATGTATTCTTGGATGACAAAAATGAAATCGACCACATGAAGATTAATTTATCAGAAACTGCAAATAAATTACTTTATGGACGGGCAGTTTTACTTTTATCTGGATGAGTTTTGTGTGCCTGACCACTACCCTGACCAGCTCATCCTATAACAAAGGAAATTGCCATCTGTCCCTTTGCTTGTATAAAATATTTCTGGAGGTGGCTTGCCAACTTCAGCCAGAATGACAGAACTAATGAGTTTTTAGCTACCATATGCACAGAGTATAATAATAGCAGGTTCTAGGCAAATGTTGTCTACTTGCTTCTGGGAGTGCTTTCCCTCCATGATAGGAGCAGATGCCCAAGGCTCTATTAAGAATTCTGTTTTCTTCATAAATCTGTACAGTAACATGGAGTCCTCATATTCTAGTGAAGTGATTTTTATATGGAAAGCATGACCCTTGTTAACCCGTTTCTCTTCAGTTTTCAACTTCTGTTATATAGAGACTGGCCCTTATTATGTCAGATATAAGTATCAGGTGCCTTTTAGAAAATTTGGCCAGTTTGAGCTTTCCAATAGGTCTTTTGCTCTTTTGATGCCTTACTGATTTATGTGAAAGAGAACAAGATTTTAATTTCCTAATACTTCTTGCTATTTTATGTTAAAATGATTATATATACCTAGCCCAGTGCTTTGTGTCTAATTATTCCAACAGTCAGAATAAGTTAGCTTATGTGGTTGTAACAAATGAACCCAAATTTCAATGGTCTATAACAAAAGCTTATTTCTCATTCTCACTACATGTTCCACCATTTTCTATAGATTATCATGCAATGTGCTTCCCTGAGGTTCACCACAGGGATGCCACCATTGGAAATCCTATCTAATAAAGATGTGATATGCAAATTGACCATCACTTCGCTACAAAGATGGAGGTGCTCACAGCCAATAAGGAGGGAATACGCAAATTGACATGATAAAGATGGCAGTGTCCGGGCTGGGATGCTCTGGGCCTCTGGGCAGTGCACGAAGGCGGGAGGCAGCTCCGGGCTGGAGCGAAGGTGGTGCCAGCAGCCAGAGGAAGGAAGGCCTATTCTTGCATGAGTCTTTGTGCATTGGGCCTCTAGTTTATAAATATTCACCTGAGACTACAGTATAGGGGTTGGGTGGGTGAGTATCTTAAAAGTTTATAAGTGAGAATGTGTTTTTAAAATATATTTTTATTGATTTCAGCGAGGAAGGGAGAGGGAGATAGAACCATCAATGATGAGAATCATTGATCAGCTGACCCCTGTACACCCCCTATTTGGGAATTGAGCCCGCAACCCAGGCATGTGCCCTGACTTGGAATCGAACTGTGACCTCCTGGTTCATAGATTGATGTTCAACCACTGAGCTATGCTAGCTGGGCTAGGGTGCTTTAAAAAAACAACAACAACAAAACACCTAGTACTAGAAAACCTGACCCTGTCCTCTGACAGTGCCTAGAAGTAACTAAAGCTCAGTAGCAACGAGCACACCTGGTGCCCAGATTTTGGTTTTTACATTTCATTTCTCAATCATGAAAGAAGTCAGGACTCCTTGGAGAAATGTCTGAATCTGGATTTGGGTCAGAGAAAGATCATTTCAGAAAATAAGGAAGCATTAAGAACACGTGTATCCACTGAACAATTGATGGACATTTGGACTATTCCCACTTTCTGGCTATTGTCAATACGAATGCATGAGAACAGCTGCCACAGCAACACAAGGAGGCAGACACAAAAAGAGGGGCTGTCTGTGGGGTGAGGTGGGGTTTCCCATGTCGGATGGCGCTTGGAGGAGCAGCACCAGCTCTTCCTCATCTTCATCCTCCAACCAGCAAACTGGGAAAGAAACCAACACCCCCAAAAACAGAGTGAATGAGTAAGAGGGTTCAGAAGGAACTGGCAGATTCTGCTTTAGATCCTCCAGCTAACTGCAGTGCTAGTCCAAAGGCGATAACATCTATGAATGGAGATCAACCATCCTGGAGCCGCCAGCATCCGTGTATGAGGGTGGTGTATTCTTCCTCGATACCACTTTTACACCGGAACACCCCTTCAATCTTCCAAAGGTTACATTTCAGACAAGAATCTATCACTGGAATAGCAGTCAAGGCGTTATTGGCTTGGACATACTGACAGATAATTGGGGTCCAGCACTAAGCATTTCTAAAGCCCTCCTTTCTACCTGCTCACTTCCTACAGACTGTAATCCTGCCGGCCTCTAGGTGAGAAGTATTGCCACTCAGTATATGACCAACAGAGCAGAACATGACAGAATGGCCAAACAGTGGACCAAGAGATACGCTACACAAATTGGGTTTTCACAATTCTTACATTATTTGCCTGTCACAGAGAGATTTTGAAGGAGGGAGGGAGGGTGGGAGTTGGTAGAGAGTAGGGTATTTCTGTAACAGACATTATTCAGTCTTATTTCCTAAGATTTTGTTGTAACGTAAGGTATGTTGCTATGGTAGACAGAATTGGTATTAGCAACATTTAAAATTGTCATTAGTTCTGCCATGGAAGTTGAAATGTAGCACAGAGAATAGACCTTTGGATTCGGTTGCTTGTAGTCTGTAAATGTAAAACAGCTTAATTTTGTACAGGTTGCACACATGGCCTTTTATGTGAAGTCCTTCCAAAGCTATATACTTTTTTGCTTAAAAAAAAATTGAAACTTGTTTTCCCTTCTTGGAAAGGAACAATGATATTTAACCGTTTTTAGAGACTGTCATCTCATATATATTAAATGGACATGTGTCTATAAGACCATACAGGAAATGAGTAATTATGTATTTTATTTTATATGACAATCTGCTTTATTGTGAAAAGATTAGAGGTTGGCATCAGGACCTGTGAAAATCTGTGGTAAAATACCTTAAGCTGTTAACTGTAATGTGTGGAATAGGAGTTGCTCAGTGGATTGGTTATATGATGCCGACTACTTAAGTCTACATTTGTTACTGTGCTAATAAACAATATTAAACTAACAAAAGAGAATGTATGAATATCCATGTACAAGTTTTTCATGGATATGTTTTCAATTCTCTTGGGCATATAACCTAGAGTGGAAAGTCTGCGTCATAGTAACTCTGTTTAACTTTTTAAAGAACTGCCAGGCTCTTTTCTAAAGCAGCTGCACCATTTTACATTCCTAGTAGCAATGTACGAGGGGTCCAATGTCTCCACATCCTCTCCAACACTTGTTATCTTTCTCTTATTTTTTCTTACAGCCTTCCTAGTGGGTGTAAAGTGGTATCTCATTGTGGCTTTGATTTGCATTTTCTTAATGACTGATGATGTTACGCATGTCTATTGTGCTTATTGGCCATTTGTATATCTTCTTTGGATGAATGTCTGTTCAGATCCTTCGCCCATTTTTACATGGGCTAGTTTTCTTTTCACTTTAAGTTGTAAGAAGTTTTGGGGGTTTTTTGTTTGTTGTTTTTTTTTTTTTTTTTTGTATATTCTGCATACAAGACCTTTATTAGATATATGATTTGCAAACATTTTCTCCCAACTGTGGGTTGTTTTCACATCCTTAATAGTTTCCTTTGAAACACGAAAGTTTGAATTTTGATGAAGTCCAATTTATCTTTTTTTTTCTTGTGTCACTTGTGCTTTTTGTGTCATGTTTAACTCTTGCATATAGGCCTTTGATTCATTTTGAACTGATTTTTGTATAAAGTGAGTTAGAGGTCCAAATTCATTCTTTTGCATGTGAATACTCAGTTATCCCAGAATCATCTGTTGAAAAGACTAAACTTTGCTGAAAATCAATTGACTGTAAGTGTTTATTTCTGGATTCTCAATTCTATTCCATTAATATATATGTCTATCCTTATGCTAGCTCCACACTGTCTTAACTACTGTAGCTTTGTACTAAGTTTTGAAATTGAGAAATGTGAACTTCAAATTGTGTTCTTTTTTTAAGGTTGTTTTGACTCTTCTGGATGCCTTGCATTTCCATATGAATTTTAGGATTGTCTTATGAAAGTCTGCAAACAGAAGAAAAAAGAAAAAAAAAAGAAAGAGAAAGCATGAAAACAAACCTGGCTGGCGTGACTCAGTAGTTAGAACATTAGCTGGAGCACTAAAGGGTTGTGGGTTTGATTCCTGTTCAAGGGCATGTACCTGGGTTGTAGGTTTCATCCCAGGCTCTAGTCAGGGTGCCAGCAGGAGGTGACCAATCAATGTGTCTCTCTCATATCGGTGTTTCTCTCTCTGACTCTGTCTCTCTGTCTCTTTCTTCCTTGCTCCTTCCCTCCCGTTGCTCCCTTCCACTCTCTCTAAAAATCAATGGAAAAAATATCCTCAAGTGAAGATTAACAACAATAGCAACAAAAGTAGGATTTTAATAGGGATTGTATTGCATTCATAGATCCATTTGGGGAAGACTTCAGATTCATGAATATGGGGAATCGTTCCATTTATTTAGTAGTTCACTCTGGTTGAAGAATAAGATTTAATGATTAGTCAGGAAGTGCAAAGTTTTGCTTAATTATAAATTTACCCTGAAATCTAGAAGGCTTGATATCACATAGGTTTACTTCTAATTCGTGATACATGTCCAGAAAGTTGACTGGGGGTGAGGCTCCAACATAGTCATTCAAGGATCCGGGCTACATGATCTATATAATAAAAGCCTGAGCGACTGGATGACCGGACAACTGGATGACCGGCCGGGAGCTATGATGCTCACTGACCACCAGGGGGCAGATGCTCAACACAGGAGCTGCCCCCCTGATGGTCAGTGCGCTTCCACAGCGGACGCTCTGCTCAGCTGACAGATGTGCGCCAGATGCTGGGCCCACAGCAGGTGAGCTCAGTTGTGACAGCATGAGCCTCTCCCTCAGACACTCCCTCTGTGCACCTGAGCAGGTGCAGCGAGGCCAGGATGAGCAGGAGTCCAGCCCGGGCTTGGGCTCCTCCCTGGCCACCTGCTGCTTCATGCACTACTTCGTGCTGTGCAGGATTGGCACAGACAGCGGGCTGGAGCCCAACGAGTTGATGGGTAAGGCTGGGCTGCTGCAGCGCAGAGGTCAGGCCGAGGGACCCCACCAGTGTATGAATCCATGCACCAGGCCTCTAGTGTAGAATATATGGCTTCTAGGTTATCAAGACAAAAGCAGAGAAACCTGAAGGGCTATGCACCAGCTTCCTTTCCTTCCTTTCTTTCTTTCTTTCTTTCTTTCTTTCTTTCTTTCTTTCTTTCTTTCTTTCTTTCTTTCTTTCTTTCTTTCTTTCTTCTTTCTTTCTTCCTTTCTTTCTTTCTTTCTTTCTTTCTTTCTTTCTTTCTTTCTTTCTTTCTTTCTTTCTTTCTTTCTTCCTATTTCAGAAAAGAAGGGAGAGATAGAAACATCAATGAGAGAGAATCATTGATCAGCTGCCTCCTGCACACCCCACACTGGGGATTGAGCCCACAACTTGAGCATGTGCCTCGACTGGGAATTGAACCACAACCTCCTCGTTCATAGGTCAATGCTCAAACACTGAGCCACTCTGGCAGGGCCATGCACCATATTTTAAAAGCTTCAGTCGGAAGTGAAACATGTATATCTTGCTAACAGCAATTGGGCAGACTAGTCACCTGACCCTGACTAACTGTAGTGGGCCTAAGGAAGTCAGGGAGCGCATGGATATTTAGTGAGCAATAAATGTCTGCTATGAACTGAATTGGCTTCCCTCCAAATTCATATGTTGATGCCATAAATACCAATGTGACTACATTTAGAGATACTGTTTTTAAGGAGATAATTAATATAGTAAAAATGGTGGGGTCCTAAACTGATTGTGCTGATGTCCTCTCTCTCTCTCTCTCTCTCTCTCTCTCTCTCTCTCTCTCTCTCTCTCTCTGTGTGTGTTTGTGTGTGTGTGTGTGTGTAGAGGAAAGTCCTTCACAGGGAGAAGGCTACAAGTCAAGAAAAGAGGCCTCATGAGACACCAACCATGTTGAGACCTTGATCTTGGACTCCCAGCCTCCAGAACTATGAGAAAATGATCTCTGTTGTTTAAGCCACTCAGTCTGTGGCATCTTGTTGTAGCAGCCTGAGCTGACTAATGTCTAAGCCACATAGAGGGTGAAAGAATAGAAAAATAGATTGCGCCATATTGTAGAATGTTTTACATTACTCTATACTTAATTGTTAAACAGTAGTAATCTTAGGATTTTTTTAACAGCTAATAGAGCAGTACATCACCTTTCCTCCAAGGGGTTTGTAAGGTTCAGGAGAGGAGTGGATTGTCCTCACACACACACACGTAGGTGCTTTAATGTTTGATTTACACAGATTATGGAAGTCATAAGCAGAGCACACAGAGGCTTTTATTCTTTTTCAGTCTGTCCTGCCTTCAAATCTGGCTCTTTTTTCATTCTCTTGTTCCTTTATGTCCTTCTAGGGTGCTTTCCTAGAGGAAAAGTGGGGCACTATTGCTAGAGGAAAGGAAAATGCATACTGGGTAAGCAATAACAACTGACACTAACGACATCCCTCAGCATAAGAAGAGGCAAGGTGACTACAATAGCACGACACCTCTTTCCTCTCTGCTCCCTGGGATGCAGAAAGCCATGTGCCACTCCCGTCCATTTCTTATTCTCAGAGATTTATATCGTATAAGCCCCAGGTATTTGCTGTAAAATTTAAAAATATATATAATTTTACTTAAATGCCTGGGTAGAAAGAAGGGGATTTTTTTTTTTTAAGTGTAGGTTTTTTTTGGAGGTGGGGGACTTGGTCTCCCCTCCCATAATTGCTACAAATTACCCCACCATTATGTTACAAATTACCCCACCACTTACTGACTTAAAACAACAATAAACATTTATTATCTTTCATGATTTTTGTGGGTGGGAGAGCTTGGCTGGGTGATGGGCAGCTCTGAGGATGCAGTCGTTATTTAAGATTTATCTGGGGCTCAAGGATCTGCTTCCAAGGAGGCACATTCACAGGTTGGCAAGTTGGTGCTGGTGGCTGGTGGGAGACCTCCGTCTTTTTGTGTGTGGTCCTCTCCACAGGGCTGGTTGAGTGTCCTCACATGATGGCTGGCTTCCCTCAGAGCAATCTATCCAAGAGAGCAAGGCAGAAACTACCATGCCCGCTCTGGCTTAGCCTGGAAATCACACACTGTAATTTCTGCCGCATTATATTTGGTCACATAGACAGCTCTCATTCAGTGTAGGAATAGCCTATAAAAAGGTGTGAATATTAGGAGGCAAGAACCATTGGGGCCCCTATTTTCTTTTTTAAAGATTTTTAAATTGATTTTTAGAAAGAGAGGAAGAGAGAGAAACATCTATGTGAGAGCGAAACACCGATCTGCTGACTCCTGCACACAGCCCTGCCAGGGATCGAGCTGCAACCCTGGCATGTGCCCTGACCAGGAATCGAACAGGCAACCATTAGGTGCACAGGATGCCCAACCAACTGAGCCACACCGGCCAGGCCACTGAGGCTCATCTTGAAGGCTGGCTATCATGTTGCCCTTCCCCATGTGTATGATGTAGTATATATCTGTGGTAAGCTGGAAAATGGATCACCAAAATAGCAGGTCCTAATTCTTGGAACCTGCAAATGTCATCTTATATGGAAAAGGGGTCTTTGCAGATGTGATTGAGTTAAAGAGATGGAAATGGGAATTTTATCCTGGATTACCCAGGGGTGCCCTAAATGCAATCATAGTGTCCTTGTAAGAGAGAAGCAGAGGGAGATTTGACACACACAGAGGAGAAGAAGGCCATGTGACCACAGGGGCAGAGGTTGGAGTGTGAGCCACAAGCCAAGGAATGCCAGCATCTGGAATCGCTGTGGAACAGATTCTCCCTTGGCGATTCCAGGGAGCGCAGCCCTGCCAGAATCTTGATTTTAGCTCAGGGAAGCCAATGTCAGACTTCTGGCCTTCAGAAGGATAGAATAACTTTAACGGGGAAGGGGGTAATGTTTTTCTTTGTGTTTTTTTTTTTTAATAATTAGAGACTATTTCATTTTACCTTTTATATATCATAGCAATTAGGAGAAAGGCCTTAGGAGTCAGATTTCCTGCATTTGCATCCCAGTCATTTCCCATCATTAGCTCTTGGGCAAATTGTGGTGCCTCATTTTCCTCGGAAATAGGGCTAACAATAAACCTACCTCAAAAATTTAGCTTTCAAAAAAATTGTAGTACGATGCATATAACATAAAATTTACCATCTTAAACATTTTTAAAGTGTGTATTTTTTAGTGTTCAATACATTTACATTGTCATACAATCAATCTCCAGAAGTCTTTTCATCTTGCTGAACTGAAATTCTATAGATATGCATTCACTAAATTCTACAGTTATGCATCTCCTCATTCTTCAGCTCTTGGAAACCACCATTCTGCTTTCTATCTCTATGAATTCAACTGCTCTCTGTTGTTCGTGGCAATTCGTTATAGTAACCATAGGAAACTGACACAGTATGCTTCCACCTCCATGTTCATTACAATCTTAAAGATACATAAATGTACATAAACAGTTTTATACACACATAGATACACAGGATTTTTTTTTGCCACTGTTTTATAAAAAATGAGACTATATTACATATATGTTTCTTTGCTCTTTTCACTCAACATGTTTAATAAATTTATTTCCAGATAATCATTTCATTCTTTGACTTTGGGCAAACCTCTTAAAAGGTACCCTTATCGCCCTAGCCAGTATGGCTCAGTGCATAGAGCGTCGGCCTGCAGACCAAAGGGTTCGATTCTAGTAAAGGGCACGTACCTTGGTTGCAGGAGCCTCCCCGGCCCAGGCTCTGGTCAGGGCTCATGCAGAAGGCAATCTATCGATGTGTTTCTCTCACATCGATGTTTCTCTCTGTCTTCCCCTCTTTCTTCCACTCTCCCTAAAAAGCAATGAAAAAATATCCTCGGGCGAGGATTAACAACAGCAAAAGTGCCCTTATTGGCTTCAATAAATACTAATGCCTAAAACATGTTCAGAGTGCTTTTTCTACAGTTGGACAGTGGTGCCCCTCAGTTATCCAAGCCCTCATGATCAGATTTGGGGATTGTACTTCTCCCTCCTGACATCTGTTTTTCATACCTGTCTCCATTCATTAGCATCTCCATCAGACAGAGGCAAGAAAATGAAAAAGAGGTAAAGCATTACTCAAAAATAGAGACCAATAGGATAAAAACCAATTCTTTTTTAAAAATTATTCTTTGTTATTGCAAGTATTACATATGTCCCCTTTTTTCCCATTGATTCCCTCCAGCCCAGCCCCACCTCCCACCTCAGGCTCTCACTGCCCCATTGTCTGTGTCCATGGGCCATGCAAGGTCCTTGGTTGATTACCTCCCACTCACCACTCGCCTTCCCACCCCCCACCCCACCCCCACCTTCCCGCTGAGATTTTGCACTACAGAAATCAATTCTTAACACAGTTATTTTTCCTTGTGTAAGGGATGTTGAAAGAAGTTTAGTGGCTAATACCACTTAAGTCATCTGGATTTGAGAGAGGGAATGTT
Source organism: Myotis daubentonii (assembly GCF_963259705.1). Classification (NCBI taxonomy): domain Eukaryota; kingdom Metazoa; phylum Chordata; class Mammalia; order Chiroptera; family Vespertilionidae; genus Myotis; species Myotis daubentonii. The sequence continues at coordinate 47,009,600 of NC_081846.1, forward strand.
AGTGTCTATTCTTGATTTTTAAGACTTTTGTCCCAGGTTTAGATAATCCTGGCAAAGAGTAGTCCTTTAATAAATATTGGAAGAATTTACTCAATCAACAAACATTTACTAAGCACCCACAATATACTGGAATCATGCAGTCTCTGAATGAATGAACAACTCAGATTTTTGCTTCTTGCCCTACCAAGTAGGCCTGCTATTCTACAGCAATGCCATTGGAAGTTAGAAGGGAGAAGTGAGAGGAAATAAATGTATCAGTTTTGTATTGGTTTCCTAGGGCCACCATACCAAAGTACCACAAACTAGGTGGCTTAAAATAAAAAGTTTATTGTCTCATAGTTCCTGTGGTTAGAAGTCTGAAATCAAGCAAGACCACACTTCCTCTGAAACCTGTAAGGGAATCCTTCCTTGCCTCTTCCTGGCTTCTGACTGTCTGTTGGCAATCTTTGACATGCCTTGGCTTGCAGATGCATATATCTGATATCTACCTTTCTACGTGGCATTATCTCTGTGTCTGTCTCCACGTGGCTATCTTCTCATATGGATACCAGTTATATTGGATTAAGGGCCCACCCTACACCAGTATAACCTCATCTTTTTAAAAAAAATAAATAAATTTACTTATTTATTTTAGAGAAGAGGGAGAAAAAGATCGATGTGAGAGCAAAACATTGATCAGCTGCCTCCTGCATGCCACCTACCGGGGATTGAGCCTGCAACCCAGGCATGTGCCCTGAACAGGAATTGAACCAGCAACCTTTCAGTGCATGGGACTGTTATAGGTGGCAGGAATGGCACCAGGTGTTAGAGTGGTGGAATCAGACCAGACCTGGGTTCAGCAACCTTGGTATGTGAGTTCTGGCTAGGAAAGAATTCAGAGCCAAGACTCAAACTATAAGAGAACAGCCTATATAAAAAAGAGAAACATGTAAATTGACCATCCCTCCACTATACTCACCAGCCAATCAGGAATGAGTATGCAAATTACCCCAACAAAGATGGTGGGTTAATTTGCATACACAGGCACCAGGCAGAGAGCAGAGCGGGAGAGTCAGCAGCTTGGGTGGACGTGGCTTCCTCAGTCGCTCCCCGCAAACCGCCGGGTGGAGAGCAGAGCGGGAGAGCTGGTGACTTGGAGGACTTGGCACAGTGGGAGGCCATGGGATGGAGACAGAGCAGGAAGGGAAAACCAAGAGCACTGGGAGCACCAGGAATTCTGGGAATGGTAGTTCTGGTGGCAGCACCAGGACTGGAAGTGGAATCCCAGAGCGCGGGGAGCACTAGGAATGCTGGGAATCATAGTTCTGGTGGCAGACAGATCTCCTAGACCAGTGGTTCTCAACCTTGGCTGCACATTAGAATCACCTGGGAATCTTTTTAAAATCCTGATTTCTGGGCCTCATCCTCCGGAAATTCTGTTTCTTTGTTACTAATGTTGTGGCCCCACCCCATAACAAAGAAACAGAATTTCTGGAGGATGAGGCCCAGAAATCAGAATTTTATTTATTTATTTTTTTTAAGATATATACTATCTTTATTTATTTTATTTTTTTTTTATTGCTTAAAGTATTACAAAAGGTATTACATATGTGTCCATTTTATCCCCCTGCCCTAGACAGTCCCCTAGCCTCCCCTATCCCCCAGTGTCTTATGTCCATTGGTTATGCTTATATGCATGCATACAAGTCCTTTAGTTGATCTCTTACCCCTCTACCTCCTGCCCCCCAACCCTCCCCGGCCTTCCCGCTGCAGTTTGACAATCTGTTTGAGGCAGCTCTGCCTCTGTATCTATTATTGTTCAAAAGTTTATAATGGTCTCTATTGTCCATGAATGAGTGAGATCATGTGGTATTTTTCCTTCATTGACTGGCTTATTTCACTTAGCATAATGCTCTCCAGTTCCATCCATGACGTTGCAAATGGTAAGAGTTCCTTCCTTCTTAGAGCAGCATAGTATTCCATCGTGTAGATGTACCACAGTTTTCTAATCCATTCATCTACTGATGGGCACTTAGGCTGTTTCCAGATCTTAGCTATGATGAATTGTGCTGCTATGAACATAGGGGTGCATATATCCTTTCTGATTGGTGTTTCTGGTTTCTTGGGGTATATTCCTAGAAGTGGAATCACAGGGTCAAATGGGAGTTCCATTTTCAGTTTTTTCAGGAAACTCCATACTGTCTTCCATAGTGGCTGCACCAGTCTGCATTCCCACCAGCAGTGCATAAGTGTTCCTTTTTCTCCACATCCTCTCCAGCACTTGTCGTTTGTTGATTTGTTGATGATAGCCAGTCTGACAGGTGTGAGATGGTACCTCATTGCTGTTTTGATTTGCATCTCTCAGATGATTAGTGACTTTGAGCATGTTTTCATATGTCTCTTGGCTTTCTGAATGTCCTCTTTTGAAAGGTGTCCATTTAGGTCCTTTGCCCATTTTTTGATTGGATTGTTTATCTTCCTTTTGTTAAGTTGTATGAGTTCCCTATAAATTTTGGAGATTAGGCCCTTATCAGATATGACATTGGCAAATATGTTTTCCCACACAGTGGGTTTTCTCGTTGTTTTGTTGATGGTTTCTTTTGCTGTGCAGAAGCTTTTTATTTTGATGTAGTCCCATTTGTTCATTTTTTCTTTAGTTTCAAGTGCCCTAGGAGCTGTATCAGTGAAGAAATTGCTTCGGCATATGTCTGAGATTTTGTTGCCTTTGGATTCTTCTAGAATTTTTATGGTTTCCTGTCGTACATTTAAGTCCTTTATCCATTTTGAGTTTATTTTTGTGTATGGTGTAAGTTGGTGGTCTAGTTTCATTTTCTTGCATATATCTGTCCAATTTTCCCAACACAATTTATTGAAGAGACTATCTTGGCTCCATTGTATGTTCTTGCCTCCTTTGTCAAATATTAATTGAGCATATTGGTTCGGGCCGATTTCTGGGCTCTCTATTCTATTCCATTGATCTATATGCCTATTCTTGTGCCAGTACCAGGCAGTTTTGAGAACAGTGGCTTTGTAATACAACTTGATATCTGGTATTGAGATCCCACCTACTTTGTTCTTTTTGAGGATTGCTGCAGCTATTCGGGGTCTTTTTTTATTCCAGATGAATTTTTGGAAAGTTCGTTCTAGATCTCTGAAGTATGCCGTTGGTATTTTAATGGGAAATGCGTTGAATTTATAGATTGCTTTGGGTAGTATGGACATTTTAATGATGTTGATTCTACCAATCCATGAACACGGTATGTTCTTCCATCTGTTTATGTCTTCCTCTATATCTTTTTTCAACGTCCTGTAATTTTAAAAAGATTCCCAAGCCCTAGCCAGTTTGGCTCACTGGATAAAGCGTCAGCCTGGGGACTAGGGGGTCCCCGGTTCGATTCCATTCAAGGGCATGTACCTTGGTTGCAGGCACATCCCCAGTAGGGGGTGTGCAGGAGGCAGCTGATCGATGGTTCTCTCTCATCGATGTTTCTAACTCTCTATCCCTCTCCCTTCCTCTCTGTAAAAAAAATCAATAAAATATATTTTTAAAAAAATGATTCCCAGGTGATTCTAATGTGCAGCCAAGATTGAGGACCACTGACTTAATAGAATATTCAGCAGCTTTCCAGGTGTGTCCTTTCAGGGTCTAGGTCTCCACTGATTGATTATTCTGTTCCAGGGCAGGGAGTCATTATCCAATGTAGCTGGTCCTGATGTCAGCCATGGGATCACTGGTCTGGTTTGTTGCTTTTCTGGGCCTGGAGCTAAATGTTATCTCTAGGGAGGAAAGGTCAGGGGTTCCAAACCGCATGACCAGCGATATGCTTGGGGAGGAAAGGTCATCCTGGGGGTGAGGTCCTTCCCTACAATTGTCCTTTGCTAGGCACCTGGGGCTTTCCAGCCTGGTGACCTTCTGCACCTGGCCCATCATCCTTGCTCTGCTCATGTCTGCCTAACTGCCTACAATAGGATGATGCCCAACCAACTGAGCCTCACTGGCCAGGCCTGACCTCATCTTAACTAATTACACAATGGTCACATTCTGGAGTACTGGGGGTTATCTTTTGGTGGTGGGGGGGTGCGGAAGGGACCCAATTTAATCCATAACAGGTTGTGATTGTCAGTGGTTTAATAAGACATTTGAAGTGTGGATTTTATTAATCTAGAACAGTGGTTCTCAACCTTCTGGCCCTTTAAATACAGTTCCTCATGTTGTGACCCAACCATAATTATTTTCGTTGCTACTTCATAACTGTAATGTTGCTACTCTTATGAATTGTAATATAAATATCTGATATGCAGGATGGTCTTAGGTGATCCCTGTGAAAGGGTCGTTCGACTTGCCAAAGGGGCCTTGACCCACAGGTTGAGAACTGCTCATCTAGAAGGTTGTTCTCCATTAAAAAAAAAAAAAAAAGGTAGCATAGAATGCACTCTGAAGCCAATGCTGATCTGAATCCTATCTTTCTTTATCTCTTAATAATTAAGAGGCGTGACCATGGGCAAGTTAATTCTTTGTGCCTCCGTCTCTCTGTCTATAAAATGGAATTCATAATAGTACTTATGGGACTATTGTAAGGATTATATGAATTAATACCAGGATAGTCCTTATAATAATGACTTGCACATAGAGAACTTTGATATGTTAACAGCTCTTTTCATTAAAAAAATGAGTAGCCATGAGTAGATGGTTCTTATTAATTAACTAGAGGCTCAGTGCATGAAATTTGTGCACTGGAATGGGGTTCCTCAGGCAGGCCTGCACCCTCTCACAGTCCAGGACCCCTCGCTCCTTACTGCCTGCCACCTGCTCACTGCTCCTTACCGCTTGGCTCGCTGCACTTTAGCACTGCAGAGGAGGCAGGAAAGGCTCCCGCCACCGCCATTGTGCTTGCCAGCTGCGAGCCCGGCTTCTGGCTGAGTGGCACTCCCCCTGTGGAAGCACACTGACCACCAGGGGGCAGTTCCTGTGTTTCAAGTGACCTGTCATTCCGGTCGTCCACCATGACAGTCACTTAGGCTTTTATTGTATAGATTCCCCTGAGAAAGGTGTAGTGATAGGTACGTTGTAAAAAAGCTTGGAGGAATAAGTATCCCACTGTGTGAGTGCACCAATAAGAGCCTCCTTCTAAACAAAACTGGGCCTGAGTGATGGCTGCTGCCCAGTACACTTCCCATCCTTGCTGAAGTGGCCTCTCTTGGCATCTGGTAGACCATAAAGCCAACAGACTTCCAACCCCCGAGGAGTATTTCTTCTTTCTTTTGGACAGTCAGTCTCTGCAGAACAATTGATTGAAATATGTTCACAGCAAACACATCACTACTGCCCGGCCGCAGTAGCTCAGTGGTTAAGTGTCGACCTATGAACCAAAAGGTCATGGTTTCATTTCTGGTCGGGGCATGTGCCAGGGTTGCATTACAGCTCGATCCCCAATAAGAGGTGTGTAGGAGGCAGCCAATCAATGATTCTTTGTCCTCATTGATGTTTCTCTCTCTCTCTCCCTTTCCCTTCCTCTCTAAAATCAATAAAAATATGTTTTTTAAAAAAGAAGAAAATACATCACTACTAGGAAAGCCTATGTATATAACTTAAATGTTTTTGGTTCTTTTTGGATTTCAACTTAAAATGGCCTCTGGGCTCGAACAGAGAAAAGCTAAGGCACCACCATGATGCCTGTCTTGGACAATATTAAAAGCAAATTTCAGCATTTGCTGGGCCTGAAATCACCTCCCTCCAACCTCAGAAGAGCCAGAATGTAGATTTGATTTCCTTAGAGAGATCTCCAAGGGAAAGAGGAGATTCTCATCCCCTCTGTCAAGACGGAGAGGAGCGCTGCATTCTGTATTCATGCATGAAATGAACGCAGTTGCCATCCTTGGTTCCTATGATACTGAGTGTTAGAGTCATTAGCTAAGTGGGGTGGAGGGGATGCTGACAAGAATTGAAAAAAGATATGATTGCAGAGGGGGTCAGGCTTCAGTTGTTGAATCAAGACCCATTGTCTTGCCTCACTCAAACATCATGGAATTTTTTAGCTGAAAGGCCCTCGAGGGGTTGCTAATTCAGTTAAACCAAAGGGTAGAAAGTAATTTATTACAAATAATGAAAATGCAGTTTGTGAATGATTGACTGATTGATTGGTGGATTATTAAATTCTAGTGGATTCAAAGTTCTTATTCTACAATGGTTGTCAAATTATGGTTCCAGGACCACCACTCCCAGCAGCAACATCATTTGAGAACTTCACAGAAATGCACATTTTCAAGTCCCACCCAAGACCTACTGAATCTGGGTGGGGCCTGGTAACCTGTGATTAATAAGCACCGGCGGCTATTCTGATGCCCACTCCAGTTTGAGAACCACTGTTTAAATCGCATTAATGTAACTTAATTGGCATTCGGGTGTGCTTTGTCAACGGAGAGTGGAAGGGTTGAAGTGGTATACAACTACTAGTGCTCAGAACGGAGTGCAGCGAGCTGTGAGCTTGTGCACATATCATTCTTGGGTGCTCCCTGAATGACAACTAGAATGGGGTTTTAAGTAGAGGAGAGAGGTCCAGCACAACTCTGAGAACAACAAGGACAAGTGGAGGTTTATAGCTAAAGAACAGGGTGGGGATGAGTGTATAGCAAGTTACTAAGATAAAACATCAAGGCTAAAGAGATTCTTGCTAGACCTACTCAAGCCAGGGTAATAAGATAATGAGGGTGGGGAATGAGGAATTTGATCAGATATCAAGGGTTGGGGATATTTCTGCTAAACTGACCCAGCAGGATTCTTGCTAAAGCTTGAACTAATGGCTTAAGGACAGAGTCCAAGGTCAAGGCCTTGAGGGTTTAGCAGGGGTGGGGAACCTTTTTTCTGCCAAGGGTCATTTGAATATTTATAACATCACTAGAGGCCTGGTGCACAAAATTCATGCACTGGTAAGGTCCCTAGCAGCTGCTGGCTCCCAGCCGGGTACTCCTTCCCTTTCCCTGGCCGACCCCAACTCCTGGTTGAACTCCTGGTGGAGGGGACAATTTGCTTGCTATGCTTTTATTATAAAGGATTCATGGGCCATACAAAATTTTCAACTTAAAAATTAGCCTGTTTAAATAAATAAATAAATAAAATTAGCCTGTTATATTTGGTCAAATATTTAACTAACTCACCCCTAATGCCTTGTCAGGACCAGACCAAATGGCTTCCCCGGGCCATATGGCCTCATACAGCCCGAGGGGCCGGACATTCCCACCCCTGGTTAGAGTTTGGTCAAGGAGAAAGTCTTCGTTACCTTTTAGGATAAAAGGTGAACAACTGATCTCTCTTAACACCATTTTACAGATGAGGAACCTGAGGTAGGAGGGGTTATAGGACTTACCCACCTGACGTGGACACTAAAAGGCAGTGCAGGTCCCAGTTTGCCCAGAGACCATCAGTCCAGCAAGTTCTAAAGCTACACACCACTGTCTGGAAGAGGATGTTGGCTTGAGAGGGATCCAGGCTCCTTCTCAAGAGAGAACTGGCCCGTGCAGAACTCTGTAGCCTTGCAGAGCTCAGACGCGGAACCCACCTATTAGCAAAACCTGAAAAGATTAACATTTTTTAAAAAGCAATTTTTAAAAAAAGTTTAGAAAGTAGCATCTACTATGGCCATAATTCCATAAAAGAAATGACTTTTACTCCAGAATAAAACCTTAAAGATAAAGCACTGATTTTTACTGTGTGCTTTCTTATTTCCCCACAGAGTAGTAAAACTTTGCGAACAAACGCTCATATGAGGTTCGCAGGAACAAAGCCTCATAAGAGGCTCAAATGCTCTGCTTTAGACCCCTGACCGACTAGCAGGGGCCCTGATTGCCTGCCTCACCCTGCCATGTGCCATCACCGAGTAGGCATTTGATAAATGCTTTTTGGTGATAAAAATGATGAGAACGGAATGGATTTATAATATTTATTACAGTTTGGAAACTACATGCTAGGGGTACAGAGGACCTAAATTGCTTTTCCAAGGTCACATAACCAGTTATGAAAGGAGCTGGTGCTGGAATTTAAATCTTCTATCTCCTTGTTCAGAATCCTTCTCCCTTAGGCCACACTGACTTTGATAAGGGAAGTCTAATAGGATGTCTCCTATTTGCTTGGGGGAATATATTAACCAGGCAAGAAAGATATGATGAAGTCAGGCGTCAGGGACTTATTACAAGATAAAGCAGTATCAGCCCAAGAGATCTCAGGAAATTCAGGAATGTTAGGTTCAAGTGGCAAAAAGAGCATAAGGAGGAATGGCGTCTGGGGGAAGGAACCAGGAATGTTTCTCTGTGCTGAGGCATAGCTGCTGGGGTGGCCAGGCTGCATGTATGCAGATGCTAATCAATTTCTTGAGTCCCAAACTGGTGACACTTGTTAGACAGGTTTTAAGCTGGGAGAACAGGTAGGAGGAGCATCCACTTAATTCTGATATCCCGGGATATGCGTATCTCTGAGGTCGAATACTGGACTGAGCGGGTTCAGTGGAAAATAGCACGGCAGAATTCAACCTTGTGTGTTCACCAGTGAAGTATGTTTGTAGATTACATTTCTGGTATATTAAAATATGGGGTGACCACTCTGTGGCATCTGAGATGAGTTTAAGCACGAAAAGGAAGAGGAAGTAAATTCGCCATGACAAACGGTTTGAAATAACTTGTGGTACAAATGAAAAAGCTTCCCACAACCAAAATCTGCTCTGGAAAGTGAGCCAGGTAAGTAATAAAACACTTGTTTACAGTTTTGTTGCATGAAAGGTTCTACAGCAGTATGTCCTGTGTTACAAACACTGACAACTGTATAGGATTCAAGTTCCCCTAACTGTTGAGCACTTTTTCGTTTCTAAGACGGTAACAAGGGCAGGAAGTAGAGAAATTAACCATAGTAAGGTTTTCATGTGCCCAAAGGAGTTTGCTGAAAAGATCAAATGAGATTAAGTAGCGGTGTCTTTAGAAGTGCCTTCTGGGCCGGCTGCTCATCGCTGCGCTTCCTGGTACACCCAGCTGTATATACCTGATGGGTAAAGTCACCCTCAGCTTCTGGGATGTACTCAGATTCAAATGCAGCTTCCCTTTTTCTGCAACTACGTCCTCTGAGTTCCTAGCTTCCCTCTTTACATTTCATGGCATTCATAATAAATTAATCTTGCCCTAATAAAATCAGCCAACAAGTTCTCCCTTGTAAAGCTTCCTAGTTCAGTCACTAGATGGTTCAGATATGAGGATGTTGCAATACAATGCAAAAATCGTCAGTTCAAAAGTATTCCTGAACTTTAAGACTGGGTGTTTCTTTGCTTGTTCATTTGTTTTGCTTTTTTTTCTCCACAGAGAAATTGTTTTCATTTACTGTGGTACTCAGCTCATTAGATGTGCTTATTATGGAGATTGTCTGATTATTTCTGGGATTGAAATACTTGCCTGCCCCATATATTTGCCTAGGTGTGGTCCCTGGGAGAACAGGTGTTCAAGCTGGGAAAGCAGCAGCGACAGTGAGGCCTGAGAGGTGGCAGGAGGAGGAATGGTGAGAGCAGCCCAGCCAGGACTGTTACACACACAGGGAGCAATACTGACCATGAGGTGTGGATGGCATTATAACCTTATTCCTCCTTCAGGGGGGCTCTATAAATACACACGTTAGTCACCACACTCCAGCTCAGCTTTATTATTCTAAGAATAACCAGTCAGTTCACTGATCATGGCAGTGTAATGACACTCAAATTCAGAACAGTATTGCAACTTTTTAAAAAATATGTTTTTACTGATGTTTTAGAGCAAGAGGAAGGGAGAGGGAGACAGGGATAGATGAGAGAAACATCATCAGTCAGCTGCCTCTTGCACGCCCCCTACTGGGGATCGAGCCCAAAACCCAGGCATGTGCCCGGATTAGGAATCAAACCAGTGACCTCCTGGTTCATGGGTTGACACTCAACCACTGAGCCACACCAGAGAGGCAGTAATATAACTTTTTACGTAAGGAAAATGTAAATAAATGCAGATTAGGGTATAGTACCATATTTTGATTTACCTAATTAGCTAGAAGTAGGTATGAAACAAGCATTCTCTTACATCACTAGTGGGTACAAGCTACTAAAATTTTTCAGAATGTAGGTCTATAGGTATTGGTTTCCTAGGGCTGTCATAACAAAGTATCACAGACCAAGTAGCTTAAACAACAGAAATTTATTTTCTCACAATTCTAGAGGCTAGAAGTCAAAGATCAAGGTATCAGCAGCATTGGTTTCTTCTGAAGCCTCTCTCCATGGCCTGTAGCTGACCATCTTCTTCCTGTGTCTTCACATGGTCTTCCCTTTGTACAAATCTGTGTTCCAATTTCCTCATTTTATATGGACACTAGTCATAGTGGATTGGGGTCCACTCTAATGACCTCATTTTAGAATTAATTATGTTTTTAAAGACACTATCTCCAAATACAGTCACATTCTGAGGCATGGGGATTAGGAGTCAAAAAATAGACTTAAAAATGGACACTTCACTGAGCCATTCTGCATTTAGGAAGCCACACTAGAGATGTAAATATAATTCCTCAAATTATAGTATCATATATTACTTTCTTATAATCTGCTTTTCTTATTTGTTATATGCTGGAAGCTGGTCCATCCTTGCTTCTTGACACAGTCGCTGCAGGGAAGAAACATCTGCACAGCATATGTTTCAAGGGACCTGGCGTATATGGCATACTGTTCTTAATATGTTTGCTCACCTTCTTGGCGCTATGTGTTTTAACCAAGGTCACCTCTCCGAGAAAGGTTGTTTCCCCAGGTAGGGATTTTTCCCTGAAGTTAGGGAGGGAATAAAACCCCTTAACTAAGTGCCAGATGGGTAGTTAATCACTTTAACTACGAACAATCACGCTTAAGCTACCTAATCTTTACTCCCTGGAATGGAGATAAGAAACGCCCTAACCTTTGCAATAGAAATTGACAGAATTAAAATCAACTGGTATAAATACAGATGTAACAAGACAATAACATACAGAACCTGGCTGGAGATCCTGGCTAGAACCTGGCTAGAAAACCTGGCTAGGCTGCTGATCAACTGAATGCTGTCCCTGTGTCATTCTTTCTTCGCCGACTCTGTCCACACCTTTGGGAACCCCTGGACCTGCTGGGGTTGGACCCCAACAGTTATATATTTTGAACATTTTTAATCTATGTATTTAAACACCTACAGCATCAATTTATTTACTATCTAGTAGGCTATCATGCAGAAACATCATAATTTAGTAATACTCCTGCTTTTAATGTAATTTTTGAATAAGATATATATTTGTACAGTTCAGAAATCAAAAGTTTATAAAGGTAAACCCAGAAGTCTTGCTGCCATCCTGCCCCTTTCCTCATCAGTAACCTCTTTTATTAGTACGCTTTCAGTGTTTTCTAATACAAATACAAGCTAATGCAAATATACATTCTTATTTCCCCCTGCTTTCTTATACAAAAGGGAACATACTATTTACACTGCTCTGTACCTTACTCTTTTTTTTTTAACTTAATATATTTCTGGAGCTTTTCCATTATCACTACAAGAGTATCCTCATTCTCCCCTACAGCCACAAAATATACAATTGCGTGGATCAACCATAGTTAATTCACCAGTGTCCTCTATATAAGGTTGTTTCTCATCTTTTTTCTATTACAAACAGAGAGGCAAAGAATAAACTTATACATATGTTATTTCCTACAAGTACAGGTGTATTGCTAAGATAACTCCTAGGATTGGGATTGCTGAGTCAAAATGCATTTGTACTTTTTTTTTTTTTTTTTTTGCATTTATACTTTTGGTAGACACTGCGAAGCTGCCCTGCACAGGGGCTGCGCTGTTTTGTCGTCAACCAGCAGTGGACAGTGACTCATTCTTTACAGCTTCCCCAGTAGGATGAGTTGCAAACTTTTAGATGTTTATCAGTACCAAAGGCCTCATTTTTGAACATTTAAGCTATTTCTGCTTTTGCTACACTTAGCAACACTAAGACTAATATCCTCATAATTATACCTTTGCTCATATTTTCATTATTTCCTTAAAATAAATTTCTCAGAGTTGATTATGTTGTTCCAGGAGTACTTGCCTTCCCAGGGCTTTTAATCTGTTCTCCCTTTTGGGGGGTTCACGAAGTCTCATGGGCTTCTAAAGGAGAGGAGCACTCCCCACTCCTGTATTGTAATTAATGCTCTAAGCTAATTGTTAATACACAAAACGGAGAAAATCCGTTTTCCTTAAGCATTTAAACATTGATTCTAAACTTATTAATTAAAATATTTTTCAGTGATTTAAAATTTAGTCATAAATTTAACATAATCTGAAGGATTATTTAGAATATTAAAATGTCAAACAGCAGTGATAGAAGCTTACACTTACTACTAGTATTTTAAAATAGCAATATCAGGCCCAGCCGGCATGGCTCAGTGGTTGAGCATCGACTTATGAACCTGGAGGTCACAGTTTGATTCCTGGTCTGGCACATGCCTGGGTTGCCCGCTCAATCATGCAGGAGGCAGCCAGCCGATGAATGATTCTCTCTCATCATTGATGTTTCTATGTATCGCTCCCTCTCCCTTCCTCTCTGAAATCATTGAAAATATGATTAAAAAAATAAAATAGCAATATCATGAGTACAATTCATTGAAAAAATTCTCTGGATCTATGACACTAAGGGTTTCTTCAACCTCAGCAACACCAGAACGTCACACCTGCAGCTGATGCAGAAGGCTACTGTTGACCCTGAAGCCAGCCTCTTAGTTCTTTCACTCTCTTGAGAGTGAATGGACTTTTTAAGTGGTATTATGTCAACTCTCAAAAATATCTTACTTTATTCTTCAGCATTTAAAAATTTTCTTTAATGAGGTTTTACTTCTTGTTTTATACATCTGGTAGCATTGCTTCTTTTCCACTGTCTTTCCAGTTGCCTGTTTTTCTTTTGCACTAAAATAAGGCCAGGCTCCTTCTCATCCTGAGAACACTATCCTGGTGTTCTCCCTTGTGAGTTTTCTATCTGTTTTTATTTCACGGAAAATTGGCAGGTGACCCTCCCTGGTGAACTCTGCTGCACTTAGAACAAAGAACTCTTTTTCTTGGCCTATCAGCCTATCACACTGAAGTGCATACATCACTTTGTGTATTCCGATTTTTAGTAAATGCATTCCTTTTATAAAATACTAGAGGCCTGGTGCACAAAAATTTGTGCACTCTCGGGTGGGGGGGTCCCTCAGCCTGGCCTGTGCCCATTTGCAGCCCAGGACCCCTTGGGGGATGTCCCCCTGTCTACTTAGGCCCACTCCCCAGGGGATCAGGCCTAAGCTTGCAGTCAGACATCCTTCTGGCAGCCAGGGAGCCCTCGGGGGATGTCCGACTAAAGGCTCAGGCCCCCAAGGGAGCTGTGATGAGGAAGCTGGGGTGACAGAGGAGCCACACAGTCCCGCCCTGCCACCCCGGGCCGGGTCACACACAGGATGCCTGGATGGCAGCCGGGTGGGCCAGCTGACCGCTGCTGCACCACTCAGCCGCCCCGGGTCAGGTCACACACAGGATGTCAGGATGGAGCCCGGGCGAGCTGGCCGATCGCTGCTGCACCCCCGGGCCACCCCGGGTCGGGTTGCACATGGGATGCCCGCCACCCCAGGTCACAGATAGCAGGCCCGGATGGCGGCAGGGCAGGCAGGATGGTGCTGTCCCGCCCCACCGCCCCCGGTAGAAAATAGCAGGCCCGGACGGCAGAGGGGCAGGCGGGATGGTGCTGTCCCTCCCTGCCTGCAGTATGCAAATTAGCAGCCATCTTTGTTGGCAATTAATTTGCATATCATGCTGATTAGCCCGTGGGAGGCGTAGTGAAGGTATGGTCAATTACCATGTTTGTCTATTATTAGATAGGGCTACCTGTATGCTTGTTCTTATACTTTTAAATTTTAATTACAAAGAAAAGAAAGAAGACTGCCTCAAACCAGATTAGAGAGTCTGGGCTGCCCATTTAGTTGATCTGTAGTTGTATTTTCTAAGGGATCCAAACTTAAATCATCAGTCATCAGAATACCTCTCTCTACCATGCCCCCTTTTTAAAAATAAAGTTGTTTTTATTATTTTTATTTTATAATTTTTGGGGGAGGTCACCTCCTTTTTTTTCTTTATTGATTAGGTATTACATATGTGTCTTTATTGCCCCATTGCCCCCCCTGTCCCCTGATAAACTTGTTTTTAGAGCAGTTTTAGGTTCACAGCAAAATTGAACAGAAAGTATGGAGAGTTCCCACCTACCCTCTGTCCCCCACACTTGCACAACCTCCCCCACTATCAACATCCCCTCCACCGGAGTGGTACATTTGTTACAACTAATGAATCTACATTGACACATCGTTGTCACCCAAAGTCCTTAGTTCACATCAGGGTCACTCCTGGTGCTGCACATTCTGTGGGCGTGGACAAATCTATAACAGCATGCATCCTCCACTTCAGTGTCATACAGAGTAGTTTCACTGCCCTAAGAATCCCACGTTCTGTCTATTCATCCCTCCCTCCCCCCTAGCTGCTGGCAACCACTGGTCTTTTTAGTCTGCACAGTTTTGCCTTTTCCAGGATGTCATGTAATCGGAATCATACAGTATGTAGCCTTTCATGCTGACTTCTTTCACATAGGAACATGCACTTAAGGCTCCTCCATGTTTTTTAATAGCTTGATGGCTCATTTCTTTTTAGCACTGAATAATTTTCCATTCTCTGGAAGTAACACAGTTTACTTATTTGGTCACCTACTGAAGGACATCTTGGTTGCTTCCAAGTTTGGGAAATTATAAATAAAGCTGGTTTAACATCTGTGTGCTAACTTTTGTATGGGCATACACTTTGAATTTCTTTGAACAACTACCAATTGCTGGATCACATTGTAAGAGCACGTTAAGTTTTGTAAGACACTGCCAAAGTGTGTTCTAAAGTGGCTATGCTCTTTGTATTTCTATCAGCAATAAATGGCAGTCCCTATTGCTCTGCATCTCTATCAGCATTGGGAGTTGTCAGTGTTTTGGATTTGACCATTATAATGGATGTGTTGTGATACTAGGGACTTCCTATTGAATTGTTGTATCTATGGCCCAGTTGTCCTCTCAAATGCTCTGAAGTGAAGCCAGGCAGGGTTAGTGTCCATAATGTTGCTCTTACCAAATAGTGGCTTCCTAATAGTGATTTCAAAGAATGCTCCAGCATAACAGATGATGAAATATTGCATGTATATCTGTAAACAACGAGATGGCAATGAAATCAATTAATTAACGAGCATTGATAAAGTGAACTTAAAATTAACCACAAACTTACTCTATGAATGTAAAAGTTTTTGTGATGAAATTAGGGTGAGGAAGACAGTATAATTTGGGTTGAGTAACCCTGGCATGATTTTGTGGGCTAGCCTAGAAAACAAATCTAAAAGATATACATGCATGCCCTAATTATTAGCCTAATATAACACTACTGCTAAGAGAAATTCTTCAAGTAGCAAACAACTTGATTACAAATGACCTTTTGGAAAACAATCCTTTCATTATTTTGAAAAATGAATTTTGGGTACATGGTCCTTTCATTAAACATCTACTGGATGACAATAAAGATTTTTAAAAATCTACTGGATGGACAGGACTTGATTCTTAAAAATAATTTATATTACATGTTACCAAAAAAAGGTGGTTCTGGTTATGTCAGAGCCATGCTTTTTTCATTTTAATCTGTTAAATAAAATACTTAAATGCAGAAATATACTATAAATTCACTTCAAAGTTAATCAATAGGTAAATAGGAGAGACTGTACATTATAATTAGTAAAGAACTGAAACAAGCAAACATTTTCTTTTGTAGATTGGGGGTTAATTTATTAGGGTCAGATTTTTCTGATCATGCAGGATTCTAAAGGCCATTTGTAATAAGTCTCATCCTTTAGTCAATTAGACCTATTTTCTAATGCATCTTTGGATACTGGTCTAACTTCCCATTCTCATCACTGCCAACGCAACCACCAGCTCTACCCAGCTCAGCTACTCTTACAACCTGCTATTTGAATAGTTATAATAGCCCTTTTATACATCCTATCCAACCCACTCCAGTCTTATACTTCAGCATTTTCATGCTAGAATTTTTATTATAGTTTTAAAAATGCTATTTTTATATTGAAAATTATTCTACTCATCCATAAGGTGCAAATATTTTACATAATTTTTGCAATTGAGATATTGGGGCTATGTTGATCCATTGCTATTTCTTAAATGGTGCCTCTGAGCAGAAAAGTTTCATGCTTTAATTAATGAGGCTGACACATTTATAGCACATTAATTGAACTTATGCATTTATATCACACATTAAATATACCCATCAAATACATTTATAATGTTTTCCAGTTGACCAATCCACATCCTTTGTCTTTTACTTTTTTCTCTGTACTTGTTTTCCCCGGTAACTATAGAACATAAACATACTTTAAAAAATTTACTGATTGATAAGAGAGAGAGAGGGAGAGAGAAGCATCTATTTGTTGTTCCACTTATTTATGATTCATTGGTTGCTTTTCCTACGTACCCTGAACCCGCAACCTTGGCATATCAAGACAATGCTCTAACCAACTGAGCTACCTAGCCATGGCATAAATAGTTTTCTCAAGTAAATGCTTGGACTTAAGCTATGGGTAAGAGGAGAAAGACCATCTCCCCTATTCACATTGCTTACACAAGCATTTATTAAACATCTGCTCTGGGCCAGGCAGCATGCTAGATACAAAAATTAGCACATTTTATCTATTCTATCCACAAGAAACTTTGGTACAGTACTTCTCAGATCTTAGTGTTCTTAAGAGTCATGTGAGGGGATTCGTTAAAATGCAGATTCTGAAGTTTTCAGCTACCACAATTTAAACAGTTTGGGGTGGGTCCCAGGAGTCTGTATTTGAGTAAGTCCTCCCAGTGATTCTGATGCAGGTAGTCCATTAATAACACTTTCAAAACACCACATTAAATTCTATTCAATGTCTTATATTTGTGCCTGTTGTTCTGTATTATTATCATGACGTTAAAAAGTGTTATTTAAATGGAAATGTTATTTAACCAGTTTCCTTTTCCACAAATGTGTCTTTTTTCTCTACCATTTTAAAATAAGATATCTTCTCATATTCAGAGGTGACCAGTTAAGTATAAGAAGATATAGAGTATGAGTATTTTGTTAAACACCTAGAGCCCAGCCAGTGTGACTCAGTGGTTGAGCCTTTCATTCACTTCCTGTATTGACATGTCTAAGCATAACTACTGGCCTCATGAAACAGGAGGTCACGGTTCACTTCCCAGTAGGACACATGCCGAGTTGTAGGCTTGATCTCAGGGTGGGGAAGGGGGCATGCAGGAGGTAGCAGATTGATGATTCTCTCTCATCACTGATGTTTCTATCTCTCTATTCCTCTTCCTTCCTCTCTGAAATCAATTATATATATATTTTTTTAACCTAGAAATTTATCATATATATTCCTTAATTTTTCTACCATTAAACCATAAAACCAAATGCCTTATAACACTATTACAACAATGTTATCACTTTGTAAGAGTTCAGATTTCAGCGTTTACTACTCTGAGTCTGCTGTTTCTTCACTGACACATTTCCTGCAAGTAAGGTCTCCTGCTTCTAGGAGAAAAGAAACATTTACTTTTTCTAGTCCAACTAAAGGCACAAATTATGATTTACTTGCGATGCAGATTTTAGTCATATGCCCACTACTTTGTTTTTTTGTCGTTGTTTTTAAATATATTTTTATTGATTTCAGAGAGGAAGGGAGAAAGAGATAGAAACATCAATGATGAGAGAGAATCATTGATCAGCTGCCTCCTGCATGCCCCATTGGGGATCGAGCTCAAAACCCAGGCATGTGCCTGACCGGAAATCAAACTGTGACCTCCTGGTTCATAGGTCAAAGTTCAACCACTGAGCCATGCTGGCTGGGCATATGCCCACTACTTTGAAAGAGACTATCAAAATAAGTTTTAACAAAGCAAAACATTAAATAAACTCACAAGTAGGTTTTTAGAGCCCTAATCATGCAGGTTCTCACTGATGCTTATGTTTGATTAGGCAGAGTCCCCCATCCAGGCCCCATTTTGAACTTTCCCTTCTGACTCATTGTGAAGTCTCTCTTACAGCCAGGCTGATAATGGCCTCCAGTCTCCTTCTTTCACTGCATACCTATTTTTGCATTTTAAGTGCACGCTTGCTTAAACTTTTTGAAGGGATGCTCTAGCTCACCCTACAGAGGGGAAATCCATCTCCCCTCCCCCATTTTCTCTACAACCTCTGTCAATGCAGCTGAGGGGAGACACACACTGTTACCTCCACCCTACACACACACACACACACACACACACACACACACACACACACACACACACACTTAAAGTGACAGTTACTTGGCTGCCATATATGATATATGGTTATATCCATCTATTTATCTATAGCTTAGGTATATTGATATTTTGAGAGCATTTTAAAAATCCCTGTGGATTTGCTGTTTTCTAAAAAGCAGGAGACAAAAAGGGAAAAGGAAAACAAAGAGCAGGAGACAATTATCCATATTACAGGAAATAAAATGAAGCAGTCCCACCACATCTCTCTTAAAACAGCTCTGACGCCTTTGCACTGGCTGGAATCTCAGCAGAAAATCATACAATAGCCATCAATTTTTGGTGTTTATCCAACCAAAAAGAGATCTAAGAAGACAGAATCTTACAAAATGAACAGTGTGGATCATCCAGGGATAATTTCAGGAGCAAAAGGTGAGGATATATTTAACTATTGCCCCCTGGATAATGGAATGTATTTAGCTCTCGAGCCTTCCCAGGTACTGTTTTCTTCTTGGTGTCTGACATCTTGTTGGGATAAGGGTGTTTGGGGTTGCTAAGAGTGTTTCATGTCTTTAATGTTGAGAGCTAGAAAAATTTGACTACTGCAGTCTTTACTGACAGCAAATACAAGAAAATGCATCTCAGGGAAATTTTTGCTGCTGACTCCAACTTGCCAGACGCAAACATTCTGCATTTTGAATGCGTGAGGGAAGGGGTGTGTTAGAAAAGGAGCCGAGAATGAGCAGAATAGTGATCCATGTGGTGGTTGCCAAGGACCTTGAGTTTCACCACCCCCCCCCCTTTTTATTTTCTAATATTTAAAACAATGTGTTTTGTTCTCTTAATGGGAAAAAGTACAATGGCTTTTTACTTCTGATTTTATTCAAATTTTATTTCACTATACTTTTTTTCTCAATCAAAAATTTTACTTTATTCTACAACAAACAATGTGGAACTTAAAGTTACATGATAAATTATCAACTTTGCTCCATGTGTGGAAAAAACAAATCACGGGATTTCTTCAGAATCCTTTACACACCCCTCTTCCCCAGTCAACTTACTTCTGCAAGCACGGACGCTTGGAGCCCAGGGCCCCACTGCAGGTGGCACAGGGCTGTTGTGTACTGGTCAACCTGCACAGCCAGAGGTGGTGTTCCTGATGGCACAGCCTTACTGCCCAACACTCCCGAGCATCGTGTTTGCAGGTTAACATGAATAGAGACTAAAGAAATACATTTCATCCATCGAGAGCCCCAACATGCCCTCCACGCACTGGCATGTAAGCCATTTGCTTTTAACAAAAGAGGGGGAAAAGATCCAGATATGCCAAGACCAGGGCAACTGCCTTATTCAAGCAAAAAATAAACAATAAACCCAAACAAGACATTGAAAGACCATGGAGGCATTTTATGTCATTTAAGACAAAAGGGTTTTGGTAAGGTTTATAAAGTCCTCATGGGAGCGATTCCACTCCTCCTAAAGTAGGCCTTTCATTCACTTCCTGTATTGACATGTCTAAGCATGACTACTGGCCTCATACACTTGATTTATTTTAGCATATGGTTGAGCTCACAGATTTTCTTTTCAAGCAAATGTGTGGTTACCAATACTATACAAGTTTATACCTGAGAAGGATGTTTTAAAGAGCAAACTTAAACAAGATCTCTTATAGCAGTCTTACCCTGATTTATTATTAACCATGGAGAATTAGCAGGCTTTACACCTTAATCATTTCACAGATTCTGTAACTAAAAATTACGAAGTGCATATGCTAAAGTATTGTTGATCTATTAGGCAACTGACTCCAAATTTGAGAATAATGGCCTGGAAATATAATCAAGTAGCAAATAATATCCTCTCTTTAATAAAGAGGCTCAAGACCCACCCTATGAATGACTAGAATAACAGTCATCAAGATGTTGGAATTTGAAGCATGTACAGATGGTCCCCTAACATTGTCTTAAACTATCTTTAACCTTTTGGCCATGACCTTAAATTCCAGTGTTATAGATTGGTTTCTTTTGTTCCCAAGAGCTCTTTAAAATCCAAAAGCCTTTTGAAGGTGTGCACTTGTATTATGAAGATAATTAATAATAATAATAATAATAATAATAATAATACATGTTTGTACATCTATTTAGGGAAAATATTCTCAAGATGTATTCTGTTGTAAAAAGAATTCTATGGTCAAATTATACTGGGAGATTCATAATCAAAGTCAACACACTGCTGCACTTCTCAAAGCTTTGAAGATGCTGGTGTGCATTGGGAATCTTCGGAGGAAATTCCAGTGGCAGCCTTCCCCCAACTGACTATACCAAAGGAGCAGAGATTTGTGATATTGACGTTTCACAGGACACCCTTAGGGAAGTGTGTTGGCCACGCTGCGTAAACCTCTTGCTATGTCCAGGTAGAAAGACTGCTAATATGGGTCAATGACAAAATGGAGTTGTTGGGTATACAGTGGAAACAAGGGGTTTCGTTTTCAGTGGGAAAACTAAGAGAATTTGAAACTCAATTTGTTTTTCTCCTTCCTGTGGCCCTCTGTGGCTGGTGTAGGATGGCTACTAGCTTCATGTAGGAAGGCTAAATGAACTCAGGGTGAGGGTCACTGGAAAGGACATTTCAAATGGGCATCTCTGGCCAACTACCTGTAATTCTGGCTTGAAAGAGAGCAACACTCTCCTTACACTTTTAAATATCTCTATATATAAAAGCCTAAGTGTCCGTCTGACCGTCCGACTGGTAGCTATGATGCGCACTGACCACCAGGGGGCAGATGCTCAACACAGGAGCTGCCATGACGCACACTGGCAGGCACCACGGACCTGGCACCAACAAAGCAACACTTGGCTTCCCCCAAGTGGGACACAGGCCCTGCCACCACCCTGGAGTGACAGCCCTAATGACGTCACATAGAAACACCGGGCCTCCTCTCCCTAGCAACTAGCCTCCTTGGAGTTTCTTCAGCCCAGGAACATGACTTGCTTTATAGCCAGGTGCAAACATTTTACACTTTAACCAAATGTCTGTGAAGTGTTTTCCCGTGCCTCATCTCATTTGATCCTCACAGAAGTCCTGGAGTAGGTAGATAGGAGACTCAGTAGAATCCTATTTTCTTTTCATTAGCTGGAAAATGGAGATTTAGAAAGTTTAGAAATTTGACCCAACTGAAAAGAAGTAAGAAATAGTGGAACTTAAAAATGACTTTAGGTTTTCTCACTGTGCAGAATATAGTCAAACACTGCTGCAGTTAAATATTTTACCCTTTCTTCTCCCTGCGTGATCTAAAATAATAACCTGCTTCGTGTTGATATTTACTGCTGTGTTGCTGACAATTACATGAAAGAGAAGTTGGGATGCTTCACTGGGCTGGAAAAAGTTTAGCTAAATCAGAAAGCAGGTCTAATTAAGTAAATTTATTCTACATATATAAAAGGCTAAGTTGACTTGCACATGTGCAATACATATAAAGCTCTCACTGGCACCAACCACACACATGTGTTTTGATCTGTCATTGTCCATCGTGAATTTGGTTGACACTTCTATTATAGAGAAAGGGCGAATAGCAATATTAAAATATTTCTTCTAATTAATTTCCTTTCAATGTGCATGAATCTGTGCACCGGGTCACTGATATATATATTCTTATTGATTTCAGAGAGGAAGAGAGAGGGAGAGAGAGAGAGATAGAAACATCAATGATGGGAGAGAATCATTGGTCTGCTGCCTTCTGCAATTCCCACACTGGGGATTGAACCCGCAACGTGGGCATATGCCATGAGTGGGAATCTAACTGTGACCTCCTGGTTCATAGGTTGATGCTCAACCACTGAGCCATGCAGGTTGGGCTCTCCTTACACTTTCTTCTCAAATAGATGTAAAGATAAATCTGGAAGGCCTTAGAGATTGCTTCTTATTAGGGAATTCATTGGGTTCCAAAGCCTAAGGGCAGGTCCTGGTTGTTTGGGGCTTGAAAGTCACACAATTTGGAGGTAGGGGGAACTTGTTAATAGGAACAAAAGCGACTATATAAAATGAGAAACGGCATCACAAGACATTAGATTTTAAAAGTGGACATACACCACAAACATCGCAAAATCCAGAAAAACAGCATAAGTTTTATTAACTGCCTGACATACCTCTATATTTTAAAAATATTTTTTGCTGTGTGCTTGTTGTTTGCCTCTTCATATGAAGGTTTCAAATTTCAAAATAACATTTCCTTTAACAAGTTTGAA
Organism: Myotis daubentonii; assembly: GCF_963259705.1. NCBI lineage: Eukaryota > Metazoa > Chordata > Mammalia > Chiroptera > Vespertilionidae > Myotis > Myotis daubentonii. The sequence continues at coordinate 47,032,194 of NC_081846.1, forward strand.
TTTTTTAATTGACAATTTAGAAAAGTTTCTTTCAGCATCTTATTGGAAATGTCATGTAAAACTTTAGGATTACTGTGAGATTTTGGGAAGTTTTCACCTAGTTTATTTGATATATGAGATTTCAGAGTATTTCAAGTTTTCTCGTCAGTGACTAACATAAAGAAACTACTCTGAGTTGAAAACACACATTAAACGGTTAGTTGGTTACCAACGTGTTATCATAGCTTATTGATGAATGAGATTTATGTTGAGCCCTGTACCTTCTTCACATCATGGTGCCAGATGAGTATGACAGTGGACAGCAGGAATATTTCAGTGGCTGACAATAATTCCACTGCGAACTTCCATAATATACCCCACAAAATCCAAACTAAATGCATCCTCAAAACTCAGCTTCCACTTAGCTTGATCTCTCAAAACCCATGGCCACACCAACAACATTCACCTTTTGTTATGAGGTTGGCAAAGTCAGAGTTAAAAAGAACAGTGGTATTATTAAATGCAATTAAAATATCTTAACTGGCCTAGCTGGCATGGCTCAGTGGTTGAATCTCGACCTATGAGCCAGGAGGTCACAGTTCGATTCCCGGGTGGGGCATATGCCCTAGTTTTGGGCTCAATCCCCAGTGGAGGGCATCAGGAGGCGGCTAATCAATGATTCTCTCTCTCTCCTTCCTTTCTGAAATCAATAAAAATATATTTGCAGGGCCTACGAAGAGTCCATATAAGTGAGGGAAGCTGAAGTTTAAGCTTTTTTTTTTTTAATACATATTTTTATTGGTTTCAGAGAGCGAAAGGAAGAGAGAGAGAAACAACAATGATGTAAGGGAATCATTGATTGGCTGACTCCTGTATGCCCTCTATTGGGGATTGAGCCTGCAATGGAGGTACATGCCCTTGACTGGAATCGAACCCAGGACCCTTCAGTCTGTGGGCCAACATTCTATCCACTGACCAAACTTACTAGGGCATGAAGTTTAAGCTTCTTTAGCAACAGGATAAATCTGCCTCTGAGGCTCACACTCTTTTATACCCAGCTCCTTCCAGTTGGATATTTAAGCAGTTTTTAATATATAAATATATATATATATAATTGATTTTTAGAGAGCGAGAAAGGGAGAGGGAGAGAGAAAAAGAAGCATTGATGTGAGAGGGGAACATCAGTTGGCTGCCTCCTGCATGATCCCCACCCCAACCATGGGAATCAAAGCCACAACCCTGGCATATGCCCTGACCGGGAATTAAACCAGCAACCTTTTGGTGCACTGGACAGCACCCAACAAACTGAGCCACATCAGCCAGGGCCTAATTGGATATTTAATACTGCATCAACATAGAACAGTCTACTATGCATGAATCCTACAGAAACTAAAAGTGTGGTAAAGTGCTGGCAAAAGAGTACTTTTCATAGCTCATAGCTCATCGTGCAGCTTGGGGTAGCCATTTAGGATGAGTTCTGGTCAACGAGACCTGAGAGAGAAGTTGATGAATGAAGTCTTCTGATAAATCTCTTACCAAGTTTTTGCTGGCACATGCCTTTTGCCCTTTGCCACTTTCTTCCTGCTTGGCACTCGTTCGATACTGGAGGTAGAGCAGCCATATTGTGAGCGTAAATGACAACATGAGGGCAAAGATGGAGATGCAGAAAGATAAAAGGTTCCTGCCTGATGTCCCTGTCTACCTTCAGATTTATTGGTACATGACAAAAATAAATTTTCTTTTTTTGTTTGTTATTTTCTGCTGAATGTAATCCCAAATTGAAACATTTCCCATGATAGTGATTTTGAAGTAAGGATCCAGAAGACAGAATTTCTTTTGCAACCCTCTGTGGGACTTTGCAATAAAAAATGCAAGTTGTTTCCCTAACCGGTTTGGCTCAGTGGATAGAGTGTCGGCTGCGGACTGAAAGGTCCCAGGTTCGATTCCGGTCAGGGGCATGTACCTTGGTTGCGGGCACATCCCAGTGGGAGGCGTGCAGGAGGCAGCTGATCGAAGTTTCTAACTATCCCCCTCCCTTCCTCTCTGTAAAAAAAAAATCAATAAAATATATTTTTTAAAAAATGCAAGTTGTTTTCACTTGAGTCTTTCCAATACTTGTCATTGACATTTTGAAATCAGGAAATATTTAAAGTCTTAAAATTATACTACCTATGTTTGAGTTGATTTTTCAATTTTATTTATATTCCCTCACTAATGCGGTTGCATGGAAATTTCATTTAGGATGTGGTATTGATTTAACATGATTTTCCCTGATTGACTTGTCCTTTGTAAAATGGAGATAATTACTGGTTCCTATTAAACACAAATGATGTAAATGAGTTTGTTTTAAGTTCTTTGTAAGTCATTAGTATGTCATTACTCCTATAAGGTACTTTTGTTGGGCCTTAATGGCATATTAGGATTCTGTAAAATAAGATTTTAAGTGTGTCTAGGATTATTGCTTAAGCTAATGGACTTTGAACTTTTCAGGGTAATACTTTAGAATTTATCTTATTTTTCCTGAGAGCCTATCAGATATTCTTCACCTAGATCAGACATAGGGATAAATGAGTTTCTCTTGACCTTTGCACCATGCTTAAGTGCTCCTAATAATTCAGTGATATGTTTTTATATTTAACTAGAGGCCTGGTGCACAAAAATTTGTGCACTAGAGGGGGAGGGAAGGGAGTCCCTCAGCCCGGCCTATGCCCTCTTGCAGTCTGGGACCCCTTGGAGGATGTCCACCTACTGGCTTAGGCCTGCTCCCCAGGAGATTGGGCCTAAGATGGCAGTCAGACATCCCTCTGGCAGCCCGGCAGCCCTCGGGGGATGTCCACTTGCCAGCGGGGAGCAGGCCTAAGCTCCAGTCAGACATCCTTAGCGCTGCTGAGGAGGCAGGAGAGGCTCCCACCACCACCACTGTGCTGGCAGCCGTCAGCCTGGCTTGTGGCTGAGCAGAGCTCCCCCTGTGAGAGCACACTGACCACCAGGGAGCAGCTCCTGCATTGAGCGTCTGCCTCCTGGTGGTCAGTGTATGTCATAGTGACCAGTGATTCCCAGTCATTCTGCTGTTAGGGTCAGTTTGCATATTACCCTTTAATTATATAAGATAGAGGCCTGGTGCATGGGTGGGGGCTGGCTGGTTTGCCCTGAAGGGTGTCCTGGATCAGGGTGGGGGTCCCGCTGGGGTGCCTGGCCAGCCTGGGTGAGGGGCTGGTGGCTGTTTGCAGGCTGGTCACACTGCCTTCAGGGTGGGGGTCCCCACTGGGGTGCCTGGCCAGCCTTGATGAGGGACTGGTGGCTGTTTGCAGGCTGGTCAAGCCCCCCCCCCCAGTGGGGACCCTCACCCCATGGAGGTTTGGCCAGCCTGGGTGAGGGGCTGGTGGCTGTTTTTGGACTGGCGACACCCCCTTTAGGGTGGGGGGTCCCCACAGGGGTGCCTGGCCAGTCTGGGTGAGGGCTGAGGGTCGTTTTCAGGCTGGCCAAGCCCCCCCCCCACCCCCCCCACCCCCAGTGACAGAAGCTCCCAGCCTCTCCTTTTTTTCTTTTTTTTATTCTGGGATTTATTTACCTTCTATAATTGAAACTTTATAGCCTGGAGAGGAGCTCAGAGCCAGCCAGGGCAGGCCGGAGGGAAGCTTGGCTTACTCCATTGCCAGGGACAACCCACTCCTGCTCGCTCCAGCTCCGTGGCCAGGGCTGGCTGAAAGCAGGTATCTGGGGTTTATTTACCTTCTATAATTGAAACTTAGTTGCTTTGAGTGGAGCTCAGAGCAGGTGGGAAGCTTGGCTTCCTCCATCATTGGGGCAACCAAGCCTCCTGCTTGTTCCAGCTCTGTGGCTGCCAGCTGCCATCTTGGTTGGGTTAATTTGCATATAGTTGCTCTGATTGGCTGGTGGGCATGGCTTAAGGCATAGTGAAGGTGCGGTCAATTTGCATGTTTGTCTTTTTTTAAAAATATATTTTATTGATTTTTTTACAGAGAGGAAGGGAGAAGGAATAGAGTGTTAGAAACATCGATGAGAGAGAAACATCAATCAGCTGCCTCCTGCACACTCCCTACTAGGTATGTGCCCGCAACCAAGGTACATGCCCTTGGCCGGAATCGAACCTGTGACCCTTGAGTCTGCAGACCAACACTCTATCCACTGAGCCAAACCGGTTAGGGCTGCATATTTGTCTTTTATTAGTGCAGATGTCCTTCCATGACTTTGCAATCCAGTCCAGGGTTTACAATATGTCATATAATCTCCCCATTGACATGAAGTTTCTTTTTGTTGAAGAATATATCACTGTATTCTTTTATTGGTAAATGATTAGATATCTACTTATAGTAAGTTACTTTTTTTTTTTTAATATATTTTATTGATTTTTTTACAGAGAGGAAGGGAGAGAGATAGAGAGTCAGAAACATCGATGAGAGAGAAACATCGATCAGCCGCCTCCTGCACATCCCCCACTGGGGATGTGCCCGCAACCCAGGTACATGCCCTTGACCGGAATCGAACCTGAGACCCTTCAGTCCACAGGCCGACGCTCTATCCACTGAGCCAAACCGGTTTTGGCTATAGTAAGTTACTTATTATTCATTTATTCAACACATATTTAATGAGTGCCTATATAGAGCAGATACAGTTCTATGCACTGGGGATGCAGTACAAATAAAGCTGATGAGGTTCTTATTTTTATAAAATTGACATTCTAGCAGATGCAGACAATACACAATGTTGTTTTATGTTATTGTTTTAAATATATTTTTATTGATTTCAGAGAGGAAGGTAGAGGGAGAGATAGAAACATCAATGATGAGAGAGAATCATTGATCAGCTGCCTCCTGCACTCTCCCTGCTGGGGATTGAGCCCGCAACCCAGGCATGTGCCCTTGACCAGAATCAAACCTGGGACCCTCCAGTCCGCAGGCCGATGCTCTATCCACTGAGCCAAACCAGCTAGGGCCACAATGTTGTTTAAAAACTAGAAATGGACTTAGGGAATGGTGGAGAGCTAGTTTTCTAAAAATCACGATTACAGGAATCCAAAATCCAGCAGCTCAAAAAGTATCTCCCACTTGATTGAAATAGTCCTGTGCCCCTTCTTAAAATTCTCTCTTACCCTCCAACTCATGGCATTGGCACAAACTGTAAATGTTCATTAATAGCTTAGAGTCACGTTTAGGAAGGACTTGTGAAAATATTGTAGACTTTTAATAATTTTTAACTATAGGGTGTTAAAACTGGAGGGGAATTTAGAAGTTATTGTAGAAAACATATTATCTGAGAGCCACCTTGATTATCAGTTGAACAATTAGGAACTTGGGCCCTAAAAGAAGTGTACATACTCCAGGCCAGAATGTCTTTCCTAGGGGGTTCCCACATTGGAGAGGTAGATGCCAAATTATGAAGGAGACTCCAAGAGATGGGTGGATGGGTGGGAAAAAGTACTAAAGGTAAACTTTTTTATTTTTTTGCTATTTTTATTAGAATGACCCTTCCCTGGACCAATCAAGAAAAGAAAAAGAAATATCTGAGTGAAATGACTTCATTCTCTTATAGTTAATCTCTCATCAATTATATAAGAAAGAGATATAGCCATAACTATAAAAAGTGATTACAAAGAAATGGACTGATTATTTAAGCCCACGTAACCTTCAAACTATGACTGGGTGTTCCTGCCCCCATTCCTTTGCAGTTTCAGTTAGAATGACGTTTAGTGCTGGGATTCTCCCAGCCAATTAGAAATTAAAGATAAATAAAGTCAGCCTCTTAATAAGGTCATTATGGGCAGGATAATTCTTTGTTGTATAGGACTTACCTGCACATTGTAGGATATTTAGCATCTCTACCCCCTAACCACTAAATGACAAGGGCACCTCCCTGCTCATCATTTGACAACCAAAAATTTCTCCAAATATCCCCCCTGTTGAAAACCACTGATAATGAAAAGAGGTACTTAAATATATCACATCCATGTGACATAATATGTGCTAGGCTAGATGTTTGTGCTCATTGCTATGGGAACACAGGGGAAGGGCACCTAACCAAACCTAGTGATTCGCACAGGTATTTGAATAAGGATTATGCCTATTAAAATAATCAGACAATATCACTTCTACTCAAAATATTTTAGAAATTCTCTCTGGATTACTTTTAGAGCCTGAATCATGTTCTTTTGAAAACTTTCTTCCTTTGGAAACATCCCAAAGTCACTTGTAGCCAAGTCTTGTGAATAAGATGAGTGAACAAGCTGGACAATATTATTTTTAGTCAAAAGCAGTTTCACAGAACATGAAACGATGAGCTGACACTTAGTAGTTACTGAATTATGAAAAGCACTCAACACAGGTTTTAATAAGAGGTGCCACTTACTTTATTATTTTTCATAGTCTCCTTATTATTATAAGGTTGTTAGCACCCTGATAAGTATTGTGGATACAGAAATGAAAGACTATTAAGGAGTTCACGCTCTAGTGAGAGAGAGATAGGCAAGTAAACCAACCATTGCAACGAAAACGTCTGAGAGCGTGCTGGAAGGGGCACGCTGCGCGGCTGTGGGAGTGCCAAGGAGGGGCGCCGGCTCAGTCTAACAGTGAGGAATGTGCGCTGCTTGCCAAGGGAAACTGATGCTGCATAGGAGTTTTGAATGTGCAGAGCTAATTGGCTTGGAGGAAGAATGGAAGGTATTCTAGACAAGCAACATATCCAAAGATACCAAAGATGGGAAGTGTGGTGCTCTCCATGAGTTTCCAGCTCTATGGCATCTGGAGCAGACAGTAGCAGGAGGGGCAGGAGATGACTCTGATGAGATAGGCAGCACCGTTTGTCCAGACACTTTTATGTACCACACCAAGAAATTTGGACTTTGTATTGAAGATGAAGGATGGCCATTAAGGACTTACATGGCATAAATCTGATTATACCTGCATTTTAAATCATTCTATCAGTAAAGTGGAAAATGAACTGAGAGTATGCTCTGGAGGCAGAGTATTAAGATGCTGGCAACAGGAGAGAAATAATGAAGTCCTAAATAAAGAGGTAGGAGTAGGGGTTAAAAGAAGAAGAATGCAAGACATTTTTTTTTTAAATTATAAAGTAACAGTAATTAAAACAATACAGTTATAGATTAGGAAAAGAAATCCATTCTGATCAATGGATCAGAATAGAGAGTTCAGAAACCAGGATGTGCATGGGAATTACATATTTAGTTAAAATGGCATTTTAATTTAGTACAGTGGTTCTCAACCTTGGCTGCACATTAGAATCACCTGGGAATGTTTTTAAAATCCTGATTTCTGGGCCTCATCCTCTGGAAATTCTGTTTCTTTGTTACTAATGTTGTGGCCCCACCCCATAACAAAGAAACAGAATTTCCGGAGGATGAGCCTCAGAAATCAGGATTTTAAAAACATTCCCAGGTGATTCTAATGTGCAGCCAAGGTTGAGAACCACTGATTTAGTTGGAAAGGGATGGAATATTTAATAAAAAGTATTGATTAGAGGGGTATATTTGTTTTATAATTAACAAATTATCCAAAACCTGGTGACTTAATAAAAATGTGTTATCTTGCAGTTCCATAGTCAGAACTCTGCCGTGGGTCTCAGTGGGCTGAAGCAAGGTGTCAGCCAGACTGCATTCCTTCCTGGAGCCTGGAGGCAAGAATCTATTCCCTTACCTTTTCCAGTTTTAGAAGCCACCCTCATTCCTTGGTTCTTAGCCCCCTTTCATCCCTATAGCCAGCAACATTGCATTTCTCTAACCCAGTGGTTCCCAACGTGGGGCACATGCCCCACAGAGGGGCAATTTGATTTTTAAGAGGGGCAAATCAAGAATGAGTTATTAACGGTGAATTTTTTTGCATTTCTTATGGTTCTAGGGGACTCATCTACAGTATGTAAGTACTGGGGCCCAGTGCACGAATTCATGCACCTTGAAAGGAACTGTGGGCCATGAGGCTCGGCCCATCCTCCGCGCCCCCACCCCACCGCTCCTGCCACAGCCCATGGTCCTCTGTCTGCTGGCAGCCCAGCTCCCACTGCCGCCACTCCCATGCGCTGCTGGCTCTGGTCCCGCTCACACCTGCTGATGGCGCAGAATGATTGGGGCCAGTGCCGTCAGCAGGTGCAACAGGTGTCTGCTGCCCTGATCGCCCCTCAGGAGCAGGGAGAGGTGGAGAAGCCCTCAGGGGCAATTGGGGATGGCACTGGGCGCCAGCAGCAGGTGCAAGTGGTGGCTCCATCACCAGCATCGGGTGCAAGTGGGGCTGGCACCAGCAACAAGTGTGAGCACCAAGTGGGACCACGGTGTGTGGAAGCAAAGAATTTTCAGTAACCACCAGAGGCTCCCCCCGATGACAGCGACCAATGCCCCACCTTGGTCTGGCACCCCCGCTCATCTGCTCCACCATCCTGCTGCAGCTGACACCTGCCATGTTCCACGCGTACCCCCTGATGGTCAGCACACGTCATAGCGACCAGTTGTTCGGTTGTTCCACAGTTCAGTCTATTTGCACATTAGCCTTTTATTATATAGGATATATTGTGACATATTTATGCATTTCAGTTCTCTATTATATGTTTTGAAACTTTATTTGCTATTTTTTTCATATCACTTCATATTATTTTTTTAACAATTTCTTAGTGATTTCTTCCTCAGTACTTCAACTGTCCTTTTGTTCTTTTATTTTTTCCATTTCATGGATGCCATGTTCTTTGGAAGCTTGTTTAGACCAAGTTAATGGCCTTTTAGGCTTCCTCCACATGAATAGGAGGTCACCTTTTGAATAATAAGACTTATATGTCACAGTGGGAGTATCAGGATTTTAGAGATGCTTAGGAACCACTGCTCTAACCGTTCTTCTATAGTTGCATTTCCCTCTGACCACAGCCAGGAGAGGTTCTCCATTTTTAAGTATTCGTGTGATTAGATTAGGCCCACTCAGATAACCCAGGATAATCTCCTCATTTCAAATTTCATAATCTTATTCCTATCTTTTGCCCTGTGAGATTATATATATATATGTAGGTTCTGGGGGTTTAGGGTATGGATACCTCTGCCAGATCATTACTCAAACTATCACAGGTGAAAAACGTGATTTAGATTCTTACCTCCTACCATAAACAAAGAATAAACTACTTATGGATTTAAGATCTGTGGATGAAAGAGGGGTTCTCCTGGAAGTAACCTGTGACCATAAATTCCTAACTGTGCAGGTCGTGGTGGGTAATCATCATGCCTATAACGTCTTTAGTAAAAGGTGTTAAGCAAGGCCTGTCCACTGTTCTTGTGCATCATGGTTGCCATACCTTTGAAATGCCAGAGTAACCAGTCCTCTGTGGCAGACCCCTCCAAAGCATAACCACCAGTAAAGAGCACACAATCTTGTTAACCATCCTGCAATCCAGTCACCACGTTGCTTTCTCTCACCCTCATGTAATCTTCCTTAGACTCCCTCCTCAATTCCAAATGCATAAAAGAAACTGCAAACTGTCATTCTCTGGAGCATTTGAGATCTTGCTTCCTGACAATTGCCATCAGTTGGGCTCAAATAAACACTTTTAAAAATCCACTACAGTTTGGATGTTTCTTACGTCAACAGATGGCATCTGCCAGGTTTTCGACTGAAAAATTACTCTTCCATCCTTTTATAATTAGTATTTGAAGGAAATACTCGAGACTATGTAAATTCTGTTCCTCATTCCATTTCACCCTTTAGTATCTAGCATCCATTGATGCCTCTTTCCTAAAGTACTACTTCTCTTATTGCCAAAGGGATTTTCTAATTCCATCATTTCTTCTATATTTATTAGTACAGAGAGTGAAATTAAGCCCTACCCCTGGAGATAGCCATTACTAACATTAATTTTTGATAGTCTGGTGATTTTTTTTCCCCTCCAGGTGTTCATATATAAGAGAAGCTGGTGGTTGGATTGATTCAGAGTGGATTTAGTAACTGACCTTTCAAAGGACTAAGGAATTTAATTGTCTTGGCAAGAGTTGGATTGAAGGGATGAACTGTGGGATCTGGCTGAATAAGGTAGGAAGTGAAGCCAGAGGCAGCTGACAGATTACAAAAACATGGAGAGAGTGAAGATTTAGAACCCTGAGGATGTTAACATCATGGAAGGGCAGCTCTGGAGACACACCAAGATATTAGAGCACTCGAGTTTAAGTGTTGGCTCAAATCGGTCATACCACTGCAATCACCTTGGATTTTTCAGACACGCACTAATATTTCGGAATCTTTATATGATCCATCCTAATTGAAGTAAGGAATCAAGTCAACATTGCTTTCACTTGTGAGTCTGACAACTTTAAGGTCTTGATGATGTTAGAGGTCTACACCACCAACTTTGATGTTTTATTCCAGTTCATAAGACACACCATATTTTATTTGAACTACTATTTTCTTTAATGAGACATTAATTCTTCCAGCTTCTGTTGAAAGATAAGAACAAATGCAGACTTTTACTGTCTTTGTTCATAATCCAATAGAAACTTTCTTGTGCTCAAACTTCCTTACAGAATGGATCTGTTCCTTTACCTAAATATAACTCCTCGATCATCGTTTTCAGAGCTAATTATCTCTGAACTTTTCTGCATTTTTTGTTAAGTCTTATATCTCATGAGGGGCATCTTCTCTAACTTTGAACTTTATGTTAAAGTAAAAAAATACTTCATCTTACCATTGTTTTTATGCCCACATACTCCTAGTATGTCAAGTGACTCCTTTGCAGAATTTGCATGACTGGAAATACGGTTTCAAATCTTTGAATAACAGTCGTACATTTTAAGCCACTGTAGAAAAACCCTGTGTGACACTGAAGCAACAAGCTAACACATGTTGCAATCTCAGCTCAGGTAGTTCCTCCTCTGTTTCCAGGAATCATGGGAGAAAATAGTTCTCCTCCTTAGTTTGCAGCACGGCCATGTGCTCATCTGGGATTTCAATGATCTAGACTCAAGAAGAAAGATGCCGATGTGCATAAAACAACCAATAATGTGACGAGGCTTTCTTTCTCATTAGCTAAGCATTTGAGTTTCTATGACAGACACTATCTACTACCACTGGGACCTAAAGGGATGTCTTCTCCTGCGTTCTCAAATGACTGCTCTTTAATGGCTCCTTTAAAAATTCCTCATCTGTGAATAATAAAAATTGATGTATAGGGCAAATACAATCTGCTTGATTGTCAAATCAAAAATTACTTCCTCTTCTACTTTTCTCCCTTCTTTTTTTAAATATATATATATATATATATATATATATATATATATATATATATATATATATATATATATATATAGGCAATGAAAGAAACTAGGTTCTTAAGTATTAGACTCACAGCAACAAAGAGCCTGGTCATGTTTCAAAGCCTCTGAAAAATGTCTAGAGGGCAAGTTGAGGTCAGTGGAGGAATCCACACCTTCTCTAACCTTTTCTCCCTCTTAGCCAGGATTCCAAATCACACCTGTATGATTCTCCTAACTGTTAAAAAAAAAATCAGGTCTTTCTAATGAGAGTGAGAAAGAAAAATAAATGTCATCATGTACATTCATTTGGTTTGGGAATGAAAGGGTTCTCTATAATTTAGATTAAGAAACAGGGATGACTCATTACAACTATAAAGGTTATTAAAGAAATCAGTAGCCGAAATCGGTTTGGCTCAGTGGATAGAGCGTCGGCCTGCGTACTGAAAGGTCCCAGGTTCGATTCCGGTCAAGGGCATGTACCTGGGTTGTGGGCACATCCCCGGTGGGGGATGTGCAGGAGGCGGCTGGTTGATGTTTCTTTCTCATCGATGTTTCTGACTCTCTATCTCTCTCCCTTCCTCTCTGTGAAAAATCAATAAAATATATTTAAAAAAAAAAAAGAAATCAGTAAATTGGTCACACCACTACAACTGTGCTTGTAATCACAGTAGCATTGCTAATTTCCCTATACAGTTGGTAATTGCTATTTCATATCTTCTTATATGGACTATAAGACCCATTCTGGTGTAACAATAAATTTTAGAATGGTCTTCAAATCCATCATTAGATGAGGCTATAAAAAGCTGTAAGTAGAGCAGGTGTAGAGCCTACTGAAAGAGCCTGAACCAAACTTGGAAAGTGTCACTCAAAATTACAACATTGGGTTCTTCATTGTGGCTAGAAATGGAGGTGCAGCCAGTTCTGAGACCTCAGAGTGGTCTCCTGGGAGGTGTAGTTGTAGGAGATGGGTGATAATAGACATCTCTTAGACTAGGCCCTTTACCCCTGCAACTGTCAGAGGATGTTGTTTTCCGTCCTTTGCGGGTAATGTGGGCCAATGCTGAGCCTTTTCTGTCCTCTGTGTAAAAGCCTTCCCAAAATGAGTGGGGCAAAACCCAGCACACCATGGAAGCTGCATGGCCCTGGAGAGGAACCTGAACCAGGCCCTTTTGGAGCTGCATGCCCTGGAGTCTGCCTGCGAAAACCCTCATGTAAGTACCCCTTTTATCCATGTCTACCCATCTCAAGACCTTCCCTGGAATGAAGCTTATATTCTAAGCGTTGGCCTCAGTGGGGCAATTTCCTTCTGAACATTATTCCCCCGTCTGTCACACTGTTATCTACAAGTGGCAGCATTTTCTCTTCTACTGCTCAGCTCTGTGACTTCCTGAAGAACCACTTCCTGGGTAAGGAGGTGAAACCCATCAAGAAGATGGGCAACCGCCTGACTTACCTCCGTAGGCTGGCCAGCCCCCAGGCTGGGCTGGGCGAGTATCTCTTCAAAAGGCTCACCTTCAAGTACAACTAGGAGCCTTTGGAGCCCAGAGGCCTTTGAGGGGCCCCTCTGCATCCCCCTGGTGCCTGGCTTTTGCCTGAGCCTCTTCCCTGAAACTACTAGCCATTCTTTTAACCACCATGAAGCCCACTCCCATGCATTGGACCAAATGAAACAATAAAGTTTTTTGCAGCAAAAAATAAAATAAAAATTGCAGCATTGATTGAAAATTCACTGAATTATCCAATATAATAAAAAATATATACAAAATTTAATAGTCATTGGTGTAAAAAGCCATAATACTTCAAAATTAAGACTGTTTTGCCCAGCCAGTGTGGCTTAGTGATTGAGCTTATGAACCAGGAGTTAACTGAGTGGTTAACTTATGAACCAGGAGGTCATGGTTCGACTACCGGTCAGGGCATGTGCCCGGGGTTGGGAGCTCAGTCACCAGTGTGGGGAATACAGGAGGCAACCAATCAATGATTCTCTCTTATCATTGATGTTTCTATCTCTATCACTCTCTCCCTCTTTCTTTCTGAAATATATATATGTATATATATTTTTTTAATTAAAACTGTTTTGATAATGTTAAGTTAAATTGCTACCCCCAACTAGGAAAGTGGTACAAAACCTAACCTCACACTTATACTTCTTCAGTTTAATAAGCCTATAAAATATTTAACAAAAAGAATAAAGCAACATACATTATAGCAGCTTTGTGTGACTCTATTTGGACAAGTAAAATCTTAAGCTTCTCTCTAGTTTTCCTTATAAAGCTGACTGACTCTCAGTCCATTTTAGCTACTCCTTTGCTTAAATATGTCTGGATTACTTTGATGGCCAGTCTTGGAGTAATCTTTCTGCCACTGTTCTGCCTGTTCTAGAGCTTTTGTTACCACTGTCACAGGTATGTCTGAACTCAAGCCTGTTTCCTTTATATTCAGTCAAAGAAGAAGTACAAAAAAAAAAAAAAAAAGGTGTACAAAAGGGTGAAAAGCTGAGGAGCACACTTCCCTTCAGTTCCAGTCTGCAGTCTGAAGCTCTATGACATTCCATCCAGGAATAAAAAAGTATAGTCTGTGGAGACAGAAATACAGTGATCCCTCAGTATCTGCCGGAGATTGGTTCCAGGATCCCCGCAAACACCAAAATTCATAGGTGCGCAAGTCCCTTATATAAAATGGTGTATTAGCACATAACCTACACACATCAGCATATTTTAAATCATCTGTAGAGCCCTGACCGGTTTGGCTCAGTGGATAGAGCATTGGCCTGTGGACTGAAGGATCCCAGGTTCGATTCCAGTCAAGGGCATGTACCTTGGTTGCAGGCACATCCCCAGTAGGAGGTGTGCAGGAGGCAGCTGATCGATGTTTCTCTCTCATCGATGTTTCTAACTCTCTCTCTCTCTCCCTTCCTCTCTATAAAAAATGAATAAAATATATTTAAATAAAAAATTTTTTTAAAAAATCATCTGTAGATGACTCAGAGTACCCAATACAATGTAAATGTTACGTGAATAGTTGTTATACTGTATTGTTTATGGAATAATGACAGGGAAAAAAATCTGTACATGTTCAGAACAGACACAACCATCGTAGGCTTACCTACATAGCACAGGTCAGCAACAATATGACTTTTTTCTTTGTTTGTTTTTTGTTGTTGTTTGTTTTTTTATATTGTCCATCCGAGTTTGAATCTATAGATGCAGAACCCACGTGTATAGAAGGCCTGCTGCAAATAAAAGGTAGTATGCAGAGCAGTTGAAGACATGGACTTTGGCTTCAAGCAGACCTGGGTTCCAATTCTGGTTTCTTCCCTTAAGACCTGTATGGCTTTGGACAAGTTCCCTAATCTCTCTAAGCCTCAGCTTTCTCATTTGTAACATAAGGATAGCAGGAGTACCTATCTCATAGAATTTATTGTTAGGATCGAATTAGGTAGTGCCTGGCATTAAAGAATGCTTGCTGGTATACCATTGGTGCTATTAGTATAAAAATATTTTTGTTTGAAAAATTCACTATATCCTTGATAGGAAATGCTCCCAAATCCTTTCTAGGGACCTCATTCAGCAACGACACTGAGCCTAAAAACTGCTATATTTGCTTCACTTTGTTAGTTGAGAAGAGACAGGTTCTGGACAAACTTTTGTCTAGTATCTTTGATACCTGTTTTTCTTTGATGACCAGTTCTGTTTCAAATTTGGTTTCTCATTCTAGTGACTACTCCTCTACCTTCATGATGTGTAGGGTTCTGCATGCCAGGGACCCCACCACAGTGTTTGAGGTACGACTCAGGGCTTTCTGCCCCCGTCACACCAATGAAATCTGACTTCCATGTAGATGGTCATCATGATATGATATTTTTTTGGCTCAGGTATACTAACATTTATTCTAATTATTTATATGTTTATCCAAAGCCCTCAGCCCATTATGTTATTTATTAAGTGCTACCACCATATTTTATACAGTCTAAAATACATTGATTATTGCAGGGGAGTAGGGAGTAGGGAAATTGGACGAAGGATATCAAAAGGTACATACTTCGAGTTATAAGGTAAGTACTGGGGATTGATGTACAACATGATGACTGTTAACACTGCTATATTGGCATGGCATATATGAAAGCTGCTAGGAGAGTAGATCATAAAAGTTCTCATCACAAGGAAAACACTTTTCTTTCTTTTTTTCCCCTTTTCTTTTTGGTAAAATATATGAGATGATAGATGTTAACTAAATTATTGTGGTACTCTGCATGGAGATGTATTTAAACCCACTCAATGTGGCCCTCGACACTGGTCCCTCGTTAGAATCACTATGAAATCCTGGCTCTGCACCCAGAGGCTCTGATACCAGAGGGGCCTGGAGTTGGGATTTCATTTTAAAAGCGTCTCAGGTGATTCTAATGTGTAGCCAGGCTTAAGAACCGGGGCAAAATGGAACTGGGTAGTTGATTGTAGGAAGAGGAGAGAGTAAAGAACTGAGCATTGGTGGGCTCCAGGCATGCTCTCCCTCCAGGGAGCACAACGGGGCCATTCCCTACCCCGTTCTTTCTTCCCCCACAGGCATGTGTCCCCTAACCGCTAAGAGACCCCATGAGACTTGCAACCAGGGAAGAAATGGTCCTTGTTTCACTGTCCCAAATATGCTTTTGCTGCGGTCAATGAATTCTTGCTTGCTTTAAAAAAAAATAACAAAAACTGAGCCTTGGTGGGCTCCAATATTTAGTGGATCAGAAGAGAAGTCAGAGGGTCTAGCAACAGGACTCATCAAAGGAAACCATAAAGGTAGGAGGGAAGCCAGGATAGTGTCCAGAAGGCCAAATAAAGACAGAGGTTCAAGGAAGAGGGAGCAGTCAGCTGTGTTAAGACTGTTGGAAGAACTAGTAAGATAAGGACTGAGCATTAACTGTTAATGAAGTGTCTTACAAACAGAACAGGAGATAGCAAATGCCCTTCCTATCTCCTTCATTGTATATATTCATATCAAGCAAAATTGGGAGTAGTAAGATTTTCAATAAATTAAAAATAATTTAAAATGTAAAGGCAGTATAATATTACTAAAAATTGTCTTCTAAATCCCCTCTCCCCTTTTTTTTGTAACATGACGACTCTATATGAATAAATAGCCATGGAAAGTTTGGACAATTGAGAAAAAGGGAGAAATATATTACCCATATTCTGTTGTGCTAACACAAGCACCATTATTTAGTCATTCATTCACTTTCATTTAGTGAAGTCCTACTCTGTAACAGACTCTGTGCTAGGGATATAGAAGTAAGTACAAGAAAAAATTTCTGCCCTTAAGTAATTCAGGACCTAATCGGGGATATGAACACTTAAAAAAATAAAAAAAGCCAGTGATAAGGGATGTAATAAAGGTGATAAACAGTATACTGTGGGATCAGAGAAGATCGCTTAATATTGCATGCTAAATGATAATTATGAAGAACACCTTAGCAAACTAGAAAATTACTCATGTTTTTAATGTTAGTGATAAAAACAAATGGAAAATTGGGTGTAATTCATGATCACAATCGTAAAAATGTGGTCCCCGAAGGTTTCTCAGTCAAGGAAAGGCTTGAGCTGAGTCTTGGATGATGGGCCAGGGGGGGAAAAAGGGAATTCTGAGCTGGAAGAAGGCATGGGTAGTGAAACCTGTTTGGCCACTGTAATAACTTTGGTGTGGCTGCAGTGTGGGATTCCCACGAGGGAGTAACCAGGCATAAAACTGGAAAGACGGGCAGGTGATAAGATAAAAAAGATTAAAAGAGAATCCAATAGGCTGTGCTAGAAAATTTGAAAATGTTCTAGTCACTTATGAATAGCCACAGAACCACAGATTAATTTTAAAGTGGAAAAGCATGTTCAGATTTGGTATAACAAATATAACTCCAGCAGCTGAACAGAAGGGGGCTGAAATTGAAAGCAGGAACACTATTTAGTAAGCTTTTGCAATAATTTAGGTGGGAAAGATAGAGACAATGGCAGAAGAATGGATGGATGGGTGGATGGATAAATGGATGGAGATGAATTAAAAGGGCTCTTTGTTTTAGGAGACAGTGTGGATTTAGGGAACAGTACGTGATGAAGGTATGGAGAGTGAGGAGTGGGGAAAAATAAGAATGACTCTCAGATCCCTGGTTTGGATAATTGAATTCCTATTCCTGTTCTCATCCCTGGCCACCTTTCTACGCAAGATAACAAATAGAAGAGAAAGACATTAAATATTCTGGAGCTCAGGATAGATGTGTGGGTTGGAGAAACAGATTTAAGAGTCATTACATGTGAGATTCTTGGGAGTCAAACCAATGGAAGAGACTGGGTAAAACATTACCAGCATCTCAGAAGCCTCCCACATATACCCCCAAGAGTAATCACTGTCCTTATTTTTAATACTATAGAATGGTTTTGCCTTTTCTTGAACTTCATATAAAAGGAATTACATAGTATGTTATCTTTTGTGTCTGTCTTCTTTTGTTCAACATTATGTTTATACAATTCATCTGTATTACTGTGTATAGTTGTGATTTGCTAATTCCCATTTTTATGTAGTATTCCCTTGTGTGAATGTTCCACAATGTATTTATTCTGGTGGGTATCTGGGTAGGTTTTGGTCTGGAGATATTATGAAACTGCTGCTTTATGAACATTCATGTACATGTTCTTTGATAAATATATGTATGCATTTCTGTTATAAATTTACCTAAAAATGAAATTGATGGGTCATAAAATATGTATATGTTTAACATTGGTAGTTACTGCCCTGGAGAGAGTGCCTAAGCCATCAGTCGGACATCCCCTGAGGGCTCCCAGACTGTGAGAGGGCACAGGCTGGGCTGAGGGACGCTCCCCCCGCCCCAGTATCCTAATTTCATGTACTAGGCCTCTACTATCCTATATAATAAAAAGCTAATATGCTAATTAGACCAAACAGCAGAACGACCGTCCGGACATCCTTCCTGATGAAGCCGTGGAGGTGGGGCTGAGGCAGAGGCGGTTAGGGGCGATCAGGCAGACAGGTGAGCAGTTAGGGACAATCAGGCAGACAGGCAGAGGGGTTAGAAGTAATCAGGCAGGCAGACAGAGTGGTTAGGGGCCACCAGGCAGGCAGGCAGGCAAGCGGTTAAGACCCAGCAGTCCCAGATTGCAAGAGGGATGTCCTGGATTGCGAGAGGGTCCAGGCCAGGCTGAAGGACCTCCCCACCTCTGTGCACAAATTTCATGCACTGGGCCTCTAGTATGTGTATAGAGGAAGGGAAAGGGAGAGAGAGATAGAAACATCAATGATGAGAGAGCATCATCGATCAGTTGCCTCCTGTAACCCAACACTGGGGATTGAGCCCCAAACCCAGGCATGTGCCCTGACCAGGAATTGAACTGTGACCTCCTGGTTCATAGGTCAACACTCAACCACTGATCCACACTGGTTGGACAGGAATACATTTTTTAAAGGGCTCTTAATCCATATTGCTAAATTGCTTTCAAAAAGAAATCATATCATCTATAATAATAAAAGCATAATATGCTAATTAGACCAGACATCCTTCTGTATGTCCTTCTGGACAAAGCTGTGGCGGGTGCTGAGGCAGAGGAGGCAGAGGCAGCAGAGGCAGCAGAGGCAGCAGAGGCCCCCGGCTGCCACTGTGGCAAGGGCCAAGCCCCTTGCACGAATTTCATGCATCGGGCCTCTAGTTAGAAATAAAATCTCAATATAACTTTATTGTTACTACTAGAGGCCTGGTGCACGAATTCGTGCACGGGTAGTGTCTGGCTGGCCCTCCCTGGCCAGCCAGGGGGAGTGGCTGTGGGCAGTTGGCTGGCCAGCCCCACCCCTGATGGGGGGGGGGTGATCAGGGGCGGTGCCAGCCAAGGGGAGGGGCTGGGCATGGTTGGCTGGCTGGCCCACTGGCCCTGCCCCCTGGTCAAACTCCCAATCAAGGGGTCAATTTCCATATTAGCCTTTTATTATAAAAGATAGTTCTGTTAGCATTTTACACTTAGCATCAATTCATCTCTCATTATTAGTTTTTGTTTTAACTTGTAACTATAGCAAAAGTCTTTTAGACATCTCTACCAACACTATCTTCCAAATCACAAGCTTTTTTTTAAAATTAAGTGATTCATGATTTTATGATTCATCAAACTGTATCAAATCCATGGGAGAGTGTTTCTGATATACTTTTTTTTGCTGGCTACCAATAAAATTAATACTTTATTTGACTTAATTAGAAACTTTCTTTTCTGCATGTCGAGTAGTAGGTGACTTAGTTTTACTAAGGAAAATTATTTTTAGTTACTAGTGTCCTTGTCCTCTTCCAACCCATATAGCAAGGAGCAGTCTATGATAAATTAAAATATGCTATTTTAGGAGGGATCTGAAAGTGTGTTGAAGCCTCCAAACAGGGAGAAAAGCAAAGACTGAACTAGGAGCTCAAGACTACATGAAACTGAATATATACACATATACATATACATATACATATACATATACATATACATGTATGTATATTCACAATCACTATATATATACATACACACACACACACACACACACACACACCAGGTATACTGGTTAATAATGCGGATTTTGTAATCAAAGAAAACACGATAATTTCAAGAGAAACATCAAAAGTGCTTTAAGGTAAATTGTGGATGCCATCCCAATAGAACTCTTCTTGTTTTGAGGCAAACCATTCAGAGACCCAATTTTCCACTTCTTCATTTTAAAGTGCTGCTCAGAAAGTGTGTGTGCCATCAATTGAAACAAGTGGTAAATTGAAGGAGCAAGATCTGGTGAATACAGTAGGTGGGTTAATACTTCCCAGGCAAGAGCTTTTAACGTGTCTTTAACTGGTTTTGAAGTGTGTGATGGTGTGTCATCATGAAGCAAAATTACTTTGCCGTGCCTTCTGGCCCATTCTGTTCGTGGTTCAAATGATTATTTGTTGTTGGTAGCGATCCGTATTAATGGTTTCACTTGGTTTTAGAAGCTCATAATACACACCTTCCTGACCCCACCAAACGCAGAGCATTGTCCTCTTTCCGAAGCAATTTGGCCTTGCAGTTGATGTTGATGGTTGACCTGGATCAACCCATGATTTTGTGCATTTGGGATTCTCAAAATAAATCCACTTTTCATCGTCAGTCACAATTCAATGCAAAAAATATTTTCTTTCGTGCCATTGAAGCAACATCTTACTGATGACTTTTCAGTTTTCCATTTGTCTTTTGTTCAGTTGATGTGGCGCCCATTTTCCTTCCTTAAAAATCTTCCCCATTGCTTGTAAACGATTGGAAATTGTTTGCTGAGCAACGTTTAATCTTTCTGCAAGTTGTTTTTGAGTTTGACACACTTCTTCATCCAATAATGCTTGTCATTGTTGGACTTCAAACTTTTTCAGTTGACCTGGACAATCTTTGTCTTTCACATTGAAATCATCACTTTTAAAGCATTTAAACCAGCGTTCACAAGTATCTTGAGATGGAACATGTTCACCATAAGCTCCCTGAAGTATGTGATAACTTTCAGCAGCACTTTTCTTCAAAATAAAGTAATTAATTAAAACTTCCCGCAAATGCTCTTTTTTTGGCATGAAATTCGACATTTTTAAGCGTAAAAATATCTATGATGTTAACACCTTCAGCAGATTTGACATATGAAGTTTTGAAGCTTGCTGTCAATACAACAAAATAGCATACATATCAAATCGCATACATATCAACACTAGAGGCCCGATGCACAAAATTCATGCATGGGGAGGGGTCCCCTCAGCCCAGCCTGCACCCTCTCCAATCTGGAACCCCTAGGGGGATGTCCAACTGCCAGTTTAGGCCCGATCCCGGGGATTGGGCCAAAACCGGCAGTCGGACATCCCTCTCACAATCCTGGACCGCTGGCTCCTAATCGCTCACCTGCTTGCCTGCCTGGTCGCCCCTAACTCCCCCCCCACTGCCAACCTGATTGTCCCTCACTGCCTCTGCATGCCAGCCTGATCGCCCCTAACTGCCCCCGCTACCGGCCTGGTTGCCCCTAACTGCCCCCTGCTGCTGGCTAGGTTGCCCCCAACTGCCCCCTCTCTGCCAGCCTGGTTGCTCCTAACTGTCCCCCCGCCCCCGCCACTGGCCTGGTCACCCCTTACTTCCGCCCCAGCTGACCTGGTCGCCCCCCAACTGCCCCCCTCTGCCAGCCTGGTCACCCCTAACTGCCCTCCACTGCTGCCCTGGTTGCCCCTCACTGCCCCCCCCACACCAGCCTAATCACCCCCAACTGCACCCCCCTTGCCGGCCTGGTTGCCTCTTACTGCCCCCACTGCTGGCCTGGTTGCCCCCAACTGCCTTCCCTCACAGCCCCCCTGCTGGACTGGTCGCCCCATGCAGCCTGCTGTTCAGTCGTTTGGTTGTCCCTCACTAACCCCCCTGCCCGCCTGGTCGTAGGCAGGCATCTTGTGAGAGCGTGAGGGTTAATTTGCATATTACTTCTTTATTATATAGGATATGTGTAGCTCCATCTCTTGAAAAAAATCCACATTATTAACCAGTACACCTATATATATCTATATATCTACATCTATATCTATATCTATATCGAGAGAGAGAGAGAGAGAGAGAGAGAAAGAGAGAGAGAGGGGGAGTCTTAAGTTGGTGTATGGAATAGATCCAGATCCAATAGTTAAGTTTTGAATCTTGAAAAGGTAATAATAATTTAGATTACTTTCTTTTCTTTTCTTTCCTTTTATTTTAAATTGATTGTAGAGCGAGAGGAAGGGAAAAGGTGAGAGACAGAGAGAAACAGCAATCTGTTGCCTTCTGCACATGCCCCAACCTGGGGTCAAACCTGCAATCTAGGTATGTATCCTGATCAGGAATCGAACCTGTGACCTTTCTGTGGGTGGGATGACACGCCAATGATTGAACCACACTGGCCAGGGATAGATCACTTTTTGATGCACTTTAAGGCCCAGCTAAAATTACTCCTCATTTAGGAGCCTCAGATGTGATCTCCCATCCCTCTACATTCTCCCATTTATCTATACTTCACTTCTGGATCATTTTCTACTTTGTATGGTAGTCATTTGCCTGATTATTCTTTGCTCACCACCTCTAACCTCCACGTCTGACTCACCTCTGCACTCCCACAGCACCTGGCAAATCAAATTTCTTTACCCAAGGTAAGTGCTCTACAAGGATTCCTGAAATAAACGTTTATCAGTTCACAACTATTTTCAAAACCGATGGACATATCGGTTATAAACCATCCTTAAACAACTCTTTCTTGACTAAGTGCCCAAAATAAACAATAGTTAAGTAGATCAATATTTGACTTTCTCATAGTGGCAGTTTTAGAAATTTCATTGTACTAGTAAGTCTTAAGACATTGTTTTCTTCACTTCTTCCCTTAAGAAATCACCATTGATTTCCCCTTATATTAACATTTTCCTTTTAAAAAAAATAGCCTTTCTCATTTTCTTATAGAATAACAAATTTATTTCCCTTTAAATGTTTGTATATAAATATTTAGAATCACAAATGCCAGTTTATTTTTTCTAAAAAAAAATTTTTTTATTGCTAAGTGTACGGTGTGATGAATTTTCACAAACTGAACACACATTTCTAACCAACACCTGCATTAAGAAACAGATTATTATTTGCATCTCAGAGACTCCCCTCTGGTTTCATGGTGATATTTTGACTTCTTTTTAGGGGGAAAGGGGAAGAAATTCTCATCAATATCTGGCATTTTTGTATTGTTTCCAAGTTTTTAAATATATATAAGGTTATAAATGTCTCTACTTATTTTTGCCATGTATCTAATTAAGACATCTTATTTTATTTTTTAAAAATATATTTTATTGACTTTTTACAGAGAGAAAGGGAGAGGGATAGAGAGTTAGAAACATTGATGAGAGAGAAACATCGATCAACTGCCTCCTGCACACTCCCCACTGGGGAAGTGCCCGCAACCAAGGTACATGCCCTTGACCGGAATCAAACCTGGGACCCTTGAGTCCGCAGGCCGATGCTCTATCCACTGAGCCAAACCAGTTAAGGCTCTAATTAAGACATTTTAGCACTTACATTATATTAAGTACTTTTGTAAGTCTTTACTATGCAGTTGGAAAGATATTGTCCAAAAACAAGGATGTTTGATACTTATTTTTATGAAAACAAACTTCAATTTCTTTGCCTAAAAAATCCTGTTGCAAAAATAAAGTCCAGCCTAAGGTTTTGGGAATCTTTGTTCTCCACTATGATGTGATGAATTTTTATTTTTTGTTTGACTTCATTAGTAAAATTTAGGATGAGTGAAGTAGAACACTAGATTACAATGGGTTTTCATGTTTTTTAAGTCACTTTTCTAAGTAGGTTGCTTTGTTAAGAGATATGTTGTTGATTTTCAATCTGCTATATGAGCACTATTTGCTTGCTGTACTTTGTTTTTGTAAACATTTTGTAACACCCATGTTCTGGGAGGATAGTTTCTAGTGCGCTTTGGGGGAGGTAATATTGTCCTAAAGTTAATTATAATGTTTTAACCTCAGGCAAAATGAATCCGTTTTGAGAATCTAGTAATTCCAGTTTTTGTTATATACAGACCAAAGCCTCCCCCCCGCACTCTAAACCTCCCAAATGAGTTGATAAACCTGAAGAAAACCATTTCCATTGAAAGAGAACAGATGAAATATAACCTAGCCTATTATGCACAAAACTCTGGAACTATCTCTACAGGGATTTGGAAACCTAAATCTTTAAGCAGTAGCTTTGTGAATTGGATAGGACAAGTAGAACAAACTCAGTGAGATGAGAGTTTTTCATAATCCAATACAATGAAGTCAGTTGTCTAAGCATTTATTAAACACACATACACACACACACACACACACACACACACACACACACACACACTATTGAGATGGCCTGGCCCATGTGGCTCAGTTGGTTGAGCATCATTTCATGCACCTATAGGTCACTGGTTCAATTCCCAGTCAGGGCACATGCCTGGGTTGCTGGTAGGGGGCATGCAGAAGGCGGCCAATTTATGGTTCTCTCTCATGGGTGTTTCTCCCTTTCCCTTCCTTCTCTCTCTAAAATCAATAAAAACATATTTAAAATAAACTATTGAGGTCACACGTTATGTTGGTAGGGTAAGCATCTTGAGAGCACCTATCTGTGTGTACACATGTGGACAAAGAAGAAAACAAACCTGGTGGTAAATCCAGGCAAAAGCGACAAGGTAGGCATCTTAGTTTACTCTGATAAAAAGGCCCAGAACTCTTCATTTCCTAAACATTTGTAAGGTAATATCACACACACACATATAAGAGTAGATCTAGCCCTAAATGATTTGGCTCAGTTGATAGAGCGTCGGCTGCAGACTGAAGGGTCCCAGGTTCAATTCCGGTCGAGAGCATGTACCTTGGTTGTGGGCACATCCCCAGTGTGTGTGGGGGGGCGGTGCAGGAGGCAGCTGATCGATGTTCCTTTCTCATCGATGTTTCTGACTATCCCTCTCCTTTCTTCTCTGTAAAAAATCAATAAAATTTAAAAAAGAGTAGATCTAATATATTCATATAGTTTAAAGAATAAGACAAACATACTCCCATCCCACTTAACAAGTAGTGCGTTTGTTGATGCTCTTGAAGCCCCTGTGAGTCCTCCATGATCACATCCCCTCTTTTCCCTGATGGAAGTACCCACTCTGACTTTGGCTTCTCATTCCCTTATTTTTCTAGTTTTGCCATGTTTATATTCCTAAACAATTTATTATTTAGTTTTGAATGATTTTTTAAAATTGTTTTTGTTAATTTCCTCTTTGGGTTGTTCTTTTCATGCGTGAGTAAACACAATTGATTTTTTTTTTTACACTTAGCACTTCATTTATTGGTTGATTGATTAATTCTCACCCGAGGATATTTTCCCATTGATCTTTAGAGAGAGTGGAAGGGAGGGGGAGAGACACACAGAGAGAAACATTGATGTGAGAGAGACACATCAGTTGTTTGCCTCCCACACGCACCCCGACCAGAGCCATGAACTGAGCCTGCAACAGAGGTATATACCCTTGAGCAGAATCAAACCCAAGACTTTTCAGTCTGTGGGCCTAGCTCTATCCACTGAGCCATATCGGCTAGGACTAGTTTTGAATATTTTTAAATGTGTTATAAATGGAACCAAACTGACTTCACCCTTCTTTAATTTTTTCTTTTAAATTAACATTATGCTTATGAGCATTTTAATTGTTGCATGGTATCCTATCATGTAAATATACATAATTCTATTTATTCATTTTCTTGTGGATGGACTTTTGGATGGTTTCATTTTGGAATGCTACAAACAGTAGCGCTATCGATATACTTGTTCTTATCTCCTGACACAATGAGAATTCCTCCAGGATATATTATTTGGAATGGAATTGCCAGGTCATAATATCTTCAACTTTACCAGGTAGTACCTCATTGATTATTTTTTGCTTAGTTTGAAAGGCTGGGGTCGCCAGATTTAGCAAATAAAAATATAGGACACTCAGTTAAATTTGAATTTCACATAAACAACAGATGCGGTAATTTTTTTTTTAGTATAAGTATGATCCATGAAAAATTTATATTTCATCTGGCAACTCTAACAAGGTCAATAAACTTTACCAAGTCACAAATATTGGGCAATGAAAGGTCAGAGTGCGGGGGGTAGAGTGTTTGGTCCTTTCTTCCTCTGCTAGAGTGGCCTACCCAGTTGTTTACCAGCAGGTTAGCTCAGCGGGCTCAAGTGCTTGCTAACTAGCTACATGGTTAATTGATTGGCTCAACAAACATGTCTTCAGCATTGACTGTATCCAGGCAGGAGCTAGATGTTGGGAATACAGCTGAAAACATGATAAACAGGTCCTTGCCCTCTTTAGGTGTAGCCAAGGTGGAGAAATGGAGGTTAATAAGGTAATGATCTTTGTCTATGGGAACAGTGGTGTGCTGGTGAGGAAGCCTGGATTTGTAGCTTTTGTAGACTTTGGAGTCATAAATACACTTCCTATGGCCAATTTCAAACTACCAATGTGACACCATTGAACTGGGCAGTAAGGACTGGCTCCAGCATTCCACTGCATGGGGGAGGACTTAGAAAGGACACTTCCTCCAGTCTCTGGGCTCATTTCTGGTTGGCTTATGGGGAAGGGGCTTAAGCATTATTTCCTTAAATGGAGAAGGAATCAAATGCTAAGAGGTATAAAAGACATTTGTTATAATATTGGATGCTTCGTAAATATTTTTACTATGGTATATAAATAGAGGAGAGCCTAATAAACATAGTTGTAAATTATGATGATTTATCTACAGATCAGAGCTCCCCTTTTGCATTTGACCTTCTACATGGAGACACTTGAAGACCTCTTCTGCATTGCTCCCTCACCTGCACCCCAGCTCATTAACCGTCATCATTCATTCATTCCACAAACGCTGACAGAGCCCTTGGTTTCTGCCACACATTGTACTAGGGCTTGAGTCCCTGTCACCATGGAGCACTCGATTCACAGAAAGAACACTTTCCTCTCCGCAGTTCTTTCGAGGCAGGTTTACTGCACTCTCTCTCCTTTCACTTGCTCAGTTCACTCCTGTGTTTTCATGCTGACTTTCTTTCTGGGAATATTTCCCCCAAGAAAGCTTGCCACAACCCCTTTCCAATCGTCTTTTCTTGAGATTTCTCCTGCATCACAGAGTGGCAAGTGTTCCTTTCTATCTGAATCAGAACTCTCCGGACTTTTCTGTATCTTTTCCCATTGTGCAAGCTATCACTCTAACAAGTATTTTTTGAATGCCTATTTACTAATCAATGTGTAAGGTATGGGGGAGCCTCTACTTACCACTTCACAGTTTTCATTCATCATTTTATAAAATTACGTATTCACACAATTTGTGTTCAGGCCCTTTTAAAACTTAGATTACTTAAGAAATACACGACTTGCCCTGGCTGGCATGACTCAGTTGGGTGTCATCCTGTGCACTGAAAGGTTGCAGGTTTGATTCTGGGTTTTGGGGCTGGATTCCCGATAGGGAACATGCAGAAGGCAGCCTATCAATGTTTTTCTCCCTCTCCCTTCCCCTCTCTCTACAAAAATAAATAAATAAATAAATAACAAATAAATAAAAATAAAAGTCTTAAAAAGAAAAGAAATATGAGTCATTATACAAAAATATTTAAAGCATAAAGGAGGAAAGAATAATGAGTTGATCTGACAACTCACAAATAGCCATTATTAAGTTTTTGGGTTCATTCATGTAGTCATTTAATATGTATACTTACAAATTGGGATCATACCCATTTTTTTCATTTACTATTATGTGAAAATGTTATCTTTTTCAGCGTTCTTTGAAGACATGATTTTAAATGACGGCATGACATTTCATTTTCAGGCTAAGCCACGCATGATTTATTTAATTAGTTCCCTGTTGCTGGCAGTAGCCTTTTTATAAATAAGTTAGTGTTGACTATCTTTATCTTAAGCTACAAGAAAGCCAGAATTGATCATTTAATTGTCCTTCCTCAGCAGCATTCATAACAAAAATATAGCTAAAGTAAGTGGATTAAGTATATGCTGTGATCCTCTAGTTACCATTTAAAATAAAAGGAGTCAGTCTGCATAAAAAGTAACCCAGATTTGTATAAAGGCAACCGGAAGCTCTGAGAGAGTTGGGAGGAAGATCACCTACCATCTGTCTTTTGTGAGTGGAGCTGAGCTTTGTTTTAGATGTTGGGATTGTTAGGAGTTTTAGGGAACACCTAAAACTTCTTTACTTCTTTTCTGAGCCAAGGATTGTTACCTGCTGGGACTAATACCCAGATCTCTTGACTTCCTTCCTGTCTGTGCTCTTTTCACCACAATTAGCTGACTAAGCTAAGTCTTAAAATACAGAAAGTCTATTTACATACATTTACCTACATGTTGTTATAGAAACTGTTTCCCCTTCTAGTGCATGTACTTGGGTAAAAAAAAATTTTTTTTTGGTAAGGTTCTAGGGATGTATTCAAGAGAAAGCAAGTAATAGTCAAAAAAGTGGAAACAACACAAATGTCCATCAACAGGTGAATGGATAAGTAAAGTGTGGTATATTCACACAATGGAATACTCAGCAATAAAAGGAAATGAATTATTGGTAAATACAGCAATGCAGATGAATCTCAACATAACTTTGTTGAGTAAAATAAGCCACACAAAAGAGTATAAACTGTGTGAGTCCACTTATCTAAAATTCTGGAAAATGCAAACTAATCTAAGTGACAGGAAGCAGGTCTGTGGTTACTTGGGAAGGGAGTGGAGTGGAAAAGGATCCTCAAGAGTATAGGGCCCTAGCTGGTTTGGCTCAGTGGATACAGCATCCGCCTGGGGACTCACGGGTCCCAGGTTCCATTCTGGTCAAGGGCACATTCCTGGGTTGTGGGCTCTATCCCCAGTGGGAGGCGTGCAGGAGGCAGCCGGTCAATGATTCTCTCTCATTTATGTTTCCCTCTCTCTCCCTCTTTCTCTGAATTCAATAAAAATATATTTTTAAAATATGGTATAGGAAACTTTGGAGGCTGACGGACACACTCATTATCTTGATTGTAGAAATTGTTTCAGGAGCGTGTACACGTCAAAACTTACCAAATTGTACACTTTAAATTTGTGCAGCTTATGTATGTCAATTAAATCTCCCGAAAGTTTAATTTGTGGGATCTACCTATTAAGTTTGAAAAACAGAACAAGACTAGAAACTCGCTGAAGAATCTGAAGCCTAAGAAAACTAAAATTACTTCTGCAGATAACTGACAACCAAGGTTCTATTCTAGTATGATAGTTTATCTGAACAGAACATTACTGTGAGAAATGCAAAGTCATAAAAATAAAAAATGACACTTTTGTCTCCCCCCCCCGCCCCCAGTAATCTTGCCATTTCCTCATGCCTGTACAGTTGCTTTATAGCATAATCTTTTTGTTCTATTCAAGTTGGTTTTTTGAAGAGAGCAATAACCTTGTTGTATTTTTCCTGAACGATTAGACTGCTCTTTTATGTACAAGATGCCCAGTCTCTGGTGTGTCTTGTACATACGTGGGTGTGCAGAAAGCTACACTGTATAAATTGAAGCAAATGCTGTTATTTTGCCTTGGGGGTTTGTAGTCGGGACTCAGCAGCGGCACTGGAAACAAACTGGAACTTTCTAGAAATCATGCCCTTTTCTACAAGATGAACATTGGATAGCTTTCCTTAAAGATGTGAATTCAGTAATCAAATTTGTCAATTTAGATTTTCCACTTATTGTTTTAAAATAAAGAAGTGCTACACCACACATACGGTGCACAACACCGGAAAAGATCCCATTTCAGAAAACAAAGTTTTATTTTTATTTCCACACTCCACCCTCAACTTATTTTCTCAGCATTTTCCGGGAAGGACTCCCCATTCTGCAGACGGGGAGACGCACATTTTGTTCGTGTTTTTTTTTTTGTTTTTTTTTTGCTCAGGACAGATGGGTAGGAAAGAAGCAACTCTCAACTTTTCAGTTCCATTTTGAGCAAGGATCACACGGACCTCCTGACGACCGACAGCCCGGCGAGAGCGGCGGCGGTTCTCCCCGGGCGGGCCGGGTGTGGGTCGGGATCCAGGCGCGCGGCCGCGGCGGAGGGGGAGTCAGGTGGCAGCGGGAGCCGGGCCGGCGCGGCGGGCGGGCGGGGAGCGTGCGGGGCGCGCCTCCCTCCGGCCGGCGCGGGGAGGTGGCCCGGCGCCCGCCCGGGAGTCCGCCGGCCGGGGGCTCCCGCGCCGAGCCGCGATCCGCGGGTGCGCCAGGGGCGCCCGCATCTCCTCCCTCGCGCGCTCCCTCCCTCCCCACGCCCGCCCCTACCCCCTGGCAGGTCCCTCCCCCACGCCTGCTCCCGCGGCCGCCGCCGCCGCTACCGGAGGCGCAGGAGCCTCGCGATAGTGTTTGCACAGGCGGCGCGTGACGCCGCCGCCGCCTGTAACTGATGCAGAGGTTACCCCGCCGCCTCAGCCGCCACCCACCGCCCGCCGCCGCCGCCACCACCGCCACCCGGGCGACGCCGGGGGCCGACGCACTGCAGAGGTGCCGGCAGGTTCCGCCCGCGGAAGTCTCCTCGCCCGGCGCAGCCTGCGCTCCGACGCCGGCCCCGGCGGACGCCCCCTCGACGCCTCCGCCGCCGCGCTCCTTCCCTCCGCCTCTAAGCCGGCGCGCCCGCCAGCTCCCTCGCTTCTCCCCCCTTCCCTCCTCCCCGTCCCCTCTCCTCCCCTCACCTCTTCCCTCGCCACCTCCCCCCTCCTCGGCTTCCTTCCCCCATCCCCTCGCCTCTCCCCTCCCTGCCCTCGCGCTCTCGCTCGCCCTCCGCGCGGCCCCCGCCATGACGGAGGCGGGTGCCGGTGCCGTTGCCGCCGCTGCCGTCGCAGGGGGGGAGCCGGGTTCCCAGAAAGTAGCTTGATGAGTGTCCAAAGTAGCAGTGGAAGTTTGGAGGGGCCGCCATCTTGGTCCCAGCTCTCCACGTCTCCAACCCCGGGCTCGGCGGCGGCGGCCAGGTCCCTGCTGAATCACACGCCGCCATCCGGGAGGCCCAGGGAAGGTAAGTGCCGTCGCGCCCGCGCCCGCGCCCGCTCCAGGGCCTCCCCTCCCGCGCCGGGGCCCCCGCGCCCCCCGCGCTCCTCCCCGCGACCCCGGGGTGGGGGATGGTGGCGAGGTGGCCGCGAGGCCGCCGGGCTCCGGGGAGGTGGTGCGCTGGCGGCGGGTGGCGAAGGGGACGGGCGAGGGGCTGTGCGCCGGCTGGAGGGCGCGGGGCGCGGCGCGGCGCACACACTCGCCTGGGGGTCCTCAGAGCCGGTCCTCCGGGCTGGGAAGCCTCCCCCCGGACGCGAGCCCCTTTCTGCCCCATTTGCTAGGACACTCCGCACTCTTAACCTCCTGGCCTCCGGTCTCTGGTGGGTTTTCCCTCCCGTTGAATCTTTCATCCCGAGCCCCCTCCCCTTCCCTCGCGCACTCCTCCCCGAGAGGCGGTCCTCGCTCCGAGCGCGGCGGCTCAGGACCCGGAGGGTGGCCCTGGCCGGCAGGGTCTCTGCCCTGGCAGGAGCGCCGCCGAAATTATCAAAGCCGACTTTGATCCCTTGCCTGGCTCCCCGGAGCCATTGAAAGGAGAGACTGGGGGGGCGGGGGGGGCGGGCTTTTAACGCCACCCCTTCCGAGGGTTGCAACTTTCCTTCGCCATCACCTCCCCGGGTGTGCACGTTATCTCGTCGCTGCAAGGAGGCTGCTGTTCTTCTCCGACAGGGTCGTGGGTTTTGTGGGAAAGAGCTGCGTAAAGGTGCCTGCAACGCGCACCCGATCGGTGGCAATTGTTTTCTAAGTTTTTGGCTTCTTGCATGCAAGTCTGCCGCCGCCAGATGTAGCAGTTACCCAGCTAGGAAGACACCGGAGTGCTTTCGGCTGAAATTCCAACTTGCTGCATTTAACTTTCAGTATACCACAGAGAATGAGATGTGGGAGAGCACGCATTTATGGGGGAAGAATCAATGTGCATGGAGTCGCGTTTAACGCTCTTTTGTCTGGAAAACGTTGAGCGGCATTCGTCAGCAACTGGGAAATGGATTGTTCATTCCCAGTTGTGTCACACAAGGAGATTGTAGCCACCTTTAAAACACACACACACAAAAGCAACCGTCTGGCAGTCCAGGAGTCTAGCGAATCATTTCAAGACACCAGGAGCTTTGATTTATGTAGGAATCGGTGGGGTGGATTTATTTAGGAAATATTTTCTGTTTTTACTAAAAGCCTTGACAATTGTTAATCAAGCGTTTTGTGCCCTGAATCCACTGGTTCCGGCAGAGCATTCTTTGTCATTTTGTTCCTGCGAGCATGTGTGAAAGTGACAATAGGCTCAAAGATTGGCATGAATTTGCTCTAGAAAATTCATGGTAAGGTTTGATTTATGGCATCCATTAAACAACGCTGAATACATTGACAGACATTTTCCTCTTTCCACCTCACCCCCACCACTGAGTTCTGATTATTAGAAGATAAAATTTATTGACTAACTCAAATTCAGTGCATATATATATATATATTTTGCATTTGAAAATTTGTAAATGAATGTTTTAAAATCTATTTTGTAAATAGAGCAGCTGGCTCAGCTTTTACTTTTGTCTGTAGTTTCATTAAGATGCTTACTGATAGTGTTACGAATGATAGTTTAATGATTGGGAAAGTCCTTTTTTTAAGGTTTTACCTTTTTTCATGCGGTCATCCATTTCTCAAATATTTATTGAGTCATTTTTGTAAGCTAGCTGCTGTATTAGATACTACTTAGGATATAGTGTTGAATTGTTTATCTGTAACACCTGTTACAGTATTAGTAATTTGGGGGCTGCAAAATCGAGGTTGTGGGTTTCTGAGGTTGCTTCAACTTTAGTTTCAAAACCTTATCTATTATTCTGCACTTTTCCTGATGTTTGAAAATTTTGAGGGTTGGAATGATTTAGTTTGAACTTCCAAATAACCAGAATTTTCCCAGCAGTTTAGATTATCAGATTTTTATGTAACTTAAACTAGTGAGTTTCTCTATAATTAATGAAATAACAGGACATGTTTTTGTGAAAGTTATACTTCACCTCAAGTACCTGTATGGTCACAGTTGTATATTTCTTTCTGACCAACTGACATGTAAGTTAAAACTATGTTATTCCTCCTAAGGTTATATTATCATCTTGAAGCTAAAGTCTGAGCTTTCACTTAATGCTAACAGGAATAGCACATATTAAGACGCAGGTATCAAGATGGAGATGTTTTCTATTGAGTGAGATTTCAGTTTTTAACAAGTGTTTAGCATCTTTCCCAGGTATACATTTAGTATGTTGTTTACATTAATGTTAATTGAGAGAACTTTTGACTTTTGGTGACTACTAGTAAAAATTGTTACTATAAATGGAACTTGAGTGTATGTATGAGGAGAGAACAAACCTTATTTCTTGAAAAACAGCCAATTTAATGTATAATAGGAAATTTAAAAAACTTAAAAGAGATGCACACATGAATATTTACACATATAAATGTTATTTATATGTGTTGAACTTTTAAGCAAACTTAACTTTGAAAATGGGCTATTTTTAGAGATGTGCCATAAGTAACTGTAAAAATTATTTGGAAGTTTTGATATATTTGAAACCAAAAGATTATAAGCTGATTATTTTTAATACTCTGTAAGACTTAGGAATTTATTAGAATTTAGAAATTTGTGTAATATAGTGTAGATTTTTTTTTCCTTGGGAGTCCCAAAGTCCCAAGACTTTTTCTTTATCAATCTTGAAGTTCTGTAGTTACTGATTTCATGTTGGGTCTTTTAAACCTGTGATCTCTGTTCTGTTTCATCTTTTCATAATTGTGTGATTAAGGAGGTGGGCAGTTAATAAATTAAGTACATTTTCAAATAAAGGTCAGTTTTACTTTGTTGAAGTCTCAAAACTTAGTGTCACATTGGCTAGATGAGCAGTTGGTTTTTGTTTTTGTTTGCATATCAGTACATGGGTACTTTTGAATGGGTTATCGCTAAGAGTCAATAATTATACAAAGATTTATATTTTTTTGTTCCAGCTTACCAGATATGAATAGATTGCTTTACTTTTATGTAAGTAGTGAAAATAGTTTGGTTAAAAAGATAATATCACAGCATAATTAAACTGTTGCTTTCTGTTTCCATATTTACAGACTGCATCCCTTAAATAGGAGAATTAAAGTATTTGACTCCAGATGACAGTAATATCTGTAGGGAGATGTTAAAAATAAAAGTGTACCAGATGGCTCTTTAATTTCTTGAAGTCACTAGCTGAAAGATGGTAGGGTTGGGTGTTTAAGGATTCTAGCTCATGAATATGCTGTAGGTAGGTATTTTTCTTTTTGACCAACTAGCATGCAAGTTAAACTGGTGTTAATCCTCTCTAGGGCTTTATATTTATCCTGAAGTTGTAGTCTTACATTTCACTAATATTAACAAGAATTGCATATACGTATGAATTCCCAGGTATCAGGATGGATACAGTTTCAGAGACACATTTCCATATTAGAGAGAGAGAGAAAAGAGAGAGAAACCCAGGATAGTTAGAGGTCTGGGAGTCTGCCCTTGAGAAGTAGGCTTGCTTTAGCCTCAGGACTTCTTTACTCTCAAAAATTATTGAGGACTCCAAAGAGATTTTGTTTATATGGGTTGTGTCTATTGATATTTACTATGTTAGAAATGAAATCACTTACAAAATATTTATTAATTTATATAAAAATAACGTTAACAATTTTTTAAACTTAGAATAACTATTCTAAAACAAAAACTTTAGTGAAACTAGTGGCATCCTTATATAATAAAAGCATAGTATGCAAATTGTCCTCTCAACCAGGAGGTCGTCCAGAGTTTGACCAGGAGGCGGGGCCTGCCAGGGGAAGGCAGGGAGGCCCCAGCTGACGGTGGCAGCTGCTAGGGACCCTACCAGTGCACGAATTTCATGCATCGGCCTCTAGTTGTTTTATATTTTTACAAATCAATTTAATTTCTGGCTTACTAGAAGATAGCTGGATTTTGCTTCTGTTATCAAGTCTGTTGTGATTGTTTCAAGCTAATCCAGTTTCACGTAGATATATAGTTCGAAAAAGTAGGTATTTTAATAGCTTTTTGAGAAGTTGTATATATTCATTTTTAATATCATACCAAAATTTGATAAGTGGCAATGGTTACATTGCATTCCAGAAATGTCTGTAGGGCCCACAAGAAAACTGTGAACTATACATATACAGTTAGCTTAAAGAAGAGTCTACTTAAAGGGTGGGAAATAAGCTAGTTTTCATTCAGATATTTCAAGCACAAATAGAAAAGGGAGTACATTTATTCTTTTATTATTTTATTTTTAAAAATACATAAATTTCAGAGGAAGTGAGAGCGCATGTGTGAGAGAGAGAAACATCAATGATGAAAGAGAATCATTGATAGGCTGCCTCCTACATGCCCCCGACTGGGGATTGAGCCCACAACCCATGCATATACCCTGACTAGGAATTGAACCATTGACCTCCTGGTTCATAGGTCAGTGCTTAACCACAGAGCCATCCCATCTAGGCTATTCTGTTATATTAGAAGATAGACCAGCAGATGGAGGTTCAGAAGGCATATATTGAATTCAGTATAATTTTTTGACAAGAATGTAAGACTGTATAGCAGCTAGACTTATACAACAGTGGAAAGAACTGCCTCTTGAAGTATTTAGCTGTAAGAATTTACAGCAGTCTACAGGGACATTTTAGGGGGGGCAGAGATAAATTCTGTAGATTCTTATTTTGGGTGCTATTGGATTAAGTTACTTAGGGTCCCATCCAATTAAAAAATGTAAGCATTCTGTGATTCCTTGAAAATCCCTAAATATAGTTAAACTGTACTTATATATATATCCATGAATGTTTTTGAATATTCTCCGAAGTCAGTAGTATGAAGCTTTGTTGACTTTATTACTATTTTGCATTTTTATTGTGCTTTCCTCTGAGATTTTTCCTGTATTTTCTGGAACCAACACTATCAGTCTTCCTGAAATCTCTCTGAGTTCCCTGTGAAATATAATAAGCTTT
The DNA here is from genome assembly GCF_963259705.1 of Myotis daubentonii. NCBI lineage: Eukaryota > Metazoa > Chordata > Mammalia > Chiroptera > Vespertilionidae > Myotis > Myotis daubentonii. Next base: position 47,068,032 of record NC_081846.1, read on the forward strand.
GAAGACATTTTAGGGAATCAGATACTGCTTATGATATAGTTTAGTAGCATTGTAATATATTTGGGCACAGAAATTTAGCATACTGTTGGGGGCTAATTTTCAATTTTGATAGAAACTATCAACAGTCTTTATAGTCTTTTATTTGTAATTGTTTATGTGATTGCAGAAGTAATGTTCTAATGGTTTTAAAGCTTAAGTCTGAAAAGAGGACACATAAAGGAAAAGTATTTAAATTGATCTCAAATTTAAAAATGCTTATTAAAGACATAAAGAATTTTAATTCTCATCTTAGAGAATTAGAGGCCCAGTGCACGAAATTTGTGCACTTGGAGCCGGGGGCGGGGGGGTGTCCCTCAGCCCAGCCTGTGCCTTCTCATAGTCCGGGACCCCAGGACCCCTCACTAAGAGGATGGGGCCTAAGCCGGCATTTGGACATTTCTCTCAAAATCCAGGATCCCTCGCTCCTTACTGCCCACCTGCTTGCTCCTTACCACTCGGCCCTTAGCACTGCCGCGGAGGCGGGAGAAGCTCCCACTACCACCACTGCGCTCGCCAGCCTTGAGGCTTGTGGTTGAGTAGCCGCTACCTCTGTGGGAGCACACTGACCACCAGCGGGCAGCTCCTGCATTGAGCTTCTGCCACTGGTGGTCAGTGTGCATCATAGCGACTGGTTGTTCCGGTCATTCCGCCATAATGGTCGCTTAGGCTTTTATTATATAGACTAGAGGTTCGGTGCACAAAAATTTGTGCACTCGGATGGGTCCCTCAGCTCGGCCTGTGCCCTCTCGCAGTCTGGGGCCTCTCGGGGGCCCCTTCCCCTGGCTGCTGGCACCAGTTTTCCTCCGGCGCCCGGAACCCAGGCCTTCGCTCTCCCCGGGGGTGTGGCTGAGGCCGGCGCAGCGGGCTTCCCTATTTGCTCTTTGCTTGCCACACTGGCCTTCGCTCACTGCTCCTGTCCGGGGCCAGCCAGCTTCGCTCCGTCGCTTGGCGCCTACGTACACAAGTTAACCACCATCTTTGTTGGCGGTTAACTGCTGTCTTTCTTGGCAGTTAATTTGCATATCACCCTGATTAGCCCGTGGGAAGCATAGCGAAGGTACGGTCAATTACCCTTTTTGTCTTTTATTAGATAGGGTTAATATAGACTAGAGGCCTGTTCCATGAAAATTGTGCACTGGGGGGGTGTCCCTCAGCCCAGCCTGCACCCTCTCCAATCTGGGACCCCTCAAGGGATCGGGCCTAAACGGGCAGTCGGACATACCTCTCACAATCCAGGACTGTTAGTTCCCAACCACTCACCTGCCTGCCAGCCTGATCACCCCCTAACCACTCCCCTTCCAGCGTGATCGACGCCTAACTGTTGCCCTGCCGGTCCGATCGTCCCCAATTGCCCTCCCCTGCCGGCCCTGTCGCCCCCAACAGCCCTCCCCTGCTGGCCCGGTTGCCCCCAGCTGCCCTCCCCTCCCAGCCCGGTCGCCCCTAACTGCCCTCCCCTGCTGGCCTGATCGCCCACAACTGCCCTCCCCTGCAGGCCATCTTGTGGCCACATGGGGGCGGCCATATTTGTGTGTTGGAGTGATGGTCAATTTGCATACTGGCCATGACTAATTAGCATATCAGGGCTAATTAGAATATTCCTCTCGTTTGTGTTGGAGTGATGGTCAATTTGCATAGTAGTAATGACTAATTAGCATATCTGGTCATGACTGTGAGGGCATCATGACCAATTTGCATATTACCCTTTTATTAGTATAGATAATACATGTAGTATTTGTTATTACCTATAACAATTCACTCTTTGTTTAAATCCTCACCGAGCATATGTTTATTGACGAGAGAGAAGGAGAGACAAAGAAAGAAAAGAAAAGAGAAAGAAAGAAAGAAAGAGAGACAGAAAGAAAGAAAAGAGAAAGAAAGAAAAGGGAGGAAGGGAGGGAATTCTATCTGTTTACCCAGAATGAAACAACCTTTTTGGTGTTTGGGACGCTCTAACTAACTGAGCCACCAGGCCAGAGCAACAATTCACATTTTAATTTTATATGGGACATAATCTCTTCTGTGAGTTGGAATGAAAGATTAGATTTTAGGTGGTGGGAAGTTAAACATAAATTCCCATAGCTTTCTTGAGGTCAACTTAATAAATTAAATGACACACAGCTGGAGACTTGCATTGTTCCATTTTGATTTAAAGCTTATTTTCTATAGAAGGAGTAGGAATAAGCCATTTAATTTTATAAAATTCTTCATCCTTGTTAATAATTTTTTAAAAATCTTAGAATAATTTAGAGGAATAGTGTTCTAAAGTAGAAGAAGTAGTGTGGTACAGATGAGAAAGGGCATCGATTGTAGTTGGAATTGAAGTGTAGTCTCTACTTTGCCATTAACTGGCTGTGTAACCTTGGGCAAGTTGCTTATCTCTGCTTCAGTTTCATAAAGTGAGAATTATAGAAATAAAGGGGGCCTTGGAAGCAAGTGAGTCCAAACCTCTCATTTTACAGATTAGGAAACTTAGATAATTTGTTCAGGCTTTTACTGTAAGAGAGTTGGGTCCAAAATTCAGTTGTTTGACTCTCAACTTAGTACTTTTCCCATTATACTTTGCGGCTTCTTTTCATCTGTGAAATGAGGGGATTGGATTTAAGGCTCTCAAAGGTCTCTATCAGCTGAAAAATGTTATTCTTTCGACATTAATCCCAATATTAACGAGAAAAGTTTGTATACAGGTGAAAGAAATGTTTTTGAAGAAGCAGTGTTATCTTTTCGGGGCTATGATTTGGTTCGTTAAGATAATCATCTTCATTATTACCAAAAGATTTTTAAGCTTAGGAGCATAATAAATAGTGTGGTGGGTGATCTTGTTTTTTTGAATGATCTACATTCTAAAACACTATTTTGACTACATTAAAAACTATATAAATCACATAAACAACAGTACAGTGCTCTGAAGTGAATTGTGGTGATTGCTCCTCAGAAATTATTTTTAGAGTATTTGCCCCCCTGAGTTAGGTGCCTCTGTTCCTTCGTGTCCTATAGGATTATTTCATAGCACCTCCAAGATGCTCCTTTTGATTATAGTTTTAGTTATGTTGCCTACTAGACAGAAAGGTCTTGAATTCAGAGATTGTGTTTTGTTCATTTCTACATTCTCAGTGCATAGTAGATAGGATGTCCTCTGTAGAGTTGGCATCCAACAAAAAGTTTTGTTGAAGACTAAGTTTTCTTTAAAATGGAGTGATATTATATATATGTGTGTATATATGTGTATGTATATTAATATGTACTTATTTAAGACTCAGGAAGATGCTTATTTTAGTAAGCATCATAAACATTTTAAAGTGATATGGATAACAGTAACTAATAGCTGAAATTGTTTGCACATATTAATTTATTTAGTTCTCATCACACTGTGAGAAATACACAGTTATTCTCATTTTATAGATAAGGAAACGGAGGCACAGAAATGTGAAGAAGCTTGCCCAGAGTGACACAGTGTAGGAAATAAATGTTAGTGCTCAGATTTGAACCAAGTCTGCATTTTAACTAATAGGATATATTGCCTAACATACAGAAATTTGGTTTTGGCTAATATCTTAGTTGTTTTTCCTTAGCAAATTTAATTTGCTAACCATTCTTTTAGGCTCATTCAGTTTACCTCTAAAATTTTGTTAAATTTGTTTTACATGAGTTTTACACATGTGTGAAGATAAGATTAAAAAATCACACACACATTAAAACCCCTAACCAAACAACCCAATTTAGAAACTTGTACCAGCTGTGCAAATCCTACTTATATTTCATATTTTCAGATATGTTTAGTATTTTTATGGAAAATGTTAGAGGTACACTAATGAAAGATCTTATTTTCTTGTTTAATCTGAATTTGAATGTTGTTTTATGTTAATATATATAGGGTGTCCCCCCAAAATGTATACACACTTTGAATGATTATAAAGTCAATGTTTATTACAATACAGTTCATTGGTCCAGGCATTGTTGATGACACGAAGCAGTGGAATCCCAAGTGTCAAGAATCATTTTGTTCAGTGTTTGTGTGCCCTCAATTTGTCAATTGGTGCCGGTTTTGTGCCATAAATTTTATCTTTTATGTATCCCCATTAAATTTTCTTTGTTCAAAGCTTAGTCTAGTTTCACCCATTATTTCAGATCAGTTAAACTTGAAAAGGAGTGAAAATTGAGTGGGTTAACAGCTGTTAAAGTGTGTCCCTGCAAAAATGTATACACACTTTGAATAATTGTAAAGGCAGTGTTTGTATTTCAACTGCGTTTTCAAACTTCCAGTAACATTTTAGGATGAATTTCTTTTGTACAAAACTTAGTCTGGCTGAAAAGAAAAAAACATCAATTGAGCTATCTGCTGTTAAAGTGTGTATACATGTTTTTGGGACACCCTGTATTTTGGCCTTATAAGCCCACCACAGCCATAGTAAACAGAATTTGAACAAGAATTTTCCAATGTCCATACAGGAGTAGTCTACTTATTGTGGAGGCTTTATAACCTGGTGAACAAGGCTCTGAACAGAATTGAGATGCTTTAGTTGATATATTTGACTCTTTGTATTCAGTATGGGCAGGGAAAGGAGGCTTGAAGCTCAATTTGTAAACTCATTTATAAACAGGTTTTTTTAAAAAAAACACGTAGTTTTAGTTACTTCATTGCACACAAAACAAATCCCTTAGTAACATGATTATTTAGTAAGTATAATGAGAATCAGATTTTGAAGGGGTTGATAGGAATTCAAAGCATAGTGTGGAAAGGTATATAGAGGAGCTGATGTAGGATGTGAAACATCTCAATGTGGCTTCAATATTAGGCCTGAAATGTTGTGAATTTGAAGATGCTATACCTATATTTAGGTAAAAATGATTATCCTATATGATAAAAGGCTAATATGCAAATTGTCTCCTTGGGAGTTTGACCAACCGGGAGTTCGACTGCTCGCTGTGATGTGCACTCACTACCAGGGGGCGGTGTGGAACTAAGGAAGGTCTTCCAGCAGCTGGAAGGCCCCGATAGTCCCTGATCGCCGGCCAAGCCTAAGGACCCTACCCATGCACGAATTTCGTGCACCAGGGCTCTAATATTCTATAAAGATGCAGTAAAATCCAACTGCGAGTGGTTTGAGGGGATGTCTTGTAATATTTGTTCATTTATATGTATTATCAAGAATTGGTTGTACTTATAAATTTGTGCCTTATCTGCAGAGAATGACAAACTTCTAGGTTTACATTCTTAACCTTTAACCTAGCAAGTGCTGGTATTGTTAAATGTGGTACATTGTATGCTTTCATGATTCTTTACTTAACCATGTATGTGCTTTTCTGTCTTAGATGAATATAGTGCCACTGGGGAAGGTCATAGGGATTTGTGTGAAGCCAATTAGTTCATCTTGTCTCATGATACCTGGAGCATGGTTTTTTGTTTTGTTTTGTTTTTGGTAAACTGTGCATGCTTGCTTCTTTAAAAAAAAAAAAAAAAATACAGCTTTTCCTTTTTCTGTTAACAGGTTTTTAAAAAAATCACTGTAATTATATGGTTTAGTCAACTTTGTTACTTTAAAAATTTATTTCATTTATTTAAAAAAATACATGTACTTATTGTTAGGTCTGGTTCAAGGCACTTTGTAAATAGCTCATTTGCTTCTAGCAATCATGAAATACATACTAATGGGAATTAAGTAACATACTCAAGGATACATAGAGAGTATGTCGCAGAGCCAGGATTCAGACTAGGCACCTGAGTACATCCTAAATAACAGTTACTGTTTATTCTGTCAGTGTTATTCCATTGAATGGATGTACTGTAATTTACTTAGTTAACCATTTTTTTTTAGGTAGTGTGTTAGTCATGATTCTTTTGCTTACCTGTGATAAAAACTTAACACAAGCTTTGGTAAATTAAGAAAGTATTTTATTGGTTTACATAACTGAGAGATGTTTGTATGGAAGAGGATGAAATGGCTTTAGAAACAGCTTAGCTCCAAGATCTCAAATAATTTCTTTGAGCCTGTTTGTCTCCATTTGGGCGTTCTTCTAGTCTCTTGCTTCTGGAGTTGCAGATACATACCTTTTAGCTTAGCAATTACACTTGAAAGACAGTTTAACCTCTCTTTTCTAATGTCCGCGTGTCAATTCTAGATTGATGCTATAATTGTCAATTTCTTAACCAGTCATTGGGACCTGGGTGATGAAGTGTTTATGGCAAGGTAGCTATTATAGCTGTCAGTAGAGTGAGTTGAGGAACCCACAGAAAGCCACCATTGACAGATTAGGTGAGTGGTCGTTTTCTGTTGCGGGCAAGCTCAGCCAAGGGTTCAGTGAGCCGCGGGGGGCGGGGGGGGGGGGCGCGAAGGATGTAGAAAAGATAGACAAAGAATAAGATGGGTCTAGGTGGATCTTCCTGTGCCTGGCTGAAGCCACAGAGAGAGACCCAGACAGCAAGCTGAGCCTTTATTTTATAGCCAGAAGTAAACAAGGTAGTGGTCACCATAGTTACAGTGTTCTTGTGAGTTTCACTTGTTTTGGGAGCACTTGCTGCATCTCCCACAGCCCATTAGCTATCCAGATAAGATCTAGGCTAGGGGTGGGCAACCCCTGGCACACATGCCAAACATGGCACACCAGTAACTTCTGCTGGCACGCAAAACTCTCTCTTATAATTTTCCATTTACAATTTTTTTTCTTAATATCGACTTTTTAATTTTTCAGATAAATTCAGTGTAAGTGCATCTTAGATAAATAATTTTACATAACAAGTTATCCTAAAAACCATAGACATAGATTGATGAGAGGGGGAGAGCAATTTCTATGCCTCTGCCTTAACCCTCCCTGCCTTCCTAGAGCCGACCAGTGTTTTGGTTTCATCCACATATGCTTGTGAATCTTTGTTCTCAGTGATGAATTTTGTTAAGTCTCGTAATAGGAGTAGCCGGACGGATGAAAGTAGTAGCTCGTGCATATCTCTGAAGGTCACGAAATATAAACCTGATGTAAAATCTCTGTCATCAGTAATGCAGCAGCAAAAGTCCCACTGATAATATCAAACGGAGTCATAAAGTTTTCTGTCAGACTATCAGTGTACATGTATACATTAAAAAATAAATGTAGCCGAAACCGGTTTGGCTCAGTGGATAGAGCGTCAGCCTGCGGACTGAAAGGTCCCAGGTTCGATTCCGGTCAAGGGCATGTACCTGGGTTGCAGGCACATCCCCAGTAGATGTGCAGGAGGCAGCTGATCGATGTTTCTCTCTCATCGATGTTTCTAGCTCTCTATCTCTCTTCCTTCCTCTCTGTAAAAAATCAATAAAATACATTTTTTTTAAAAAATGTATTTTTCATCATTATATACTGTGTTTTTGTCGCTCGAATGAATTTTATTATTTCTTCAAGGTTCTTCACATTCGTACACCTTAAGAGATATCAAGTAGGTGTAACATGTTCTCAAAAAATTAGGGTTGGGAGAAACCAAGATGGCGGCATAGGTAAACACCGGAAATTGCTGCCTCGCACAACCACTTCAAAAATACAACTAAAAGACAAAATGGACATTATCCAGAACCACAGGAAGGCCGACTGAGTGGAAATTCTACAACTAGAAGGAAAGAGAAAAGCACAATGAGACTCAGAGGAGATGCGGAAGTAAAGTGCAGAGGTACGGAGGCGCACATGGAAAGGGCTGGAAACTGAGGACGCGGCTGTCTTTTTCAATCCGGAGGGAGACACAGGCTCCTGATTGCTCTGAACACCAGTTCCGGGCAAGTCTCTGGGGACCCGGACACATACGGGGAGAAACTGGACTGTCTGGCACCGGTCAGAACTCAAGGATGGCTTTCTCTCAGAGGTGCTTGCAGCAATTACCCAGGACACTGAGACCCAGGACCTCTTAGGGTAGGACTGAGGATCAGCCATAGCTGTTTGCTCCGCCCTGTTGATTCCCTGAGACCCCGCCCCACCCAAGCTGTGCACAGAGGCTTTTGCACTTGAAAGGCCTGGCCCTTTGCAATCTGAAAATTCCCTAACAAACTGCGGCTGGGTCAGACCCAGAACTTCCAAGAGAAGGCCCAAGGCCCCACAGCAGCTTGCATTGCTTCACAGCTGGGCCTCATTTGGGAACCTCCAAACCCCAAACAAGGAAGGGGAATCTCCAGATCTCCCAAACAAAAGGAATCCAAAGAGGACCACACCAAGACACATCATAATTAAAATGCCAAGAGCAAAAGACAAAGAATCTTAAGAGCAGCAAGAGGAAAAAAGTCAGTTACCTACAAGGGAGTACCCATACAACTGTCAGTTGATTTCTCAACAGAAACTATGCAGGCCAGAAGGGAGTGGCAAGAAATATTCAAAGTGATGAATGCCAAGAACCTACAACCAAGATTACTTTATCCAGCAAAGCTATCATTCAGAATTGAAGGTCAGATAAAGAGCTTCACAGATAAGAAAAAGCTAAAGGAGTTCATCACCACCAAACCAGTATTATATGAAATGCTGAAAGGTATCCTTTAACACATTGCGTACCGCATAGAAATCTCTAAGACATACGCCAGGGACCGCACGTTTTGGGGCAAACTGCACGTTATTTAAATCATCATAATGCACTTTAGGTGTTGTTTTTCAATAATTATAACATTTTTATTTACAAAAACAAACAATTAAAGTTCCTAGTACTTTTTTAACGTATGGTACTACGTAAAACATTTTCCTCTATGAAGAGGGACCAAACAAAATTTACATAAGTATCTAGATTCGCTCCTTTTTCCATGGGCGTGAAAAACGAGAACACTCGTGACCAGTCCTTAACAGATGGTGTGTGAAACACAAGAAAACTGAGCGGTACAAAATGTGTTAAGAAGAGGAAGAAGAAGAAAAATGTAAAGATACAAATTATGAACAACAAATACATATCTATCAACAAGTGAATCTAAAAATCAAGTGAATAATCTGATGAACGGAATAAACTGGTGAATATAATAGAATCAAGGGCATAGAAAGGGAGTGGACTGACTATTCTGGGGGGGGGAAGGGGTGTGGGGGGTGTAGGAAGAGACTGGACAAAAATCGTACACCTATGGATGAGGATGGGGGGGGTGGGGGAAGGGCAGAGGGTGGGGTGGGAACTGGGTGGAGGGGAGCTATGGGGGTGGGAAAGAGGAACAACTGTAATAATCTGAACAATAAAGATTTAATTTAAAAGAAAAAAGGGGAAAAAAATTAGGGTTGGCATGCAGAAGAATTTTGAGTCAGAGATTTTGCTGGTTTTGGCATGCACTCACAAGAAGGTTGCCCACCCCTGATTTAGGGAGTGTCATAAGGTGAAGCCTAATTATGCTAAGAGGGTTTTGCCCTCTAAGCTGGGACTTCTTTGTGGCTTTGCCAACAGTCAGTCCGAGGCTTAACCCTATAGCCACTCCCTACAGTTTTCTTCAGAAAAGGGATCTTGTTGAACAAAAACAACTACTTCTATAAGTAGTTAGGTTATTTATTTAAAAAATTTTTTTTAAATTTTTTGTCTGTTGTAGGCAGTGATATAATGAGCATCTTTTGTTGTTAATCCTTACCCCATATTTTCTCCATTGATTTTTAGAGAGAGGAGGGGAAGAAGGGTGGTGGCAGAGAGAGAGAAACTTCGATGTCTGTTGCCTCCAGCATTCACCCTAGTAGGCTGGGATCTAACCTGCAACCCAGGTATGTGCCCTTGACCAGGAATCGAACCCTTGACCATTTGGTGCTCTAATCACTAAGCCACACCGGCCAGGGCATAATTAATATCTTTGAGTAAAAGTTTGTTGTTGGTTTTTTAAGTCAACTCCCAGTGATGGGATTTACAAGGCCAAAAGTATAAAACAATTTTAGGGCTTTTGATAAATGTGGCCAGGTTATTGTTTGAAGGATTGTACTCAATTCATATACCATCAGTGCATGAAACGGGCATGCATTTTTTTCACCTAGATAGAGGTTAACTCACCCTAGGAATTACTGGACTTAAATATTATTAACACAGTGCCTTGACCTTAACCAAAGAGTTGCAAACCTTATACCAAACATGTGTCCAATCTAAATTATCAAATGCTTTCTTATAATTTCTCTGGGCATTTCTTACTCCCACTATATAAACTTTTTTATTTTATAGTTTTAAACAACAGCAGAACCAAAAGGATAATGACTGGCAGCACCCTGTAAGACCCTGGCCCCTATTCTTCTGGCCTCCCAGTATCTCCCTACTCTGACCTAGTTGACAGCATTATACTTAATTTTTGGATATTGATACCTTATGTGAAAACATTAGAAGGTTAGTGTAACATAACAAAATGTAAGTAATAGTTACAAGCACATGTTTGTTAGACTTGCATTCCAGTTTGGGTTTTGCCACTTACTGTATAGTAACTTTAGTGCCTCATCTGTAGATTTTCTTGATTGTAGGATGGGATAATAAATAGTAACTACTTCACAAGATTGTGAGCATTAAATAAGAAATTTGTGGCATATTAACCAGTCAGTGTGTGTTAACTGTAACTATTATATGTAGATATAGTGGTTCTTTACAATTTAATTTTTTTCTTTGTTGTTTAAATGGTAAGAATAGGGAAAGAGTACTATCTGGATGAAGGTCCCTGATAGCCAGAGCATACTTGACTGACAGGGATTGTCTCCCTGGCCTGTTGAAGAATTCTAGCAGAGTTGTGTCTGACAGGCAGATTTCAAATGGTGTTTAAATTGCTACTTTCATCATTTTAGTTCTTGTAATTTTTAATGGATTGAGAATTGACCAAATTTATGAGACGTGCTTATAATACTTAAACAAGTACCAAGCACTTACTAGTAGATTGTATTAGCAGTATTTGTGCTTTATCTTTGATATGCAGAAATAATGCTTTAAAGCACTACATGATTTGGTTAATTGGGCAAAAGGAGATGAATATTTTGATGTTATTTAATGTGTATTGTCATTAATGCTTTCTAATAGGTTAACTAGGATTTTAAAGTCTATTATTGCTTCTCAGCAGTGAATCAGTTGTCAGAGCGTCAGAGTTTTGTAGAAACCTTATTGGCATTGTTTATTCATTCAGTAAGTATTTCTGAACCTGGAGCCTAGCATTGGGGAAAAAAAGATATATAAGATGATGCAGTCCCTCCCTTCTAGGAGCTTGGTCACAGTGTAGTGAGGAATATTATAATTTGTAACATGTAATTTATACTTTTAAAAACCTTGTGGATCAGATAAAATAAGATGAATTGCCAGCTTTCAACTTTGGATGTAAACAGAACAACTATAATATAGTTGCATCATATACTATATATCAAGGTGTGCTTTAGGTTGCTGAAAGCAAGCTTAAGCAAAACAGATTTATGCTTAGAAGGATAGAGAACTGGGTATCCCTTAGAACCCAGTCAGACCTCAAGGGGACTGAATTAGAAACTGGAAATTCAGAAACCACGGTAGCACTATTCCCTTGTGGATCATAGAGCAACCTTTTCCAGTGCTGCGAAGTTAAGTTCTCTAAAAAGGAAAAGTGAGAAGGGAGGAAATTGTACCCTTTTTTTCTCCCATTGACCCCTTATTACCCTCCCCCACCCCCTACCCCAGACCTTCATCACCCTATTGTCCGTGTCCATGGGCTCTGCATATATGCATAAAAGTTCTTTGCTTAATCTCTTCCCACCCACTCAACCACTCCCAGCCATCCCTCTGAGATTTGACCGTCCGTTCCATGCTTCTGTGTCTCTGGATCTATTTTGTTCAACAGTTTATTTTGTTCATTAGATTCCACATATGAGTGAGATCATGTGATACTTGTCTTTCTCTGACTGGCTTTTTTCACTTAGCATCATACTCTCCAGGTCCCTCCATGCTGTCTCAAAGGGTAAGAGCTCCTTCATTTTTACTGCTGCATAGTATTCTGTGGTGTAAATGTACCACAGCTTTTTTATCCACTCATCTGCTGTTTCCTAATCTTAGCTGTTGTATATTGTGCTTCTATGAACATAGGGGTGCATATATTCTTTCTGATTGGTGTTTGGGGTCTCTTAGGATATATTTCTAGAAGTGGTATCACTGGGTCACATGACAGTTCCATATTTAATTTTTTGAGGAAACTCCATACTGTTTTCCATAATGACTGCACCAGTCTGCATTCCCACCAGCAGTGTACTAGGATTCCCTTTTCTCTATATTCTTGCCAGCACTTGTCATTTATTGATGGTAGCCATTCTGACAGGTGTGAGGTGATACCTCGTTGGCATTTTAATTTGCATGTCTCTGATGATTAGTGACCTTGAGCATTTTTTTCACATATCTCTTGGTCATCTGTATGTCCACTTTGGAAAAGTATCTATTTAGGTCCTTTGCCCATTTTTTAATTGGATTGGTTGGATTAAGTTCTATGAGTTCCTTCTATATTTTGGATATTAACCCTTTATCAGATGTATCATTGCCAAATATATTCTCCCATACAATGGGCTACCTTTTCATTTTGTTGATGGTTTCTTTTTCTGTTGCAGAAGCTTTTAATTTTGATGTAGTCCCATTTGTTTATTTTCTCTTTTGTTTCCCTTGCCCTAGGAGATGTATCTTTCAACATATTGCTATGAGAGATGTCTGAGATTTTGCTGCCTGTGGTTTCTTCTAGGATTTTTATGGTTTCCCAGCTTACATTTAGGTTTTATCCATTTTGAGTTTATTCTTGTGTATCGGGTAAGTTGTGGTCTAGTTTCATTTCCTTGCCATGTATCTGTCCAATTTTCCCAACATCATTTATTGAAGAGACTGTCTTGACTCCATTTTATGCTCTCGCCTCCTTTGTGAAATATTAATTGAGTGTATGGCTTGGGTTGATGATTTCTGGGTTCTCTATTCTGTTACATTGATTTTTATGCCTGTTCTTGTGCCAGTACCAGGCTGTTTTGATTATGGTGGCTTTGTAGTATAACTTGATATCTGGTATTGTGATTCCTTCAACTTTGTTCTTTCTCCAGATATCTGCAGCTATTTGGGGTCTTTTTTGGTTTCATATAAATTTTTGGAGTATTTGTTCTAGTTCTATGAAATACACCGTTGGTATTTTAACAGGGTTTGCATTGAATCTGTAGATTGCCTAATGGAGTATGGACATTTAATGATACTGATTCTACCAATCCATGAACACAGTATATTCTTCCACTTGTTTATATGTTTCTCAATCTCTTTTTTCAATGTCCTGTAGTTTTTTTGAGTACAAGTCTTTTACCTCCTTGGTTAAGTTTATTCCTTAGTATCTTAATTTTATGTTGTTATAAGGATAAGTGGGATTGTTTAGTTTCTCTTTCTAAGAACTCATTATTGGGATATAAAAAAGCTATGGATTTTTGGGTGTGGATTTTGTATCCTGCTACATTGCCAAATTCATTTATTAAATCTATTGGTTTTTTTGTGGAGTCTTTAGGGTTTTTTATGTATAATATCATGCCATCAGCAAATAATGAAACTTTTCTTTTTTCCTTTCCAATTTGGCGCCTTTTGTTTCTTCTTCTTGTTTGCTGTGGCTATGACTTCCACTACTGTGTGAATAAGAGTGGTGAAAGTGGACATCCCTGTCTTGTTCTTATTCTTTGGGGAATGGTTTTAGTTTTTGCCCATTGAGTATGATGTTGACAGTAGGTTTGTCATATATGGCCTTTATCCTGTTGAGATATGTTCCCTCTATTCCCACTTTGTTGAGAGATTTTATCAAAAATGGGTGTTGGATTTTATCAAATGCTTTTTCTGCATCTATTGATGTGATCATGTGATTTTTGTTTTTTAGTTTATGTGATGTATCACGTTTATTGATTTGCAAATATTGTATTAGCCTAGCATCCCTGGAATAAATCCCACTGGGTCATGGTGTATGATCTTTTTAATATGTTGCTGTATCCGTTTTGCTAATATTTTGTTGAGGATTTTAGCATTTATGTTCATCAGGGATATTGGCCTGTAATTCTCTTTCTTTGTAGTGTCTTTATCTGGTTTTGGTATTAGGATAATGCTGGCCTCATAAAAAGAGCTGGGAAATGTTCCTTCCTCTTGGATTTTTTGGAATAGTTTGAGGAGTATAGGTGTTAGTTCTTCTTTGAATGCTTGGTGAAACTCCCTGGTAAAGCCATCTGGACATGGGCTTTTGTTTGCTGGGAGTTTTTTTTATTACTGCTTCTATATTATCAGTTCTTATTGGCCTATTCAGGTTTTCTGATTCTTCCTGATTCAGTTTTGGGAGATTGTATTTTTCTAGGAATTTTCCCTTTTCATCCACATTGTCCTGCTTGTGGCACATAGTTATTAATAGTATTTTCTTACAATCCTTTGTATTTCTGTGGTGTCAGTGGTTAATTCTCCACTTTTGTTTCTGATTTTATTTATTTGGGTTCTCTTTGTTTCTTGATGAGTCTAATGGTTAATCAAAGAACCAGCTCTTGGTTTCATTGATTTTTTTTTTTTTTTTTGGTATTGATTTTTTAGTCTCTGTGTTATTTATTTCTGCTCCAATCTTTATTATTTCCTTCCTTCTACTTTGGGCTTTTCTTGTTCTCTTTCTAGTTTTTTAAGTTGTAGGTTTAGTTTACCATTAATTTTTCTTGTTTTTTGAGGTAGGCCTGTAGTGCTATGAACTTCCCTCTCAGGACACTTCTGCTATGTCCCAGAGATTTTGGGTTGCTATGTGTTTACTTTCATTTGTTTCCAGGAAGTTTTTGATTTCTTTCTTGATCCTGTTGGTAACCCATTCATTGTTTAGTAACATGCTATTTAGCCTCCATGTGTTTGAATGTTTTGGGGTGTTTTTACTGTAGTTGATTTCTAATTTCATTCCATCTGATTTGAGAAGGTGCTTGATATGATTTTAATCTTGAACTTATAGAAACATGTTTTGTGTCCTAACATGTGGCCTATCTTTGTGAATGATCCATGTGCACTTGAGAAGAATGTATATTCTGCAACTCTGGAGTGAAATGTTCTATAAATGTCAATTAAATCCATTTGATCCAGTGTATCCTTAAGAGTCACTGTTTACTTGTTAAGTTTTTGTCTGGAGGATCAACCCAGTGAAGTCAGCAGGGTGTTAAAGTCCCCTCCTATCAGGGGACTGTATTGTTGTCGATTTCTCCCTTAAAGTTTTCTAGAAGTTTTTTTTATATATTTAGGTGCTCCAATATTGGGTGCATATATGTTTATCAGGGTTATATCCTCTTGCTGAATAGATCCCTTTAGTATTACGTAGTGATCTTTGTTGTCTCTTCTGATGGCCTTCATTTTGAAGTCTATTTTGTCAGATACGAGTATTGCTACTCCAGCTTTTTTTTCTTTAACATTTGCTTGGAAAAATGTTTCCATCCCTTCATTCTCATCCTCTGTGAGTCTTTTGTTCTGAGGTGGGTCTTTTGTAGTAAGCATATATAGTTGGGTCATGTTTTTGTATCCATTCAGCTTCCATATGTCTTTTAATGGGATCATTTAAGCCATTTACACTTAAGGTTATTGATAGGTACTTATTTATTGCCATTTTAATTCTATATGCTTAGTTATCTCTCTCTTTTTCTTCTCATTACAGCAGTACCTGTAGCATTTCTTGTAATGCTGGCTTGGTGGTGATGTAATCTTTTAGCCTTTTTTGTTTGTTTGGGAAGCTCCTTATTTCACCATCTATTTTGAATGATAGCCTTGCTGGATATAGTAATCTTGGTTTCATGTCCTTGCTTTCCATTATCTTGAGTACTTCATGCCATTCCCTTCTGGCCTATAGAGTTTTCTGATGAGAAATCAGGTGTCAGTCAGCCTTATGGAAGCTACTTTGTAGGTAACAGTTTGCTTTTCTCTTGTTGCCTTTAAGATTCTCTCTTTGTCTTTAATTTTTGGCATTTTAATTATGATGTGTCTGGATGTGGGCCTCTTTGGGTTCTTCTTGTTTGGGGTTCTCTGTGCCTCCTGAACTTGTGTGTCTTTTTCCTTTACCAGGTTAGGGAAGTTCTCTGCTGTTACTTCTTCAAACACGTTCTCTATGCTTTTCTCCCTTTCTGCCTCTTCTGGCACACCTGCTATTCTAATATTGTTACATTTCACATTGTCCCACAGCTCCCTTAAGCTGTCCTCCTGTTTTTTAATTGTTTTTCTTTTCTTTTTGGTTCTCTGATTGAGTGATTTTTTTCAACTGTATCTTCTAATTCACTGATACGACCCTCAGCTTCTCCTAATCTGCTGTGTATTCCTTCCAATGTGTTCTTTATTTGTGCTATGTCATTCTTTATTTCTGTTTTCATACTTACTATATATTTTCTCATGCTGTTGAGCATCTTTACCATCATTATTCTGAACTCTATATAGATAAATTTCTTATCTACTTCATTTACCTCTTCTCTGGACAATTCTCTTGTTCTTTCATTTGGGGGGTTCCTTGTCTCCTCATTTTGGCTGCCTGTTTGGGTTTGTGACTGTATTAAGTAGGTCCTTTATGCCTCTCAATCTCTAGTGCAGGACAGTGTAAAACGCTGTTTCTGACTAATTAAGTTAGGCAAAGATTTAAAGCCTTCAGAGACCACCTCAGTCTACAGACTGATAGGATTTTGTCTTGAATTGTCCTCAGGGGCAAGGTTTTTTTCAATAGGGTGGATCAACTCTCTTACCCCTTGGCAAGGTCATTTGTATAGCGAATATCTACATGAGAAAGATGACCTCTGCAGCCTCAGGGAATGACTCAGCACTGGAAACTGGAGTGTCTGCCTCTGAGCTCTAACCCCAGAACCCCTGGTCCTGACTTCTCATACAGCTCCAGTCCACTCTGCTCTCCCTCTGTTGGAGCACAAGGTGAGTGGCTCCACAGGGAATTTTGTGCATTGGCCCTTTAAGAGACTGCCTGCATTTCCAACTGTGTGACAGCAACCCCGCTGCCTTTTTTTTTTCTTTTTATTGATTTCAGAGAGGAAGGGAAAGGGGAGAGAGAGAGAGAAATATCAACAATGAGAGAGAATCATTGATCAGCGGTCTCCTGCACACCCCCCTATTGAGAATCGAACCCTCAACCTGGCATGTGCCCTTGACCGGAATTGAACCTGGGACTCCTCAGTCTGCAGGCCAGTACTCTATCCACTGAGCCAAAAGGGCAACCCTGCTGCTTTTCACAGCCAGATATTATGTGAGCACCCTTCTCAGTTCTGGTGCTCTCTTCTGAGGGGCCCAGATTGGGGATTAGATCCCAGAGTTCTCAGTGGCAAACCTCCACAGCTAAGATATCTCTCTGGAACTTCAGTTGCTGTCTCCACCCTTCCTACCAGTCTCTATGCGGTCTCCACTTTTGGTCCTCAGTTATTAGGGTTCTCTCCAACTAGTCTTCCATTGATTATTCAGGAAGTTTTTTTGTATTTTAGTTGTAATTCCAGTTTGGTCCTGGGACCTTGTCAGTGCAATATCCACTTATTCCTCTAGTGTAACCTTTTAATTCCTTTAATAAGTGTAAAACTATTTTTGAGTTATTTTCTTAGTAGTTGCTCGAGGGCAGTGTTTTTCAACTGGTATGCTGCAAGAATTTTTTAGGACATACAGTACTTGACTATTTAGTCAGGGACACTGATGTCTTTTTCCCTTAGATTGTCAAAAAAAATGGCAACAGCCAACACAACAATAGCTGCTCGGTGTGAACGAATCAAAATTATTCCATATATTTTTGTCAAAATCGGCAAAATACATTTTTTGGTGTGCTGCAGAATTTTAGTAATTAGCTTATGTGTGCCATGAGATGAAAAAGGTTGAATATCACTGCTCTGGGGTTTACATAATACATTTTAACTTATCAGACTTTACATAGAAACTTTACTCCTATATAGCTCTACTTCAACTGAAACCAGTCAACCAATGAGTCGGGGCTGCTTATCACTATTTGAGCCAACTAAGCAGAGACAGGGTTGAATCATTTATGAGCATTTATTCTAGTAATGCTGGCTGTATGGAAGAGCAGCAGGTCATCCACAAAAATCTGCTCTGCACCCCCCCTCCCCCCCCCCCCATAAGCCAGCTGCTTATATTGGGTAGGACAAAAATTACATGGGGAAGTAGGCAAAAGGAATAAGAATGGGAATTATAGGCATGGGGAAATAGGCAATGCAGGCTAGGGTGGGACTCCATTTTGGGGGCAACAAGGTTGTTCATCTTTCTATGATAATAGGCAGATGGATTGCATTGGAAGGTTGACTCCCAGGTCCAAGGTTGACTCCCAGATTCCTGGAGTGTGCAACTACCAGCCAGCTTAGAATGTCCTTTCTTTAATCAGAACAAGGCAATCATGGTTAACAGAGCATGATTAATATTTCTCATAACCTTTGCTAGTCTCCAATATTCTGTTTTGCCCCTAACACATCCACCTCTTTTTTGTTCTACATATTGCCATAAGTTACAAACCCCAATTAATTTTATAATTAGTTAATGTTAAGTCTTTTAAAGAAATTGAGATAAGAAAGGAAAACATACATATTCATACATAGTTTTTGTACTAACTTTATTTATCATTGCTGGTTCTCATTTCCTCCCGCAGATTTGATTTACCATCTGATATCATTTCCTTATTCCAATTAAGTTGGCAAGTTTGTCTCCACCTGCCTCCTCTGTGTTATTATTGTGAAATATATTACATTTCAATTCAATTATATGCAGTTGTTTTTAAATCAGTTAAGAGAAGAAAGGAGAAAAAATATACAATTACGCTGTCTTTGCTGGCACTCATTTTTCTCATGTAGATGGGAATTACTCCCTAGTATCGCCAAGAAGGACTAATCCTGAGTCTTCTGCCAGTTCCAGTCTACTGTTAGCTCTTTTAGTGAATTTTTCTTTTCAGATATTGTACATTTCAACTTCAGAATTTGCATTAGACTATTTTGTATAATTTGTCTCTTCATTGCTACCCTCTATTTGAAGAGATATTGTTATAGTTCCTTCATTTAATTCTTTAAACATGGTTTTCTTTAGTTCTTTGGGCATATTAATAATAGCTGCTTTGAACTCTGCTGATTTCAACATCTGGGCCCTCTTAAAGCCCTGTGCTCAGTTTCCCTGACCATGGGAGATGATTTTGGTCTTAGCCCCCCTTCTGGTTGTCTCCCTCATCTCCGCATTAAACTTTTGGTCACTTCTATTGCTGTCGCACCCAGCTGTCAGCTTCACTAATTGCTAGCTAATTACTCTATTGTTTTCATCCACATCCTGGCTCATCAGTTGCTCCACATTCTGGTTGCTTTGAGTTAGGGCTCTGTAGAAGGTGGGAGTATCCAGTCTTTTAGACTTGTACTTGCCCCAAGAGAGGTATTGCCTTTCTTTTTGCCTAATTCTCTAATGTTAAACTTATAGCTCAGTGGTTCTCAACCTTGGCTGCACATTAGAATCACCTGGGAATCTTTTTAAAATCCTGATTTCTGGGCCTCATCCTCTGGAAATTCTGTTTCTTTGTTAAGGGGTGGGGCCACAACATTAGAAACAAAGAAACAGAATTTCCGGAGGATGAGGCCCAGAAATCAGGATTTTAAAAAATTCCCAGGTGATTCTAATGTGCAGCCAAGGTTGAGAACCACTGTTCTAGCTGGTCTGTGCCTTGGCTTGTTGCTACTGCTTGTCATGTAACTACCCCCAAGATCTCCCTAGTTTTGGACAGTGCCCTTAGGAATGAACTTCCTGTTCCAAATAAAGTCAGTTGCCTTAGGTGGAGAGCAGACTTCCTGTTCTAACAGCTTGCCTGTTTCCCTGCTTTCCCCCGCCTTGCTTCAGTGGAATTAGGTGCAGAGGCAGGAGATCACTTCTCTTGAAATGATACCCCACTCTTAGGAGTAGGGCACTGGGTGAGAATGGTAACGCCTCTTCTCAGGTTGCCCCACTGGTAAAAAACCTATGCCTTATGAGTGAACAGTTGGGACCCAGTATTTTTAGGGTGCTGTACCTGAAGTAGAACTGCCTTATAGGTGGGGGCTGGTGGAGGGAGGGACTCCTTTTCTCCTCATTCATGCCTTCCCAGCACAAAGTTTCTACAGAACAGAGCAGGGGCTGGTGGCAAGAGATGCCAGAGCCTTCCCCTCTCCGTGTGAAATTGTGGTCCTATACAAGGTAGGGGAGCTTCTGCAGTACCCATCTGGCATAGGACTTCTGCCATCATGAGTTGTGGGGTGTGAATGTGAATGGCTTGTGGCTCAGACGTTACAGTTGCTTGCTGTTCTCACCTCAGTTTCTTATGTTTTCTTAAATAAATGTTTTTCCATTTGCTGTGTGCCCTTAGGACAATTTCCAGAGACATTAACCAGTTGGTTATTTAAAAAAATGTTTATTCACAGTTAAATGGTTGTTTCATTGGAGTGATGGTCCACCGAGCTTTTCAGTGCCCCTATTCCTGAAGTACCACTTTCTTATATTGTCTTTCATAAATTTTCTTATGATTATGCTTTCTGTATTTAGATCTATAATCCTCTTGAAGTGATTTTGTCTGTGAGATAGGAGTAAGTTTCAAAAATTACTCTTTCTCACTGTTTTTCAGTGCTACTTTTTTCTTCTTCTTAAGTATTTATACAGAGATAGGCATTTCTAGGTTATATATTCTATACTATTTTTTGGTCTATTCTTGTGCCGGTACCATACTGTCTTAATTACCTAGCTTTATAATTAGCTTGATAATCCTGTAAAACAAACTTTCCTGCTTTTTAGTAGGTGGCTTTCTAAAGATGTTCTCACAAGATTTCTATCACCTGATTATTAAATTGAATACTAATCTGGGTAGTGTTGTGAAGGGATTTTACAGGTGTATTCAATGTAACTAGTTAACAGACCATAAAATAGTGAGAATATTGTGGATTATTGGGATGGGAGAGGTTCGGGATCCACGTCCTCCTTGGCCGGTTCAGGAGGGTCCGTAAGTGAAGCCTAATTGAGGCTGGCGATCATGTCGCCCGAGTGGGATTTGGAGGTAAGCCCAGGTTGAGCTGACACTGCCTACTGCTCTCTGAGTAGCAAAGTCGGGATTGACTGAAGCTGGGGCAATGGCTACTCCCTTCCATGAAACCCTCCTGGGTTTTCAGCACCAAATGCTAGGGTTGCTAAAGGAGAAATGCATGAGGCCAAAAGTGGTACGGGACTATAAATTTATTAAGTCGTCTGGGCAACCAGATGGGCTGAGCCCCAAAATGGGGCCTGTACCCAGGGACAGGGAGTCAGAGATTTTAAAGGACTCTAGGCAGGCTTTTTCTGGGTGGAGAATTCTCTGGGTAGGTCCAGATCCTGGGACGGTCCAGAGGGGAAGAATAATGGTCTTAGCAAGTGGACTGTGGTCTCTAAGTGAAAGGTCATGTTTGTAGTGAAGTGGTCTAAAGGTCAGTTCCCAGGGGAGGGGGTATCAATTCAATTATTTGATCAGACCTAACACTAAGACCATTCCCCACTTGACAGACAGTAAATAAATGGGGACCTTTGCCCTACAACTGCTCGGAACTGAACTTTGCCAATGTCCTAAATGAACCTGGAAAAAAGTTATCTTGTCGAGTGTCTAGAGGAGGGGTGGGCAAACTTTTTGACTCGAGGGCCACAATCGGTTCTTAAACTGGACCGGAGGGCCGGAACAAAAGCATGGATGGAGTGTTTGTGTGAACTAATATAAATTCAAAGTAAACATCATTACATAAAAGGGTACGGCCTTTTTTTTTTTTTTTAAGTTTTATTCATTTCAAATGGGCCGGATCCGGCCTGCAGGCCATAGTTTGCCCACGGCTGGTCTAGAGACACAGCCTGGCTGGTACCTTTATTTCATCCTTGTGAGGCTAAGCAGGGAACCAGCTGAGCCATGCTGTGTTCTGATTTCTGACCCATACAATCTGGAGAACAATGGGTGATTTAAGCTGCCAGATTTTTGGTAATTTGTTAGGACAGCAGTAGAAAAATAATTGATTTTCTTCAAGTTCTACGAACAAAAACCAATTCACCATAGCTAAGATTTGGAAACAGCCTAAGTGCCCATAAGCAGATGAGTGGATTGAAAAAGACACAGACAACAGGGGGGCGAGGGCATGATTGGGGGGGGAGGGTGGCGGTTATGGGGGGAATGAGGTCACATATGTAATACCTTAATCAATAAAGAAATTAAAGATTGAAAAAAAACAACAAACCAATCTTTTGGGGGTTTGATTGAGATTGCATTGAATCTATTGATCATATATTTACAATAATGAATACATCTACACTAATAAAAGAGAAAAATGGTAATTGGCGTACGACGATACCCTTTTCATTGGCTAATCAGGGCTATATGCAAATTAACTGCCAACTAAGATTGGCAGTTAACTGCCAACAAGATGGCGGTTAATTTGCGTATGTAGGCACAATGCAGGGAGGCGAAAGGGAAAGCAGGAAGAAGCCCCCTGCCACTGACAGTGATCGGAAACCCAGGGGGGAGCTAAGAGCTGGGGGGCAGGGCAAAGGCGGCCCTGGGGCCGCCTTTGTCCTGCCCCCCAGCCATGATCGGAGAATCAGGTGCTTTTCCGCCCTGGCCAGTGATAGCAGGAAGTAGGGGTGGAACCAGCGATGGGAGCTGGGCACGGTCGAAACTGGCAGTCCCGGGAGCTAGGGGTCCTTTGCCTGGTCCTAAAGCGGAGCCCACGATCACGGGGCCGCTGCAGCTGCGGGTCCCCGCTGCCCGGGCCGGACGCCTAGGCCAGAGGCGTTAGGCCTGGGCAGGGGCAGAGCCTGCAACCGCGGGGAGCTGGGGGTCCCCTGCCCAGGCCTGACACCTCTGCCGGAGGCCTCAGGCCTGGTCAAGGGGCCGATCCGGTGATTGGTGATCGGAGGGTGATGAGGGTCAACTCCTCTGGCCTAGGCATCAGGCCTGGGTGGGGGGCGGAGCCGGGGATTGGGGGAATAAGATGGTTCCCTTGCCCAGGCTCGAAGCCTGGGTCAGAGGCGTCAGGCTGGGCGGGGGGTGGAGCAAGCGATCAGAGGGAGATGGGGGTCCCCTGCCCAGGCATGATTCCTGGGCCAGAGGCCTCAGGCCTGGGCTGGGGGCAGAACCAGTGATGGGGGGAAATGAGGGTCCCCTGCCCAGGCCTGACGCCTCTTTCAGAGGCGTCAGGCCTGGGCGAGGGGCCGATCCTGCGATTGGAGGGTGATGGGGGTCAACGCCTGAGGGCTCCCAGTATGTGAGAGGGGGCAGGCTGGGCTGAGGGACACTCCCCCCTCCGCACACCCAGTGCACGAATTTCGTGCACCGGGCCCCTAGTATAGTATAGTCCCTTTATCATTTTAATAATATTTTATAGCTTTATAATAATCTTGTACAATTATTGCTACACTTATATTTTTGATGTTATTATAAATGATGTCTTTTAAGCTTTATTTACTAGAGACCTAGTGCACAAAATTCGTTCACTTGGTGGGCAGGGGGAGGGGTCCCTCAGCCTGGATTGCGAGAGGGTGCAGGCCAGGCTGATGGACCTCACCAGTGCACAATTGGGGCTGGGGCTGGGGAGGGACGTGTCTGGCCCATCTCACTCAGTTCCAATCGGCGGAACCCCAGCAGCAAGGTAACCTACCAGTCAGAGCATATGCCCCCTGGTGGTCAGTGCACGTCATAGTGAGCAGTTGAGCTGCCTTAGCATATCATTAGCATATTATGCTTTGATTGGTTGAACGGCTGACCAGATGACAGGACGCTTAGCATATTAGGCTTTTATTATATAGGACTAGGGGCCCAGTGCACGAAATTCGTGCACTGGGTGTGTGTGGGGGAGGGGGAGTGTCCCTCAGCCCAGCCTGCCCCCTCTCACATACTGGGAGCCCTCAGGCATTGACCCCCATCACCCTCCGATCGCATGATCGGCCCCTTGCCCAGGCCTGACGCCTCCGCCAGAGGTGTCAGGCTTGGACAGGGGACTCCCATCTCCCCCCGATCACTGGCTCTGGCCCCTGCCCAGGCCTGAGGCCTCTGGCCCAAGAATCATGCCTGGGCAGGGGACCCCCATCTCCCTCTGATCGCTTGCTCCACCCCACGCCCAAGCCTGACGCCTCTGACCCAGGCTTCAGGCCTGGGCAAGAGGACCATCATATCCCCCCAATCCCCGGCTCCGCCCCCCACCAAGGCCTGATGCCTCTGCCAGAGGAGTTGACCCTCATCACCCTCCGATCACCAATCACCGGATCGGCCCCTTGACCAGGCCCGAGGCCTCCAGCAGAGGTGTCAGGCCTGGGCAGGGGACCCCCAGCTCCCCGCGGTTGCAGGCTCCGCCCCTGCCCAGGCCTAACGCCTCTGGCTGAGGCGTCTGGCCCGGGCAGTGGGGACCCGCAGCTGCAGCGGCCCCGCGATCATGGGCTCCGCTTTAGGCCCAGGCAAAGGACCCCTAGCTCCCGGGACTGCCAGCTTCGACCGTGCCCAGCTCCCATCTCTGGTTCCACCCCTACTTCCTGCTATCACTGGCCAGGGCGGCAAAGGCGCCTGATTCTCCTATTACTAGTTACTGTTTTTGTTTAAATCATGAATGGATATTGGATTTTGTGAAATACTTTTTCTTCATCTACTTAATCGTTTAACATTCCTCCAGATAGTGATGAGTTATTTTATTGCTCTCTTAGTATTAAACCAATCTTATGTTGCTGGACTAAACCCAGTTCATGAGCTATTCTTTTTATACAAATTACTAGCTGATCTTTCACTTAATGTTTTTGCACCTATATTCATGAATGAGGTAGGTCTATAACTTTTCCTTTTGTCGGGCTTTGTATCAAGGTAACACTGTCTTCATAAAAATGAGTTGGGAACTGCTTTTTCTTTTACCATTATCTTAAAGAATTTATGTAAGAAAGGGTGTTTGAATATTTGGTAGAATTCACTGAGGGAAGCTTTCTAGGCCTGGAATTTTCTCTGCAGATAAGTTTTAAGTAATGGCTTTAATTTCTATATCATAGTGTTCTTTAGTTTCATTTTCCTTATCAGTTTTGGTAAATTGTGTTTTCTGGGAAATCCTCCATTTTATCTAAAATTTCAAATATATCTGTATAAAATTGTAACTAATATTCCCTTATTATCTTTCTCAATCTATCTGTAGAGAGGTCCTCTTTTGTATTCCTGTAGTCACTACTTGTGTCTTGTCTCTTTTTCTTGATCCGTCTTACCAGTTTGTTAGTGTTTTCGTGGACTTTTAATTTTGTTTATTCTTTCTATTTGATTAATTTTTGTTTACATTTTTATTGTTTCCCTTTTTTACTTTTTTTGGGTTTAATTTGCTGGTCTTTGTCTAGGTTTTTGTGACAAATACTTAGGTCTGGATTTTTAATCCCTGCCCCACATATATTTGAAAGTATAAAGTTCCCTTAGCATGGGTTTTGTTTCCATTCTCAAATTTTTTTCTTTTGCTTTAAAAAATACACAACACGGACAGCATAAATTTATCATTTTTAAAGTGTATAAAACAGTCTGTAATTTCCATGTTTCCTACTTGATCTATGGATTATTCAAAAAGTATATTGTCTAATTTTTAAACATGTTTTTCTAAATGGCTTTTTGTTACTGATTTCTAACTTAGCTCTACTGTAATAAAAACTAAATCTACAAGATTTCAGTTCTTTAAAATGGGAGGCTTGCTTCATAACCCAACATATGGTCTTTCTTGGTAAATATTCCTTATATGGGACAAAAGAAAATTGTAGGCTACAGTTGTTAGATATGGTATAATATGTATGTATATCAGTTATTCAAGTTGGTTTTTAAAAAAATTATCAGTGCTTTTTTGTTTCTTTTATTCAGAGAAAGATTTGTTAAAATGTCCTGAAATGATTCTAGATTTGTCTGTTTCTATCATTTTGTGTTTTATATATATAATTCAAATACATTGAAGGTGCTTTAAAATTAAGAATTTTTGTTTCTACCTGGTAAATCAAACTTATCACCATGAAATGTCCCTCTTTATCTCTAGTAATGCATTTTGCCTTATAGTGTACATTCATGTTAAAATAGACAACACTAGCTTTCATATGTGTTTGCATGGTATATCTTTTTCCATCCTTTTGCTTTTTTTTTTTTTTAATATATTTTATTGATTTTTTACAGAGAGGAAGGGAGAGGGATAGAGAGTTAGAAACATCGATGAGAGAGAAGCATCGATCAGCTGCCTCCTGCACACCCCCTACTGGGGATGTGCCTGCAACCAAGGTACATGGCCTTGACCGGAATCAAACCTGGGACTCTTCAGTTCCCAGGCCGACGCTCTATCCAGTGAGCCAAACCGGCTAGGGCTATCCTTTTACTTTTATAATACACATATATTTTATTGATTTCAGAGAGGAAAGGTGAGGGAGAGAAAGAAATATGAATGATGAGAGAATCATTGATTGGCTGCCTCCTGGTTCGGGCATATGCCCTGACCCAGAATCGAACCTTGACCTGGTTTATAGGTCTACGCTCAACCACTGAGCCAGGTATGCTGGGTTTACTTTTTGTTGTTGTTAATCTTTGCCTGAGGAAATTTTTTCCCATTGATTTTTAGAGAGAGTGGAGGGGAGTGTGGGTGTGGGGAGAAACACATGGATTCCTTGCCTCCCACATGCCCAACCGGGGCCTGGGATCAACCTGCAAAGGAGGTATGTGTGCCCTTCACCGGAATCCAACCTGTGACCCTTCAGTCCACGGGCTGACACTCCAACCACTGAGCCAATTCAGCTAGGGACTTTTACTTTTTTTGAAATAGAAGTTATTGGGGTGACATTGGTTAATAAGATTGTATAGGTTTCACCCTGGCTGGTGTGGCTCAGTTAGTTTAGAGTTGTATTGTGCTCCAAAGGGGTGTCACTGGTTTGATTCCTGGTCAGAGCACATGCCCAGGTTGCAGATTCATTCCCTTGTAAGGATGGGTGTTTCTCTCATTGATGTTTCCCTCCCTCTTCCCCCATCTCCCCTTTCCTCTCAAACAAACAAACAAACAAATCAATAAAGCATATCCTCTGGTGAGGATTAAAAACACACAACTGTTATTAGTTCATGGGTAAGTACAAAAACAGGCAGTGCTTACTCATCCCTGGTATAGAGTCATCTTCCCTGAGGAAGTTGAGCCCTTCTTGTCAACCAGTTATCCAAGTGGTTTTGGAAATTTTAAATTAAAGAACAGATGTTTTCTTCTTTTAATAGAGAAAAGTCGTTAGTTCTGTATGTTGCTGAAAAAATGTTTACATATGTATATAGTTTTAATTGCGGTAAAAGACACATAAAATTTACTGTCTTATGTTAAATATGCTGACATTATTGTAAAACCGATCTCAAGAACTGTTTCACCTTAAAACTGAAACTCATTTTAAACAACACCTTCTCATTCCCCTTTCTCTAGCCCCTAACAACCACCATTTTATTTTGTCTCCATTAATTTGACTACTCTAGATACATTGTAGCAGTACAGTCATACATGTTTGTCTTTCTTGACTGGCTTGTTTCACTTAGCATAATGTCCTCAAGGTCCATCCATACTGTAGTGTGTGTCAGAATTTCCTTCATTTTTAAGGCTGAATAACGTTCCATTTTATGTATATAATACACCATATTTTGTGTACCCATTCATCCATTGATGTTCACATTACTTGCTTCTAGGTCTTGACTATCCTATCTAATAAAAGAGAAACATGGTAATTAGCGTACGACCGCTACCCTTCCCATTGGCTAATCAGGGCGATATGCAAATTAACTGCCAGCCAAGATGGGGGCCGGCAGCCAGGCAGCTGGAAGCTAACATGAGGCTGGCTTGCTTCAGTGACGGAGGAAACCAACGTTCCCCGCCTGCCTTGCCGGCCTCTGAGCCTGCAGTTTCAAACATTGTAACGAATATAGAAGCTAAACAAAACCCCAGAAACCTGCTTTCAGCTAGCCGAGCCAGGATCTCAGAACTAGAGTTATACATTGTTTCGATTATAGAACCCAAACAAACCAGATACCTGCTTTCAGCAGCGGATGCCTAAGAGCTGGAGCCTCAGAGCTAAAGCTGGCCCAGAATTTTTAAAAAAAAGAAAAAAAGGAGCGGTTGGAAGCTTCAGCCTTCAGCCCCTCACCCAGACTGGCCAGGCACCCCAGTGGGGACCCCCACCCTGAAGGGTGTGTGACCAGCTGCAAACAGCCATCATCCCCTCACCCAGGCTGGCCAGGCACCCCAGTGGGGACCCCCACCCTGATCCAGGACACCCTTCAGGGCAAACCAGCCGGCCCCCACCCGTGCACCAGGCCTCTATCCTATATAGTAAAAGGTAACATGCTTCCCAGCACCGGGATCAGCGTGATGGGGCAGCGCCCAAACTCCCTGATCGCCCTGCGGCTCTGTGTGTGACAGGGGGTGGGGCCACAACCTCCCTATCGGCCCTGCTCTGTTCGTGACAGGGGAAGGCGCCCCAACCCCCTGATCAGCCCTGCTCTGTGCCTGATAGGGGGGAGCTCCCCAACCCCCTGATCGCCCTGCAGCTCTGTGTGTGACAGGGAGCGGCGCCCCAACCCCCCCACCCCCCTCCCCACGGGCCCTGCTCTGTGTGTGACGGGGTAGAGCCATAACCTCCCCATCGGCCCTGCCCTGAGTGTAATAGTGGTGGTGCCCCAACCCCATGATCGGCCCTGCTCTGTGGGTGATCGAGGGCGATGCCCCAACCGCCCCCCACGGGCCCTGCTCTGTATGTGACAGGGTGCGGCACCCCAACCCCCTGATCCACCCTGCTCTGTGTGTGCTAGGGGGCGGTTCCCCAACCCCCCTATCGGCCCTGCTCTGTGCGTGACAGGGGGAGCTCCCCAACCCCCTGATGGGCCCTGCTCTGTGCGTGACGGGGGAGCTCCCCAACCCCCTCATCGACCCTGCTCTGTGCGTGACAGGGTATGTAGCCCCAACCCCCCTGATGGGCCCTGCTCTGTGAGTGACAGGGGGCAGCGCCCCAACCCCGATTGGCCCTGCTCTGTGACGGGGTAGCGCCGCAATCTCCCCATCGACCCTGCCTTGAGTGTGACAGGGGGCGGTGCCCCAACCCCCCAATTGGCCCTACCCTGAGCGTGACTGAGGGTGGCATCGCAACCTCCCAATCCGCCCGGCTCTGTGCATGACAGGGGCGGCGCCCCAACTCCCCAATTGGCCCTGCTCTGAGCCCGACCAGGGGCTGCACCTAGGGATTGGGCCTGCCCTCTGCCACCCGGGAGCAGGCCTAAGCCAGCAGGTCGTTATCTCCCGAGGGGTCCCAGACTGCGAGAGGGCACAGGCCGGGCTGAGGGACCCCCCTTCCCCCCGAGTGCACAAATTTTTGTGCTCCGGGCCTCTAGTTATAAATAATGCTGATATAATCATGGGTGTGCATATAACTCTTTGAGATCCTGCATTCAATTCTTTTGAATATATACCCAGAAGTGGGATTACTGGATCATGTGGTGATTTTATTTTTAATTTTTTGAGGAACTGCCATCCTGTTTTCCATAGCAGTTGTACCCTTTTATAGTACTACCAACTGTGCACAAGCATTCCAATTTCTCCACATCCTTGCCAACACACACACTTTTTTTTTTTTTTTATGGTAGTCATCCTAATGGGTATGAAACAATATCTCATTGTGGCTTTTATTTGTAGTTCCTTAATTAGTGATGTTGAGCATCTTTTTATATGCATATTGATCATTTATATTTCATCTCTGGAGAAAGATTTATTCAAGTCCTTTGCCCATTTTAAATTCAGGTTATTTGTTAGCCAACTATGTTTTTTTTTAATTAAATCTTTATTGTTCAGATTATTACAGTTGTTCCTCTTTTTTCCCCCCATAACTCCCCTCCTCCCAGTTCCCACCCCACCCTCCGCCCTCACTCCCCACCCACTGTCCTCATCCATAGGTGCACGATTTTTGTCCAGTCTCTTCCCACATCCCCCACACCCTTCCCCCCCCCCCAAGAATAGTCCATTCCCTTTCTATGTCCCTGATTCTATTAAAATCACCAGTTCATTCTGTTCATCAGATTATTTATTCACTTAACTCTTAGATTCACTTGTTGATAGATGCATATTTGTTGTTCATAATTTGTATCTTTACCTTTTTCTTCTTCTTCCTCCTCTTAAAGGATACCTTTCAGCATTTCATATAATACTGGTTTGGTGGTGATGAACTCCTTTAGCTTTTCCTTATCTGTGAAGCTCTTTATCTGACCTTCAATTCTGAGTGATAGCTTTGCTGGATAAAGTAATCTTGGTTGTAGGTTCTTGGTATTCATCACTTTGAATATTTCTTGCCACTCCCTTCTAGCCTGCAAAGTTTCTGTTGAGAAATCAGCTGAAAGTCGTATGGGTATTCCCTTGTAGGTAACTGAGTTTCTTTCTCTTGCTGCTTTTAAGATTCTCTCTCTGTCTTTTGCTCTTGGCATTTTAATTATGATGTGTCTTGGTATGGTCCTCTTTGGATTCATTTTGTTTGAGGTTCTCTGTGCTTCCTGGACATGTAAGTCTATTTCTTTGAGTAGGTAGGGGAAGTTTTCTGTCATTATTTCTTCAAAGAGGTTTTCAATATCTTGCTGTCTCTCATCTTCTGGCACCCCTATAATTCTGATGTTGGTACGCTTGAAGCTGTCCCAGAGGCTCCTTACACTATCTTCGTATTTTCAGATTCTTTTTTCATTTTGCTTTTCCAGTTGGGTGTGTTTTGCTTCTTCGCATTTCAAATCTTTGACTTGATTCTTGTGCTCCTCTGGTCTGCTGTTGGAACTCTGTATAATATTCTTTATTTCAGTCAGTGTATGCTTAATTTCTAGTTAGTCCTTTATCACAACATCAAGGATCTCATTAGATTTCTTGAGTATCTCACTATATTTATCGGCGGTCTCACCAGTCTTCGAAGGCCTCACTAAATTTATCGGCGGTCTCACCAGTCTTTTCGAGGGCCTTACTAAATTTATCGGCGGCTTCTAGACAGTTCTTGAGAGACCTTAAAAGTGTGGTTTTGAGCTCTATATCCACCATTTTGCCTTCCTCCATTTTGCCTTCCTTCATTTCTGTCCTGTTTCTTTGTCTCCGCATTTTTTATGCTTTCTTGGTGCACCCCCTAGTGGTCTTTGTGTGCCGTCTTGTTGTAGTTAAGCCTTGATTGTTGTAGGTACACTGTGGGGGATTTGACCTCCAGGCCAATTGGCTGTGAAAATCAGCTGTGTCTGCAGTGGGAGAACTTCTGTCCTCTAGGGAGGTGCTAATCTAGCCTTTGCCTGAGGCTAACCAGCAAATGCCTCTGTGCAGGTCTTGGGCAGCACGGGTCCCAGGGGATCAACAGGGTGGGCCGAGCGAGCAGTTATGGTTGCTCTCAGTCCCGTCCCCAGAGGCTCTGCCTCTCAGTGTCCCAGCAACCTCTGCAAGCCCCTCGGAGAGAAAGCTGCCCTCGAGTTCCAACCGATGCCAGAGAGTCCCGTTTCTCCCGTTTGAGCCTGGGTCCCCAGAGACTCGCCTGGAACTGGAGCCCAGAGCCTGAGACTCCCTCCCAATTGAAAACAATAACCGCGCCCTCAGCTGCCAGCCCGCTCCGCATGCACCTCCGCACCTTAGTATTTTATTTCCGCACTGCACCTCCTCTGAGTCTTGGTATGCTTTTCTCTTTCCTTCTAGTTGTAGAATTTCCCCTCAGCCAGTTTTCCTGTGGTTCTGGGTGATGTCCGTTCCGTCTTTTAGTTGTATCTTTGAAGTGGTTGTGCGTGGCAGCAAACCCCGGTGTTTACCTATGCTGCCATCTTGGTTTTTTTTGTCTGACTATGTTATTTTTAATAATGCTATTTCTTTCCTCTCTTGCAGTGTGTTTTCAA
Source organism: Myotis daubentonii (assembly GCF_963259705.1). NCBI lineage: Eukaryota > Metazoa > Chordata > Mammalia > Chiroptera > Vespertilionidae > Myotis > Myotis daubentonii. The sequence goes on from NC_081846.1 coordinate 47,099,828, forward strand.
GTACAAATAAGTAGATTAATGTAGTTGTCCTTATTTATAAAGGTAATATGTTGTAAGAATGAGGAGCACAGTAAGAAGTTCTGATTTGCTGAAAGCCAATCTGAGAAGTTAAACATTCCATAATTGTTTTTTAAAGTATATGAACAGCAACCTGGGAAGATTAAGTATATATAATGTAACAAAAAAAGAAGTAGAATTGATTTTTATGTGTCATATAGAATTAATCACACCTTTCCACTATGTCAGTGGTTGGCAAACTGCAGCTTGCAAGCCACATGCGGCTCTTTGGCCCCTTGAGTGTGGCTCTTTCACAAAATACCACCTGCGGGCGCGCACGTACAGTGCGATTGAAACTTCGTGGCCCATGCGCAGAAATCGGTATCTATTGTTTTAGGTAGTATTTTAATCAGTACATAATACTTATCTTGGACTTCTGACATACAGTACATGCAGCTTTCTTTCTGGTCAGAAATTTACTTCCCTGCTGCAGGTGGACTATAAGACTATAACAAATAAAGATTATTCTGTAGCCCTTCTTTCACACTGAACTATTGAGGCAGAGAATAGACCATGAAGGAATACTGTGGAGCAGTAGGTCATCACTGTTCTGTTTTTGTTTTTTTTTTAATATATTTAATTGATTTTTTACAGCATCACTGTTTTTTAAGGTCTAAGTGGTCTACCTCAGAGGAGTGGAATTTGGGAGATAGGAGAGTGTTGGGATTTTTCACTTTTGTATTTCTGTATTTATTTCAACAAGCATTGTATTAACAATGAGGAAAGGCATGAAACTATAAAAGATTCTTAACTACTTAGTACTTTTGTTAGGGAACCGGGTACCAGTTGACTTTATATTGAGGAGGTGGTAATTACTAGGTTGTGTGTGTTTTGTTTTGTTTTGTTTTTTGGTTGTTTTGTTGTTGTTAATCCTCACCAGAGGATATCTTTCCATTGTTTTTTAGAGAGAGTGGAAGGGAGAGGGAGAAAGAAAGAGAGAGAAACATTAATGTGAGAGAGGCACACTGGTGGCCTATTGCACGGGCCCCGACCAGGGCCAGGATCAAGCCTGCAACCAACTGAAGTATGTGCCCTTGACCGGAATCTAACCTGGGATGCTTTAAGTCCGAGGGCCGACACTCTATCCACTGAGCCAAATCGGCAAGGGCACTAGGTCAGGTTTTAACTAAATTCCTATTTTGGAGCTTTCCTGGAGAACATTTCTTCTTACATGTTAACGTAATGCTTTCTCACCTCTCCCCTACCTATCCCCACCCCACACATTTTTCTTTAGGACTGTTCGTTTGGGACAATGATGCTTAGTTGAGTGGATATAAGTTCTAACAAAAGACAATACAACTTCACCTCTCAGTGTCTTAATTTATTATAGTTAAAATGAGAACTATAGCCCTAACTGATTTGGCTCAGTGGATAGACTGTCAGCCTGCGGACTGAGGGGTCCCAGGTTCGATTCCAAGGGGGGGACACTTGCCCGGGTTGTGGGCTTGATCCCAGTGTGGGGCATGCAGGAGGCAGCTGATCAATGATTCTCATCATTGATGTTTCTTTCTCTCCCTCTCCCTTCCTCTCTGAAATCAATAAAAATATATCTTAAAATAAAATGAGAACTATATGTTAAATAACCTAGTAAAAAAAATACATATGTATGTGTGCATCTGAATATATACATATGTATATGTGTGTGTATATAAACAGACAGAGATTGATTGATTTTTAAAATAGCAAGTTAATTCTATGCCTGAAGCTAGAGGAAGACATGTTACATTACTACTACATTAACAGAAAGAAATTAGGCTTGGCCGGTGTGGCTCAGTGGTTGAACATTGACCCAGGAACTAAGAGGTTACCAGTCTGATTCCTGGTCAGAACACATGCCTGAGTTTTCAGGCTCAATCCCCATTAGGGGACATGCAGGAGGCAGCTAATTGATGATGTTTCTCTCTCATCAATGTTTCTATCTCTCTATCGCTCTCCCTTCCTCTCTCTCTCTCTCAAAAAAAAATCAATTAAAAAAACCCATTAAAACCAATAGAAATTAGGCATTAACATATATGCTGTTCTACCTACCAGCAACTTTTTTCTAACCTTAGGGAGAAAGTTGGAAGGAAGCTTATATGATGTAACGTATATTAACATGCCAGTGTTTGCTGAGCACTTGTATTTTAGCATTCATACAGTACATGTTCACATTTATTGTAACAGGTTTAGTTCAAAACTCTATGAAAACTTAATCTAACAACTACAAGGTTTGTACTTTTATTATCTTTGTTTTATATATATGGAAGCTGAGACATGAAGACATTAAGGAACTTGGCCAAGCTTATTCAACTTACCTATCTGTATATATAGTTTTGATGAAAGCAAAATTAGCTGTCAGGCATTATTTTTTATTTATAAGAATAAGATTAAAATTAAAGTACTCTCATCTCTAAGGTGATGACAGTATAGAGAAGCAAAATCTAAACTCTCTGCTTTACCTCTGATGCAAGCTGTATGAATACTTTGGTCTTAGTATGTCCGAATCCTTTGCTGTAAGGTTTACAACAAAAGTGTTTAAAATGACCATCTTAATGATAAAGTCGGGTAATTAATCTGATATGGAATGATTCTAGATCAGACCTCTTCCCCTTACCGCAGGCTTATGTAGCTGAATCTATAGACTAGATTCAGGAACCTAGCTTTCTATGCTTACTCTTTTCAGTCATTGTAGGTGAAATACTTTATGTGTATGTATGTGTGTGAGTATATTTATGTGTACATTATAATACATACATGTTTGTATGTGTGCATAGATAGATGGATAGATAGATGGCTCTGAAATAGTTTAGTGAAATAATTTACATAGGAATGTGATAGATGACCAGAGAGAAAGGTTGAATTTATGAGAAATTGTATGACATTTTCCTTTGGAAAAAAATTGTAGATATATACAATTAAATTCTAAGAGGATTAAATTTCCAAATGTTAATATTTAAATCATTAGGGAAAAATGTAGGAAGTGTTTTCATTAGATTCATGGAGGAGAAAGGTTATTAGAAAATAGAGATATTGGGCTGCTTTTGTGATTAGCTTATTTAACATGTTCTTTGATACCAAAAATTAGAATACTATTTAAATACGATATCAGTGTGGAATAAATGATGAAAGGGAATGTAGTCAACAAAAATTATACTTATGTTCACTAAGTACATTATACAAAATACTGTACATGAAAATAGATGTTCCATTTATTAATCATGTTAAAATGAATATTTAAAGGCAAGAATTAGAAATAATTCTAGAGTGTTAAACAGTGTAGACTTCTTGAAATTGTATTGTTTTGTGTGCTTGCAAGTGCATTAAAAAAACGTATGAAGAAGAATTATTTAAATGGAGTATTTTTGTTGAAATAATTTCTGACTTTGTCCTAGTATTTCTGTGTTTTTTTAATCAGAGTTTTCTGTCTTGTCAGACATAATGTGAAAAGTATTAATAGAACAAAGACCCTAAATGTTTTGTATAAATCAGTTTATCAGATGTAATATGAAAAGTACATTAAAAACTGGAATGAATTAAAATATTTTCAGACTTCAGGAAGTTTTAAATTAAAAAATATGAGGTGATGGCTTAGCAGCAGTTGAATCTACTGTTAGAAAGGTCTTAGTGAACGAACTCATTTCTATTACTTTTTGATTGGTAACTGGTATGATCCTTTCTAACACATGCTTTCTAGATATTTTGATTTTGTTTTGACTCTATCAAGGCAGATAATTAAAATATGATATAATGAAAAATTTATTTCTTATAAAAAGGTGGTATCTATAATAATAATCTATAATAATAAAAGTGTAATATGCTAGTTAGACCGGACAGCCAAATTACCTTCCGGACATCATTCCTGACGTCCTTCCAGACAGCCGCCGCAACAGAGGCGGTTAGGGGTGATCAAGCAAGCAGGTCAGGTGAGTGATTAGGGCCGATCAGGCAGGCAGAGGCGGTTAGGGGCAATCAGGCAGGCAGGTAGAGTGGTTAGGGGTGATCAGGCAGGCTGGCGAGTGGTTAGGAGCCAGTGGTCCCTGATTGCACGAGGGATGTCCGACTGCCAGTTTAGCCCCAATCCTGGCAGTCGGACATCCCCCAAGGTGTCCCAGATTGCAAGAGGGTGCAGGCTGGACTGAGGGCCCCTCCCCTTTTCCATGCACAAATTTCGTGCACCGGGCCTCTAGTTACTATATAGTAATCTTGACTAATCAGAACTAATATGTCCAAATACATGCATCCTTTTTTAGACTGTCCACCTCTTGAGGCCACACTATTATAATAACTAATAACATTTATTAGTGACTTTTTGAGTATGTGTATGTGTATGAGGAGAGAGAAAATGTTTATTAAAAGGGGGCATGATAAACTGTTGTCATGGGTCAAATTGTGACCTTCATTTTATGTTGTTTCCCTAAAATGTTTCTTCATAGAATAGGATGTAATTGATCTCTAATTTGAGTAGTGATATCTCCTGTTTTACATATTTATGAAGTTTTGGATTTACAGTACATTTTAGGGAGCAGTTTAATAAGAGTAGTGGCGTACTAGCATAATTAAGAGGCAGATGGTTTTATTTTGAGATGGGGTATTCTTTAAGGATGATGTGTATGGTCTTTATATTGCCTTTATAATTTCTTTATCAAAAGGAAAAACATTTATTGTGTAACAGTTTAATGGATTATGGTAAAAGTACATATCCTTCAGAAAATCTCACCTTTTGTAATTGAGGACCAAATTTTGGTGTCAGAAATAATTCCATAAAACAGCGGTTCTCAATCTGTGTGTCGTGACCCCTTTGGGGGTCGAATGACCCTTTCACAGGGGTTGCCTAAGACCATCGGAAAACACATATATAATTACATACTGTTTTTGTGATTAATCACTATGCTTTAATTATGTTCAATTTGTAACAGTGAAAGTACATCCTGCATATCAGATATTTACATTACGATTCATAACAGTAGCAAAATTACAGTTATGAAGTAGCAACGAAAATAATTTTATGGTTGGGGGTCACCACAACATGAGGAACTGTATTAAAGGGTCATGGCATTAGGAAGGTTGAGAACCACTGCCATAAAACATTAAAAGTTTTGAAATGTGTTTGCTATGAAAGGAGTCAGCACACTACCTATTTTTGCATGGTTAAAACAATTGAAAGAAGAATAATACTTTGTGACATGTGAAATTCAAATTTTAATGTTTATAATTTTAATGTTTATAAGTAAAGTTTTATTGGAACACAGCTGCTTTTGCATTATAATGACAGAGCTGAGTAGTTGTGACAGAAACCCTATATGGCATTCTCATCACTTCGTACTGCTTTTAGTTCACTACAAATTTCATTGCTGCTGTTAAAACTTGATAGTGTTTTGAGTGATGTGTGTATTGCCTGTCTGCAGTATTTCTTTATTTATTTTATACCAGTGCATATTCATTATGTCAAAACAAGAAAAGAAAAAAATGGACTCTGAACAACATGCTTTTAAGGCATAGGGGAGTATTATTTCATTACTGAATTATATAAGCAAAACGTTGTCCTTATTATGCAGTGATACTGTAGCTGTGATAGAATACTTTATAAGTTGACATTACTTCATTAAGCATACACCCAGTATTTTCAACTCTCAATTTTCTTAAAAGTAACAGTCCATTTAAAAAGGCACATCTCATCATAGCATAAGTTCTTCATAAAAATAAACATAGAAAATGAGGCTGCCATCAAAATAAGTTTCTGAGTGGCTCATTTGTTAGCCAAGCAAGGAAAGCCATTTAGTGAATTAATTAAAATCTGTTGATTGCAACAACAAAAAAATATGTCCAGAGAAAATAAACTTGTTTTAGACTATTAACTTTCTTTTAATAGTTTATTAATTTTTAGAGAGAGGGGAAGAGATTGAGAGAGGTGGGGGGAAACAACTGTGTGAGAGTGCAGCATCAATTAGCTGCCTACTGTACACCCCCCACTGGCATGTGCCCTGACTGGTAACTGAACTGGCAACCTCCTGGTCCAGGGAATGATACCCAACCAACTGAACCACACCCGCAGGGCTAGACTATTAACTTTTTAAATCATTTAATCAAGAACCATTGATTTAAGAGTTGAGGATATTTGAAGTCCATTAAAAAAATAAGACAACTGATATAGAGTGATTTTCCTTGGCTCTTGATGAGTTGAAAGATGTTATTGATACTACTCAATTATTGTTTATTGAAGGTGTCAGTACTAAGTTTGATATGGGGTGGAAAATTAGCCTCTATGAATAGTCTGTGTAGAACAACTACAGGTGAGAATATTTTCAAGGTTGAGAAAACACTAAGTATTAACTGAAGTGGAATCTGCTTAAGATGTACATACTACAACGATGGTAAAAATATGTGTGGAACAGAAAAAGGCTTATTTGGACAGATTCACAAAGCTTGTTAAAAGGAGATGTTCAAAGCCTGTGGTTATTCATTGTATTATTCTTCAGCACATACTTTGCAGGAAATACTTGAATTTATCATGTTATTGAATCAGTATTGTCAGTGGTGACTTTCATTGGCTCTCATGGACTTAACTAGTATCAGCTCCATGAATTTTTGTTAGAAGCTGAATATCCTGTCTGGCTTAGCAGGTAAAATATTATTGCAATTATTTGAGCTAAGGGCTGAGGTTGAAATTTTTCTTAACAAAGAAGATGGATCCCAACCACTATTATCAAATATGAATTGGCTTTGGAACTTTTATCTGTAGGCTGGAAAATGTTTTATATGAATTTAATGTAAAATTACACGGCAGAATAGTGCTTACATGCAAAATTTAGCTGCAGTAAAGTAATTTTAGTGGCAACTGATGTTTGAATCACAAGTGACATCAAGCTGCTTTACACATTTCTCATGCTGTCAGAGTGAGATCTTCATTACCCCATGAATTTTCATGAATATATTTTTTCAGCCTCTAACTACAGTTCCAGCATCATTTTTCCAGCATTGAAACATGCAAATGCAACAAGTTTCCATATTTCAAAATCCATTTAATAGTGCACTTGGGGAACTTCTATCTAACTTTCGATTGGAAGTGATTAATCTGCAATGTAATGATATATTGAAAGACATATCAAAAGAATCTAATAGACTTCTATAACTGCCTTTGAAGTAATGAATATGCTTAATTAAAATCATGTGCTTGTGGACTGATAGAGTATTTGACAGTACCTATCTGTCAGAAAAGACATTTTCAAAGATAAATACATAAAGTCTGATCAGCATTAACAAAGATGAGCATGTGCAATAGATTTTGATGACAGGAAGCTTTAATTAAGTGAAACGTTACCCACCACCTCCCAAATTTCATTCTTTTAATTAGTAGACTTACATATTATAAAATACTAGAGGCCCAATGCACGAAATTTCATGTAAGAGTAGGCCTTCGCAGCCGCGGCTGCCTGGATCCCTCCCTCACAGCCGCTGGCAGCTGTCTCGATCCCGGGCCTACAGCCCTGGCTTCGTCCCTGAAGGACGTCCAGTCTAATTAGCATATTATGCTTTTATTATTATGGATTATACTCAGCTCTTATTATATCTTGAATTTTTTTATTAAAAAGCTTTTCTCTTGTTATAATGGCATCTATGTGATTTTTGCCTATTGCCTGGAAAGACTAAAATACTTATGATCTGGCCCTTTACAAAAAAAGTTGGTGGACTCCTATAGCAGTGCTTCTCTAAATGAATGCACAAAGTAATTACATGAGGATGTAGTTAAAATGCAGATTCTGATTTGATAGGCCTGAGGTGGGACCCAGGATTTTGTATTCCTTGTAAGCATCTGAGGTGATGACAGATGGGACTACATTTAGAGAAGCAGACTTTAGTATTGGAAACCCTAGTAAGAGTTTTCAGTTAGAAACATTGTGTGTGTTTTTTTGTTTTGTCTTGTTTTTTTGCCTTGGATCTCATGGGGGAGGAGGAAGTCCTAGAGAAAGCTATACATCTAAGAAAAAAATGATGGGAAACAAAATACTACATTATGAGCTGATCCAGGTCAAAGTAGGGACTGATGAGATGTCCTCATCTTCTCTACTAAATTTCTTGGCCATCAAATCGATTACCAAGCTAAGGAATGGACATAGTATATAGCAATATAGCACATACTAGTATATATTTTGAAAACATTGTTTTCCTAGTCTCTTGTTTGTGTTTTAATTTTTATAACCATGTCTTTTGAAATAGCAAAGTTAAAATTTTTATGAAGTCCAATTTTTTTCTTTTTAAAAATTTAAGAATGTGGTAAAATATACATAATATAAAATTTACCATGTTAACTAATTTTAGGTGTATGGTTCAGTTGTACTACCATTACCAACATCTATCTCCAGAACTTCTGTTTTTCCCAACTGAAATGCTATATCCATTAAACAGTAACTTTCCATTCCACCATGCCCCTCAGTCTCTGTCAGCCATCATTGTACTTTTAGTTTCTGTGAATTGGAGTACTCTAGGAATCTCATATAAGTGGAATCAGACAGTACTTATTTGTCCTTTTGTGTCTGGCTTACTTCACTTAGACTGCTATCTTCAAAGTTCATCTGTGTTGCAGCCTATGTCAAAATTTCCTTCATTTTTAAACACTGACTAATATTCCATTTTGTGTATATACCACATTTTATCTATTTATTTATTTATTGTGGACAAAGTTGCTTTCACCATTTTGGCTATTGTGAATAGTGCTGCTATCAACATGAGATGTACAAATATCTGTTCTGGTCCTTGCTTTCACTTCTACTAGATTTATACTCAGAAGTGGACTTTCTAAATCATATGGTAATTCTATGTTTTATTTTTTGAGGAAATGCCATACAGTTTTTCACGTAACTGCCCCAGTTTACATTCCAGCAGTGTACAAGGGTTCAAATTTCTCCACATCCTAGCTAATACACTTTTTTTTTTCTTTTTATAATAGCCATCCTAATGGTTGTAAAGTGGTATCTCATTGTAGTTCTCATTTGCATTTCCCTAATGATTAATGATATTGAGCCTTTTATGTGTTCATTGGTCAGTTGCATATCTTTTTTGGAGAAATGTCTGTTTAAGTCCTTTGCCCATTTTAAAATTGAGTTTTAGTTTTCTTGTTGAGTTGTAGGATTTCTTTATACATTCTGCTTATCAGTCCTTTATGAGATATTTGATTTGCAGATATTTTCACCCATCCTTTGGGCTGCTTTTTTACTTTCTTTGTGGTGTCGTTGGATGCACAGAAGTTTCTAATTTTTATGAAGTCCAACTTACCTATTTTTTCTTTTATTGCCTGTGCTTTTGGTTTCAAAATCCAAGAAATCATTGACAAATCCTATTACATTAAGGTTTTCCCCTATGTTTTCTTCTAAGAGTTGTGTCTTATGTTTAGTTTTGTGTCTTGTGTTTAAATATTTGATCCATTTTGAGTTAATTTTATTTATCTGTTGTTAATTCTCACCTTAGGGTATTTTTCCATTAATTTTTAGACAGAGTAGAAGGGAGGGGGAGAGACACACAGAAATATCCATGTGAAAGAGACATATTGATTGGTTGCCTCCTGCACACACCCAACCAGGCCTGGGAATCGAGCCTGCAACCAAGGTATGTGCCCTTGATCGGAATCAAACTTGATACCCTTCAGTCTTCGGGCCAATGCTCTATCCACTGAGCCAAACCAGCCAGAGCTTGAGTTAATTTTTATATATGGTATTAAGATAAGGGCCCAAGTTAATATTTTTGTAAGTGGATATCCAGTTTTCCCAACAAAATTTTGTTGACTGTTCTTTCCCCATTGAATGGTCTTTGCGCATTTGTTGAAAATCATTTGATCATATATGTGAGGGTTTATTTATGGGCTTTCTGTTTTATTTCTTTGGTTTATATGTCTGTCTGTAGACCAGTAACATATACTTGTTACTATTTTTGACCTGACAGAGTCACCAAGACTATTTATTGGTATAGTAGAATTTTGGGCTTTGGTTTTTGTTTGTTTTGTTTCTTAATGAATGATGGTAATAAAATAGGAAAAATACATTGGGGGAAATCCTTAACCTCATACCATCTACAAATATTAATTTAGGATGAATCGTGGACCTCAACAGAAAAACAAAACTTATAACGATGCTATTTTTTTACTTTAAGGCATGCAAAATTTTCTTAGGATAGAAAAATAATAATCAAAATAGAAAAATTAGATAATCTTTATTTCACCAAAATGAAACACTTCTGCTCGTCAAAACAGCATAAAGAAAATGGAAAAATATTAGAGACTTAGAGAAATTGTTTTTCTATCTACTTATCATCTATTAATGATCTGACAATGACTTGTAACTAGAATACATAAATAATTCCCACATGTAAATAACAATCTAATAAAAAATTGGGCAGAGGACTTGACAGTGTTCTTAACAACATCAACAGTAAAGATATATACAAATTGCCAGTAAGATCATGAAAAGGTGCTAATGTCATTAGTAATCAAGGAAATGCAAATCAAAGTCAAAGCTGAGTAGCACTTCACACTGCTATAATACAGATTTTTAAAAGTCAACATCAAATATTGATAATTACGCAGGAGTGTTAAATAGTACAACCACTTTGGAGACTTTTAGCAGTTTCTTACATAGTTCATATGCAACATCCTCATGATCCATCCTGCTCATCGGCATTAAAATGAAACATTTGTTTACAAAAGTAATTGTGCAAGAATATTTATAGCGACTATGTAATTATTTTTTAAATGTAATTTAATGTTTTCAAAATAATCCTGTGGCAAGGTAGAATTGATAGCAAAATCTCTGAGTTGTAAGCTGTTTGAGGCCAGTCTATCTTATTACTGCTTTATTTCCAGTGCCAACCTTAAGACTTGACTAACTTGTCATATACTAGGTGTTTCATTTGAGAATCATCAGTTTGAAATGTGAGGGGATATGAAAAGAGAGCAGACAGCCCTGAATTGGCCCTTGGCAGTATTCATAGCTAACAGAGAACAAGCAGAGAAGCAGAAAAGACATGGTTGAATTCTGAAAACTAGAATGTGTATTTTAAAAACCAAGGATTGAGAGGTGTGTTTTTTATCACCCACCCCCCCCCCCCCAGAAAGGAATAGTAAACAATTTTTGATATAATAGCAGGATAAGAAAAAAGTGGAAGCATTGATGGTGAAAGTACTTTGTCAGAAGTATGTTTATAATAGAAATTAGATTCCAGAGACCTAAGGTTGTTATGGTTATAAATCACCAACTTAAGGAAAGAATTATATTAATAGCATAGAATTCAAGAGATAGTAGTTTGTTTTTTAAATATAGATATTCTTTTTTATTTCAGAGAGGAAGGGAGGGAGGAGAGAAAGAAATATCAGTGATGAGAGAGAATCATTGATCAGCTACCTCCTGCACACCCCCTACTAGGAATTGTGCCCGCAACCCGAGCATGTGCCCTGCTTGGAATTGAACAGTGACCTCCTGGTTCATAGGTCAGCACTCACCCACTGAGCCACACTGGCAGCGCAAGAAAGTGTTTTTTTGTGTGTGTGTGTTTTTTTTTTTTAAAAAGACATATAAATGAAGGCCTGAGGAGGCAAAGAGGGAAAAGGTGCACGAGATGGGATTCAGACACAGGCAAGATCTCTTGGATATCTAGAAGGAATTTCGGTCAAAAGCAAAAAATGAAGGCTTGAAGCTTTTTAAAGGCAGTTTACCCGTTTGAGATGGAAAAAGAAGTACACAGGGAAGACATTCAGATACAGGGAAGCAAATAAAGGTGGAAGCATGGTCATTATCCATCTAGTTCTTTGCCCAAATGAAGAAGAAAGGAATGAAGGGAACTTTAAATAAGGTTTATAAGAATAATTCTTAATCTGTAGGAGAGGATTGTCAGGGTGTGTGGAAGGACTCCAGTATCATTTGAAAATGTTCCACATGTGATTCTGGATTCGGGTAATAATACCCTTCTTGCTCCCTTTGAGAAGCACTCATGTCAGCAGAGAATTAGCAAGCATGGATAAAAGAGTTTGTTAAGAGTTTAATTGAACTTTAGGTAAAATTTGTGGTGCTTTAGTCTGCATAGTAGCAATTATATGAGAGTGTTAATTTCTCCCCTTCGTTCTCAAGGTGCTTGTTTAATAACAGATATTACCTTACTGATCTGTTTATGTGTGTGTTTTTTATCTACCTGATAGAAACAGAAAACATTCAAAACTATCAACTATACAAAAACTTCATAAAATCAATTTAATAGCCCACAACCAGTGTTTTTCTTTTTTAATAGACTGGAATAGACTAGAAAATATTGATGTACACTGTTTGCAGTAAGAAGTATTTGTAGAATTTTTTAATATATATGTATGTATCTGAGTTAGGTGGAAAATATATTTCTTAATGTGAATTGCAATTAGAACTGTTCGAAATCCACTGTAGGTTGTTTTGATAAATGAGAGTGGACATTATAAAGTCTCTTTTATCTCTTTGTAGAATTCATTAAGTTTAGTGACATATCAATTAAACACATATATGTATTTTGTGTTTATATTTAAAGATATATGTATATATTGTGTGTGTACTTTGTTTTCTTATTAGGTGCAATGGATGAGCTTCATAGTCTGGATCCAAGAAGGCAAGAATTATTGGAAGCTAGATTTACAGGAGTTGCAACTGGGAGCACCGGGAGCACTGGGAGCTGCAGTGTTGGAGCTAAAGTGAGTGAAATTATAATCTGTATTTGACATTCTTTCCTTATATTAAATGGTCTAAAATATATTTTATGCTTAACAGAAAAATAGCCTATATAATAAAAGGCTAATATGCAAATTGTCCCCCTCAGGAGTTTGACCAACTGGGCGGTCGACCACTCACTATGACGTGTGCTGACCACCAGGGGGCAGCGTGGAACGAAGGAAGGCCCCGATTGGCCCTAATTGCCGGCCACGCCTAGGGGCCCTACCCGTGCATGAATTTTGTGCACCAGGCCTCTGGTTCCTTACTATAATTTTTATAATGTATAGAAAAAAATTCAGTGTTTATGAACCATATTTCTTATATAGCATATATATCATTTCAGGGGCATTATGATATAATACAGCATATTAGGTTTCAGTGGTAAAAAGATGTATCTTTCTCCTGTTACATAATTTTTACCTTTCTTATCCTCTGTTTCTCACTTGTCCCTATTATGCATATTCCTATTTGTACATTAATCCACTGCTTCTGACTACAGCAAAAAACTCAATAGTGTATCTGTTTGTTTTTCACTGATAGACATTAGGTTGTCTTCAACTCCCCACTGCCTCACACTGCAGTGAGTTTCTTGTACTTGTTCTCTTTTAGAGCTTTGTGAGTAGTTATTTAGGGTATATTCCCAAGAGCAGAACTGCTAGAACATAGGGTATGTGTAGACTTAGGTGGAGTAAATAGTACAAGACTACTATTCAGAACAGTTGTACAAAACTGGTTTGCACTTTCAGCAGAGTGGAGTGCATGAATGTTTTTATATCCCCACATCTCATATTCACCGGCATCATCCAGGTTCATCATTCTTGGTAGTCTTATAGGTATGAAATAATGTCTCATTGTTTTCCTTATATCACCAGTTATTTTGAGCATTTTATTCTATATAAAATAAATTTTATTTTCTTTGGATGATCTCTAAGAAATAATGAAAGTCTTGAAATAGCAATCTTTACGAATAGTTAGAACTGCTTGACAAAGAAGCTTGAAAACTAAAACTGGGTCTAGTGAATCCTGATGGTATTCTAAAAGTTAAATACTTCTTCCCCAACCCTGCTCCACAAAGATATTCTACAGTTTCTTCTGTTTCTTTTATAGTTTTACTGTCATATTTGCTCTTTAGTCCATTTAGGCCTCACCTTTTATATAATGTTGATAGGGATCCAGTTTTATTTTTTTCCATGTAGTGAACCAGTTTTATCAGTAACTAGAGGCCCAGTGCATGAAATTTGTGCACGGATGCAGTCCCTAGGCCTGGCTGGCGATCAAAGTGTGAGCATCTGGCGTGGAAGGGCAGGCAACCCTGCCCCCTGCCGCCACCACTGATCACCATCTGCAGGGCGTTAGATGGGGGCTGGGCCCCGTCACTGCCGCTAGTCGCCGTCTCTGGCGATTGGCAGGGCGATTGGGCTCCCATTTGCACCCTCCTTGGCCTGGTGCCACCCACTCACCTGCTCTACCATCCCGCTGCAGTCCTGCTCTTGTCAGGGCCCATCCAGGTCGGCAGCACCTCCACTGCCGCCCGCTGCCAGCACTGCGTCGCTGACGCCCACCATGTTCTGCGCCACCCCTTGTGGTCAGTGCATGTCATAGTGAGCGGTCGAACTCCTGGTCGAACAGTTTGCATATTAGGCTTTTATTATATAGGATGCTTCTTAAATCTTTTGTATTTTTCCACTGATTTGTGATGCCAACTTTATCATATATTAAGTTGCCATATATATATATATATATATATATATACATATATATATATATATATATACATACATATATATATACCGATCTGTCTCTGAAATTTCTCTTATGTTCCAGTGCTCTGTCTGTTTTCTAGTACCAGTATCACATTAAACACACACACACACACCACACACATAAAATCTTCTTTTGTAAAGTTGATTTAGTTATTATGGACCTTCATTTCTTCATAAAATTAAGCATCTCTTCATTTGCTTTTTAGCAATTTAGGGATTCTTTTTCTATAATAACTTATTTGTATCTTTTTCCTTAAATGATTTAAATGGAATTTTTATATTGGATGCATTGAATTTATAGATTAATTTGGGGAGTACTGAATTTTTATAAGTTTAGCTTGTCCCATTTAAGTACATGAAATGTCTCCACATTTATTGTTTCTTCAGTATAGTTCTTAGGAATTTTTGGCTAGTTTTGTGGATTTTTTGTCTAATTCCTGAATACTTTCAAGTTTTTGTGACTGAAGTATTTATTATTATATTTTGTAGTTAGTTATTGCTTATCAGGAGGCTTTTGATTTTTATAGGTTGGTCTTTTTTTTCGTATGTAACAGTCTTGCTGTTGGTTTTTCTAAAAATAAATAAATAAATTATGTTCCAAAAATGAGTTTGATTTCTTACACCGCAGTATATTTATTCCTTGTAGTGGTCATCAACTTCAGTACTTGGTCTTGTTCAAGAAAAATTTAATGTTTCTCCATTAATTTTAATGTTTGCTATAGGTTTTGTGTCTATTACCGTGCCTAAATTAAAGGAGAACTTTTCTATTCCTTGTTAGTTAAGAGGTTTGTTTGTTTGTGTGTTTGTTTAAAAATCATAAATATTGTTGAACTATATGAAGGCCTTTTTTTTTTTTTTAAATATATTTATTGATTTTTTACAGAGAGGAAGGGAGAGAGATAGAGAGTTAGAAACATCGATGAGAGAGAAACATCGATCAGCTGCCTCCTGCACATCTCCCACTGGGGATGTGCCCGCAACCCAGGTACATGCCCTTGACCGGAATCGAACCTGGGACCCTTCAGTCCGCAGGCCGACGCTCTATCCACTGAGCCAAACCGGTTTTGGCATGAAGGCCTTTTTTTGTTCTTGGTTGAAAGACATAAAATTTTTCTCCTTTTATTATGTGAATTATATTGTTAGATTTTTAAAAAATGTTGAACCTGTTTGCATTTTTAGGATAAACCCTACTAGGTTATGATACACTATTTTCAAAAATATATTTATTGGACTTAATGTATGATTAACTATTTTATTTAGGACTAGAGGCCCAGTGCACAAAATTCGTGCACTGGTGGGGAAGGGGGTCCCCCTCAGCCCGGCCTGCGCCCTCTTGCAGTCCGGAACCCCTCGCTCCTTACTGCCTGCCTGCTCGCTGCTCCTTACCGCTCGGCTCAGGCTCATTGCTCCTTAGTGCTGCCTCAGAGGCGGGAGAAGCTCTCGCCACCACCGCTGTGTTTGCCATCCATGAGCCCGGCTTCTGGCTAGGCGGCGCTCCCCATGTGGGAGTGCACTGATAACCAGGGGGCAGCTCCTGCATTGAGTGTCATAGCGACTGGTCGTTCCGCTGTTTGGTCTGTTTGCATATTAGGCTTTTATTATGTAGGATTTTTGTGTGTGTGCTTACAGAAGAAATAGATGTACAGATCTGAAGAGTTCAGTGAGTTTTGACAAATGTGTATACTTGAAGTAATCCACATCCCTCTCAAGATACAGAACATTGTCATTATCTTACCTTATCTGTTTTATAAATCAGTATCACACTAGCACCATAAAATGAACTGCTTCCCCTTTCACTATTTTCTTTTTTTTTTTAATATCCTGTATATGATAGGAAATATACAGTGGACGATGGGAGGCATTTACCTGTAAAATTATTTTGGCCTGGGATTTGTTGGGAGTGGAGGTCTTTTACTACCATTTAAAATTTTAAATACTATTTAGTTTACATACTAACCCATTTCATGTAAGCTTTTAAACCTATTAGTGTGTAGTTATAATACTTTTTTTTTAAGCCTCCTTTGTTAATTCCTTTCCGTTTATTTTTTCATACTCCTTCTTGTATACATTCTTGTCAGAGCTCTGACTAATCTAATGACTCTTTCAAAGAAACAGATTTTGGTTTTCATCTGTTTCACTGATTTTTTTCCACATTGCTTTTTGTCTTCATAGTTGTTACTTTGGGTTTTTCCTCTGTGGCTCTTCTTTCAGCAACTGGGTTAAATGCATTAGCTTATTTACTTACATACAGACATAATTTATAACAAATATATTTTAAGCATTCAGTTATGAGATCCCCCATCGTTTTTATTAAAGTATAATTTACATGTAGTAAAATTAATCCTTTTTATTACATAATTCTGCTATAAATTTTGACAAATATATACAATTGTATAACCCCACCACAAGAATATTTATAGCAACCTTATTCATAACAAGCAAAATTTGAAAACATCCAAATATTATTCTACAAATAGAGAACAAACTGGTATATCCATACAACAACAAAAAAGAATGATCTCAACGGCAACAACACAAATAAACCTCAATGTGTAAATCTTTTTGTGGCTATATATTTTCATTTCTCTTGAGAGAATACTTAGGCATGGAGTAGGGTAGGAGTATGTTTTAATGTTGATTAGAAACAGATTTTTCCCCAAAGTGTTTGTAAAGTTTTTTACTGTGATCAACAGTACATATAAGAATTTTAATTGTTCCACATCCTTACCAACATTCAGTGCTATGATTCTCATTTCAGACATTCTAGTGGGTGTGAAGTAATATCAGCTCAGTTATATTATTTAGATTTATATATTTCCTTTTTAAAATTTATTTTTATTGTTGAAACTATTACAGATGTCCCCTTTTTTTCCACTCCACTGACCCCTTTCCCGTCCCTAGGCCTTCCCCACACTGTTGTCTGTCTGTCCATGGGCTGTGCATATATGCATGTAAGTTCATTAGTTAATCTCTTCCTGCTCCTTCCCCCTCCCCCTCTGAAATATGTCAGTCTGTTGCTTGCTTCAATGTCTCTGGATCTTTTTTGTTCATCATTTTATTTTGTTCATTAAGTTCTACATATAAGTGAGATCATGTGACACTTGTCTTTTTCTGACTGGTTTACCTCGCTTAGCATAATACTCTTCAGGTCCTCTCCATGCTATCTCAAAGGATAAAAGATCCTTTTTTACAGCTGCATAGAATTCCATTGTATAAATTGAATTTTTAGATTTATATATTTCATAATTTTCTTTTTAACACAAGGGTTATTTTATGTGGGATATTTTGAGCTATTCATTTTTTATGGATTTCTAATTTGCACTACATTTAAAAAATATATGGTTGTGTGATGTCAATCCCTGAAATATACCTAAAAATAAACAGTTCATATCTAATATCTTTTAATTCTCTTTGTTCAGACCTTAGATATTTTCCTATATTCTCAGCTTGGTCTGTCTTTTTCTGAGAGAGGTGTATTAAAATCTTTAGCTGTGATTATTGATTCATGTAGTTTTACTTCATGTATTTTAAGGCTATATATTTTTTACATGCATATATCTACTTATTGTGTTGTTTTCATGACTACCATTTTTTCAAATTTCAAGATTACATTCTTAGCTTTCTTTTGATATATTTTTGTCTTGGGTATTTTTCTATTTTATTTTTACTTTTTTTTTTTTTTTAAAGTGTGTTTCTTATAGACAACATGTCTTTTTGAGCGAAGATGAGCTTTTTACCTCCTAAAGGGTGCGTTTGCCCATTACATTTATTATAATGTTATTTTTTAACTTAGTTTTGCCATTATTTAATGTCTTTTATTTGTACTTTTATTCCCTTCACTCCTTGCTTTCCATTGGATAAATGGAGTTTTTTCTGATGTTTTAAAGATACTTATTTTCTGTTTTTAGTATTATGATGACACACTATACTCATTAACGTATTCCTTTTTTCTCAAAAACTGGTATGTATTCCTCCAGGGGTTTTTTCCCTCTTACCCCTTTCTTTACAATGTTTTATTTTGAAAAAAATTTATCTTCCAAAAGTATGTTACCACAGTAAATGAGAATCTAGGCTGTTGACAAGAAACATTACCCCAAAATGACAGAGATTGGAAATAACTGGAAAGAAAATATTTCAGGTAATGATAAAGAAAAAGAAAGTGGAATTAAATATAAATTTTACATCAGTTTCTCCCCAACTCAGAATCTTCCAAAGACTTCCCATGATATTTAAAATAAAAATAATGTCTTCATTGTGTCCTAACAAGACCTTCTGATCTAGTTCTAGACTAACTTCCCTATTTAATAACTGTCTCACATCTGCACTCACACTGGTTTATTTGCCTGTTGCCTCCAACACACTTCTTCCTCAATTAAAATTTCTGTTCAAATGTCACCTCTTCAGAGAGGCTTTCTCTAACCACTCTACATAAAATGATACCTGTATCACACTATCCTTTGCTCCACTTAATTTTTAAAAAATTACTGTTGGTTCCTTACATAATGCTAAATATTTATATGTTTGTTTATGGTCTGTTTCCCTTCTCGTAATGTAAATCTCATGAGCATTGGACTTAAGCCTTTTTTTCACAGCTATACCCCAGCATCATCAACATTACTAATGCTCTCAATACTAGTAAATATTTTTGAATGCATGAATGAATATCAAAACATTTCTCAAAACCAAAAGCCTGAATGATACAAAGATTTTTTAAGGACTAAGAATTCACAGAGAAGATATGACAGTTATAAACTTCTATATGTCAAACAGTCCTAAAAACACATTGTGAATTTATTAAAGTACAGTTAGAGTGATATACTTATCTTAGATTTTGACTGTTCAAATATGTGTAAAAGATCAAGGCTATCCAGACAATTTGCACAATTTAATTTATAAGCTTGATTTGATAGAAATACATACATACACAATAGTCATTTCTCTTTATTCAAGGATTCTGTAATTGCAAATTTGCTAAAATTTATGTGTGACCTTAAAATCAGTTCTCCCATTGGTTTTGCTGGTCACTCGTCGGCCTGTACCTGTGGAAAGTGGTGAAAGTTTTTACTTGAGGCTGAACAAAGTGACATTCTGCCTACATGTTTCAGTGCCCATGTTCTTTTCGCAGCTTACTTAGTGCCATGTTTTTCACATTTTTGTGCCTTTTATTGGTAGTTTTGCTGTTCAGAATAGCCCTAAGGGTAGTAATGCTGTACTGCTGTCTAGCATTGGACTTAAGCCTTTTTTTCACAGCTATACCCCAGCATCATCAACATTACTAATGACCTCAATACTAGTAAATATTTTTGAATGCATGAATGAATATCAAAACATTTCTCCAAACCAAAAGCCTGAATGATACAAAGGTTTTTTAAGGACTAAGAATTCACAGAGAAGATATGACAGTTATAAACTGTCTAGTGTTCTAAGCACAAACTGTGAAGTGCCTGAGGGAGAGAATACAAGGTGATAAGCTCCATTTGGGCACGAGTTATAGTGAATTGACACTATGTGTTAAAAAGGTGTCTTTAGGCCGAAACCGGTTTGGCTCAGTGGATAGAGCGTCAGCCTGCGGACTGAAAGGTCCCAGGTTCGATTCCGGTCAAGGGCATGTACCTGGGTTGCGGGCACATCCCCAGTGGGAAATGTGCAGGAGGCGGCTGACTGATGTTTCTTTCTCATCGATGTTTCCGACTCTCTATCTCTCTCCCTTCCTCTCTGTGAAAAATCAATAAAAAATGTATTTTAAAAAATAAAATAAAAAGGTGTCTTTAGCCCAGCCTTGGTGGCTCAGTAGTTCAGCGTCAACCTATGAAACAGGAGGCCACGGTTTGATTCCCCATCAGTGCACATGCTCTGTTGTGGGCTCGATCCCAGGTGGGGCACATGCAGGAGGCAGCAGATCAGTGATTCTCTCTCATCATTGATGTTTCTAGCTCTCCCTCTCTCTTCCTCTCTGAAATCAATAAAAAAAATTTTTTAAGGTATTTTTAAACAACACACTTCTATATAAAACAAGGTATATATTGATTGGTTTAGGAAAATATTGAAGAAACAGGAACCTAACAGTGTATTTCCCCTAGTGGTGATGATTCAGCATTTGCTAAGTCATTGTTCATAGCTAATAACAAAAACTGACTAGAGAGAGAACTTTTATTCCATCATATGCTCCTTCTTTAATCTTACCCTAAGCCGATCCTCGTTTTATGAGTTTGTGGCTCTGTTGTAGGATTACTGATAGGAAGTAAAGGTAAATATAAATTGTACTAATGTAAAGTTATTGTGTAGCTGTCATGTTGAGAGAAGGAGCTAAATGTAAAGATTTATTTTCTTGTTTTACATAATGAGTCACACATTTTAAAGTGAAAGAAAAAATGTACACAAGTATATTATTTAAATTTAAGGTGATCATTTGAAAAAACAAAAATATAAATGCATATAACAGGAGGAAGGGGAAGCTGATACCAATGAAACTAAATTCTTCATCTGTCATGGTAAGGTCAATGAAGGACTTATTGAACTGTAGTACATGCAGTGGAATACTCTGCACCTGTTTGAAAGAAAGGAAGTTGCAAAGGAAAAAGGAATGAAGATCTATGTGTAGATTTGGAAATTTCTTCAAGATATAGTAAGAGAAAAGAAGGCAGTGCAGGACAGTCTACATAACATTATGTTTTGCTTAAGAAGGGAGGAACCAAAGAATGTATATTTAATTTGCTAGTGTAGACAGTAGAGCCTCTTGAAAGGTAAGAAACAAACAGGAAGTAATAGCCTGTTTACATTGCCTATTCAAAAATTTAATTAACAATTTTTTAAAGTAGTTGCCTCTTAATAGTGGGACTGATGTGGGAGGGAGAAATTTATATTTCTGTAATGAAATTTTTTCCATGTGCCTGTTGCTTTTATATTTTAACTAGAGGCCTGGTGCATGGATTCGTGCACTGGTGAGGTCCCTCAGCCTGGCCTGCAGGCCTCCAATATCCCCCAAGGGGTCCCAGATTGCGAGGCCCCTCCTGCAGGCCCAGCCTTCAGGATCAGGACACCCACCGGCTCTCTCCTCCCACCTTTCTGGGTCAGGGATGCGGTGAAACAGATTTGGGGCTGACAGTGCCCCAGTAGCAACCTAACCCAGGCTGATTCTGCAATTTCATAATTGGGTCATAAAAGGTACTAACTATAAAGGAAAATATTTGATAAATGTAACTACTTTTAAATGACACCAATATATGAGTGGAAAGGTAAGTCATAGAGGATTTATACCCTGAATATGTAAAAAATTCCTACAAATCAAGAAGGAAGAGACACACAATCCATGGTCAGAGTTTCAAAAGCCACATTGTTCTACCAGGCCTATAATGAAAATTAGTAGATCCATGTTCCATTCTTCCAGCCCTGCAGTCATTCTTCACAGAGGCAGTTCTTCTCACCATCCAGCCTTTTATTATATTACATATCTTTTGTGTTATCTGTCTGTATTTCTAAATGAGATTATTATAGGTCTTTGTCTTTTTCATTTTTAGATTTATATTGACTTCCTATAGAAATACACTTCCCTGACCTTATCTTAATTAATATATATTTCAATTTTTGGTTTGATCATTATTTCATTGTATATATTATTACTAGAGGCTCGATGCATGAAATTTGTGCAAGGGTAGGCCTTCGAAGCCTCCCACCCCCAGTTCCCCGTCCCAGCGATCGGGGCGTGCTGGCCAGGGGGAGGGACCAGAAGGTTGGCCAACAGGCCCCATTGGCGATTGGGGCAGCTCCTGCGTTGAGCACCTCCCCCTGGTAGTCAGTGCGTGTCATAGCAACCAGTCATTCTGTCATAACGGTCACTTGCTTAGGCTTTTAGTTTCAGGTTTACAACATAATGATTCCATACTTAAATATATTTCAAAATGATCACCATAAATTAGTAAACTTCTGTTACCATCCATAGTTAAAATTGTTTTTTCTTAATAATGAGAACTTTTAAAATTTACTATCTCATGAACTTTCAAATGTGCAGTACAGTATTATTAACTATAGTCACCATGCCTGTACATTATAACTGGATGTTTATATCCTTTGACCCCTTTCCCGTCCCCCACGTCCTAACTCTGGCAACCACCAATTTATTCTCTGTATCTGTGAGCTCAGTTTTGTTTTTGGTTTTAGATTCTACATATAAGTGAGATCATGCAGTCTTTTTGTCTTTCTCTATCTCAGTGGTTCTCAACCCCTTTGGGGTTCCAACGACCCTTTCACAGGGGTCGCCTAAGACCGTCGGAAAACATATATAATTACATATTGTTTTTGTGATTAATCACTATGTTTTAATTATGTTCAATTTGTAACAATGAAATTGGGGGTCACCACAACATGAGGAACTGTATTAACCCTTTGCGGTCCAATTTTATTTTTGGAATTCAAACAGTCTGGTTCAAATTAATTGACGGGATTGAATGTTGAACCGGTTTATGGTGTCGACCTCAGCCTCGACGTTGGACCTGCTCCTAGCGCCTGGTCTGTCGAGTCAGCCTCCACGTTGGACCGAAAAGGGTTAAAGGGTAGTGGCATTAGGAAGGTTGAGAACCACTGCTCTATCTGATGTATTTCACTGAGCATAATGCTCTCAAGGTACATTCATGTTGTCACAGATGACAAGATTTTCTTCTTTTCAATGTCTGAATAACATTCCATTGTGTGTGTACATATATACAGCACATCATATTTTCTCTATCCATTCATGGGTATAGATCGCATTCATGTCTTGGTTATTGTAAATAATGAATACGGGGTGCACATATCTTTTCAAGCTAGTGTTTTTGTTTTCTTTGGATAAATACCCAGGAGTGAAATTGCTGGATCATATGGTAGTCCTAGTTTTAAATTTTTGAGGAACTCCGTACTGCTTTTCATAGTAGCTGCCCTAATTTATAATCCCACTAACAGTGCACAAATGTTTTCTTTTCTCTAATCCTTGTCAGTACTTACTATTTCTTGTTGTTGTTGTTGTTGTGTGTGTGTGTGTTAGCCACTCTGACAGGTACGAAGCGATATCTCACTGTTATCTTTGGTTTTCAGTAGTTTGCCTGTGATGTTACCTAGTATGGAACTTTCTTTTACATAAAACCCTAGTGGTAACTACACCAAAAAAAACTAGAATTGAGACACATGACAAAAAAGAGGGAAACAAGGAAAAAAGTCATAGAATACCACCAAACTAAAATAACAGAAAAGGAACAATGAAAACACAGAGCTACGAGAAACAAAAGGTAAAATGGCTATAGGAAATCCTCATTTATCTAATAATAGAGGAATATGCAAATTAGCCAGGACGCTGTAACATCACAACCGAACAGCAGGGACCTGAGGCTGCATGATGCCTGGCCTGGGCCAGTGACCTCAGACCACGCCCCCAGCCCCATGGGGCTTGATGGGGAACCTCAGGCAGTGCCCCCCACCCTGGCTCTGGACCAGGAGACCTTAGGTTATGCCCCCTGCCCGGTGGGGCTTGACGGGGAACCTCAGGCCGCGCCACTGGCGCCGGTCCAGGGGACCTGAGGGTGCACCCCTCACTGGCGGGGCTTGACAGGGTACCTGAGGCTGCACCCCCTGCCTGGAGGGGCTTGACGGGTGGGGCCAGCCGGGTCTGGGTCTCCTGCATATTTGAAGCATGTATGGGTGGTAGGTAAGGACTTGACTCTAGGTCCCATGGGGTGCACCAGACTCTGACAGGAGGGAGATTTAAATATACATTTTACTAATTTTCTTTCATCTCTGACACTTCTATTGTAGAGAAAGGGCAAGTAGCAATATTAAAATATTTCTTCTAATTATTTCCCTTTTAATGTGCACAAATATATCAATAATTACCCTACATGTAAATGGGCTGAACTCACAAAAAAAAAAAAAAAAAGCAGAGTAGTGATTGAATGAAAAACAAAACCCAGTCTGGCAGGTATAGCTCAGTGGTTGAGTGTTGACCAAAAATCTTACTACAGGAGGAGGTCACAGTTCAATTCCCAGTCAGGGCATATGCTCGGGTTGCTGGCCCAATCCCCAGTGTGGGGCATGCACGAGGCAGCTGATTGATGATTCTCTCTCATCATTGATGTTTCCATCTCTCTCTCTCTCTCTCTCTCTCTCTCTCTCTCTCTCTCTCTCTCTCCCCCTTTTACTTTTAAATAAAATTTTTTTTAAAAAAGAGATAGAATTGGATACTTTATAATAGTAATAATAATACATCAAGAAGATGTAACACTTATCAGCATTAAAATATATAAAGTAAGTCGTGGGGCAGGACCGCCCGCGAGAGAGGAAGTGGCTTCTCTCCGACCCCGGCGGGTGCAGATGGGGGGAGCCAGGCTCCGAGCAGCGGGCCCCCCGAGGACAGGGAGGCCCGGGGGCCCGGAGCGGCCCGCGGCAGCAGCTGCTGGGGAAGCAGTCGGCGCCGTGGCCCAGGCCGCGGAGCCAAGAAAAGAAGAGAGTGAATTGCAAGCCCAAGAACCAGGATGAACAGGAAGTCCCTTTCCGTCTCCGTCTCCGGGAGATTATGAGGAGCCGCCAGGAAATGAAGAACCCTGTCAGTAACAAGAGGAGGAAGAAAGAGGCCCAGGCGGCCTTCAGAAAGACGCTGGAGAAGGAGGCAAGGGGAGTGGACCCAGACATCGCGGTCCCCAAGTTCAAGCAGAGGAAGTGGGAGTCCGACGGCGCCTACGTCCAGCGCATGGAGCAGGAGGCCCAGCACGTGCTGTTCCTCAGCAAAAACCAGGCGGACCAGCAGCCCGAGGCGCAGGTGGCTCCCAAGAAGGCGCTTCGGAAGCGGCCGCGGGATAAAGTCCGGAAGAAAAGACAGGAAAAGGCAGCGGAGAGGCTGGAGCAGGAGCTGCTCCGAGACACCGTGAAGTTCGGTGAGGTCGCCCTGCGGTCCCCTGAGCTGACCGCCAAGCCCAGGAAGAGCGTGAGCACCGGCCAGCCTGGCAGGAAATCCCTGATGCTGGCGATGCTTTTGCGCCCTGGCGGTGTGTCCCAGCCCCCACCCACCTCCATGGCCCGGCAGCGGATTGTGGCAGAGGAGAGAGCAGGCCTACAGGGCGATAAAGAAGCGGCAGCAGCAGGGGCCCCAGTCAGCCCATCTCCCTCCCAGGAAGAAGCCAGAGACCTGCCTTTGAGAGACTAGGGTTCCTGCACAGGGTAGGGGGGAGGGGCAGGGGGTCCCCAAATCAGTCCTTTCCCTGGATGCTCCCCTCCCCCCCCCCCCCCCAACACAGCCTGGTGCACCAGCTCCTGAGTTCGGGAAAGGGCTCCACTCTCTGCTCTCATTTTTCCTCCCTAAAGACCACTCTTTCACATGAGATCATCTGCCAGGGGACATGACCATAGAAGGGGCCAGTGCCTGGTTGAGCCCCAGCCAGTCACACCCGGCACCATTCCCGAGCCTAGCATCACCCTCAGTTGTTCTGCACACACAGGTCCAGGCTGAGACAACCACGGGCCAACCCCATAACCCATAATCCCAACCCCAGGTGCCATGTGACTGTAGATGCTGTGGACTCGGGTCAACCAAATCCATCGCAGGCTCCCGGGGTTCGCCAGTGCAGGGGGGCGGGGGCAGGACCATGAGGGGTGGTCGGCATCTACACCGCCGGCTCCCAGTGCCAGTTTAGTCCCCACAGAGGCAGCTGGAGTCCGCCCAGGCCTTGGTTCTGATGTGGAGCCCAATGACAGCACCGCCCCAAGGGGCATGGCAGCAGGCAGTCTCTCAACGGAGCCGCCGGGCAGCTGTCAGTCCTCCAAAGAGACCTGGTACCTCTCGACACTGACCCGGCCTGGGCTCCCAGCTCAGGTGCAAGGCGCCCTCTCCCTGCCTGTGGTAGGAGGGTTTCTGTTGGAGACCACGGTTCCCTCTGGGGGGGTGGTACTTAGAGACCAACACCTGGGTTCTAGGAATGCGGATGCTGAGATGTCGTTTCTAGACCATTTTTGCAGACAGGCCTTAGGAATATACTTTTTAAAATGTATATATGTAACTTTAAAGTTCTGAGTTTATAGATATTTACTATTAAATTTTAATATTTTAAGTTTTTGAAATATCTATACTAATAAAAGAGAAAAATGGTAATTGGCATATGATGATACCCTTTTCATTGGCTAATCAGGGCTATATGCAAATTAACTGCCAACTAAGATTGGCAGTTAACTGCCAACAAGATGGAGGTTAATTTGCATATGTAGGCACAATGCAGGGAGGCGAAAGGGAAAGCAGGAAGAAGCTCCCGGCCACTGACAGTGATCGGAAACCCAGGGGGGAGCTAAGAGCTGGGGGGCAGGGCAAAGGCGGCCCTGGGGCCGCCTTTGCCCTGCCCCCCAGCCATGATCGGAGAATCAGGTGCCTTTTCCGCCCTGGCCAGTGATAGCAGGAAGTAGGGGTGGAGCCAGCGATGGGAGCTGGGCACGGTCGAAGCTGGCAGTCCCAGGAGCTAGGGATCCCTTGCCTGGGCCTAAAGCGAAGCCCACGATCGCGGGGCCGCTGCAGCTGCTGGTGGTCCCCACTGCCCGGGCCGGACGCCTCAGCCAGAGGCGTCAGGCCTGGGCAAGGGGCCGATCCTATGATTGGAGGGTGATGGGGGTCAACGCCTGAGGGCTCCCAGTATGTGAGAGGGGGCAGGCTAGGCTGAGGGACACCCCCACACACACACACACACACACACACACACACCCAGTGCACGAATTTCGTGCACCGGGCCCCTAGTGTATATATATAAAGCAACTACTAACAGAACTAAAGGGAGAAACTAAGAGAAACACAGTTATAGTGGGGGACCTAAATACCCCATTGACAGATGTAACTAGATCATTCAAACAGAAAATCAGTAAGGCCTTAAATGACACATTAGACCAAATGGATATAATCAGCGTTTACAGAGCCTTTCATTCCAGAGCATCAGATTATATGTTATTCTCTAATGCACATGGACCCTTCTAAGGATAGACCATATGTTGGGACACAGAACTAGCCTCAACAAATTTAAGAAGAGTGATATCCTCCTATATTCTCCAACTACAATTATTTGAAATTGGAAATTATCTGCAAAAAATAAAGCAGGAAAAACAGAGGCTCATTAAACGATGGGGTCAAAGAAGTTTTAAAAATGTCAAAAGATAAAAAGAGAAATGAGAATGACAGTATGACATCAAAACTTTTGGGATGCAGCAAAAGTGCTAATAAGATGGAAGTTTATATCATTACAGGCCTATCTCAAGAAACAAGAAATATCTCAAATAGACAACCTAATGTTTCACCTAAAAGAACTAGGAGAACAACAAATGAGACCCCAGTCAGTAGAAGGAAGGAATTATTAAAGTTAGAGCAGAATTAAGCAAAATACAGGGTGTCCAAAAAAAAAAAATGTATGCACACTTTTCAAAAAAAATTTTTTGTTAATCCTCACCCAGGGTATTTTTTTCCATAGGTTTTCAGAGAGATAGGAAGGGGGGGGAGATAGGAATGAGAGAGAGCGAAACATCAATCTGAGAGAGACACATTGATCAGTTGCCTCCTTCACGCACCCCAATGGGGCTGGGATAGAAACTGCAACCAGGTATGTGCCCTTGACTCTTCAGTGCTTGGCTGGTGCTCTAACCACTGCTTCACACCAGCCAGGGCTACACACCTTTTTTTGATAGCTCAATTGATGTTTCTTTCTTTTCAGATTTAACCCATTGGAATTATTCAAAGTGTGTATACATTGTGTGTGTGTTGGGGGGGGGGGGTGTCCTATAGTAGAAAACAAAAGTATAATGGAAAAATTAATGCAACAAGGTTGGTTCTTTGAGAAGATTAATAGGTGTGATTTTCTTTATACTTATTTTGCTTGGAGTTATCTGTGAGCTTTCTGAATCTGTAAATTAACACCTTCCATCAAATTTTGGATTTTCTGGCTATTCTTCAAATACTTTTTCTGCTGCTTTTTCTTTACTTCTGTGATTCCAAATACATGCATAGCTTCCAACAACTACTGTCAATAATTTTTCTCTCTTCCTTTGTTCTCCATTCTGATGTCAAGCCCATCCAGTGATTTTTTTTTTTTAATTTTAGAGAATAAATTTCAGTATGGGTCACATTTTCATATCTATTTATATAAAAACCCTGGGTGTAAGGCGTCACGACTGAGGCTCAACCAACCGGAAGGAAGTCAGTCCTGCAGGGGTTGCCTTGGAAACGGCTGCGCCCTCCCCAAGGTGTTTCCTGTAAGGGCAAGGTTTAAGGCAAGAACCGGCCCTCAGAGTGTGGATACACTGAGTCCTGGGTCCTCTTAGCAACAGCTGCACCCTCCCTGAGCTGTTTCCCGGGAGGGCGAGGTTTGAGGCAGGAACTGGCCCTCAGAGCATGGAGGCACTGAGTCCTGGGTCACATTGCCAAGGGCTGCACCCTCCCTGAGCTGTTTCCCGGGAGGGCGAGGTTTGAGGCAGGAACTGGCCCTCAGAGCATGGAGGCATATCTTTATAAAGTTTTAATATATTATATTAGAGGTCATGGTGGTAGTTTTACCCACAGCATCTACAGGAATTGCAAATTTACTTCTTGGTGGAAGCACCTTTCGTTCCCAATATAAATTACCGATTTCATTAAATGAAACTTCAATTTCTAGACCCGATATAAACAGTGAAGTTGCTAAAACTATTAAAAAGGCCCAACTTCTCATTATTAATGAATGCACCATGGCATCCAGTCATGCTATAAATGCCATAGACAGATTACTAAGAGAAATTATGAGTCTGAATGTTGTATTTGGTGGGAAAGTTCTCCTTGGAGGGGATTTTTGACAATGTCTCAGTATTGTACCGCATGCTATGCGATCAGCCATAGTACAAACGAGTTTAAAGTACTGCAATATTTGGGGATGTTTCAGAAAGTTGTCTCTTACAACAGATATGAGATCAGAGGATTCTGCTTATAGTGGATGGTTAGTAAAATTTGGAGATGGCAAACTTGATGGCAGTTTTCATTTAGGAACGGATATTATTGAAATCCCCTGTGATTTGTAATGGATCTATTATTTTAAAAAAATACATATTTCTTTATTGATTTTGGAGAGGAAGGGAGGAGAGAGAGATAGAAACATCAATGATGAGAGAGAATCATTGATTGGCTGCCTCCTGCACACCCCATACTGGGAATTGAGCCCGCAACCCAGGCATGTGCCCTTGGCCAGAATCGAATCTGGGACCCTTCAATCCACTGGCCGACACTCTACCCACTGAGCCAAGCCGGCTAGGGCTGGATCTATTATTGAATCTACCTTTGGAAATACTATATCTATGAATAATATTAAAAATATATCTAAAAGTGCAATTCTTTGTCCAAAAAATGAGCACATTCAAAAATTAAATGAAGAAATTTTGGATATACTCGATGGAGATTTTCACACATATTTGAGTGATGATTCCATTGATTCAACAGATGATGCTGAAAAGGAAAATTTTCCCATTGAATTTCTTAATAGTATTACTCCTTCGGGAATGCCATGTCATAAATTAAAATTGAAAGTGGGTGCAAGCATCATGCTATTGAGAAATCTCAATAGTAAATGGGGTTTTTATAATGGTACCAGATTTATTATCAAAAGATTACAACCTAACATTATCAAAGCTGAAGTATTAACATGATCTGCAGAGGGAGAGGTTGTTCTGATTCCAAGAATTGATTTGTCCCCATCTGACACTGGCCTCCCATTTAAATTGATTCAACAACAGTTTCCCATGATGCCAGCACTGTGATGACTATTTTTTTAATATATATATATATATTTTATTGATTTTTTACAGAGAGGGAGGGAGAGAGATAGAGAGTTAGAAACATCGATGAGAGAGAAACATCGATCAGCTGCCTCCTGCACATCTCCTACTGGGGATGTGCCTGCAACCCAGGCACATGCCCTTGACCGGAATCAAACCCGGGACCTTTCAGTCCGCAGGCCGACGCTCTATCCACTGAGCCAAACCGGTTTCGGCTGTGATGACTATTAATAAATTACAAGGACAAACTCTAGACAGAGTAGGCATATTCCTACCTGAACCCATTTTTGCACATGGTCAGTTACACGTAGCTGTCTCTCAAATTCGAAGAGCATGTGACGTTAAAGTTCTAAATACTTCAGCACAAGGGAAATTGGTCAAGCACTCTGAAAGTGTTTTCACTCCTAATGTGGTGTACAGGGAGATATTAGAATAAGTTTAATCACTTTATCAGTCATTGTTTGCATCACTGTTGTTTTTATATCATGTTTTTGTTTTCGTATCATGTTTTTGTTATATCATGCCTCTGTTGTTATATCTTTTTGTTACTATTTATTTATGAATAAATTTATAGTTTTCATATACATTTTACTAATTTCCTTTCATCTCTCACAATTGTGTTATAGAGAAAGAGCAAATAGCAATATTAAAGTATTTCCGCTAATTAATTCCCTTTTAATGTGCACGAATTTCGTGCACCGGGCCACTAGTTTCTTCATAAGTTCAGAAATTTTGTTTATATCATGCACACTGTGAATGATACATTAGAGTGACTTTGGGATTTGGTTTAGTGTTCTGTTGAGTATTAATTTTTTTGGTGGTATTTTTGTATTAGGAAAGAATTAACTTGGCTCGACTGAAATCTAAACTATGTCTCCCAATAGGGGATGGCAGCTAACATTTCTGTTCAGTTGTTTTAGCCTTATCTGGACTGCTTAGAGTCTGTTCCACTCTTGTGTAGATCGGTGACCAGCTGCTAGAGACTTGGGTAGAAATAATATGCAGAATTTGCAACTCTGTCTTTGGTTCTTTGTTTTCTAGCTGCTGTGGTAGCTTCACCCTGGTTTTTCCAGCCAGTAAGATTGCCTGTGATGATCCAAGTTTCAGCTGCTCTGCAGTTCACACTAGGGCAGTGGTTCTCAACCTTCCTAATGCCGCGACCCTTTAATACAGTTCCTCATGATGTGGTGACCCCAATTTCATTGTTACAAATTGAACATCATTAAAGCACAGTGATTAATCACAAAAACAATATGTAATTATATATGTGTTTTCCAATGGTCTTAGACGACCCCTGTGAAAGGGTCGTTGGACCCCCAAAGGGGTCGCGACCCACAGGTTGAGAACCGCTGCACTAGGGGCTTTACAGCAAAAACTGTAAATACAGGAAACACACCTAGTCTATTCCCTTCTTCCAAATGTCTCCTATCCAGATTCTGTCTACTCTTGGTTGCTCACGTGCTTTCAGATAGTTGTCTTTTATATATTTTTCCAGAATTTATGGTTATCTATGGGAACATCGGTCTGATATGAGGAATTCTGTTACTCCCTGTGGCAGAATCTGTATTTTTAAAAATTGCTTTAAAAGGTAAAAATATCTCATGAATTTATAGATACTTCCAATTCAAATCAGAACTACAAGGTTTTTATTTATATCACATCATTTTACTTCTATATCAAGAACTAGGGGCCCGGTGCACGAAATTCGTGCACTGGGTGTGTCGGGGGGGGGGGGAGTGTCCCTCAGCCCAGTCTGCCCCCTCTCACATACTGGGAGCCCTCAGGCGTTGACCCCCATCACCCCCCAATCACAGGCTCTGGCCCCCGCCCAGGCCTGAGGCCTCTGGCCCAGGAATCATGCCTGGGCAGGGGACCCCCATCTCCCTCTGATCGCTTGCTCCACCCCCTGCCCAAGCCTGACGCCTCTGACCCAGGCTTCAGGCCTGGGCAAGGGGACCATCATATCCCCCAATCCCCGGCTCCGCCCCCCACCCAGGCCTGATGCCTCGGCCAGAGGAGTTGACCCTGATCACCCTCCGATCACCAATCACCGGATGGGCCCCTTGACCAGGCCTAAGGCCTCCGGCAGAGGTGTCAGGCCTGGGCAGGGGACCCCCAGCTCCCCGTGGTTGCAGGCTCCGCCCCTACCCAGGCCTAACGCCTCTGGCCTAGGCGTCCGGCCCGGGCAGCGGGGACCCGCAGCTGCAGTGGCCCCGCGATCGTGGGCTCCGCTTTAGGCCCAGGCAAGGGACCCCTAGCTCCTGGGACTGCCAGCTTCGACCGTGCCCAGCTCCCATCGCTGGCTCCACCCCTACTTCCTGCTATCACTGGCCAGGGCGGAAAAGGCGCCTGATTCTCCGCCTTTGCCCTGCCCCCCAGCTCTTAGCTCCCCCCTGGGTTTCTGATCACTGTCAGTGGCAGGGGGCTTCTTCCTGCTTTCCCTTTCGCCTCCCTGCATTGTGCCTACATATGCAAATTAGCCGCCATCTTGTTGGCAGTTAACTGCCAATCTTTGTTGGCAGTTAACTGCCAATCATAGTTGGCAGTTAATTTGCATATAGCCCTGATTAGCCAATGAAAAGGGTATCGTCGTACGCCAATTACCATTTTCCTCTTTTATTAGTGTAGACTAGAGGCCCGGTGCACAAAATTTGTGCACTCAGGGGGGTTCCTCAGCCCAGCCTGTACCCTCTTGCAGTCTGGGACCCCTCAGGGGATGTCCACCTGCTGGCTTAGCCCCACTCCCCGGGGGATCAGGCCTAAGCTGGCAGTCAGACATCCCTCTGGCCGCCCGGGAGCCCTCGGGCGATGTCCACTTGTCAGCGGGGAGCAGTCCTAAGCTGCAGTTGGACATCCTTAGTGCTGCTGAGGCGGCGGGAGAGGCTCCTGCCACCACTGCTGTGCTGGCAGCCGTCAGCCTGGCTTGTGGCTGAGCAGAGCTCCCCCTGTGGGAGCACACTGATCACCAGGGGGCAGCTCCTGCATTGAGCGTCTGCCCCCTGGTGGTCACTGTGTCATAGTGACCAGTCATTCCTAGTCTTTCTACTCTTAGGGTCAATTTGCATATTACCCTTTTATTATATAGGATTATAGTTCTTAAGGATGTAAACCAGATGATAGAATTAGAATATCACATAAATATTTACTTTTTTTCCTATACACACGGCAACCTCAAAGCAACTACACTTGTGCTATCACAATGGCCACAGTGGTTACTGAAAACAATTCAAAGTTTTTTCACTTGTGCTTCCCATAAAATTCCATCCCCCAATTTTAAAATATTGTACTATTAATAACTTTGCATGCATTAGCCATTAAATTTCATAGTTTCGGCCTTGTATCTTTTTTTTTTTTTAATATATTTTATTGATTTTTTACAGAGAGGGAGGGAGAGAGATAGAGAGTTAGAAACATCGATGAGAGAGAAACATCGATCAGCTGCCTCCTGCACATCTCCTACTGGGGATGTGCCCGCAGCCCAGGTACATGCCCTTGACCGGAATCGAACCTGGGACCTTTCAGTCCGCAGGCCGACGCTCTATCCACTGAGCTAAACCGGTTTCGGCTCGGCCTTGTATCTTTTATTTAACTTTATCAGTAAGTAATATTGATTTTATCAGTTCTTACAGTGAATCTTCATTTTGGTGATCTGAAGTTGTCTGGATTCTTTTGGAAAGCTCAAGAGAGCATTATTTCCTGATTTCTGGCATTTTG
Source organism: Myotis daubentonii (assembly GCF_963259705.1). Lineage (NCBI taxonomy): Eukaryota > Metazoa > Chordata > Mammalia > Chiroptera > Vespertilionidae > Myotis > Myotis daubentonii. The sequence continues at coordinate 47,133,837 of NC_081846.1, forward strand.
ATAAGTCTATGCCTTCTATATGTTAAAAATCAATTTTACTGGATATAGAACACTATATTCACATTTCTTTGAATATCTTAATATGTTACTTCATTTTCTTCTGGCATAAAGTGCTGCCTTTGAAAAATCAAATATTCTGAGGTGCATATTGTATACTTTCAGGCAGTAGTTTCAATTTTTAAAAATTTTTCAAAGAGGATTTCCTGAACTACAGTTCTACTATTTGTTTTCTTCTGGTAGTGCTCTTTAAAGACTTCTGTTACCTGAATGTTAGATCTTTGTTGCTTCAATAGTTGTTGCTTCCTCTCATTCTTTTTATCTCTTCATTTCTTTTGATTTCAAAAGTGTTCTTCCTTTTTACCTTCTACTTCTCTTAAATCATTATCTGTTGTATTTATTTTCTCTTGGTTTCATTCAGGCTTAATCTTCATTATTGAACCCATTTTTTCCCAATTTCTAAAGCTTTCCTAGGTTCTGTTACCTCATTTCTGAGGGTTTTTTTTTTTTTTTTTGAAATCTGATTTATGTTCTTTCATGTCTTGAGTCATTTTAGTAATGTCTTTTAGCTCATTTTGAAATATTAGGTTAGTTTTCACCTATTTTGTGAAATGTGTATGTTTCTAGTATGCTTTTATTATCAGGACAGTAGTCTATATCTTACTGTCTTTTTTCTTATAATGACTTCATGGGATGACCTACATCATTTTCTGTTGTTTACCTTTTTTGTTTGTTTTTGTTTTGGTTTAGAATGACTTTTCTTATAGAGCTCCCTCTGCTGCTGTTTTTGGGCACTCTTCGAAAGTAATTCCTGAGATTTCTAAGCTTTGCTTCCTTCCCCACTTGTTATTTTTATATTCTTTTTCTGTATCTTCATTGTACCTGTTGGGCTTAGTTTTGTTTTCACACCCAGTAGTTTATACTTACTGTGACACCCTTAGTGAGGGATTAGTTTTAAGAGTTCATAGGACTAAATTGCTCTAACTTCTTCAGAGTTCACCATGGACCCCTTGCACTTAGTCACTATTGGAAAGGGCAGAAACCCTTCCAGATATAGCTTCTGTACTCAAACTGCCTTAGTGGTCAGTTGCATTTGCTGTTTTGGGAGACTCTGTTGTCAAATCTGTTCCACACCCTGTTTCCTTTTGCTTCCTCTCATACCATGCAGGTGCTGTGGTTGTTGGTAATCTGTTCCCATCTGCTATTTTGGGGGAGATTTCTAGTGAGCCAGTTTTGTTGTAAATGTTATGTGTGAGTTGGGGATTTATACTGTATTTTTATGTGGAGACTTAGGGATAATGAACAACATTGTCACCGCCTCCATTGTCCCTGAATCTTTATAGTTTATCACTTCTTAATTGCTGTTTACGGTGTTCTTTGTTTGAAGTTTGATCATCTTGCTCTAATTAGATTTTAACTTCCTCTAAATAGTGTTTGAATCTTAATTAGTTTGCATGTTGTTTGTGTTGAAAATTGGCTTTATAGTGTCCCGCATAGTACTGAACATGTATGAAAAAGCTCTGAGTCACCAGTTTTGAAAGTAGTTGAACAGTAGTCGAACTTGCAACCTTTTAATGGTAGGATTAGCAGCTACTCTTACAAATTGAAGGGAAATAAGGATACCAGTTGGCCTGCTTCCACATGAAGTTTATTCATGCATCATCATTGGCATGCCTGTCATCCCCTGGTCTAATCATCCCTGTAAGACATTGCTTTAATGTATTGTTGGTCCAAACAATAAGCATAATGGAAACATATTGGAAACATAGCAAGCATCATCCCGCAAAATAATAACATTTCTGTTTGTCACAATTTAAAATATTGTAAAGGAAATGGTGAAATTCTTGAGTGAAGCAATTAAAATGGTCAAAATGATAAAAAAAAATTCTTAAAACACTAAGCCAAAACAAACAAACCAAAGATTGTCTAGTTTGTTAATATAAAGAGAGGCAAATGGGCGTGGATGGGATATGATGGAATTTGGTAAGATTGTGAAGAGAAGGAACACAAATAATACTTTAGTTAAGGAAGCATTAGATTTTATATGTTGAATAGTAGTTTTAGGGATCTTGTTATCTAACAATAGCACATTTCCTTTGCTCCTGAATTTGGTATTCTAAAAACTCAAGTAATGAGTCCGTCCCTAAAATACAGCAGAACTTTATTGACTTGGTAAAACTTCCCAAGATATTTATAGTGGTAAGAGGTTGGTATTTCTTATATTTTACTTAATTTGACTTCCTTGTTTAAAGGAATCATACTTTATTTTAATTTATGAAGATACAGTATTTGTGTAATATGTTTCATTTAAAATTACTCCTAAATTTTACCTTTTTAAAAATCTTTTAACAGGCTTCAACAAATAATGAAAGCTCTAATCACAGTTTTGGAAGCTTGGGATCTTTAAGTGACAAAGAATCAGAGGTAAGTAACTTCATTTTAAATATGGTACTATTAAAGTCAAAGTTGGAATCACCTTTTTAAAAAATAAAATAGGTTTTTTTCTTCAGTTCTTATGCTAAATATTAATGCTTTTTAAATTTTTGTAGGAGCATTTTACTCTGCCTTATGAAGCACAGCATTCAGACTGAAGACTGTATTTGTCATTAGAAAGAAAATATAGTTTCTTTGTTTATGGAGCTGAACTTGTGGTATAGGTGTTCTTAATGGAAGACAAGTTACTAGCCATTCATAATTTTAGTAGTTGAGGGTGGTTTTTGAAATACATTGCTTCACAGTTTTCTATTTCTTATTATACTTTCCTCTTAGTTTGGCTCTGAGTAAGGGTTTGTTTACTTTCTAAGATACAGATATAAGGGCTTTTTTTTTTCTCTTTTTAAAATTTCTTTTGGAATTTCATGCTCTTGGTTTTCCCTTTTCTTACTTAAAAATATCTGAAAAATGTCCTCTCCTCCCACCCACTTACTGACCCCACTGAGAAAATACATTGGATTTTGTAAGTAGTCATTTCAATCCATGGGATAGTTCACATTAAGCATGATATACTTGATGGCATCTTTTAAAAATGTATAGACAGGAATTGCTTTGAGTTTTAGCATTTACTTGTTGATGCTGCAACTTTAGTTTTTGTGGATATAGCCTATAATACTGTCTCTTCTCAGATTACAGAATTCTGTTACTTACTTTTCAGTGTATTTGTGTGTGTGTGTCTGTGTGTGTTTTCCCTGTCGATGTTAACTTATTTCTATTTGATCCATTTTAGTCTTTTTTTCTATTTGGATTAGTGTAGATATATCACCTTGTTAATACCAAAAAGTTGTTAACACTCAGAAACTCTTAGCTATTCAGTTTTGGTGTTCAGTGGAAAGGCAATACCAAAGGTGGCCTCTTTTTAAGCCCTGTGTTATGGAAAGCACCTAGGAATCTCTAGATAGACAGTTGTGTGCAGTTCTGTGCAGGCACCCTGACACTCCAAAGGAGTGTGGCATAGGGCTCTCACTCATCAGGCTTTCCCTTCCACAGAGACAACTGGCAGGCAGCTGAAAGGACTGTGCAAGTGACGGGACTTTATCTGCAGTAGGTTCCCTTGAGGTAAGCGTTAGTAGCCCCTGTAGCACCAGATTGTCACAGTTCAGTTTTGTGGTTTTTTTTAATTAACACTCTTATACTGAGCCTTTAAAAATAGTAGGTTTAGATCTAGACAAAAGTACAGTTTTTCAAAAATTATATCAAGAATGTTTTCACTTTATATTTCCTGGACTTTGAAATATTTCTTGACATTTCCAGATTTTAGTCTATTTAGTAATTTCACATGCCTCCTCTTTCACAGGCTTTTATGTTATAAAGAACAGTAAAATAATTTTAGATATTTCCCTTTTCCATTCACCAAATCTGGTGTTCTTTGTTTTTTATTTTTTAAATAGCAAAACATAGTAAAAAGTTAGATCACCTAAAAAAATAATATTTCTATGTTCTTTATAGATGCAGTATTTAATTCCTTCAAAAAAATCAGTTATAAGAAAATACCACTCTTTAAAGAATTCTAAGGATCACTTTTGGCTATATTTTTAATTTAAAATATTGATTTGTTATTGTTTTTTAAAGACCATAGTGGCATTTGCAGTGAAATAGGATTTGGTTCAACATTGGATATACTGAGCTTTATTTATATAGAAATTTTGACAGTAGGGACAGCAGTAGAAAATCTTAAAACTCTTTTGACTTTTGCTGTTCTGTGTTCTTTATCTGGAAGTTTTAGAAAATTAATGATTAAGTCAGGTGGCGCAGTATTTTAGAAATGACTACAGATTATACATTTTCCTTAAGATTTAAAGAAGCAAAAAAATTTGTTTGTTGTTTTTGTCTTTCCATTGTAAGAAGCTACATATCTGGAAAATGATTCCCAGGTTTTATTTCTATACTACATACCTTAATTAATGAATTCCCTTGGGTAAAATTTCATATAAATCAAGATACAGATATTCATACGCCATTAAGTTAAGTTGTTGGGAGTAAACATTAAATTGCAGAACTTTTTTTCCCAGTAAGTAGTAGAATTTATGTAGTATTCCATCGTCTTCTGATGTTATTCTTTTGGTAATCCATTCCCTGATCATTACTTTTTAAAAAATAATAGTTTTTGTTTTTATGAACAAATACTGCTAAAATATTTATTTATTATTATTTTTTAATGATAAAAGTACAGATTCAATCAGATTTAATTTTTAAAAATGGAACATTTTCCATGGGCTCCCTCTGCAGGCCTCTTCTCTAAAAGAAAGGGCAACTGTGATCTTCATATAAGTGGGTAGGGCTTTGACCAAGAGACTCCATCCACTGTAGAGACTTGGCCTGGGGCAGACAGGAAGGCTGAAGACCTCTGGCCCTCTGCACCCCCATCTCCTTCCCTCATGGCCAGACAGGAAGGACTCTACTTTGGCTATCCACTCTTTCCACACCCCACTTTCTGTTTTTTAGCTTTTCTTCCTGATATTTATTTCTGCGTTTTATAATGTAAATAATGTGCATATCTTGCTATTTTGTTTCATCAATTAGACATTATCTGTTGAGTCCCTTTTAGTATTTATGAAGATTCTTAGTTTTCCCTACTCTCTTCAGATACTCAGAAACCTATTTTCTTCTATCCTTTTACTATTAAAACTGAAAAGCATCTGATCTTTACTATTAGGGTAATTGAATCTACTTCAACTGAAAATTTTCATTTCAGTTAATATATGAATCACTTCATATATGAATTAGCCTTTTATTTCTAAATGTAGAATTATAGACCAAAAAAGTTTTCCTTTTGTTAATGAAATCACCCAGTAGGTAGGAAGGTGTTGATCTTGTTTTGCTTTGTTATACATAAATCTAGGTCTATTCAACAGGCTCTAAAAATTTACTCTATTTTCATTAAGCATTTATTATCTGTTATCTTCTAACCTCTGTGCCAAGCACAGAGAATGTAAAGATGAATAGTGTATTATCTCTGCCTTCACAAGAGGACAGATTGCTTTATAAACAGTGTGGGCTGTTGTAATTGATGTAAGCACGAGGTGCTATAGGGTCAAAGAGTAAGAAACCCATAATCCCACCTGCCTGCAAGGGAGAAGAGGGGAGGAAAGAGAAGAGAGATCTTCAAAGAAGAGATGATAGTTGTGAGGAAAGGCTGTGACTTCATTCCAGAGGTTAAAGGCAAAATGTGAGAAGGCAGTAGAGAGACTTGCGTGCTTTCGCATGGAAGTTCGGCAGATGGTTCGTTCGTGGCATAGGGCAGTGATTCTCAACCCCAGCGGGATCCCCTGAGGAGCTTAGAAAAAATACCGTGCTGCAGAGGTGACTCAATTGGTTTGCACACTTCTGGTATAGGGAGGATGTGCAAGAAGGGTGAAAGATAGGCAGGGGTCAGGGTTTGAAAGGCCGTTTATTTCATAATAAGGAATTTGGGCTTTTATCTGGGTGATGGAAAGTCCTTGAAGCAGGGAGGAAAAAGAAAAAGTGGAGATGAAGAAGCCCTCTCCAGGTGGCAATGTGGAGGGGATAGGATTGGAAGGAAGCAAAACCTCAGTTGGAATACTTTGCCTTTACAAAACTCCAAACCTCCATGGTTTACTATTAGGAGGAAAAACTTCAAGTGGGAGGAGTTCTAATTTAGTGTTCTTAAGTTTGCCTTTGAATGTTCTTCTCCTTCAGATTCTCTCACTTTGGTTATTGATGCTATCACCACCCAGCCCATGCCTCTCAGAGGTTAATGTGCAAGTGAATTACCGAGGGTTCTTATGTCTATAGATCTGGGGTGGGGGTTGCATTTCTCTAACAAGTTCTCAAATTCCACTAGATTTTAAGAGTAGAATCAGTAGTTTGATGAATATTGAATGAGGGTAAAGAAGGAAAGGGAAGAGCCTAGGATTTTTTAAAGGTACATAACTTTAGGTGAGAACTCAGGAAGGAAAGGGGTCAGGCTAGAGAGAGAAAGACTTAGGAGTTTCTACATAGGTGTGAAATGATTGGGTGGTCTGAGGATTCCTGGGGGTCCCTGAGACTCTTCCAGGGGACTCACAAGGTCAGTTTTTATAAGTGCTAAGACATACTTGGCTTTGTAAAACTTTAATTTTCTCCTGAGCTTACAGTGAAAATTTCCAGAGACTGTATGATACATGATGTCATCACTGACAATTTGTGGATTCTGCACTTGTGTATTCTGGCATTTAAATGCTTTTTAGTTTTAAATTCTAAAATGATAACTATTGATAGTTATAAACCACATAAATAAAAGCCCTTTGGGTCCTCAATAGCTTTTAAGAGTGTGTAGAGGAGCCCTGAGATCCAAAAGTTTAAAACCTGCTTTTGTAGATGAACTCATCCTGATAGTTTGTGTAACTCTAGGAGATGTTACCAAGCCAGATGGGTGTGCTGAAAGGAGGTGGACAGTAGGAAGAAAGAGGAGAAGAAGAATGAGTAGAATTAAATGTCACAGAAGTCACAAGATAATAACAGTAAAAAGTTACCAAGAATTTGTCATTTAGGCTTAGTTCTAGTAGATTAATGGGCGCAAGATTCCAGATTATAGTTGGTTAAGGAAGCATTGGAAAATGAAATAGTGACAACAAGTATTGACAGCTCTTGGCAGAATTTTTACTGTAAAGGAAAGGAGACAATATTGAGACTCTTAACAGGCTTGCCATATTATGTGCTAAGGAAAGGGTCCTAGCAAAGCTATGATGGGTTAAGGAAAGTGCCAAAGAAAAAGGAGAAAGGAGAACCAAAACTCAACACCTTTTCCTCAGAGCGGTATGAATGGTGAGATCCAGACCTTGGTGGGCAGGGTTAGTTGTAGGCAGAAATGACAAGGAACAGCCTTTCTTTTGACGGATGAATTTCCAAACCTAAGTGCTGGGGCCCAACCCCAGCAGGTCCAGGGGTCCCCAAAGGTGTGGACGGAGACAGTGTTCAGTTGATCAGCAGCCTAGCCAGGCTAAGTTCTGGTTAGGATCTCCAGCCAAGTTCTGTCTAGGATCCCCAGCCAAGTTCTGGTGTTTATTGTCTTGTTACATCTGTATTTATACCAGTTGATTTTAATCCTGTCAATTTCTATTACAAAGGTTAGGGCGTTTCTTATCTCCATTCCAGGGAGTAAAGATTATGTAGCTTAAGCATGATTGTTCGTAGTTAAAGTGATTAACTACCCATCTGGCACTTAGTTAAGGGGTTTTATTCCCTCCCTAACTTCAGGGAAAAATCCCTACCTGGGGAAACAACCTTTCTCGGAGAGGTGACCTTGGTTAAAACACATAGCGCTAAGGGGAGCAAACATATTAAGAACACTATGTCATATACACCAGGTCCCTTGAAACATATGCTGTGCAGATGTTTCTTTCCTGCAGCGACTGTGTCAAGCAGCAAGGATGGACCAGCTTCTGGCACCTAATAACCTTTCTCTTACTTCACAGTAAAAAAAAAAGAGGTTATCAGCCAAATGAGAGAACCAGGAATGGATTGTGGGTGTGAGAAGAAAGATACAGATTTTTAAGGGAGGGTCAGAGAAGGGAGTTTAAGGGAGAAGGCTCACTTATCCTTTTAATTGTTTTAGAATGCCTGAAAGAGTTAGAAACATGGTCTCTCTGATTTATCTGCTAGCTAAAAGTCCAGATTATTTTATGGGGCTAAGAGAAGGAGCCCATGTTATTGGTTATCAGTGTTTTCCAAATTTTAAAACCTGCCTTGATCCACCTTCTGCAGTTCTTGCAGGACCCACCCTTCCTTGTCTAAACACAAAGACCTCTACTTTCTTGAAATGCTGAACAATTGCTGTTCTCTCTCCACCTTACCCCAAGTGCTAAAATAAATTACATATCTTATAGCTTATGTGGAATTTATAATGAATATTAATAACATTAGCCATTCCTCCAACCTACTTCTCCTTTGGGATATTCTAGAATATAGTTCTCTATTTTCTTACGAAGGTGGGATATTTGTGATTGAATGTAAGACTGAATATAAATATCATTGAGTTATATCATCTTTAATAATGTTGAAGCACATTTAAGCCTATTTTTGCATATGTGTTTGCATACAATATACTACAAAATAATGTTTGTAAAGCAGACACACATCAAATTATTCTCTTTTTTTTTTTTAAATATATTTTATTGATTTTTTTTTACAGAGAGGAAGGGAGAGGGATAGAGAGTTAGAAACATCGATGAGAGAGAAACATCGATTAGCTGCCTCCTGCACATCTACTGGGGATGTGCCCGCAACCCAGGTACATGCCCTTGACCGGAATCGAACCTGGGACCTTTCAGTCGGCAGGCCGACGCTCTTTCCACTGAGCCAAACCGGTTTTGGCAAATTATTCTCTTTTTGCCTCAATTTAATCTTTAATACTTATCTTCTATAAACTTCTGTATAACTTGAATCAGAGTTGAACAATTTAAAATATAGTCCATCTCTTTTTTCCCTTTCTCCTGGATAATTATCAATTCTTTAACCTTCTATGACCCCTTTCTTAGCATATTGGCATTGAATTACTATTTATTTTTGATTCAGGTATTTTTGACTTATTTAGGATTAAGGATATTTTAAGTTATAGATATGCAGAAACTGGGACATTTATTGCATCTAGACATTTAAACTTAGATCCACTTTCAGCATTGTAATAATTGTAATGAAAGAATATAATATATATATTATGCCTTGATTGTCTTCATTTACCTCTAACAACGATTAACGGAGGCCATTTTATGAAAGATCTGATTAGCTTTATCTTTGAATTAAGTTTTTGGAAGTAGTCTTGGAACTTAATCTTTTTTCCCCCTCATTTGAATTAAAGTTATAGTATTGAAGATACTTTGAAACATTAAGGCTTTTTTTTTTTCTTTAAGACTTTTTAAAGGGTCACATTTTGTTTGATTTCTTATGTGCATGTTCTAGAGGAAGTAGAAAATAAAAACACTAGGGAATTAGTTAGACCTAAAACTAACTTATACCTGGCTTTAGGAGGGCATTATTTCCATTTCTAGAACTAGTTGTAGTGTTTATAGAGTTATAAAATAGGTTTGTAAATGTAAATTTTCCATTTTTGAAAAAGGTCTTTTAAAGTTACACAAACATGTGTAAACTGATTAAATGAATTGTCTTCTGTTCTTAGTAGATTGGCCATATTTGGAGAGTGATAAGAGCATTTTCTGTTTTAACCTTGTTTTTATATACATACCCATTTCTACTTTTTCCTTTCCCCCCTCCTAATGGTATTTAGTTTGAATGTTTTCTTAGTGAACACTTAAGTACCCAGGATTGATTGGAAGTTATGATTCTATTTGAAAATAGAGGTAATACTGGCCTTAAATTTTAGGTTTTAGATTGATTTTTTTAATTAAAATTTTAGTTGTATGTGAGTATAAGTGTGTGTGTGTGTGTGTGTGTGTGTGTGTGTGTGTGTGTGTGTGTATGTTAAAATCTGGACAAATCTTTTTTTTAATGTCTTAGTCTGAGCACCCAATAAGAAATAGGAAAACTTAGAAAATGAATTTAATTATATATAGTCTAAATATCACTGAAAATTACATTTTTATGCCTATTCCCCCTGAATAAATTACCTTGTTTCTTACTTTATTCTGTTTAAATCTGTTTAGCTTCTCAAGATTGTTAGACATTTAGTCATTTTTTTAAGAAATATTCTTTGTATTCTGCTACCTACATTATTTTCTAAAATGTTTTTATTCTGAGAAATGATCTTTGTGGTGTTCTACTTGATGGGTTCTGCTGTTTTCTTTTTTACTTACCTTCCTGCTGGTAGTATTTTCTCACTTCTTACTGTGCTATGTGGGCCAAACCATAAATCTTACTAAGTATCATGTCATTTGTTTTATTGACATTGTATATAACGTATTGCTGTATACAATGTACAATATCAGTGTTGTCTTGAAGGAGAGTATTCTGTGTGTGCATCCAAAATGTCTATTTTGTAACACTAATAAATGCATTATCTCAGTGGAGGAATAAATTTTTTTTCTCCCTTATTAACAACTAATAATCAATTTTATAAATTTACAGGATTTAAGTCCTTATAAAAATCCTGGAATTGTTTTGTAAAATTTTCATTAAAAAAACCACTATTTGATTCTACCATTATACATTAAAGGACATGCTCTTATAGGAACTGTATTCAAGTATGTTAGGTGATAGGGTTCACAGCAAAGGAAAGATACCTATCCTGATCATCTATATGTGTCCTTAGTCTCCTGGAAGGAAAAGTCAACTGGAAACCAAATGTAGGTCTAGCATTGGCTCTGTGACTCTGTTTTTATAAAGGTGGAAGACTGTGTGTATCAGAATCATCTGGGAAGCTTTGTCAAAGTAAAAGGATCTCCACTTAGAAATTCTGATATACTCTGTCTAGATAATCTTTCAGTTTCTTTTAAATCTTGAAATCATAATTTAGTAAGCCATTTATTTATCAAGCAGACATATAGTTGCTAAGTGTTTCACTTTATAAGAGTACATAATGTAGATAGTGGATTGTTTTTAGAGCAAGAAAGTTCTATACTGATTGATGAAAACAAGATTAGAAGGATTAAATGCCAGGTCATTTTAATAATGAAGACATACTGTCCTGGCCAGTTGGTTGGAGTGTTGTCCCATATAGTAAAAGGTGGTGGGTTCAATTCCCAGTCAGGGCACATACCTAGGTTGCTGGTTTGGTCCTGGGTTGGGGCGTGTACAAGAGGCAAACAATTGATATTTCTCTCTCTCTCTCTCTCTCTTTCTCTTTCTCTTTCTCTTTCTCTCTCTCTCTCTCTCGCTCTCTCGCTCGCTCTCTCTCTCTCTCTCTCGTCAATAAACATCTTCAGATGAGGATTTTTAAAAATTAAAAATAAATTTTAAAAGAGATTGAAGACATACTTTAAAGTGGAACTTGGTATAGTGCTCAATTATAATAGGTGGTCAGTAAATATTTGTTGAACAAATATATTTAACATCACTTTAGTTATAGCATGGTAGTTTTGAGTCAACTACAAATGATTCTTATGTATTCATCAAAACAAGGTTTCTAAACCTTAATGTTACTGACATTTGAAGCTAGATAATTCTTGAGGTGGGGCTGTCCTGAGCGATGTAGGACCTTTAGCAGCATCTCCGACTAATGCATTAGATATCTGTAGCTCACAATTGTGGCAACCAAAAATGTTAGTCCGACATCCCCCGAGGGCTCCTGGACTGCAAAAGGGCACAAGCAGGGCTGAGGGGACACCTCCCTGCGTGCACGAATCTCGTGCACTGTGCCTCTAGTAACTGTATAAGAATCACTAGGGATTTGAGTTCAAGGAAATGCCTATAGGAATACTCTACAAGACCATGTTACTCTATCACAAGTGTCACAATGGGCAAAAGGTTATGAAGTCACTGTTCTAAGTGTTACTATTATAACTACTCTGAAAATGCCAACATTTCCACAATAAGTTATCTTGAAAATTTCTTTTCCCCACAGCAGTTACTCTATATGTTTATTTTATTCTGATTATATAATTTGAAAAGAACTTACAAGATTATATGAAAAGAGGAGAAAATATTTTAATTTTATGGTTTGTTCTTTTTGACAACTAAAGCCTTAAAGGGAAAGTCGGAGAAGGGAAATTCCAAATCATTATGCTCCGTAAATACGAAAATGGCAAACAGTATTGCATTTCATCAATATTGAAGACTTAGTACATATGCCCCTTTTAAATATATGTGAATGCAAATTAAAATGGGTCTAGAGAGGACGACCTTAAGAAGTCAGACTGTGAGGATGGAAAGTTAGGTAGTTTTTATTTTTGTATTTTAATATATTTTTATTGATTTCTGAGAGGAAATCAGAGAGAGAGAGATCAGTATTGAGAGAGAATCATTGATTAGCTGCCTCCTGGGAATCAAGCCCACAACCTTGGGCATGTGCCCTGACTGGGAATCGAATCATGACCTCCTGGTTCATAGGTCAAGCCTCAACCACAGCCATGCCGGCCCTGTAAGTTAGGTAGTTTTTAAAAATTGAGGGTAAGATATTTTTAAAATATATTTTTATTGATCTCAGAGAGGAAGGGAGAGAGAGTGAAACACCAATGATGAGAAAGAATCATTGATCCGCTGCCTCCTACAAGCCCCTACTGGGATCAAGCCCACAACCCAAGCATGTGCCCTTGACTGGTATCGAACCCGGACCCTCCAGCCTGCAGTCTGACGCTCTATCCACTGAGCCAAACCAGTGGATTTAGCTAGGGCGAGGGTAAGATTGTTTAAGTATTGTATTTCTCTTATGTACTGATTTGGTTGTGGATGCTGTATATTTGTGAAGGGAGTAGAAGTCATTCAGGCTTTTAAAAATACAAACTGGGCCCAGTTAGTTGGAGCATCGTCCCATAGGTTGCGGGTTTGATTTCTGGTCAGGGCACATACCCAAGTTGCAGGTTCGATCCCCTGTTGGGGCATGTATGGGAGTTAACCAGCCGATGTTTCTCACATTGATGTCTCTCTCTCCCTCTCCCTCCTCCCTTCCCTCTCCCTCCCCCTCCCTCTCTCCTCCTCCTCACTCTCTCCCTCTGCCTCCTTTTCTCTCTCTAAAACTAAAAAAAAAGAACTGGCACACTTGAAGTAAGACAACACACATTTTAGTTAGTTGGCTACCCAATTTTGTCTTATTAGCTCTCTACCACCTTGGGTATTACATATTACTAAATAATAAAGGCAATACAACAGAAAATAAGCCACACTCAAGATTACTGATACGTTCATTGGATTTATTTTAAATAGCAAGGAAATGCCCTCTTATTTAGTGATAGGATCCCTAAATGTTGCATACATACACTTTTTTAAAAAGTTTTTTAACTATATATATTTTATTGATTTTTAGAGAGGAAGAGAGATAGAGAAATAGACACATCAATGATGAGAAAGTCATCGAGCAGCTGCCTCCTGCACACCCTCCCGCGCCCCCACCACCACCACCACCTCCCAGCCCCATGGGGATCAAACCCACAACCTGGGCATGTGCCCAGGTCAACACTCAGCCACTGAGCCATACCAGCCGGGCATATGCATACACTTTTGTATTAAACTAGAGGCCCGGTGCACGGAATTCGAGCTCTGGGGGGCGGGGGGTCCCTCAGCCCAGCCTGTGCCCTCTCGCAGTCTGGGACCCCTCAGGGGATATCCAACTGATGTCTTAGTCCCACTGCCCACCACCACCGCTGCGCTCACCAACCATGAGTCTGGCTTCATGAGTGGTGCTATGGGAATGCACTGACCAAAAGGGGTCAGCTCCTGCATTGAGTGTCTGCTCCCTGGAGGTCAGTGCACATCGCAGTGACCAGTCTTTCTGTTCGTTCTGCTGTAACGGTCATTTAGGCTTTTATTATATAGACTAGAGGCCGAGTGCACAAAAATTTGTGCACTCAGGGGGGAGGGGGGGCCTCTCAGCCCGGCCTGTGCCCTCTCGCAGTCTGGGACCCCTCGGGAGATAACGACCTGCTGGCTTAGGCCTGCTCCCAGGTGGCAGAGGGCAGGCCCAATCCCTAGGTGCAGCCCCTGGTCGGGCTCAGAGCAGGGCCGATTGGGGAGATGGGGTACCTCCCCCTGTCATGCACAGAGCCGCAGGGCGATCAGGGGGTTTGGGCGCTGCCCCCTGTCACACTGATACTGGTGCCGGGAGGCATATTACCCTTTTACTATATAGGATAGAAGCCTGGTGCACGGGTGGGGGCCGGCTGGTTTGCCCTGAAGGGTGTCCTGGATCAGGGTGGGGGTCCCGCTTGGGTGCCTGGACAGCCTGGGTGAGGGGATGATGGCTGTTTGCATCTGGTCACATACCCCTTAGGGTGGGGGTCCCCACTGGGGTGCCTGGCCAGCCTGGGTGAGGGGCTGAGGGCTGTTTTCAGGCTGGCGGGTGACTGAAGCTCCCAACCTGTCCTTTTTATTCTGGGCCAGCTTTAGCTCTGAGGCTCGGCTCCAGCTCTTAGGCCTCCGCTGCTGAAAGCAGGTTTCTGGCCTTTGTTTACCCTCTGTATTTGAAACAATGTTGCGGTCCTGCTGGCTGAAGCCTGGGGTTTTGTTTAGCTTCTATATTTGTTACAATGTTGCTTAGAGTGCAGCTGAGAGGCCGGCAAGGCAGGCGGGGAATGTTGGAGTCCTCCGTCACTGAAGCAAGCAAGCCTCCCTGTTCGCATCAGCTGCCTGGCTGCCGGCCGCCATCTTGGCTGGCAGTTAATTTGCATATCGCCCTGATTAGCCAATGGGAAGGTTAGCAGTCGTACGCTAATTACCATGTTTTCCCTTTTATTAGATAGGATATTGAAATCAATATAGTAGTGGTCTTCTTTTAGGTGTTAAAAGATTCAAGCAAACATTTCCAGGTAATAGTTCTCGATAATCAAGTTTTGACTTGTAGGCAGAGGTAGGCTCTATGAATATCAGGTCATGCCAGCTCAAAATCATGCTTGATTTAGGATGTACATATTTCATGATAGTTTTTATCTAAATTTAAATTGGATAGAAAGCAAGGAAATTTTTACAACAGAATTTCAATGTCTCATGATGCATTATCCTCACCTAGTATTTATAGTGAAAGGTTGGAAGAAACAGTATCTTGCACATTTGATATTCTTGAGTAGAACATCTATTTTACACGGACTATTTTTATAAAGCTCCAGATTTTCCTCTCTCATTCAGTGCTGTTTTGATATGTACCATTAAAGTAACAAAGATTTCTCCAGCATTTTCCCATCTCACATCTAGTTTAATAAGTTTTGCCTAGGAATGTAGATAAAAATTGAATATTGTTATTACCAACTGCAGGCAAAAGATTCGTCATGACATTTGTTCCAAATATAGTGACCTTGAATTTGATACCTGAGCAAACTGAATTATTGGAATAGCCAGTGAGAGGTATTTATCTTGAGCTAAGTGAATTGATCAGGAAAAATGCATTCTGACAAGTTTGAGGATTGAATATTTTGTTAAAAATGTTTTTAATATTAAATTAGCTTTTTCATTTTAAAGTATTTTCTCACTTAACAAAGAAATTAACTAAATCTATGTCTATTAACTATAATAATTTTATTAGAGATGATGCTATCTGACTTTTCTTTTTGTTGTCTGCTCAGTCAGTGCTATCAAACTCTAAGGTGGAGGTGAAGAATAAATTTTAATATCCACTCCATTCTCTTTTCTTGATTTTATAATAACTTTTCTCATACTGTTATAATTTTCTATAATGCATTTATGCCGATAATTTTAAATATATCTCTAGTTGGATGCCTCTATACGTATTTATCTGTTTTCATGGAACAATCCATATTGATCTATCTCCCTCATTCTGTAACAGTGCTAAGGTTTTTGTTTTGTTTTCTTACATTTGGTCTTACTTGCATTGAAGTGACACATATATTTTTAAGATAAACCAAAAAGCCATATGATTAGTGATTTACTGACTTAAATTCCAAATGAAATTGGAACATTTAATTGTATTACTGTTAACTCTTGAGTCCTTTAGCCTTGTCTTTTTTTTTTTTTTTTTTCACATATTTCAACTGCTAAAAAAATACTGTGTAAATTCATACTCTAATATCTTGGAACATTTAAATGCCAGAGTAATCATTCAGATTTTGGTATGATTACGAATTAGTATTTACAGAGCTAAATTGATTTAAAGAGTCTCAGTCTCATCATTTTTCTGACACAGTTCTATTTATATGTAGGAATTCTTTGACTTTATAATTATTGTAGTCTTTCTATCTTTACTTTAAAGCCAGATCATATTATTTTGCCTTCCATATTAATCCTTCTTATTTTGGTCAATTATAGTGCAATAGTTGAGGGAAAAAATATAGAAGGAAAGAGAGAAATGACAGTATTGATGACAGCAATAATAAGTTTGAAAGCATTCTATATAAAATGCTAAATATATGCAAATTTTACACTTTATGCAAATAAAGGTGACCTGATTGGTGTCATGTGGATTTTGTAGAAAATCATTGGTCAAGATCAGGGGTTTTTCAGACTTTTTAAAACCATTGAACTCTTTCTTCAAGTAAGTCTAATATAGATTCTTTGTATTAAAATAAGACATCTTGGCCCTAACTGGTTTGGCTCAGTGGATAGAGCGTTGGCCTGCAGACTGAAGGGTCCCAGGTTCAATTCCGGTCAAGTGCATGTACCTTGGTTGTGGACGCATCCCCAGTAGGCAGTGTTCAGGAGGCAGCTGATAGATGTTTCTCTCTCATTGATGTTTCTAACTCTTTATCCCTCTCCCTTCCTCTCTGTAAAAAAAACAAAAACAAAAAAACAATAAAATGTATTTTAAAAAATAAATAAATAAGACATCCTGTATTTGCAAGACAGGGGTGGAGGTGTAGTGTAGGATAGGATATGTGGAAGACTAGAGAGAGCCTTAGCTCAGTCACCTGCTCCTTCCTTCTCTTCTCCTTCCTCTTTAACAACTTTTGAGGTTCAACCTGCTCTCCCCCAAGGTATCTCTGGAGAGTATAGTCTGAAAATCCCAGGTATATGAAGTTTTCCTCAGTGATGATCCTTTTTACAGATTAAATATTTGGTAAGATTCTGCATATCCTAAATCCCCAAGGTTCTTAAACCCCCAAATAAGTTCATATTCAGATGAGTGACTGAGGAGAATTTGAAGTAGTAGGCTTCATTGAGAGTTTTTTGTTTTGTTTAATATAGGTATTGTCCAGATTATTTAAGTTAAAAACAAAGAACCAAAAAACTATCTAATACACATTTGCCTGAGGGTTAGTCAGGTAATACTTAGGGCCTCAGATCACAGATTGTGCGGCTTGCAGTCAAGAAGAGAGTTGCATGAGACCTTAAAGAGGAAATGTACTTATTTTGCAACCCTACAAGTTATTTGTAAGTTATTAGGGTGTAGTAGCTTCTGATCATTTAACAGGTGACACATGATTAAAGTTTTGAAAAACATAAAAGTACACAGATATTTATAGTAACAGAAGGGATAGCCATTCAGATAAGAGAATTTAAGTGATCACTGACATTTATAGACTACACACTCTGTTCCAGATGCTGTACTAGGTATGTTTGTGGTATGTTTCTCTTTTGTACTCACAGTGCTCTTTACTCCATTGTAACTATTGTAAATGGTGCTGCTATAAACATAGGGGTCCATATATTCTTTCTGATTGGTGTTTCTGCTTTCTTAGAAGTGGGATCACTGGGTCAAATGGCAGTTCCATATTTAATTTTTTGAGGAAACTCCATACTGTTTTCCATAATGATTGTGCCAGCTTGCATTCCCACCAGCGGGGTACTAGGGTTCCCTTTTCTCTACATCCTTGCCAACACTTGTCATTTGTTGATTTGTTGATGATAGCTATTCTGACAGGTGTGAGGTTATACCTCATTGTCGTTGTAATTTGTATCTCTCTGATGATCAGTGACTTTGAGCATTTTTTCATATGTCTCTTGGCCATCAGTGTGTCCATTTTGGAGAAGTATCTATTAAGGTTCTTTGCTTATTTTTTTAATTGGGTGATCTTCCTTTTGTTAACTTGTATGAGTTCCTTATATATTTTGGACATAAACCCTTTATCAGATGTATCATTGGCAAGTATGTTCTTCCATACAGTGGGCTCCCATTTCATTTTGTTGATGGTTTCTTTTGCTATTCAGAAACTTTTTATTTTTATATAGTCCTATTTGTTTATTTTCTCCTTAGTTTCCTTTGGCCTAGGACAGTGGTCGGCAAATTCATTAGTCAACAGAGCCAAATATCAACAGTATAATGATTGAAATTTCTTTCGAGAGCCAAATTTTTAAAACTTAAACTATATAGGTAGGTACATTGTTATTAATTTAATTAGGGTACTCCTAAGCTGGCCTTTGCTAAAAATGTCCTCAATCTGGGGTCGACCTCAGCGAACGTACCCCCACTTCTAACGCCACTTCTTCAAAATAGACTCGCCTAGGCCGAACACTGACTTCTGCGCATGGGCCATGAAGTTTCAATCACAATGTACGTGCGTGCCGCGTGGTATTTTGTGGAAGAGCCACACTCAAGGGGCCAAAGAGCCGCATGTGGCTCGTGAGCCGCAGTTTGCCGACCACTGCCCTAGGAGATGTATCTGTAAATATATTTCTGTGAGAGATGTCTGAGATTTTGCTGCCTGTGGTTTCTCATAGGATTTTTATGGTTTCTTGACTTACATTTAAGTCTTTTTTATCCATTTTGAGTTTATTCTTGTGTATGGTATAAGTTAGTGGTCTTAGTTTCATTTTTTTGCATGTGTCAAATTTTCCCAATACCATTTATGGTAGAGACTATCTTTACTCCATTGTATGCTCTTGCCTCCTTTGGTAAATATTAATTGAGCATAATGGCTTGGGTTGATTTCTGGGGTATTTGTTCTGTTCCATTGATCTATATGTCTGTTCTTGTGCCAGTACCAGGCTGTTTTGATTATAGTGGCTTTGTAGTATAACTTGATATCTGGTACTGTGATCCTTCCAACTTTGTTCTTCTTTCTCAAGATTGCTGCCTGTGGCTATTCGGTGTCTTTTTTTTGTTCCATATACATTTTTGGAGTATTTGTTCTGGATCTGTGACATATGCCATTGGTATTTTATTGGGGTTGCATTGAATCGATAGATTTTATACATTCGCACTCTAAGAAGGTGCTTGTATATCCAGCTGTCTCTCCCTGGCAGGCAGCAACCCCGTTGATTTTCACAACCAGATGTTACATGGACACCTTTCTTAGTATTGGCACTCTGGGCTGGGGAGCCCAGCTTGGGGTTTAGTCCCCAGAGTTCACAGTGGGAATCCCCACACCTGAGATGTCCCTCCAGAACCTCAGCTGCTGTCTGCGGGAGTCCTGCCAGCCCTTTCCCGCCTTCGCACTTCCTACCAGTCTCTATGCGGTCTCCACATTCTGCCCTTCTTTATCTGGGTTCTCTCCAGCTAGTCTTCAGTTGGTTATTAAGGACTAGAGGCCTGGTGCACAAAATTCGTGCGGGGGGTGGGGGGGGTGGGGCCGTCAGCCCAGCCTGCACCCTCTCCAATCCAGGACCCCTCAGAGGATCGGGCCTAAACCAGCAGTTGGACATCCCTCTCACAGTCCTGGACTGCTGGCTTCTAATCGCTCGCCTGCCTGCCTGGTTGCCCCCAACTGCCCCTGCCTGCCCGCCCCCTGCTGGCCTGGTCACTCCTAACTGCCCCCCCCACCACCACCACCATCCTGTTCACCTCTTACTGCCCCCCCTGCCGGCCTGGTTGCCCCTCATACCCCCCCCCCCCGTGCTGCCACCCTGGTTGCCCCACACAGTCTGCTGTTCAGTCATTTGGTCATCCTCACTAACCCCTCCTTCAGGGCTGAGGGGACTCGATGCCGCCATCTTGTGGCTGTGGGTGTCACCATATTTGAGGGTGTGGTGGTCAATTAGCATATTCCCTCCTTATTGGCTGTGGGCACCACCATCTTTGCGATGGCATGAGGGTCAATTAGCATATTCCCTCTTTATTAGATAGGATGATTTTTCTGTATTTTAGTTGTAATTCTAGTTTGGTCCTGGGAGCATGTCAGTGTAGCATCCTCTCACTCTGCTGTCATTTTGGAATCACTCTTTTTTCCTTTTTTTTTTTTTAAATCCTCATCCAAGAATGTTTTTCCCATCGATTTCTAGAGAGAGAGGAGAAGGGAGGGAATAGGAAGAGAGAAACATTGATGTGAGAGAGACACATTGATTGGTTGCCTCCTGCACGTGCCCCTTCCAGGGCTGGGAAACCTGCATCCGAAGTATGTGCCCTTGGCTGGGAATCGAATCTGCAACCCTTCAGTTCATGTGCCAATACTCCAACCCCTGAACCACACCAGCCAGGGCAAGTTTGAGTTTTTTAAATTTTGACAGTGAAACTAAACTAAGAACTATTTACCCTAAATTGCTTTTACATCAGTCTACCTCTTAAGTAGATTGCCAGTTAACGATGGATTTCTTTTAAGTTCTCTCATTTGTGATGTTAAAACATATATGCAGATTACTGACATAATTAATTTTACTTATGAACTTAATAAGATTTTGAAATATTTTTGCATAGTTGATTCATTCAGTTCTTGATGTAGGCATATAGCATGTCACATAGAAAAAATAATGCATTTAGACCTTGGAAATATACAGAATTGAATTTAAATCCTGGTTACCTTGAGTTAGTTATTTAATATTCATGCATTTGTCAAGTAATAATTATGTGCCAGGCATATGGGTGGGAGCAGTGACATGGGAAGAGGGTATGACTCCTGTCTTTAAAGAATTCAAAGACTTGTACCATTGACTTCAGCCTGTGAATCTGTTGTCTTGTTGACAAATGAAGGTGAGAGAACTTAAAATTCCCAAAATAATACTTAGAAGAACCATAGATGCTCAATATGAGCTAGGTTATGTATTGTCATTCATACTATTTAATCATAGAACTACTCAGAAACATCAGATAAAGATTAAGCCCCTTTCTTGTTTGGGAACTGCATTGCCTTGAGAGATTTATTTGTCTTGATTTATTTGTCATTCATTCAGATATTCTTTGTTCTGGCACTAGACATATTTGCCAAGCTTCTAGAATTTGAGGGCCCTATGCCATTGCCTTGTGCCTTTGCTCTTGGTTTTCATCTTATCTAAGCACAACAGTCTGTTGGACTCCAAAGAAATTACTTGTTTTTTAGCCTGATTAAAATACTTGCTATCAGTTAAAAGAACAAATCTGTAGTTTGAAAACAAGCCATCATGTAGGGCAGGGGTCTGCCTACTTTTTCTGTAAAGGGCCAGTTATTTTAGGCTTTGTGGGCCATAGGTGTAGGTTGGAACTGCTCAACTCTGATATTGTAATATAAAGTCAATCATAGAAAATATATAAATGAATGAGTGTGGCTGTGTTCCAATAAAATTTTATTTATGGACACTGAAATTTTTTATAATTTTCATATCAAAATATTCTTGTTTTTATTTTTAAAATTTTCTGTCATATAAGAATGTGAAAGCTATGCTTAAATTAGGGACTCTATAAAAAAAAAACAGCTATCCAGCCAGATTTGGCCAGTGTGCTATAGTTTGCTGACCCTATAGCACATGTATGATTAGCATATACATGCATAATGTATGATTTTATACACACACACACACACACACACACACACACATACACATATTTCAGAGAGGAAGGGAAAGGGAGAGAGGGAGAGATAGAGATAGAAACATCAATAATGAGAGAGAATCATTGATCGGCTGCCTCCCGTATACCTCACACTGGGGATTGAGACCACAACCTGTAACGTGCCCTGGCTGGGAATGGAACTGTGACTTCTTGGTTCATAGGTTGACACTCAACGCTGATCCATTACCGGCCAAGCATAATGTGCGAATTTACTATAATTGTTATTGGGTAATAATTGTTAGACACTTAGGTGAATGGTTCTTTTAGTAGGATTGTTAATATCAAAGTTTGGGTTCCGCATTTTTTTTTTCTTATTCAAGCTTACTTTTATGTACAAACTATGAATGAATAGAAAAAACATAGGTTTTGTTGTTGTTTGTTTTGCCCTATCCAATTAAGGATTTAAAGGGGATCTTTTAAAGGTTAATTACGCTTAGATTTTTCATTTACCTCAAGTCAAATTCTATAAAAGTGAATTTCAAGTAATGTCTACAAGGTGTTCTATATACTTCGAATTTTAAAAATGTACAAAATAGGAAATTTTGTGATTTTTTTTTAAATTGTATATATGTACACATTTACATTGTGTGAGCACTATTGAGCAAAACAAAAAATAAGCCTAGGCAAATAGGTTTACAGTTGTGAGTATTCAAGAATATATTATTGCATTATTATTAATTATTGTATTTTCCATATGAACACTGTAAACCTACTTTTGCCCCACCCAGTATTTTACTTTAAAAATAAAAACAACTTTTATACTGACTATAATAATTTTGTATGTTAAAACTGTGACTTAAAACTCTGTAAACTTTGCTTTCTGTAGACACCAGAGAAGAAACAATCTGAATCATCCAGAGGAAGAAAGAGAAAAGCAGAAAATCAGAATGAAAGTAGTCAGGGTAAGTGAAGTAAAATCTTCCTTCAGAGCCAAGTAGGCATTTACAGTTATTCTGATTTTTAATCAGTTAATAATGTAATTGTGAAATAAGTAATTTCATGTTTTTGTGATTTTTTTTATGACTGTTAGGTAATTTCTGCATTTAATAATAGTTTAGGAATGTATTTTATGTACTTTGCATAAGAAATAATAATATGAAATTGGAATCTTTTTGTACCATGAATAATGTGTGGTTACTGTTTAGACTTTTTTAACATTTTTCCCTTTCTTTGGCTCACTTATCTAATTCAGTTGACACCTCTTGCTCTGGAAACCTAAATGGCCTTGGGCCAAAGAAGATCTGCTAATACTAAGTGTTAAGCACCTGGCAAGCACTACCGTAGCACCTTTCATGTTTCTTTTTTTATATGATTTATGGTATTGAATAAGAACTTGAGATATCACTTTAAAACAAGTACCCAACTTACTCATTCCTTTTATTTTTTTTAAAGAGACTATCCTGCCGAAACCAGTTTGGCTCAGTGGATAGAGCATCGGCCTGCGGACTGAGGGGTCCCAGGTTCGATTCCGGTCAAGGGCATGTACCTGGGTTGCGGGCACATCCCCAGTGGGAGATGTGCAGGAGGCAGCTGATCAATGTTTCTCTCTCATCGATGTTTCTGGCTCTCTATCTCTCTTCCTTCCTCTCTGTAAAGAATCAATAAAAAATACATTTTAAAAAAATTTATAAAGAAAAAGAGAGCCAAAACCGGTTTGGCTCAGTGGATAGAGCGTCGGCCTGCGGACTGAAAGGTCCCAGGTTCGATTCCGGTCAAGGGCATGTACCTGGGTTGCGGGCACATCCCCAGTAGGGAGTGTGCAGGAGGCAGCTGATCGATGTTTCTCTCTCATCGATGTTTCTAACTCTCTATCTCTCTCCCTTTCTCTCTGTAAAAAATCAATAAAATATATTTAAAAAAAAAAAAAAGAAAGAAAAAGAGAGCGAGACTATCCTATCTAATAATAGACAAACATGGTAATTTACCGTACCTTCGCTATGCCTCCCGTTGGCTAATCAGCGTGATATGCAAATTAACTGCTAACAAAGATGGCAGCTAATTTGCATACTGCAGGCAGGGCGGGTCAGCACCATCCCACCGCCATCTGGGCCTTCTATTTGCCACCCGGGGCGGTGGGGCGGGACAGCGCCATCCCGCCTGCCCTGCCACCATCCGGGCCTGCTATCTGTGACCCAGGGTGACGGGCGTCCTGTGTGCAACCTGAACCGGGGCAGCCGGGCAAGGCAGCAGTGATCGGCCCGCCCGGGCGTCCCGTGTGCAACCAGACCCAGGGCAGCTGGGCGGGACAGCGTGGCTCTTTTTTCACCCCAGCTTCCTCATCACAGCTCCCTTGGGGCCTAAGCCTTTAGTCGGACATCCCCCAAGGGCTCCCTGACTGCCAGAAGGATATCTGACTGCAAGCTTAGGCCTGATCCCCTGGGAAGTGGGCCTAAGTCAACAGGTGGACATCCCCCAAGGGGTCCTGGACTGCAAATGGGCGCAGGCTGGGCTGAGCCCCCCCCCCCCCGCCCCAGTGCACAAATTTTTGTGCACTGGGCCTCTAGTATAAAAATAATTGAGATACTTTTATTAAAGCATCATCTTTTTCTTTTCAAATCTGTTCTTTCTCCTTTTTTGTTTTTTTGTGTTTTTTGTTTTTTTTAATATATTTTATTGATTTTTTACAGAGAGGAAGGGAGAGAGATAGAGAGTTAGAAACATCGATGAGAGAGAAACACCGATCAGCTGCCTCCTGCACATCTCCCACCGGGGATGTGCCCGCAACCCAGGTACATGCCCTTGACCGGAATCGAACCTGGGACCTTTCAGTCCGCAGGCCGAAGCTCTATCCACTGAGCCAAACCGGTTTCGGCTCTTTCTCCTTTTTTGCATACCTACCTTTTATGATACGAGCTAAGAAAAATTGTTTTTGTTAGACTTCAAAATTTCTTACAATGGATAACAAATAGTATTATTTAATGTGGCCCTCTATATTAAATGTAATAAAGTGGTCTCTTAAAATCTACATAATAGCGATTTTATACATATATTATTATATTACATAATCATATAGTATTTTGTGACTTCTAAATGGCACTGGCACCAAGGTATGTGTTTGTAGCAGTCGTCTTTCCAGAAGGAAGGAGTTAAGTCATTGCAGCACCTTTCTCTAGGTGTGTGGTATTTTGTATGTCAGTCTGTCCTGAGCTCCTTTTTGGTCTTAATGTAGTTCCCCAAGTTTTGGTTAATGTGCTTGGAGCTTTATATATAGTGTAAGGATAAATTAATTATGATAGTTTCAACTTCAGATTTAAAAACTCAGTTAAAAGCAGATCTCAAAATAGGGAAGGACTTCTGGGTTGGTTGATTCAACATATGTCTTTAAGAACCCAGTTTTTTTTGTGTGTGTGTTCTGCCATATGCAGAATTGTCTGATTTTCTTTTGTTTTTAGGCTGGTTGCCAGTTTTAATTGGATTTGCTCATGTCAGTTTCCCCACTCATATTTGCTTTAAGAAAGGGGCTGGATTAAGGGGCCTCTGTACGAACATTTGCATTAGAGGGGTACCAGAAGAGACGATTAGAACAAGGAATTGAAACTTATTTGAGGAAATAATGACAGAAAACTTTCCTAACCTGGTGAAGGAAATAGACACACAAGTCCAGGAAACGCAGACTCCCCAAACAAAATGAACCCAAAGAGGCTCATACTAAAACAAAAAGAAAGAAAAGGGCTGGCTTACTGTGGGGTTTCTTCTCTTTCTTTAAAGTGACTTCTTCAATTCTAAAGCAAACCTCTCCTGTGTTTCTATAGATAGGAATTGGGACATGTGTCCATTCCAAAACCACTTATGTCCAGCAAAGGTATCACTGCCCTGAAAAAAAAAAAAAATCAGACCCATCTCTAAAATGGAAAATGAGTTAAAGTTCCTCTCAGAAATACAGGCTTTATGGAAAAGGGATGATAGCTGAATAAAATTGGATTTCTTACCAGAAGAAGAACTAGGAATTGAGGCAGGATTTAGTTACATGTGCTATGTAGGAGAAGGAATGTTAACAGAACAAAATTTAGGTTCAGTGGGCAAATAGCTTGTGGGTAGGTAACCCAAAATGTCTGAGTGTTCATTTAAACAGACTTCTTCAGAATCCAGGAAAGCTGTTGCAGGCAGGAGGGACATTCCTTTGGTACAAAACCTTTATAGTCTTCTCTGACCTCTAAATAAACCTGTACAAAAATTTTGTTCACAATTTCTAGGTAACATTTGTAGTTCTGAGTTGTTACTTAGTTTAAAAAAATATTGCCCTACCTTTTTCCAAGAATGAATTTAAGGTTGTTGAACTTTAAATGTATCATTTATTCACCTCAGTAATGCCTGGCACATAATAACCACTCAAGAAATATTTGTTGAATAAAATAAATTCAAGTTACTATTGAATTGATAAATCTATATGTTTTTGTTATTTAAAACTTTTGACTCTGTGGTATCATTATTTTTTCGTTTGTAACTTGAAGAAATCATGTATTCTGTATAGTTCTAATGAAGGGTGGTTGACTCCCATCCAAAAAAAGTCTCTATACACCATATTTCTTAAGAACTTCCAAATTCAGTTTTTATAAAACTGAGTTCATTTTAGAGCAAAACTTTTAATTAAAGAATTGTGATCTGGGAGAACCAAGATGGCGGCATAGGTTAACGCCGGAGTTTGCTGCTTTGAACAACTACCTCAAAAGTGAAACCAAAAAACGGAAGGGACATCACCCAGAACCACAGGAACGCTGGCTGAGTGGAAGTCCTACAACTAGGAGGAAAGAGAAACGCACACGGACACTCAGAGGAGGCGCAGTGCTGAAGTCAAATTCTGAGGTGCGGAGTGCACGGAGCGGGCTGGCGGCGGAGGGCGCGGTTGGCGTTTTCAATCGGGAGGGAGTCGCAGACTATGAGCACCAGATCCGGGCGAGTCTTTAGGGACCCAGACTCAAACGGGAGAAGCGGGACTGTCTGGCTTCGGTCAGAGCGAGTGCAG
The DNA here is from genome assembly GCF_963259705.1 of Myotis daubentonii. Taxonomy (NCBI): domain Eukaryota; kingdom Metazoa; phylum Chordata; class Mammalia; order Chiroptera; family Vespertilionidae; genus Myotis; species Myotis daubentonii. The sequence goes on from NC_081846.1 coordinate 47,160,461, forward strand.
CTTTCTCTCCGAGCTTTGCAGCGGGTGCTGGGACTCAGAGAGGCAGAGCCCCTGGGGACAGGACTGAGAGCCGCTATAACTGCTCTCTCCGGCCCACCCTGTTGATCCTGTTTGACCCGCCCCGCCCAAGCCCTGCACAGAGGCATTTGCCGGATAGCCTCAGGCAAAGGCTAGATTAGCACCTCCCTAGAGGACAGAAGTTCTCTCACTACTGACACAGCTGATTCTCATAGCCACTTGGCCTGGAGGTCAAACCCTCCCTGGAATTAGCTACAACAATCAAGATTTATCTATAAGACTGCGAACAAAGACCACTAGGGGGTGCACCAAGGAAGCATAACAAAATGCGGAGACAAAGAAACAGGACAAAATTGTCAATGGAAGAAATAGAGTTCAGAACCACACTTTTAAGGTCTCTCAAGAACTGTTTAGAAGCTGCCGATAAACTTAATGAGCTCTACACGAAAACTAATAAGACCCTCGATCTTATATTGGGGAACCAACTAGAAATTAAGCATACACGGACTGAAATAACGAATATTATACAGACGCCCGACAGCAGACCAGAGGAGCGCAAGAATCAAGTCAATGATTTGAAATGCGAGGAAGCAAAAAACATCCAACCAGAAAAGCAAAATAAAAAAAAGAATCCAAAAATGCGAGGATAGTGTAAGGAGCCTCTGGGACAGCTTCAAGCGTACCAACATCAGAATTATAGGGGTGCCAGAAGATGAGAGAGAGCAAGATATTGAAAACCTATTTGAAGAAATAATGACAGAAAACTTCCCCCACCTGGTGAAAGAAATGGACTTACAGGTCCAAGAAGCGCGGAGAACCCCAAACAAAAGGAATCCAAAGAGGACCACACCAAGACACATCATCATTAAAATGCCAAGAGCAAAAGATAAAGAGAGAATCTTAAAAACAGCAAGAGAAAGAAACTCAGTTACCTACAAGGGAATACCCATACGACTGTCAGCTGATTTCTCAACAGAAACTTTGCAGGCCAGAAGGGAATGGCAAGAAATATTCAAAGTGATGAATACCAAGAACCTACAACCAAGATTACTTTATCCAGCAAAGCTATCATTCAGAATTGAAGGTCAGATAAAGAGCTTCACAGATAAGGAAAAGCTAAAGGAGTTCATCACCACCAAACCAGGATTATATGAAATGCTGAAAGGTATCCTTTAAGAAGAGGAAGAGGAAGAAAAAGGTAAAGATACAAATTATGAACAACAAATATGCATCTATCAACAAGTGAATCTAAGAATCAAGTGAATAAATAATCTGATGAACAGAATGAACTGTTGATTATAATAGAATCAGGGACATAGAAAGGGAATGGACTGACTATTCTTGGGGGGGAAAGGGGTGTGGGAGATGTGGGAAGAGACTGGACAAAAATAGTGCACCTATGGATGAGGACAGTGGGTGGGGAGTGAGGGCGGAGGGTGGGGCAGGAACTGGGAGGAGGGGAGTTATGGGGGGGAAAAAAAAGGAACAAATGTAATAATCTGAACAATAAAGATTTAATTAAAAAAAAAAAAGAATTGTGATCTTATAATTATTTGGATCACTGTATCGATAATGTGGTCATATAAGGTACAATATTTAAAATCTAGTTTATTAAAAAACAGCCTGTAAATTTGGAAATAGTTTTTAGAGAATGAAAACATTTTTAGAAATAGCATTCATATTAAAGCATGTTATTGCCAGTTTGTTGTGGTTTGTGTTAACCAAATTTTTTTTATTTTTTATTTATAGGTTTTTCAATTATACAGCTGCCTTTTAGCTTTTAAAAAAAAATCATTGATTTGCTTTAATGAAATTAGGTGACATTAAGTAATATTAATGACTTAATTAAATCTACAAAATTTTTTACTTTTATATTTTAGGAAAAAGTATTGGGGGACGTGGCCACAAAATTAGCGACTATTTTGAAGTAAGTTCATTGAGGAACATCTCTAGTGGGTTTTTTTGTTTGTTTGTTTTTTAAATATATACTTTTTTATTGTTGATAGAATTACAGATGTCTCTCATTTTCTCCCCCTTCAGTCTCCTCCTTCCAGCCCCTACTCCTCCCCACCACCCCCCCCCTCAATGTCTTCATCTCCCTATCACCTGTGTCTGTATAAGTATATAAATTCTTTGGTTCATCTCTTCTAGTTCTTCATATAAGTCTGGTATGGGCTAAGATAATTTCTTTGAAGCACAAGGCCAACTCTTGTTTATCTGTTTGATTAGAGCAAAGCTTCAGTCTATGTCAGCGGTTCTCAACCTGTGGGTCGCGACCCCTTTGGGGGTCGAATGACCCTTTCACAGGGGTCGCCTAAGACCATTGGAAAACACATATATAATTACATATTGTTTTTGTGATTAATCACTATGCTTTAATTATGTTCAATTTGTAACAATGAAAATACATCCTGCATATCAGATATTTACATTACGATTCATAACAGTAGCAAAATTACAGTTATGAAGTAGCAACGAAAATAATTTTATGGTTGGGGGTCACCACAACATGAGGAACTGTATTAAAGGGTCGTCGCATTAGGAAGGTTGAGAACCACTGGTCTATGTGATGTCCTGTCTTTCTAGGAACATTAAAATTTACTTCTATATTGGGATGGCACATCATAATTTTCAAAGTATTTTCTCACATGTTTGCTTATAACAACTTGAGAAATCTGCGAAATAGGTATTTACAAATGAGGAAACTGAGGACCAGAAATGTAAAGTAGCCTACCTAATGACAAATTCTAAAGGGAAGAGTGTTTAGAACTTAACGTCTAACATCCTCCAGTTCAGAATTCTTTCTGTTGTCAATACAGGATTTACTACACCACAGCACCATTTGAGCCCTGTGGATGGAGATTAAATAATGTCAGTCTAAGAGTCCCTGAAAATAATAAGCAGTGGTAGATTTAGATTCTTACTCAATCCTGCAATGTTTCCTTGCTTCTACACAGAAACACCTTTGGCTACCAGTTTCACATTATAAAACAATGATTATTAAAACAACAAACATTATCTATTCAGCTGAAAAATATATTTACTTGAGAATGAGAACAGAATTTGCTGGTTAGGGAAAGTGTAGCATTAAAAACATTTTTTCTTTCTACCTTCCACTGTTTTTTTTTGGTTTACAGAATCTAAGGTAAAACTGTAGTTGATCACAAGATACCTAATGCTCTTTAGTCCCTCGCTGTTAATATCATTAAGAATCTTTGCCAAAGGTGGGATCAATTCAAATAAAATTTCAAGTCTCTTGAACGCCTACTATGTGCTGGGTATTATAGATTGAAATAGAATACACAAAGTCCCTACGTTGCAGGAAGTTGTTTAATGAACACACTACGAAGTCCCCATCTCTCCTGCTCATGCTGAATACCCTGAGAGGAAGCCAGTAACAACAAATTTTCTCCTCCCATTCTTGATACAGAAATATGAGAAATGAGAAAGGCAGCTTCCCTTCCTGTGTAGCTAAGTCATGCACTGTAATACATGTCAAGAGTGTAAGAAAGGATCTATTTTTGTTAGATTTTGTACTGTTAAAAGGAAGGGACTTGGTCTGTAGAATTCTTTTTTATAGTGCTACGCACATTCAGATATTTAACAGATCGTGAGCATGATAATTCTGTTTTAAGATGGTTATGTTCACTAACATCTACATGTAAACATGTTAACATTTTTGGGGATTAGGGATTATACTGGTTCAACAAACATTTACAATGTTATAACATCATTGTGTCAGCGGTATCACTACAACTCTAAAGTTATGGTTGAGTCTTAGACCAGTTTTGTGCTAAAATTTGAAGGAAAATAAGATATGTTTATTATTTTGGAGGAATTTGTCTTTGAGTCTGCCACAACAACAAGTTATATATAGTCAGAATGTTCAAAAAATAAGGGTCTGTACAAGACATAGTCTTGTGATGTTCTTATGATCATTATTCTCTCTTTAGTCTTTTAGGACTTAGCTGTGAATATTAGTTTTGCTTTTTCTTGACCTATTTAAATGACTGTTTGATGTAAATAAAATATATTTAAATTCTTGACGCTATGTTCAAAATAACATTTATCTAAACCTGTTTTAATAGTGATGTTTCCTTTTTTGCTCAGTACCAAGGTGGGAATGGCTCAAGTCCAGTAAGAGGCATACCTCCTGCAATCCGTTCTCCTCAGAATTCACACTCACATTCCACTCCTTCCTCTTCTGTAAGTGTTTACATGCATAGTCTTATGTCTGGGAAGTTATGTATACTGAGTAACTTTTATAATTTACTAGTGGCTTGGTGCACGGATTCTTGCACATTGAAAGGAAATTAATTAACCCAAGAACCACTGCTGCCAAATCACTGCAGCTTGGCAGTAATCTATATTTGGGGCCAACAGTGCCCGAGCAACAACATAACCCACGGCTGAAGGTGGAATCACGTGGCCCCGCGAGGAATTGGGCTCCTTCCTCTCTGGTTCCGGAGTGCGTCATCTGAGAACCAATGGTGCCAAGTCACTGTAGCTCGGCAGTAAACCAGATTTATGGCCAACAGTGCCCCAGTAACCCACGGCCAAAGGTGGAATCACATGGCCCCATGAGGACTTGGGATCCCTTCTCTCTGGTTCTAGGGTGCATCACCCAAGAACTGCCACTGCCAACTCACAGCAGCTCGGCAGCTCCTGTGTTGAACGTCTGCCCCCTCATGGTCAGTGCACGCCATATGTACTGGATGGTCAGACGGTCGCTTAGCCTTTTATATATATAGATTGTCTTTATTGAGAATTTCTCTATATATTGTTTTTCTTTTTAAAAATCATTCTGTGAGGTGAATTGAGTCCTTTTTAGTGATCTCATGTTATTAGAACTTTACTTCTGAAAGTGAGATTCTTATAAGTTAAAGTTTTTCTGAACTAAATATATCCCAAAAGTAATGTTTCAATAAAAGAAGGCTGTTGAGTCTGTGAATACTCTTATAAAATCAGTCCATATCAAGTAACTCATTTCTAACTTTTAACTTACTTATGAATTAAATTTCTCAACCACTGAAATGATTGCATAATTCCTTTGTGGGTATCTTTAAGAAAAAGATAGGTAACCATCAGCCTTGGATTATTTAATTCAGTATAGGACCTGAGTTCAGTATTGGACCTGAAAATTAATCACTTTGTTTTTTTCCTAATATTTTAAGACCTAGTTCTTCTATCTACATTGTTTTATACATCAGATTTCATTTTTTCTTTACTTTCATTATGTGAAAATTCAGTGGCTAACCAAAAAACTATATTGGCTTTCAGTAATTTAAAAATGAATTAAAGATTTTTTTTTAAATATATTTTATTGATTTTCTACAGAGAGGAAGGGAGAGAGATAGAGAGTTCAAAGCATCGATGAGAGAGAAACATGGATCAGCTGCCTCCTGCACACCTCCCACCGGGGATGTGCCCGCAACCCAGGTACATGCCCTTGACCGGAACCGAACCCGGGACCCCTCAGTCCGCAGGCCAACGCCCTGTCCACTGAGCCAAACCGGTTTCGGCATGAATTAAAGATTTTTGAAAATCAGAGTATCTCTTATTTATTTAAGTACCTTGATTGTACTTCCAGTGTGCCCTACTGCTCCTTGCCTGTAGACATATACTGAGTTGTTCCTTAATCATTGTACCTTGGGGCACATCATATTGCCATATACAAAGTAAAGCATAATACTCAATAATAACTAAGAGTTGTGTTGTTAGTATTGATATAGTAATATAATCTTCCAATGAATGTGTTTTAAAACTATTGACTAGATAAGCCACAAAACTCATCAGTAAATTGATCTTATAGTATACTTTAGCATGCATTATTGTCCCTAATACTAAGAGTTCTGTATTAAGATCTTTTTTCAGTTTTACTTTTAAAACATAATAATGTTTTTAGCATTTCTGTTTTAACATGATGTATTAGCCTTGTTTTATTTAACTGATTAAAAGCATTACAGTTTCCTTTATGGCACAAGAATGTAAACTTGAGGGCAGGGAATATATAGTTATCTTTCACTGGGCCTTATGTGAGGGAGGTACTCAATAAATGCTTATTGACTAAAGGGTGATTAAAAGTTTTAAATTTAATTTTTTAATTAAATTTATTATCCTAACAAAAACTTAAGAAATGTTGCCCTGTACTGGATGGCTCAGTTGGTTGGAGCATCGTCCCATACATCAAAAGGTTGCGGGTTCGATTCCTGGTCAGGGCACATACCTAAGTAGTGGATTCCATCTCCGATCAGTCAACTGATTGATGTTTCTCTCTCTTTTTTCCTCTCTCTCTCTCTCTCTCTCTCTCTCTAAAATCAATAAACATATCTCAGGTGAGGATTTAAAGGGGGGGGGGTGTTAAGTAGTTGTTGCTAAACAGAAACCTATTTTTTTTTCTTGCTAATGTAAAATTTTAATTTTTTTTTAAGGTTCGACCTAATAGCCCTTCTCCTATTGCAGTAGCTTTTGGGGACCACTCTATTGTACAACCAAAGCAGTTATCCTTTAAAATTACTCAGGTAAATAGTTACTGAAATTTATTGGTATGATTTCTAAGAAACAAGTGACCAATTTTGTACAAACAACTCATATGTCTTCTCTTTGTTTTGTACATAGTCATAAAGTAAAATTATACATCAAGAAAGCTTATTACTAACCAAAAAGACAATTTATAAGGGATAAGAAATTGAAATAACCAATTTACTGTCATTTTGTCCTTTATTACACACTGGTTAAATATATGGATGTTTTAAACAAATTAAATAAACAGAACCATCATGATATGTCAAATTCTGTTTACTGATTTTTTTTTTTAACTTAACATACAAGTTATCAGTGTCTTCATGAAGCTGTTATATTTATTATGAATGGACGTCTAAGCCATTCATTTTGGGTGTCTATATTTATGTATATTCATGTATGCTGCATACTTAGAAAAATCATTTGAAAATTGAGTTAATTGGATATCTTTTACCCTTACTTAGTTTTATTAATTTTGGGTACTAAGTTTTTCACTTAAACTTTTTACATATGGCAGTTTCTGTATGACACTGTCTCAGACCAAGGGTCGGGAGAGTTGAGCTTGACCTCCCCAGCGGCCCGATTTATTGCCATGAGACTTTTTCTGTTAGGTGATGTCTAAACTGCATCAAAACTTCTTTTTGGATTCTCTCTATGCTAGGATGGTAAGTACATTGCTTTTAGTCAGTGAACAGCTCATGAAAGTTTTTGCCATGTTCAAAATTCAGAGTTGATAGCATAAAGCAGTGGTTATATTGAATTTTAATGATGAATATATCAATATTCTAAACTTTTAAATAATTAATCTTTAGATGTTTCTTTGTAAGTTTGTAGCACTTGTACTTCTGACTAAAACTTAAAACTGCACTCAGACTTTTTGGGATACCCTTTACGTACACACATAAAATCAAATATTTTCTTTGCTTTTTAGAATCAATAAAATCTAATGTTTACATGCAATGATATATATAATGGAGATAATAAAATAGCTTTCTTTCATTTAGACTGATCTCACAATGCTGAAATTAGCAGCATTAGAAAGTAATAAAAACCAGGACCTGGAAAAGAAGGAAGGTCGTATAGATGACTTGCTCAGGGTAAGTAGTAAGTTATGGATGGGGGGAGGGAGCTGGGGGTCTGATTGTTTGGCAGTAGTAAAGCTGTTGAGAAAATACTTGGTATTATAAAAAAAATTCATAGCTAGGGGTAAGGGAGAAGCCTTTTCTGGTTGTATAAGTACTTCATTGAAAATGTCAACTTTAAAGTGAAAATTATTTTATTCGTTCTTTCAAATGTGAATTGAGAAACAGTTGAAGAAATAGAAGGAAGTTAATAAAATTTAATCAACTACCATAAGACAGAGATATCCATTTCATGTTAGTTTTAAAGTTAATTGATTTTGTTACAAATCTGACATTTGCTATTATACATGATGAAATAATTGCTACCATCCTGCAAGATTTTTAATGGAAACTTTATAGAAAGACACATCAAAAAGTGTACTTATAATGTGAGTGAAGTATAAAGCAGTGGTCTCGCCTATTGCTGCTCAGTAAAATCACTGGATGAAGAAAAGTAAGGTGCCTAGGTACTTTATAAAAGTACTCATGCCAGAACTCTACCATGAGGGGTTCTGATTAAATTGATGTGATGTAGGGTTTGTGCATTGGTAGTTTTATTAAAAGCTCCTCCGGATGAGTCTAATTTAAGCAAGCTTTGAGAACCACTGGTGTAGAAACTCAATAAAATCAATATCCATGATTCTACCATAGTGATCAATACCTTTGAATGATCGTGTGCCTTTCCTGATCCTGTCACATCCCTTTACCATCAACCACTATTCTGAGTTTTGTATTTATTATGCCTTTGCATTTCTTTGTGGTTTTATTTCATACTAGAGGCCCGGTGCACGACATTCGTGCAATTGGGGATGTCGGGGGTGTCTCTCAGCTCAGCCTGCACCCTCTCACACTCTGGGAGCCCTGCAATTGATCACCCCGCAGAGGGAGGCCCTGCGCACCCACTGCAGCGCCTGCCCACCCGCTACAGCCTGCGGGTAGGTGGCCTGGGGCGATCATGGAGTCTCCCCTGATTGCCCGACGGGCCAGTGGCCTGGGCCTCCTTCTGCGGGGCAGTGGCGGGGGCCCTGACCAATCGCATCGCAGCTGCTTTGGCTGGCCTGGCACCAGTGGGTATCATAGTGTGGTCATCCAGCTGGTCGTTCCACTGTTTGGCCATTCGGTCTAGTTGCATATTATGCTTTTATTATTATAGATATCTAGACATTCTTAACATTATTTCAGTTTGTTTTTGAACTTTATATAAGCAAAATTGCAGTATATGTACCCTTTTACCCTGCTTGTTTTCACTAAACAGTATATGTGTGATTGTCATATAGTTTATTCATTCTGCTACTATATAGTGAGGCATTATATTAATACTAAAGGCCCGGTGCATGAAAATCATGCACGGGTAGGGTTCCTAGGCCTGGCCAGCGATCAGTGCCCATCTGTGGGGCCACCAGCAGCACCATCAGAGGCCCCGCTGGCACCCGCCTTGGCTGGCCTGGGGCCTGCGGGCTGGGTGCAGCTCCTGCGTTAAGCATCTGCCCCCTGGTGGTCAGTGCACATCATAGTGACTAATCATCCTGCCATTTGGTCAATTTGCATATTCAGCTTTTATTATATAGGATACCATAATTTATTTTTTCTGCTCTCGGTGGACATTTTAGTTTCTACTTTTTGCTAATATGAACTACTCAGAACATTCTTGTACATGTCTTCTAGGGCAAATATAGGAGGATTTCTCTATAGTATATGTTAAGAAGTACTGGGCATGCACATCTTCAACTGCTTTATAATGTCAAGTTTTTCTTAAGTGGTTGGATCCCACTAGTACTGGGCAAGAAATAATCTCATTGCTCATTATCCTTGCCAAATCTTGTTATAATCAGATTTAATATTTTTAAATTGTTGACCAATCTGATGAATGTAATAAGGCATCTTTAATTATATGTATTCCCTATCTATTTTTTGAGCATCTTTAAAAATATTTATTAACTATTTGTATTTCTTCTGGGAAATAACTGATCATAGTTTGGCTCATTATCTTATTAGGTTGTCTTTTGTTTTTGTTTTTAATGGATGTCAGTTTTTTGTTCTGACACTCAATATACAGATGGGACAGAAAAGGTTTATAATTGTATTATTTATTAATTATTTTCAAAGAACAACTGTAAACCTACTTTTGCCCACCCCACATATTGATTTTTCTGCAAATGTGTGAGTTGTCTGTTCATTTCTTCATGCTATCTTCTGATGATTAGATGCATTTAAAATTTTTGTCTGATTAAGTGTATATTTTTAAGAGATTATGTTTTATTTTAAATTATTAGAAAAGGTATACCAAAAGATTATTTTCCTTAAGATTATAAAGATGTCCTATATTTTATTTTAAATGTTTTATAGTTTGTTTTTTTAATATAAGTTGTTAATATCACTGGAATTCATTTTTGGGTATGGTGTGAAGAAGTAAGGTTTCATTTTCATTTATTTCTATATAGATAACCAGTTGTCCAGCCCATTTAATTAAAAGTCCACTCTTTACGATCAGCTCCATTATATAATCCAGTTTCCATATATAGGTGGATCTATTTCTGTGTTCTCTGCTATGTTCTGTGTTCTATTTGTGTGTTCCAATGCTGGTTTCACATCTTTTTTGTTGTGTTTGGCTCTTAGTGACAGAGAACATAAACAATACATTAAATGAGATACAGTGTCACTTTTTTGAGAGAAGAACAGAAGTGGGCAGCCTGGTTGTGATGGCTCCACAGTGACATAGGGGATTTTGACTCCTTCAGTTTTTCTGCCCTTTCATCCTTACTGTATGCTTTCTATCTTGAGGGTCATATGGAGGCACAAAATATTTATTCAGAGTCACAGTTATGATATCTGTGTTCCTGAGCAGAAAACAGGAAGAGAAAGGGAATAACAGGGGGGGGGAAAGCAACAATTCTGTGTACAGCCTTCTTTGATATTCCATTCCTTAGCTATAAGGGAAACTGGGAAATGTATCTTTTAGCTAGGCACATACCAATCCAGAATAAAATATTGACTTGTCATTATTTAGGACGGAGAAAATACATTTTGGCTATCATAATTACCATAGTTTTTTTGATATGTGGTTGAACAAATATCCTCTTCTTTTTGGCTATATTTGGCCCTTTGCAGTCAGAGAAATATAAAATCAGTTTTTCAAGTTACATACACAATTTGTTGGGGTTTTGTTTGAGTTGCTCCTTATGCAACGATGAGGAGTTGTTGGTGCCAAATTCCATTTATGTTCCTCAGAAAGTATCTTTATTTTACCCTTTTTCTTAAAAAACAAAACAAAACATTTTTTAGGTATATAATTTTAGGATGGTAGCTATTATCTGCCGGCATTTTTTATTTAATATGGCATTTCTTTTGCCTTTCACCGTGATTAACCTACACCTATGATTCTCAAAGTATGATCCCCAGATCAGAAACATCAGCATTACTGAGGAACTTAATTAGAAATAAATTTTCAGACCCTACCTCAGGTCTACTGATTCAGAAACTCTGGGGATGGGCCCCAATAATCTATGTTCTAACAAGCCCTCCAGGTTATTTTCTGGTCACTAGACTAGACTAACCAGACTCATCTCCAGAGTTTAGAGAGAGGCCCCTTCCCTGAACATGTGACTACCTACAAAGTCAACAAAATTGGTATAATTTTTGTCAAGAAAGGTGGTGGGAATGTTTAGCTATTGGATAGGCATCTACAGTGTCATTCACAAATTGAATGGAGAAAATTGTTTATTAATTACATAAGTTGGAAAAGAATCATTTTTAAGTGTTAGATACTTTATATACTATATTTTAATTATTTTTAACTTAGTTATGTAGATGGCATTGCCCCTATTTTAAAAATAAGACAACTGAACTAAGATTCAGATAACTTAAGAGTGTATTTGAACCCATGGAGTGTGGATACAAATTCCATGTACTTTCCACTACACAATCAAGCAGCATTTAATAGTACTACCCCATGGTAAGCAGGTGTTTTTCAAAAATTTTTATTATCATATTCAAATATGCAATATTACTAATCCTTTTTCTTTCTGTAATTTATTCAAAACGTTAAAAATACTCCAAAGTATCTCATAAATACAAATTATAGATCTTTTCCATTTTTTTACTTATTCTTATAGGCTAACTGTGATCTCAGACGGCAAATAGATGAACAACAAAAATTACTTGAAAAATACAAAGAACGATTAAATAAGTGCATATCAATGAGCAAGAAATTGCTTATTGAAAAGGTAAGTTAAAACTTTGATAAAATTTCCCTTCCTTTTAACTAGCCTCCTTTGTCTTGTATGCTTTTAAAATTTAAACGAGTATCATTGAGCAATGATTTTTCCTCCTTTTTTCAGAGTAACCAAGAAAAACTGTCAAGCCGGGAGAAGAGTATGCAAGACAGATTACGCCTAGGACACTTCACAACAGTTAGACATGGTGCTTCATTTACTGAACAATGGACAGATGGTTTTGCATTTCAGAATCTTGTGAAGTTAGTCATTCTTACCTTTTAAAAAATTTAGTATTCCTTTGGGTTTTCAGCCCTGTCAACGATTATAGATTTGGAATTTTGTTCTACATCTATTCTTACTACTCTTTGAGATCATAAATTTAGTACATTTGAAAGGAACATGAAACAAAAATAAATTTAGCTTAGCAGACTTCTTGACTAGTTAACATTCATCTATATATGATGTATTATGATGTATGTAGCACTCATCTATATATAATTCATCTAATATGGTGTATTATTCTAAATATGACTTTTCGAAATACAAACTGACCTATCTTTATTGATGATTTAGAAGTAAAATTGTTGAAAATTTAATTTTTATTGGAAGATTTATATCTATATATGGGATTGTTCTGCTTAGTTTTTTTTCTCTTTTAAATATGTTTTTATTAATTTCAGAGAAGAAGGGAGAGGGAGAGAGAGAGAGAAACATCAGTGATCAGAGAGAATCTTTGATCTGCCTCCAGAGGATGGAGCCCACAACCTGGGCATATGCCCTCACATGGAATCACCTGCTCAACTACTCAGCCACACCAGCCGGGCAATTGGTTGATTCTTGTATGTGCCCTGACTAGGGTTTGAGCCTGCAACCTTGGCATATTGGGGATGACATTGTAATCAACTGAGCTACCGACCAGGACACATATACATACTTTATGTCAATCTGTTTATTAGTGTGTATCAGTTATATATAACCCACAGTATTTGGAAAATGAGAAGAGAAATAAAACTTAGTAATATTAAATTAATAGGCTCTACATTGTATGGTCATTCCTAAATAATCAGGTATTAGCTATCTATTCATTCCAATAATTTTTGACTTTCCATAAGTTTAAATGATTTCATTCTGCTTTCAGTTGAAAACTGGATTAAAGTCTGGCTTTGCTACTCTTGAGGTTTTCTCAGCTCTTCTACCTAGGTCAAGCATGTCAAACTCAAAGGCTAACTAACACAGGCCAAATAAACAAGGGTTAAGTGTATGTGAGCCACAAAAAAAAAATAAAGCTTCAATTTTCATAGAAATGTAGGTTTATTTTGATAGAGACATGCTGAATACAAAGGGCTGAAATAAATGCATAATCGTTAACATAAAATAATAGAATATTTTAATAAAAATTAGTATTTTTTTCTTGAACATTAACTTGGCAGACACTGAATAACTGCACAAATTAATAAGCGTAACACAAATAAACCTATTTTTCTTGTTTTCCGAAAGCGAAATATTTCCTGTTGGGCACACCAAACAAGTTAGTCCAAGACTAATGATGTGGCAATTGGCTGCTAAAATATTCCCTGCTAGTATTAGTGGAGAGAAATGGTGCGCCTGCGCATAAGGGAAATGAATGCAACACGATTATAGTAATCAGTCATTAGTGAACATTGTAATTTGTTATTAATAATTATGTATAACAGGATATTGTAAAAATTAAGTTACGAAATTTCTATTAAAACATTTCTTACATACCATTCATTATATTGGCTGGGCCGCAAAAATACTCGTTGTGGTCCACATGCTGCCCATGGGCCGTGAGTTTGACATGCTTGACCTAGGTGATTCTTGATTCTTTTATTCCTACTATATTTTATTGCTATCTGGCTAGGACCACTGGAAAAGGAAATGCTTGTAAAGCCTATTCTTCATCAGCAGAGTAGAACTTCGGTAGTTCTGGCTTGATGTGGGTGAGGGAACAAGGAATTGAAACATTTGACTTGTTCTAAAACTAAGTATCATTACTATGTATAGTTTTAAAGTTTTTTGTTAGCATAGTGAGGTGACCCCAAAGGGAACAAGGTTACTATTGGAATAAGCTTAAGGTATTATATGATGGGATAGTTTTTAAAAGCTCTGGTCAAATTGTTAAAATCTCCAACCTATATTTTCATAGATCTTATTATATCTACTAGTTTCTAGAATTAGTATGCTTTAGATTCTTGAATGGATAGCAGTAATAATTTGTAGTTTTATTAATTGCCCATTTTTTCAAAGCCATGCTAATTTTTTTCTGTTTCCTTTCTTTAAATTATCAAAATTTCTTCTTTCTAAATTTCTTATAATTGAGGTCAGTTTGTGTTTTCTTTCAAAATATGACTTGCCAGGTTGCGTTGGTGGTATAGTGGTGAGCATAGCTGCCTTCCAAAATATGACTTGCCCATTCCCAGAGTTTTTTAAGAGATAAATTTAGAAAATAATATTTTTAAGTTTATATTTGTCTTCTGAAAACCTAATTTTGCTAATTTCTGTATTTTTTGAATACCCAGTATGTACCAATCCCTATGTTGGACACTAGGAATACAATCTATCTATAATAATAAAAGCGTAATATGCTAATTAGACCAGACAACTGAACGACCTTCTGGATGTCATTCTGGACGTCCTTCTTGACAAAGCCACCACAGCGGGGGCAGAGGCAATTAGGGGCGATCAGGCAGGCAGGCAAGCAGTTAGGGGCGATCAGGCAGGTAGGCAAGTAGTTAGGGGCGATCAGGCAGGCAGTCGAGCGGTTAGGGGCCATCAGGCAGGCAGACGAGCGGTTAGGGGAGATCAGACAGGCAGGCAGAGGCGGGTGGTTAGGGGTGGTCAGGCAGGCAAGGCGGTTAGGGGTGATCAGGCAGGCAGGCAGGACAGTGGTTAGGAGCCATCAGTCCCGGATTGTGAGAGGGATGTTTAACTGCTGCTTTCGGGCCTAAACCGGCAGTTGGACACCCCCTAAGGGGTCCCCCATTGCAAGAGGGTGCAGGCCAGGCTGAGGGACCCTCCGCCTGGTGCACTGGGCCTCTAGTATATATAAAAAAAGCCTAAGCAACCGAACAACCAATTGCTATGACATGCACTGACCACCAGGTGGCAGACGCTCAACACAGGAGCTGCCCCCTGGTGGTCAGTGTGCTCCCACAGCCAACCTCCCGAGGCTGGCCAACCTCCTGCAGCCCCTCTCCCAGGCCGGCCAACTTCCTGCAGTCCCAATCGGCCCCAATTGCCAGCCAGGCCGGGGGACCCCACCCATGCACGAATTCATGCAGCAGGCCTCTAGTAGGATATAAAATAGATGTAGTGTCTTCTCATGGAGTGATGTAGTCCAACCAGACCATTCTGACCAAGTATCTACAGAAATGATATTTGCTAGAAAGGAGTAGGTAGATACCATGAGAATATATATAGCAGCACATCTTTCCCTAGTCTAAGGGGCTTAACAGATGGATACCCCATTTAGAAATGGGTGTTTCAGATGAGCGGTAAGTACCAGTTGGTTCACAAGGGAGGAACCAAAAGGTACAAATCTGTGTTAAGACCTTTTATGTTTATTAATATATTTTCATTTTTTAACTGTGAAAAGTAATGGAACATTCATGTTTTTTTACAATTATTTTTATACAGGCAACAAGAATGGGTGAATCAGCAAAGGGAAGATATTGAAAGGCAAAGGAAACTTCTAGCCAAACGCAAACCTCCCACAGCTAATAATTCTCAGGCACCCTCTACCAACTCTGAACCAAAACAGAGGAAAAATAAAGCAGTCAATGGCGCAGAAAATGATCCCTTTGTTAGACCAAATTTACCGCAACTGTAAGTCTCACATTTTTATTTTCCTTTTTTAAAATTGTAGTCAGTGAGCATGAATGTTAGTAATGGATGTTATTTATAATTAAACTAATACTTAAGTAGTAATTATAATTTTGGCCAGAAGGAAGGCAGTATTGAAAATTTACTTTTAAATTAATTATAAGCCCCAAATACCTGAATTTTACTTTTGTAAGTGGAGATGTATTAATCCTCTTTAAAAAGCAGACTTAGGTAGCTAAGAGACTGGAATCCCCTCTCATGTTATTAATGTTCCTTTTTCTGACAGATTGTTAACTTAAAATAATATATAGCTGCCATACATTTTCTCAACCTATGGAAGCAGTACATTAATAGATTATAGGTACTGGTTTTCTCCTTTTGCTTTTCTTTGTTTTCTAAATTTTTGGCTTTAATGCTGAATTACTCTTTATAATTCAAGGGACAAAGACATTTTTAAAAAATAGTTACATGATTATCATAGACTAGTAGCTCTGTGCACAAATCCATGCACCAGTAGCTCTGCGGGCCTGGCCGCTCCGCACCCGCTGCCCAAAGGCTCTCCGTGGCCCAGAGGCCCATCTGCAGCTGGGCGCGGAACCCTTGCCTCAGCATTTTCCCCTCCCCCCCGCCGCTCCATGCCCACTGCCCAGAGGCCCTCCGCAGCTGGAGTGGAACACTTGCCTCGTCGCCACGGTGACGAAGCAAGCATTCCACCAGGCCATTCACGCTGCCCGCTCTCAGCGGCCGCCCCCCTGGGACTGGGGGACTCCAGCAGGGCTGAGAGGACTGGGCGCCGCCATCTTTGTGATGGAGTGGTAGTTAATTTGCATATTATTAGGTAGGATAATTTGGGAGATACAGAAGAATATAATAAAACAATATAGATCATGCTCTGGTCCCACAGAGAACACCATTGTTAAAATGTTGATATATAGTAATCCTCCCTTATCTGGATTTTGCTTTTCTCAATTTTAGTTTCCCATGGTCAACCATGTTCCAAAATATTAAATGGAAAATTCCAGAAATAAACAAATTATAAGTTTTAAATTGCATGTCATTCTGAGTAGTGTACTGAAATCTCACACCATCCCACTCTGTCCCACCTGGAATACGCATCATCCCTTTGTCCAGTGTGTCCACACTGTATCCACTGCCTGCTCATTAGTTAGTTACTAGCTGTCTTGGTTATCGGATCGACGTCGTACGTCATGCTTGTGTTTAAGTAACCCTTATTTTACTTAATAATGGCCCCAAACCATAAGAGTAGCGATATGCCAAAGAGAAGCCTAAAGTGCTTCCTTTAAGTGAAAATGTGAGTACAGTACAGTAAGGCATTTTGAGAGAGCACATTCACATAACTGTTATTACTGTATATTATATTTGTTTTATTATTAATTTCTTGCTGTGTCTAATTTATAAATTAAGCTATCATTGGTATGTATGTATAGAAAAAATGTAGTAAGGTGGTATGCACAGGGTTCAGTACTATCCTTGGATTGGGCATCCACTAGGGGGTCTTGGAACATATCCCCCATGGATAAGAGGGGATTAATACTGTATATATAAAGTTATCTTTCTGTTCTACAACAATTTTCAAAAGTTCATGTGAGTAGAAAATACATACACACACACACACACACACACACACACATACACACACACCCTGTTTGATGTTTTTTATGGGTGTATTCTTTTTCTCCTTTCTTGAAAAATAATGTTTTATCTATGCTTTGAATCCCATTTCCTATATCAAGGACCTGTTCTGTTGATACCTTTGTTATCTTACATGTTCAACTTTTTGTTTTTTCTCTTTTAGAAAACAAAACAAAAACCTCCCTTTCAGTTATAAATCCCTCTAGTTTTCATGTTCAATCATCTTTATATTTTGACATCCTCTGCCTCAAGATTTCTCCTTTAACTGAAAATTTTTTAAAGATTGTAAACTATCTCCTTGATGGTAAATGCAATAGACATTTGAGTCTTTAACTTGGCAGCATTGAATATAGTTGCATCTTAACTTTTTCTTAAAAGACTTTTATTGTCTTAGTGTTTGAAATACATTGTTCTCCTAATTTTCATTTAACTTGCTTGGCTACATCTTCTTGGTCTCTGTTATGGACTGGACATCATTTTCTCTACCAATTTGTAAAAATGTAGGATCTGTTTTTAAGGATCTGTTCTATGCCATCATACATCTTGAGTAATACCTAGTCTCCTTGAGTATTAGCTGCTCTCGGGGTTTCAGTTACCATGTATATGTTGCTACAAACTTTTATCTCCAGGCCACTTTTCTCTCTTGAGTATCAAATATTTATATTTCAATCTTGAAGGATATTTATATCCTTGCTTGGTTGCTATTGGTACTTAAATGTTTCACAGGAACTTCTAATGCAGCCTGTTCAAAACTGTATTTACTGAAAACAATCCAAAACACAAACTGTATTTACTATTATCTTTTCTATTTCAGTCTCTCCCCAACTGCACATGCACACACACCTTGCCTTTTTCTGTGTTCTCTCTATTAGTAAATGGTGCTGCCATCCTATCAATGCCACATGCCAGAATTTTGGTTGTCGCCCTTAATATTTTAGATCAAGATTTTTATCATTTCCCACTAATAAATAGTGCTGATAATCTTATCTTTCAAAGTCCATCTCAAAATCTACTTTCTTCTTCAAATCTTTCCTAATTTGGGGGGCTGTGTAAATCGTAATTGAAACATTTGGCTATCTTTTTTTTTTTTAATTTAGCAAATGATTTCCTTTTTGTAAATTTGTTGCTTAAAAAAAGAGTCCATGGGTAGGCGAGCAGTTATATAGAAGAAAGTGTATGTTAGCTTTAACTCCACCCTAAATGACACCAAGTTGTTCTTCTGTAGCTTAAATGTACCTACCCACTTATGTACCTCCCCACTGATATCATTCTAACTCAAGTTATTGCCATCTCTTATTTGGGTTTTTGGGTTTTTTTTTTAACACATGCATCCCCCTTTTAACTTTGATCTTGTCCTTTAATCCATTTTCAGTCATTTTTTTTCCAGATAAAATTATGATCCTTCTGTTCTCTTCTTTAGAACCCTAACATAGCTCTCTGTTGTTTGAATGATATTAAGATAGCTTATAAAATACTTTTGATCTGGCACCTTTTGGCCTCTCTAGCCTCAATTACTGTTTTCTTATGTCTCATCATGTAACTTTTATGTTTCCTTCAGTGGCCTTCAGGATAAGATTCACTCTCATGAAGACCCTCTATAGGCCTTCTTATTTCTCTCTCTATCCTTATTCCCCAACATCTGCCCTGTGTATCCTATGTTAAACTCTTTTAGTTCTTTAAATGGACTGTGCTTTCTGTGCCTTTATGCATCTGGTCCTTGCCCTTCTTCACCTCATTTCCTATTCATCCTTGAACACTTGGCTCAGATACCAATTTCAGTAGAAAGCTCTCTCTAACCTTTTTTTTTCCTAGTTTTCCCCCTTCCCATCAAGTCAGGTGCCCATGACCTTTTGTACATTCCTGCCTATATTGCAGCATTTATGTCACTATTTTATCTTTATACATAGTCTCAATATCTAGCACAGTTCCTGTCATATGGAAAGTGGTAGGTAAATACTAAATTATAATACATAAGCATTTGATTTTCATTTTCTCTTACTCAACAAACCATTTTTTTCTAGTTTGCTACAGGTGTTTAGCTTCCTGCTTACTTCCAAGATGGTAACAGCTGTAACGATAGTTTAATAATCATAGACTTGTCTCATTTCCATCCCATTTTATTGCATATGTTGACTTAGAACTAACCCTGAAGTTATGCTGCTATGTGTTCTTAGAGTAGCAAATTAAGTGGTACTACACAGCAATTTGATGACATTCTTATGCAGAAGCAGATTTAAATAAGGGGAAAGCCACAAAACACTTTGATTCATGTATATTATAGTTTGATTTTTGCAGCCATACTCTGCAACTGTTTTCTAAAAACTCCTTTTGAGTCATTGTTCAATGGGAAGTAGGCTTTGCCTTGTGTGCAGAACATCTAATATAATTAGAATAGAGGTCATGAATCTTTAATGGTTTTTCTATGAAGAAATGAACATAGAAAATGAAGTTACTACTATGTAATTGTTAGAACTTTAAGCCCTATAGTCAGACAGATGGAGAGTCTAACCTTGCCTCTTTCAGGTTATTTTTGTTAGCTGTTTTACCTTTTAGAGCCGTCCTTTCCTCTCTTATGAAAGTATCTACATCAGTGATGGGGAACCTATGACACGCGTGTCAGAGGTGACACGCGAACTCATTTTTTTGGTTGATTTTTCTTTGTTAAATGGCATTTAAATATATAAAATAAATATCAAAAATATAAGTCTTTGTTTTACTATGGTTGCAAAATATCAAACAATTTCTATATGTGACACGGCACCAGAGTTAAGTTAGGGTTTTTCAAAATGCTGACAACGCCAAGCTCAAAAGGTTCGCCATCGCTGATCTACATTGTAGTGTTAAAGGATAGTATGTGGTAATGTATGTAAAATATTTGCATCATTCCTGGCTCTTAATTAAGTTTCAGCTATCAGCAAGATTCAGTCAAGTTTTTAAGGTAGTTGTTTCTATGTTTTATTACATAGTTCACATAGCTAATATTATCTATAGATAATGTGTAAGCGTTTCTTGCATTAATTGTACATTATAAGCTCAGTTGGTTGGAGCATTGTCCCATATATCAAAAAAAGGTTGAGGATTTGATCTTACATGGATGTTTCTCCATCTCAAATCAGTTTTTTTTTAATATATATATATATATATATACATATTTTTTTTATTGATTTCAAAGAGGAAGGGAGAGGGAGAGAGAAAGATAGAACTATCAATGACCAGAGAGAATCATTGATTGGCTGCCTCCTGCACTCCCCCTACCGGAATCGAATCCAGGACCCTTCAATCTGCACGCCGACGCTCTATCCACTGAGCTAAATGAGCCAGGGTTTAAATCAATTTAAAAAAAAATTCTCTGGTGAGGATTGTCAAAAAGGATTTTCCATGTTAAATACTGTATATTTTCAATTGTTTTGATTTTATGTATTCATAAGAAATAAAGTGGTTATTTCATAACTATAAAAGGTTCAAATCACCAGGAACATACAGTAATTCTAAATTTGTATGTACATAATATCATGGACTTAAGGTAAATTAAAAATTGATAGTACTTGAAGAAGATATTGACAGATCCGC
The DNA here is from genome assembly GCF_963259705.1 of Myotis daubentonii. Classification (NCBI taxonomy): domain Eukaryota; kingdom Metazoa; phylum Chordata; class Mammalia; order Chiroptera; family Vespertilionidae; genus Myotis; species Myotis daubentonii. The sequence continues at coordinate 47,181,402 of NC_081846.1, forward strand.
AAATCATAATGGGAGATTTCAGCACACACATTTCTTAGTATAGAACATGTAGATAAAAATAAAATGATACAAAACAACGAACAGTATGGGTCTAGAAAATTTCAGTGGGATTAATAAACGTAACCTAATGGACACATCCCCTAACATCTGCAAAATATATGTTCTTTTTAAATGTGGACTTTTATAAAAATCGCCCATGCTAGATCACAAAGAAAGTCTCAACAAATTTCAAATATTGAAAGAGTTTGAATAAGATGAATTGTTTTGTCCTTATATATTTGGTAGACTCATGGGTGAAACTTAAAGGATTAGAATGAAATAGAGTATGTACTGTGACAATAGTAGAATTCAGCTAAAAATCAGTAACAAAAAAGATTGTGGGAAAGTCTAAATGGAAATGAGGAAATGTTTTTAGTTGAATGGTAGTGAAAGTGCTACATAGCAAAATTTGTGAGGTAAATCTGAAACAGTATCTACAGGGATATTTATATTTATAGCCTTGTATACACACATAGGAAAAAAAGAAAAACTAAAATTTTATATACTGAGCATCTATTTCAGGTAGGAAGTGAGTAGCAGAATTAGACCAAGAAGGAAGAGGAGAAACATAAAAACAGTAAGCAGTCATATGATACAGAGAATCAATACCAAAAAAGGAATGTTTGTTTAAAAAAAAAAATCCACTAATGAAATTTTTTTAAAAAAAAGAGTGAAGATAACCATTATCATGAATGAAAAAAAGAATATTCTACAGAGTCTAAAGATATTTAAAGAAAAACATATAAATGGCTTTAATTTGAAATGGATAAATTTCTAGAAAAATACAACTTAACAAAATTGACATTAGGAGAAATAAAATTTAAATAGTTCTGTAACTATTAAAGAAATTGAATCTGTAATTAAAATCATTGATCAAAGAAAACTCTGAGTACAGATGACTTCATCTATGTAGTCTACTACTCATTTAAGGAAGAAATAGTGTCAGTGTTTTAAAAACATTTTTGAAGAACAGCTAAGGCAGAAATATTTTCAATTTTTTATTTTATTAGTCCAACAGAATCTTGGTGTCAAGATCAACCAAGACTGTACAAGGAAGGAATGTTATAGGCTGATTTCACTTATAGAAGTAAATGCAAGCCCTGTCTGGTGTGGCTCAGTTGGTTGAGTATTGTCCTGTGCACCAAAAGGTTACTGGTTTGATTCTCGGTCATTGTACATGCCGGTTGTGGGTTCATTCCCCAATATGAGGCTTTCAGGAGGCAGCTGATCCATGTTTCTCTCCCTCTTCCTTCCTCTCTCTCTAAAATTAATTTAAAAGAAAACACTTAAAAAAAAAAAAAAAAGCACTTCTGTCATTTAAAAAAAGTAAATGCAAAAATCTTAAATAATTAGCAACCTAAAATATAATATATAATGGTAATCTATCAAGACCAAGTGGACTTATTTTAGGTATGCAAGGTTGGTTTAACATTAGAAATCTCAATGTAATTTTCCACATTAAGAGAAAGATTATATGATCATCTTAACAGATGCCAAAATAAGAAACATTAGATAATATTCAGCATTGACCTGTGATTAAAACTCTTAGCCAAAAATCAGTAGTTAGGTAACTTTCTTAATCTGCAGTATGTATGCATTTTTCTTTTTGGTTGCATCTCTACATGCTATGCTTTTGAGAATGTGGCCTTCTACCTGCTGTTTCATCTTCCTGGCTTCTTTCTACTCCTTTTTAACCAAGTTCAGATGTTACCTCTTCTGTGCTTTTTTCCAGTTTCCTTCAGCTAAAAGTTTTTTCTTTGCTTTGTTTACTCATAGCTCTATTATCCAGGATAATCACCTCATTTTAGGGTCAGCTAATTAGCAACCATTAATTACATTTAATCCTTTGTATGTAAGGTAACATTCACAAGTCCCAGGTTTGGCATTTAGCATCTTTGGGAAGCCATTTTTCTGTCTACCATAGTCTTCCCTCTGACCCAAGAGTCACATCTTTCCCTCATGAAAAATATGTTCATCTATTCATCCTATACCAACACACCCAAAAGCCTCACCCACAATACAGCATCAACTCAACATCCAAAATCTCATCTACATCTCTTCAGCTCAAACAGTCTAAATCTCATTGCCTAAATCTGGTATGGGTAAGTCTGTGTATAATTCACCCAGAGACACAATTCCTCTTAATTTGTGAACCTAAAGAAACAGGCTTGTTCCAAAATACAGTGGTGAGGACAGATATAGGATAACAGTTTCCAGCTCAAACAAAAAAATAAAGGAGTCATTGATCCCAAGCAGGTTCAAATCCATCAGACAAACTCAAACTTGATTTGGTTTCAAGGTCTGCTAATAATTATTTGTGGCTTGTGGCTCTGCCTTCTGGACCCAAAGTTTTGACAACAATTCTGAGTCTTACATGGAGATTATCATATACTAGAGGCCTGATGCACGAAATTCATGCAAGAGTAGGCCTTCCTTTCCCTGGCTGCCAGCACCGGCTTCCCTTTGGCACCCGAGACTTGGGCTTCACTCTGGTCCCAAGTTCGTCCGGAATGACATCCAGAATGACAGCCGGTCTAATTGGCATATTACCCTTTTATTATTATAGACTTGTAGCTGAGTAGCTTTATCAACCTGCTTCTTCTTTATAGACTTTTGGGGATGTGACAGACTTATATGATATACTCTCTGTCCTTTTAAGTCCAAACTGTTACTGTTTCTGCTGTATAAGGTTCTTAAGAATCTTACAGATCTCCCATGTATGAGGTAATAATTATTTCATTTAGACAAGAGGATCTTCCACAGTTCTTTTCTAAATAATTCCATCACTATTTTTGGCTTCTGCTGAGAAGGCTAAGGGGATCTATGAGTCACACATACCACTCTTCATCTTATTAAAGACTATGTGACTGAATATTCTGGCCTCTCTGGGATATTAGCAAAAGGTTGTCCAGCTATACAATCTTTTTTCCTTTTTTTTTTTTTTTTAAGAGAAGCTTTTCTGATAGTGAACCTCAATTTTAATGTATTTCACACTTTGGATAGGATGAGAATTTCTTATGCCGTTAAGCCCTGATTCCTAATTTTTGAACATTTGTTCCCTTAATTTATCTCTCATTTCGCATATTAATAAAAACAGAAAGAAACTAGTCTATACCTTCAACACTGTTTTTCTTTAATTTTATTGCATTTTGGGGGATGACATTGGTTAATGAAATTATATAGATTTCAGGGGTGCAATTCTATAATACATCATCTGTGTATTGTATTATGTGGTCACCACCCCAAATCAGGTCTCCTTCCATCACCATTTATCCCCCTTTACCCTCTTCTTCCTCTTGCCACCCCACTTTCCCTCTGGTATTCTCCATAGTGTTGTCTGTGTCTATGAGTTGTTTTTCCCTAATCCCTTCACCATTTTCACTGAGCCCCTCCCCCCAAACCCTGCCCTTCTGACAACTGTGAGTCTGTTTATATTTTGTTAGTTTACTTTGTTCTTAGTTTCCACATATATATTAATTCATTGTTCCATCTATAAGTATATATATTCTGAAGAATATTTTAAAGGACATTTGCCTTAGATATTTGGGTTGGAAGTTGTCAACATTTTGTTACTTCCATTGGATTAATTTTACTTTACAGAGCTGGTTGTTAATAAGAAATAATAAGTATTATTCTTAATATCTAGAATCAATTTTATTTTTGACAGGTTGACTTTGGCAGAATATCATGAACAGGAAGAAATTTTCAAACTTAGACTAGGACATCTCAAAAAGGTATGTGAAACATCTGTTGGGTTTTGTTTGTTATCGGAGGTTGTGGAGAGTTGTGTTATATAAGTTTCTTATTAAAGAAATCAAATCTTAAGAAAGAAGAGAAAGTCTCCAAATTAAAAACTTTTAAACCAAAAAAAACCCAAAAAGGAATGGCATTACATTTGCTTTTTTATGTTGACTATATTAAAATAATATTCTATTCCATTACCTTGTGTCAACTTACAAACATTGAGATGCTGTTCCTGTAGTGAAGTAGTGATTCCTGGCCAGACCTCTAGTCTTAACATTATTTTGCTTAAATACTATTTTTTTGTTGTTTAAAAAAAGCTTCACTTTTAAGATGCAGTGTAAAATTCCATATTATTTCTCTCCATTTTATAATAAGTTGAAATACTATAAATTAATAACATTATTTCCTTGGCTTAACTTTTAAACTATGGAATGCTGGATTAAATGTTTCAATTAAATAGTTACATTGGCAAATTTAGAAAAGCCTAGTCATCAGTAATAATATAAAGTGATATAATTTAGGAAAATGTGCTATGTGTTATCATAGTAAAATTTTATAATGTATAGCTTTATACTTGTTTATAAGCTGACAAGCTAATCACTTCATTGTTTTTACAGTTTATATTTTTAGTTCAAACCATTTCAAGAAAACATAATACAGTAGATTTCCCCCCTCAATTTTACTGACAGATGTAAAAAATTTTTTCTTTTTTTAAAAAAAATATATTTTATTGATTCTTTACAGAGAGGAAGGGAGAGGGATAGAGAGTTAGAAACATCGATCAGCTGCCTCCCACACACTCCCCACTGGGTATGTGCCCCGCAACCAAGGTACATGCCCTTGACCGGAATCGAACGGGGGAACCCTGAGTCCGCAAGCCGACGCTCTATCCACTCAGCCAAACGGGTTAGGGCTAAAAATTTTTTCTTTAAAAGCCCAGCTTTTTAAATTATGTTTTTGGCTTGTCAAATTACTGAAACTTTTTTTTTATCCTCACCCAAGCATATGTGTTTTATTAATTGATTTTAGAGGCAGAGAAACATCTATCGGTTGCCTCCCTAATGTGCCCCAACAGGTGATTGAACCCCCAACCTTTTGATGTTCGGGACAATGCTCTAATCGACTGAACCATCCTGCCAGGGCAGATTACTGAAAGTTTTTTAGTAGGCTGAATAATAGTTGAAATTGAGTTAGTGAGATAATTGAAGATAGTATTTTGGTTGTCATCTCCCTAGGGTAGGGTGAGATAGGACAGAGAAACCCATTCTGGTAGCAGCTACTATTCATGCTATGCTATTTTGTTTTTGCAATGCCATCAACATACTTCAGACCCATGCCATTTAATTACAGGGAACAGAAAAAGGTTATAAATAGGGTATGTGTCATGTTCTGATACGTTTTGTAGAGGTGGAAGCAAAGCATGACCTACTTCCAGGCTCCAGGTCAGTGGGCAGTGAGCAGTGGCTATGAGGACAGATAGATAAATGTATAGATAGATAGATAGATAGATGATAGATAGATAGATAGATAGATAGATAGATAGATAGATAGATGTATATCTAGATAATTTGCATTAGTGTTCTTTTACTATGCCATATATCTGTCCATGCTCCTGCTCAGGAAAGGCTCCACCTAAACTGCTTGAACAGTAAATTTATTCTGGGTGTTTTGTTTTTTAGTTATTCTTTTCTATTGTAATTATTGACTATTTCTCCTGCTTTTGGATATACAGTAGACAACTTCAGTCTATTCTCTGTAACAGATGGAGTTGTAATGGGACTATAGAAGGAAGAGAGGATTTTGTAATATAGCATGAATATAAGTATTTGAGTGCTCACCTACGCCTTTTTGATAATGAATTCAGAGAGACCTGGGTTTGATGTCCCATATAAAGATTTATCAATTGTTTTCTGATCAGCCTTTCATAATAATGGGACAATCCTATCTAATAATACACAAACATGATAATTAACCGTACCTCCGACACGCTTCCCATTAGCTAATCAGGGCAATATGCAAATTAACTGCCAACCAAGATGGCGGCCAGCAGCCAGGCAGCTGAAGCGAACAGGAGGCTTGCTTGCTCCAGTGATGGAGGAAGCTAAGGTTCCCTGCCTGCTGCTGCTGGCCTCTGAGCTGCACTCTAAGAAACAATGTTGCAATTATAGAAGCTAAACAAACCCCAGAAACCTGCTTTCAGCCAGCTGGGCCTCAGAGCTGTAGCTGCAACAGTGTTTCAATTATAGAAGCCAAACAAACCCAGATGCCTGCTTTCAGCAGCCGAGGTCTCAGAGCTGGAGCCGAGCCTCAGAGCTAAAGCCAGCTCTCCGCTCCAGTGACAGCCATAAAAGGTAAATAAATCCCAGAATAAAAGAAAAAAAGGAGAGGTTGGGAGCTTCAGTCACCCGCCAGCCTGAAAACAGCCCTCAGCCCCTCACCCAGACTGGCCAGGCACCCAAGCGGGACCCCCGCCCTGATCTGGGACACCCTTCAGGGCAAACCAGCCGGCCCCCACCCGTGCACCAGGCCTCTATCCTATATAGTAAAAGGGTAATATGCAAACTGACCCTAACAGCAGAAGGACTGGGAATGACTGGTCACTATGACACACACTGACCACCAGGGGGCAGACACTCAATGCAGGAGCTGCCCTCTGGTGGTCAGGGCGCTCTCACATGGGAGGAGCTCTGCTCAGCCACAAGCCAGGCTGATGGCTGCCAGTACAGTGGTGGTGGTGGGAGCCTCTCCTGCCTCCTCTGCAGCGCTAAGGATGTCTGACTGCAGTTTAGGCCTGCTCCCCGCTGGCAAGTGGACATCCCCTGAGGGCTGCCGGGCTGCCAAAGGGATGTCTGATTGGCATCTTAGGTCCAATCCACTGGGGAGCGGGCCTAAGCCAGCAGATGGTCATCCCCCAATGGGTCCCAGACTGTGAGAGGGCACAGGCTGGGCTGAGGGATCCCCCCTCCCCCCCCCCAAGTGCACAAATTTTGTGCACCGGGCTTCTAGTCTATATATAAAAGCCTAAGCGACCATCTGACCAGTAGCTAAGACGTACACTGACCACTAGGGGGTAGACGTTCAATGCAGTAGCTGCCGAGCTGTGGTGACTTGGCAGCTGCAGTTCTCAGGTGACTCACCTGGAACCAGAGAGGAGGGAGCTCGATTCTGGGGTGCATCACTTGAGAACCGCCCTCTCGAATCCAGGACCCCTCAGGGGATGTCAGAGAGCCGGTTTCGGCCCAATCCCCTGAGGGACCCCACCAGTGCATGAATCTGTGCATCAGGCCTCTAGCCCATTGGCTCCCCACTTTGGGTCTGGCTCCCCATTGGGCCTCTAGCCCATTGCTGAGGTCATGGGTCTGCCCCTTACAGAAACTTTTCAACTCGATTAGCTAAATGATGAGACGTGCAGGACCCACTGTCTGTGGCCCCCGTGCCAGCCCATCCACTTAATATCGATTTCCAGTGGAGGCAGCAAATTTTCCCACTACCGCTCTCAGCTGGGAAACCTGCCGAGGCTTTCCTCCTTCCAGGCAGACAGTAGTGCCGGCAGGCAACCTCCTGGGAGGGAAAGAGGCGAAGGAGCAGCTCAGGTGGGAAGGAGGTTCCCGCCATAAGACTCTGCCTGGGCTTAAGGGCCTGGGCCAGAGCCTGACATTGAGCAGGGTCCTGCCCTAAGGCCAACTAGATTCCAGGCTAAGTAAATCCTGTTTGCTAAATAATTGCATTTTGCAGCTAAATGCCTCCAAGTCATCAGTTACCACCAAACAGGGTAAAGTTAGATGAAAGAAGCGAGACAGATAAGAGAAAGTCACATAATATTGGGAGAAGAGAGGAGGAAGCCCAATTCTGGGGTGCGTCACCCGAGAACCGCCCTCTCGAAATCTGGGACCCCTCAGGGGATATCGGAGAGCCAGTTTAGGCCCAATCCTCATAGGCCAGGCCAAATGACTCCACCAGTGCATGAATCCATGCACCGGGCCTCAGGTAAGTATATAAGTACAGCTTTAACTGGAGGGTTTTTCTTTTCACATATAGTAAACTTCAAATTACTCTTTCTAAAGATGAGATTTTACACCTTATTTTATGAAAACCTGTTCTATAAAATCTGAAATTATAAAACAGTTAAATTGGGAGTCACTTATTTGTATTAGGAAAAATACTTCACTTTTAAAAGGCTTCAGAGGAGGGTTTGGTTTTGGTTTTGGTTGGTTGATATTTAAAACTTTCCTGGTACTTTTAAAATACTCAGTTTCTTTTAAATACTTCTGTTTTCTAAAGTGAGGTATATGTAAATGTCCAGATATTACATAAACAGTTTAAACTATTATAGACTATTACATCTTTTCATCTAACTTTTATGTTATTCTCTTTCCCATTGTTTGACTTCTCCATTTTTCTAACTTACTCATTCTTTTTAATAACTCTCCCCTCTCTAATCTTTTTCCTGTTTTATTTTTTATATTTTCAAATTTACTGGGCAGTTTTAAATTTCTAACTTTATCTTCTTCTTAACCAATTTACAACACTACTTTTCTTTGACATCCATCATGGGATATTTTGGGAGACTGAATGAACTAATAATGCCGGAACATACTCTCATGTCTTGAATTCTCATATTTTCTTCTGAGAGACTATTTTGGGTGAGAAAAATTGAATCCATTTTAAAGAAAGTTGCTAGTAGTACATAGATACAAAGAACAAAATTGAATAGGTAGTGTCACCTTAGAATGAAAATAAAAATACCCTGCTTACCACTAGGTATTAATTTTTGAGTTGTATAATTAAAAAATAATAAGCATTAAAGTTACATGGTTTAAAAATAAGTTATCTGGCATTCTAAACCACATTTAAAAAATAAATCATTAAAATAGGTCATTCTGTTTTCTAAAAAGAAGGCTGATTGTACACTTTTAACAGAGAGAACAAGTAGGACAAGAAAAAATATGTTATCACTATCTTATCAGCTCCCTGTGCTTCTGGGTTTATTAAGCTGACATCAACTGTACCTCAGCTTGTAACTGTATAGCTTCTACCATAGGCTGGATCTGATCTGTGCATATTTGATGTCCATGTAACCCTATGGGAATTCACTTGTGGTATATCAGCTTAGAGTTTAGATTTGGAGCCTGGCATACTCTTGCATTAGCCAGGCTGAATCTTGCTTTCACTCTCCCTTTAATAAACACTTAGAGTTAAAGCAAAATTATCAAATTTGTTGGCACAGAAGGAGAAAACATCCTCCTTTGAGGAAGCTCATGCCATTTGGACATATGAGATTAGAAGGACTTTGTATTGAAATGAATAATTTATGTGCATTGTATTTCATAAATATAATAATTGAATAAGCAAATAAGAAAATGTGTGTTTATCATTGAATAAATCATAAAGTTTAGTTCACATCCTATACTGTTCTAGAGGTTTCGAAATATAAGTTCAAAGCTGTTAATGTGATAGAATAATGAATGAGTGTGAAGCAGAAACCTCTAAAAGTAAGTCTATGGCTAAATAAGCAGGTATTTCTGGTTACCACCAAATAGTAAACTTAATCTTACTCTTGGCTTATTAGTTTTGTCTCCTGAGATTAGGAAAATCACTATACAGCATCGCCTTTGTTTTAATATATCAGGAATTCTTTAATATTTATTGTTAGTTATTATCAGTTTATGAAATCATTGCTCTCTCACTGAGTGACTTATTTTCACACTGTGCCTGATACAGGCATGAATCAAGTTCTCATTTCAGGAAAATCACATATTACATTCTATGGACTTTGAAGTTTAACCATTCTAGAGTGACCATTAATATTAACTTTTTGAATGCCAAGACATGTATATGTTTTATCTAAATTAATATCACTAGTAAGCCAGTAGAGCTTACCTTTTCTCTTGACCCTTTCTTCAGTGGCAATACACAGAGGCTTTATTCCTACATTCTTTTTGTGGTAGAGGACAGCAAGTGGATTCTTTGTATTCAGAAGAATTAATTCACTTGTAGCATTCTTCCTGTCTCTCTTAGAGTAGTGGGAATGTTTGCTTTTTTTTTCCTTCCAGAAACATGCTATTTCATTTTCATCGCAGATAAAGGAGACTAGTTAAGTTTTTCACAAACACATATACTCTCTTCCTCTCACATACTACTTTCCTTGGGTATTCTAATAGAGATTGTTGTATCAGCTAGAATGCTTTATTATTAGCTAATATATACTTTTCACTCTAAATTTATTTTTTAAAGGTCAACAGGAAACACAATTTTTTTTTAAAGTGTACATATTCTAACATAATTTTACCTTTTATATAGTTTAAGGATATAACAGGGGGGAAAATGATCTAATAAAACATATGGAGACCACACAAATTATTCCCCAAAGTTTGTTTTTTGTTAGTCCTCATCCGAGGATATTTTTTCCACTGATTTTTAGAGAGAGAGGGAGGGAGGGGGAGAGAGAAACATCGGTGTGAAAAAGACATTGATTGGTTGCCTCCCACATGCCCTGAGCACGCCCTGACTATGGCGAGAACGAACCTGCAACCCAGGCATGTGCCTTTGACTCTTAGCTTTAACCAGGAATTGAGGGACCCTCAGGCTCATTCTAAGCTCTAACCACTGAGTACACCAGCCAAGACATTCCTTAAAATTTTTTTAAAAACAGATTTTGTGCTACTAGTAGTTATTTACACATTTTCCCAATTATAAGCTTATAGTTATAATGAGAGTAATTTCCTATATTTCAAAAGTTGTTCTTTTGAGGCAAAGCTGCTTAACTATCCTTTTTACGCTACATTTGGAACCTGTGGATTTAAGGAAACGAACAAACGATATACAGTGGGGCCTTGACTTACGAGTTTAATTTGTCCCAAGACCCAGCTCGTTAAGGAGCTCATTAACTCAAATTACTCTATCAACTCAATGCAAAAAATCGGCCGAGAGACATCTGGTATCTCAAAAAACTGGTTAGTCAGGACACTCGTAAGTCAATGCCCCACTGTACCAGTTAGCTTTTATGGTTGATTCTGTCTTAATTTCAGTCTTTGATAAATTCTGGTTATAGGAAAGCAATTTGTCTTTGTAATTTGAGGAGTTCTGCTAGGTTATTTGTCTATTTCAGAACATTATTCTGGAATTCAAGAAACTACGTGGGCGTACTTTCCTAGGATTGTTATTTTTTATCGCTAAAAATCCATCTTGCCCTGGCTGGTTTGGCTCAGTGGGTAGAGCGTTGGCCTGTGGACCAGGGGGTCCTGGGTTCGATTCTGGTCAAGGGTACATGCCCGGGTTGCCGACTCGATCCCCGGTGGGGGGCCTGCAGGAGGCAGCCAGTCGATGATTCTCATCATTGATGTTTCTATCTCTCTCCTTCTCCTTTCCTCTCTGAAATCAATAAAAATTATATTTTTAAAAAATTAAAAAATATACATCCATCTTCCTTATAATAGATGCTCTGCAAGTTACCAATTATAATACCCCGAAATGATAAGAAAATAAGAACTTTGGAAGTTATTAGGGCCAGTAACTGTCTTGCCACTGCTATTTATTCAAATTTGTGATGTCAACAGCATGTGGATATGTGTTGCTCTTTATTTTTTAGTTTTGTCATTATCTAGATTCTAAACATTGATTAGTTGGAGAGAATGCATGTAGGAGATTTGACATCTCAGAATACAATATTGAATAGTGTCATAGGGATTGGCTTTAATGTATGTGTTCTAGGGTGTGTGTGTGTGTGTGTGAGAGAGAGAGAGAGAGAGAGAGAGAGAGAGAGAGAGAGAGAATATGAGAGAGATTTGTAAGCCCTGAATATAAATGCCAGAAGTTTTTTTGGAAAAACATAACGAATTTGTAATTGAAGCAGGATTAGTCAAGAATCATCAGCACCAACACAGATGTGTCTTTGCAGACCGAAGGAATCAGATAAACAATTTGCAGTCATCTCAATCTCTACTAAAACAAAAATCGCATCCAACATGCCACCTGACACCATTTCTTTCTCTCTCTCTCTCCTTTGCTCCTTGCGATGTGGCATTCATCTCTCCTTGTGCCTTCGTTCTGAAGAGATAACAGTATAGCAACAACTCTGCCACTGAAATCCTGTTCTCTGACCGATATTGGCACCTGCAAAGAGCAACAACCAGTAACAGGCAGCAGCAGCAGTATTAATCTTCCATGATGAAATCTTTACAGGTCAAGAACAAGCACACAGCACTTTTCTCCCTCCTTCACAGTGGACCATGCAGCTAGTTGAAATGGAAGACAATGGATTTGTCTACAAGCCTTTTGAGCAGTGGAGAATACAGGGCATTGATTTTAGGTGAAATGACCCCCAAGTATTCTTCAAGTTTGATATCTCCTTTGGTCTTCTTTCTAGAATACCATTGTCATCTGACTTACTCTCTGTTGTCATACCTTAGTATGACCACAAAGCAAAGTTTGCACATGTGACAATTCTGCTCACTTTAGGTTTAAATAAGTATACGAAAGGAATGAACAGTAATATGCTAGAGGGGTTAATCTGTACACCTTTATATTCGTGACCATGACTAGAAGAAATCTTTTGGGAATTCTTCTGTCAGTTAAAGCCACAACCACATCGTACATTATGTTTCCTGTTTCTCTAGAATATAACACAAGATGCTCCTGTGTAGGCAGTAGTTTTCAGTGTAAGTATGAAAAATGCACGTCACTAGGGTGAAGCCCATGGAGAGTGTATGGGGCCCTGACTTCATGGCACACGTGGGCAAGAGAGTGCCAAAACGAGCGTTGCAGTTCTAAACCTTGTTCTTCCTACTACTTCCCACTTAAAAACTAGTATCCTGTAAGAGACGGCTGTGCTGAGAGAACATGGAACTGGCTGTAGATAGGAAAATTCCCAGTATTTATATTCTCCCTCCAACTGTCATTATAGACCTGCAGACATATTCCTGGCTCAGTGTTTCTTAATTTGGTAGTAGATGTTCTGTTACCAAAATAAAACCATGGTGTTCAGTATTAATTTATCTAGTTGTATAGGCAATGGAGATTTGGAAAGAATCTTAAAAGTCATATTAGCCACTTCTCAATCAGAACTATAACTCCATGTCATTTATGTGCATATGTGTAGAGTCTGGAAGACTGGGCTTTTTCCATTATTGTGTAAAACATTAAATCTTTTCAGACTTTAAAAAACAAAACACTCCATAGAATCCACAAAAATCCAGGAAAAAAAAGGTTAAAGGGAAGCAGAAAGCTGTGGGATGGGCTACAGTATACTCTGCGAAGGCACTGTACCTGTATGTGCTAGGGCTTGTGTTAGCACCCTGTTAGTGTTTACATCAGGAATTTCTCACACACACACACACACACACACCCCATACAGTCACTGTAATTTCTGTTTCAAAAGTGTACAAAAGATTCTAAACATTTTAATTTTGCCAGCCAGTTGAATTGTTATATTTATACTGGAGGCCCAGTGCACAAAATTCATTCACAGGTGGGGTCCCTAGCCCTGGCTGGCCATTCATTCCACACCACCCCCTGGTGGTCAGCACACGTCATAGTGAGCAATCGAATACCGGTCTCCTGGTCGAACTCCCGAAGGGACACTTTGCATATTAGCTTTTTATATATATAGATGCTGTTGCTAAGGTAGCATTTTGTTTGGTTTTAAATAGAATGGGGGAATTGACAAAATCAATGCCCATTTTAACAATTATTCCCAATTAGGGGTTTTAATGTAAGTATTTATGCATTTAAAGAGAGAATAAAACACCACTCCCACCATTACTTGCCCCCTCTCCCCCCAAGAAGGAAATGAAGTGCAGAGGGAAGAAAACATTAAGGTTCTAAAATAATTGTCTGAGCCATTTAAACACACCTGAGGGAGATATAGTAGCTCCTGTAATAACCAGTTCAATGAGCAGTTAGGGATGGGAGTGGAGGGAACATTTTTATACTTAGGAAAGAACCCCGCTGCCCCAAGGATTTCATACTTTTGTCCCTTCTCCTCAGTCTACACAATCATACTCAACAGAAATAGGACTACAGGCAAGTAGTTTCAAATATGATTTCTACAAATTTAAACCTGCTGTCTAGATGGTCCTTAATTCTTTTCTGCACAGCCACTTCCATTAGCTTTTAAGTAGTGCCTTTTGTTAGTTTTACCTTTCACTTTCCTGGTGATAAAACTTTTAGAATGACATAAGTAGGTTATGTAATGAAACTTAATTTGAGGACCTAGAGATGCTAACTTTTGAGGGATTACTAGTGTCCATTACTAAATGATTTGGGTGTTAAACTTTTTGAAACCTCATTCTGAACTAGTTTTCCTAGACCAAGTAATGTTATGTGTTGAATAGACTATTCGAAGTGATGTGCTTTTCTTTGCTTCCACCATTTTTGTAATATACCGCACATAATTTCTTTTGTTTTAGCAACACTCATTGATTATAGGCAAGCTGAGAACATTACAACAAAACAACTTCCCATCTTATCTCGGCTTTAGAGAAAGGCAGCTCTTTCAAATTGAGTTTTGTTTTTTGTTTGGGTTTTTTGGGGGCGGAGGGAATGACATGGAATATATATTCAAGATTTGCTAAAGAAGTTGAAACTAGTGCAATTTTTTCAGGAATGTATCAGTTTGACATGTGAAAATGCATTTTATACCTTTAAGCATTTATAGCTTAATGTCTATATACCCCACCTTTCTTTGAAAAATTGCCATTATGGGAAATGCTCAAATACTCCAATTCCATCTAGCAGTTTTAACCTGGTATTTACAGATAATTCTACATGGCTGTAATTTATTTTTGGCTTAAAATGTGAGCTAAGGGGATATTAAGTTGCCAGAAGAGACTCTGATTATAAATAGAAAGCATTCCTATGCTAAACATCTGGCGAAGGACAAGCCTTTCTAGTTTAAGTTGCTGTAAAATTTACCTTCCATATAAATGTTCAAGTTAAAAATTTTGGAAAGTGGTATATTTTGCAGGCTACTCAAACAATGAGGCAATATCGAGATCTGTTGTAAACTTGTATGACTTGGTTTTTTAAATATAATTTAGAATATTAGAGCTTATTTTAAAATTCTGTTAAAATAGCTATAATGTATACTGTTAAGTTGTCTATTCTTTTTTTGTTGAAACAGAAGAGAGCCATGTCCTTTTACTGTACGTGATCACTAAACCTACCTCTCTTTAATACAATCCGTTCTTACTCATGTCCCTCAACACTGTAATTGCCTACAGAGACCAGTTCCTCCTTTCCAGAGATGCTGTTTGTTTCTTCTAGACCTTCTCTGCTTTTACTGCTCAGCTAGTGGATGACTTGGTATTCTTACTAGGCATGATCTCACTGATTAGATTACCTTAACTTTTATTTTAGTAGTCTGGCCTAGTTTTAACAGTGTTTAAGGATTTTATTCTATAATGAATTTAGATCAGTTGTGAGCCCGGGTCATCCTTGCTTCTCCTTAACTCTCTGAAAACTGTTAATTCTGAGGATAGCTCATAGGTTAATGTCAATCTCAACCAAGGAGAGTGTAGCCTATGGGATAGATCTTTGGAAATTATCTGCAGTAAAGATAAATGAGTTGCTGAGACTACTGTATTCTAGACTATTATACCATAAGGCCAGATCAGATTTGGGCCTTGCCCCTTTCTATGAAGGAGAGGGCACTAGGCAGTATTGCCCTAGTATTTGTGCCTAAAAGTATGTGTGTGAATCTGCTGGGGCTGCCATAACAAAATACCATAGACTGGGTGGCTTAAACAACAGAAACTTATTTTCTCACAGTTCTGGAGGCTGGAAGTTCAAGATCAAGGTCTGGCAGGATTCAGTTTCTGGTGAGACTTCCTGGTTTGTAGAAAGTTGCTTTCTCAAGTCCTCACATGGCCTTTTCCCTGTGCTCCCCCAAAGAAGGGGTGAGGATGGGGGTTAGTGATTATCTTTCTCTTCTTTCTTACAAATCCACTAATACCACAGCTGGATTGGCCCCACGTTTGATTCCAGTCAAGGGCATTAACCTCGCTTGCGGGCGCATTCTGGAAGCAACCAATCTATGTGTCTCTCTGACATCAATGTTTCTCTTCTCCCACTCTCTCTAAAAATCAATGGGAAAAATATCCTTGGGTGAGGATTAACTTTAAAAAAAAAAAAGCCACTAATTCCATCATGAGGATCCCACCCTCATTACCTAATCTAACTCTAATTACCTCCCAAATGCCCATCTCCAAATGCCATTACATTGGGTGTTAAGACTTACATGAATTTTGGGGGAACACAAACCTTCAGTCCATAATAGTATAGTATGTATACTTTTTCTCTGTGGGATTTGAGAGAAATTACTTCGAGTTGCAGGATGTGCCACTTTGTTTTTTCCTCTTTGTTTTAAGGTCCAAGATATAGTGGAATAAATATTAAATTACAATATGAAGTTTGTAAATATATTTTACTGACTTTGGAGGATTTATGTCTATCTGTTTATAAGACTTTTGGTTATAGTTCCTTCCCTTGACATTTCCTCTTAAATACCTAGGAAGGATCCAGCTTCCTCCCCCGCCCCCCCCCCCCACTAGTGTTTATGACCTTTTATTTTCCTTGTAAACTTTACAGTTCAAATGGAAATGAAGCTTGCCTATGCTTTTGTATTATAAGATTTTATGGGACAGTATTTGTCAAGTTCTATAGAGAAGAAAAGAGCTTGCTTAACTGATACAGACAGACATTTACCTTTTTTTAAATTATGTTTTTATTGATTTCAGAGAGAGGAAGGGATTGGGGGAGAGAGAGAGAGAGAGAAACATCAGTGATGAGGAAGAATCATCCATTGGCTGCCTCCTTCACGCCCCCTACTGGGGATCAAGCCTGAAACCCTGGCATGTGCCCTGACCAGGAATCAAACCGTGACCTCCTGGTTCATGGGTCTTGGCTCAACCACCAAGCCACACTGGCAGGCCTACATTTACTTTTTAAAATATTTATTTTGTGGCATTGGTTACTGCCATTGTATAGATACCAAAAATTATAAAACATATGTAATTATGTGCATCAACATGTTAGCTGAATCTCAAATTGTATTGAGTCATAAATATATAATTAATTTCTGTAAATTCACACTTGAAATAAATAGTATCCCTGTACCACAACTTCAAATAAAGTTAAAACCAGTATTTCAGCTGGTGTTCTAATAGGCATTTCATTATTTTATCAGTTAAAAATCCACCAGACTACCAACTATTTTGTAGCTTCCTACATGTGTAAGAATCAAATTAAGTTTTAAGGCAGCAAACATTAGTAATATGAAGAAAAAAATTTACCACTTTTTTTTGTTCTGTGGTGTAAATGAATTTGAATTTTTTTCATACTCATGGAAATTCCTATCTGCCAGTTTCTTTTACTATTTTATGACTAAATCAACACATTGTGGATAGATCACGAGAATTCTCATGTTTTCATATTATACAGTGTTTTACAAAGTATCATACTTTAAAAAGATACTAGCTTGTAAGAACGTGTACTAGTAATAAATAATTTCAAAATGCAATGGGTATTTAATTTTAAGGCATGTAAAACGTTTTTTGTACTCGTTCAATAGAAACTTATCTGGCCACTGGGTAAAGCTAGCAATAAAACTACTGGTCCGCTATGTGTTAAGACAACTTAGCTGTGGCTTGAGTTTATTTGTTTCAAAAAGCTTTTTAGTATATTTCCTGTTTTTATAATTAATCTTTAGTTTAATCTCCTGGGATATTACCTTTTTCTTTTTTCAGTAAAATTAGAACTATGTGTGACTGAAGCTACATTTAATGAGAAAATTTCAGTTAAATATTTAGTACTAGAGGCCCAGTGCATGAAATCCATGCACAGGTAGGGTCCCTAACCCTGGCTGGCAATCAGTGCCGATCGGGGCCCTCCAGCTGCTGGCCCGGGCCTTCCTTCTTTCCGTGCCACCCCTGGTGGTCAGCACATGTCATAGCAAGTAATCTCACTCCTGGTCAAACTCTAGAGGGGACACTGTGCATATTAGCCTTTTATATATATTCACTAGAGGCCCGCTGCACAAAGATTCGCACAATAGGCCTTCCTTCCCCTGGCTGCTGGCACCGGTTTTCCTCCAGCACCCGCGACCCAGGCCTTTGATCTGGCCGTGGCGAGGCTTGGCTTGGCTTCTCCTCTCCCCTCCGGCCACAGCTAAGCCAATCCTCTTCAGTCTTCAGTCTTCGCTCTGCGCCTGCATATGCAAATTAACTGCCATCTTTGTTGGGTTAATTTGCATAGTCGCTCTGATTGGCTGGTGGGCATAGTGGAGCGACCTCAATTTGCATGTTTCTCTTTTATTAGTGTAGATATCTAAAAATCTCCCCCAAATGCTAGAACTGTGTATCTTCATTTAAGTTTATTTTGAAACTTCTATTTAATCTACATTAAATATCTATAACAAGTAGTAATTGAGTATCACTTCAGAATAACTAAAGTAACTTTAAGGGTCAAGTGGAATACAAACATATCTAGGTTTAGTTTTTTATAATACTTAGAACATTCCCTTTAGTGTAAGCCTTAGAAATAGGCTATTGCTAATTATTTGCTTTGGAATGAAATGATACTTATATTTTCAAAGTAAATTTCAGAATTATTTTCTGAGATAAAGGATTTTTTTAAATATTAGACGATAAATCATTAAAAGAGGAGGAGTTAATAAAAGATGAAATATTGAAGTACAGTATTCAGAAATAACCTCTACTCCATGTGGTATAGATTTATGTTAATAGTAGGTAAGGTAATCTGTATTTGTTTAGGCCAAGGTAATCTGTATTTCTTTATTTACAAAACAAATATTCAAAAATATTATAAAATTGGGCATTTTTAGAACTCTCTACTAGAATTTGGTATATTCTTATTTATTCTTTAAATAATATTCAAGTTTATATATCAGGTATATATTGATGAATCAGAGGTGTGTAAGTAATGGGTGATTATGTTGACTTGTTTTCATATCTAGTTATTTTTTAATATTTTATTAATTTTTTATAGAGAAGAAGAGAGAGGGATAGAGAGTTAGAAACATCGATGAGAGAGATCGATAAGCTGCCTCCTGCACACCCCCTACTGGGGATGTGCCCGCAACCAAGGTACATGCCCTTGACCGGAATAGAACCTGGGACCCTTCAGTCCGCAGGCCGACGCTCTATCCACTGAGCCAAATCGGTTCGGCTCTAGTTATTTTTAATGTTCTAAAAAATTATATATTTTGAGACATGAAAATATCAAAATTTTTTATAGAATGTTAACATAAATTTTTTTTAATATATTTTATTGATTTTTTACAGAGAGGAAGGGAAAGGGATAGTTAGAAGCATCGATGAGAAAGAAACATCGATCAGTTGCCTTCTGCACACCCCCCACTGGGGATGTGCCCGCAACCAAGATATATGCCCTTGACCAGAATCGAACCTGGGACCCTTCAGTTTGCAGGCCGACGCTCTATCCACTGAGCCAAACTGGTTAGGGCAACATAAATTTTTTTAGGATTTGCCTAAATCTGCTCTGATGATAACTAAGGATCAGCTATTCATAAAATGTTTGTTTTAGAGTCTATTTAAGATTTCCGTGGGATTTATCCATAGGGAGTGGTCAGATTGTGTGTGTGTGCTCCAAATGTTGTAAGCTTTAGAAATAATCAGTGGTTCTGTCTTTTTCCTTTCTTCCTCTTGTAATTATTGTAAAACTAGAGGTCCGGTGCGTGAAAATTCGTGCACTCGGGGTGGTCCCTCAGCCTGGCTTGCTCCCTCTCGCAGTCCGGTACCCCACGGGGGATGTCCACCTGCCAGCTTAGGCCCACTCCCCATTGGCCTAAGCTGCAGTCGGACATCCTTAGTGCTGCTGAGGAGGCGGGAGAGGCTCCTTCCACCGCCGCTGCACTTGCTTGTGTCTGCCCCCTGGTGGTAAGTGTGTGTTATAGCAACCGTTGTTAGGATCAATTTGCATATTACCCTTTTATTAAATAGGATATCTTCATTTGTTTTATGCTAGTAAATTATTCCCTCTTAAATTAAAATTTGGATGTACCAGAAATGAAGCTTTCAGTTCATTTTGTTATAAGTCAGTTTGAGACTACCATGCAGCCATTTTCAATTTAGACATTATAAAAATAGATTTCTTGTTGTACAGAATAAAACTCAGCATCTCATTAGGTATAGATTTTTATGTGGAGGATGGTTTCTTGAAATAGGCTTTTTCCTGATCTTTTTCCATCTTTCAGGGATTGAAAAGAGCACTTTGGTCTTTTAACTCAGTGGTACTTTATAATAACTGTTCTTCCTGTCACTGAAAAAAATTGACGCATGGGTAAAAATATCTTTTTTTATATAGCAAATAAATTGAGCTTGTTATAGTACCCTCTCTTCATTTTCAGGAAGAGGCAGAAATTCAGGCAGAACTTGAACGTTTGGAAAGAGTAAGAAATCTGCACATTCGAGAGCTCAAAAGGATAAATAATGAAGATAATTCACAGTAAGTCATTATTATACTTCAGTTTTACATGATAAAAGTGTCTCTCTTCTGTGTGGAGCATAAACACAATATTTCCTTGCTGGGGGCTTCTGATCATACTTACAAAAAAGATCCACAGGCCTTCCCATGGCTGAGCAAGTCTTACAGTAAACTGGTCCGTGGACACCTCACCAACATATCTCTATCATCCTCCCCTTATGTACAAGTTGCAGCCATGCCAGCCCCCATCCCTATCTCAAGGCTTTTGTGCTGGCCACCTTCTCACCTGAAATGTTCCTCTTCTAAATATCTGAGTGGCTTCCTTTTGATTTCACTCCAAATGGTCATTGGAGGCCATTCCTAGGCAGCCCTATCTAAAATAGCAGTCCTTAGCCATTCCCTTTCCCTTCCTGCTATCTTTACCTTGCTTTGTTTTGTTTTTTTGTTTTGTTTTGTTTTTTAATTAAATCTTTATTCAGATTATTACAGTTGTTCCTCTTTTTTCCCCTCGTATCTCCCCTCCACCCGGTTCCCACCCCACCCTCTGCCCTTACCCCCCGCCCCCACTGTCCTCATCCATAGGTGTACGGTTTCTTTCCAGTCCCTTCCCACACCCCCACACCCCTTTCCCCCCCAAGAATAGTCAGTCCAGTCCCTTTCTTAGCCCCTGATTCTATTATATTCACCAGTTTATTCTGTTCATCAGATTATTTATTCACTTGATTTTTAGATTCACTTGTTGATAGATGTGTATTTGTTGTTCATAATTTGTATCTTTACCTTTTTCTCCTTCTTCCTCTTCTTAAAGGATACCTTTCAGCATTTCATATAATCCTGGTTTGGTGGTGGTAAACTCCTTTAGCTTTTTCTTATCTGTGAAGCTCTTTATCTGACCTTCAGTTCTGAATGATAGCTTTGCTGGGTAAAGTAATCTTGGTTGTAGGTTCTTGCTATTCATCACTTTGAATATTTCTTGCCACTCCCTTCTGGCCTGCAAAGTTTCTGTTGAGAAATCAGCTGACAGTCGTATGGGTACTCCATTGTAGGTAATGACTGTTTTTCTCTTGCTGCTTTTAAAATTCTCTCTTTGTCTTTTGCTCTTGGCATTTTAATTATGATGTGTCTTGGTGTGGTCCTCTTTGGATTCCTTTTGTTTGGGGTTCTCTGCACTTTCTGGACTTGTAAGTCTATTTCTTTCACCAGGTGGGGGAAGATTTCTGTCATTATTTCTTCAAATAGGTTTTCAATATCTTGCTCTCTCTCTTCTGGCACCCCCATAATTCGGATGTTGGTACGCTTGAAGCTGTCCCAGAGGCTCCTTACACTATCTTCATATTTTTGGATTCTTTTTGTTTGTTTGTTTTTCCCTTGGGTGTTTTTTTTGCTTCTTCGTATTTCAAATCTTTGACTTGATTCTTGGGATCCTCTAGTCTGCTGTTGGAATCTGTATGATATTCTTTATTTCAGTCAGTGTGTGCTTAATTTCTAGGCAGTCCTTTTTCATATCCTCGAGGGTCTCACTAAATTTATTGGCGGTTTCTAGAAAACTTTTGAAAAACCTTATAAGTGTGGCTTTGAACTCTATATCCAGTAGTTTGTTTTCCTCCATTTCTGTCATTTGTGACTTGTTTCTTTGTCTCCTCATTTTTAATGCTTCCCTGTGTTGATAGAGTGGCTTTCTGTGCTAGGTGTCCTATAGAGCCCAGTGGCTCAGCCTCCCCAATTACCTGAGGTGGACACTCTTGGTGCACCCCTTTGTGGGCTGTGTGCACAGTCCTGTTGTAGTTAAGCCTTGATTGTTGTAAGTATCACTGGGAGGAATTGACCTCCAGGCCAGTTGGTTGTGAGAATCAGCTGTGTCTGCAGTGGGAGACGACCTGTGCTGGAGACACCCTTATGGGGCAAGACTTGCTTCAGTGGGGCTTTGGTGCTCACTGAGTCTGCCCCCTGAGTGTGTCCCTTATGGATCTGAGGAGTTGTAATCTGGATGGTCCCACTCTGACCACTGGGTACACTGGCTCTTGGATCTCTAAGGAGGTGCTAATTTACCTCGGGCTGAGGCTACCTAGCAGGAGCTATGGAGAGATCTGGGGATTCCTCTTCTTTGTTTGGGGTTTGGAGGTGCCCAAATGAGGCCCAGCTATGAAGTAGTGCAAGCTGCTGTGGGGCCTTGGGCCTTCTTTTGGAAGTTCTGGGTCTCTCTGACCCAGCTGCAGTTTGTTAGGTAATTTTCAGATTGCAAAGGGCCAGGCCTTTCATATGCAAAAGCCTCTGTGCACAGCTTGGGTGGGGCAGGGTCTCAGGGAATCAACAGGGCAGAGCAAACAGCTATGGCTGATCCTCAGTCCTACCCTAAGAGGTCCCATGTCTCAGTGTCCTGGGTAATCGCTGCAAGCACCTCTGAGAGAAAGCCACCCTCGAGTTCCGACCGATGCCAGGCAGTCCAGTTTCTCCCCGTATGAGTCTGGGTCCCCAGAGACTTGCCCGGAACTGGAGTTCAGAGCAGTCAAGAGCTTTTGTCTCCCTCCCGATTGAAAAAGACAACCTTGTCCTCAGTTTCCAGCCCTTTCCACGTGCGCCTCCATACCTCTGCACTTTACTTCCGCACCTCCTCTGAGTCTCAGTGTGCTTTTCTCTTTCCTTCTAGTTGTAGAATTTCCACTCAGCCAGCTTTCCTATGGTTCTGGATGATGTCCGTTTTGTCTTTTAGTTGTATTTTTGAAGTGGTTGTGCGAGGCAGCAATTTCCGGTGTTTACCTATGCCGCCATCTTGGTTTCTCTCTTTGTTTTTGTTTTTGGGGGGTTGTTTTTTTTTGTTTTTTTGTCTATGTAAGTTCTTTATTTTGAGATGGGTCTCATAGACAGGGCCTCTCTTTGTTTTGTTTTTTTAGTAACATTTATCACTATCTGGAATTTTAAGTTTATATTTCAGTTATTATGTGTCTCCTATTAGAATATAACCTATATGAGAGGAGGAACTTAGTTTTATTTTTGCACCTTTTTCCAGCACATGGTAGGCATGCAATAAATATTTGTTGATTGAATCCCAAAATTAATATTAGTAGGGAAAGAGAAATTATTTCAACTAAAGGGATTTCAGTAAACCACATATCCGGCATTATTATGCAGAACTTGAGAATAAGTCTCTGTCCTTAACCCCTGGTTATCAGAATGGAGAGAAACATACAATGGACTGGTGGGAGCTTTATGAAGAAGATAGAAATTAAGCAAGAAGACGGAAATTATGCCAAGCATTCCTTGGATTTAATCATGTCAAGGAGAAAAGCATGTCTTTTATACCAAAACTTGTCACGTAATTTAAAACCTCATGGCCTAACGAGAGTATCAGAATTGGAAGTGACCATTTCTGCTGTGAAATATAAATATCTTGCTTAAAATTAAAAAGGTCTATCTGTGATTATTAGTGTATGTGTAACTCACAAATACACAATCATTCCAGTGTGTAAGGTGAATGAAATATTATAGTTATGGAATAAGTTAAATTGTACCAGATGAAAATTCTAATTAAACAGAACAAGACTAATTAAAAATTGGCTGTCCTGAAAACTGTGTTCGAACTTGTTTGTACATATGTAATAGCAGTATTGTCTGTGAATGATTTTTTCAAAGTTTTTAAACAAATTGTTTTTTTAATTGGGAAATAAAATTTTACTTATAGAAGTCTAAAAACAGTAAAATTTACGGGGCGAAAGCCAGTGTAAAAGTATAATTATTTTTAATTGCATGTCAATACTATAAAGTCTTGATTAACCATAACAAAAAATATAAAAGTATTTTTTCTGAGGGAAGTAATTCCTGCTGAGTTAGATAGGGGATTTCATAAAGCTCTTGATAACACAATAGTTGGTAGCTCTTTATCACAGTGCTATAATTGGTCATTGAACCTGAATATTCCGCTCTGAATGTTAAGCTTTATAAATAAACACCAAGTGTTAAGGTGGGTGATAGTCATGCAGATAAAAAAGCATGGAACAGAATTTGGAATTAGCAGTTGAGTGAGAAAGAAATAGCTAGAGGTAGAATAAGAGCGTGGAACTTTATTGTGGACGGAACCTTTTTGTATGCGATTTCATGTTAACTGTTTTTTTTCCTCCACCCTTAAGGTTCAAAGATCACCCAACGTTAAATGAAAGATATTTATTACTTCATCTGCTTGGTAGAGGTGGCTTTAGTGAAGTGTATAAGGTAATGTAATTTTTTTTTCTGTTCTTCACACTAATATAAGAGTACAAGTTTCCCTTACTATCCACAAGTAGAGTGTTCCTATGAAACCTTTCAGAAGTCAAAAGAGCATAAAGCACAGAAGCAGTTACCATTTGGAAATTTTTTCAAGCATTCCCAGACCCCCTAAAGAACCCACCAAATCCTACCAAATACATGTAATTATGTCCAGTTTTATGATAAGTGCAACACCCTTACGAGCTTTCTTAGGCTTTTCTGAAAGCTTAGGACACATCTTGCTAATTAATGCTAAAGTAAATCCAGGTAAAGCTCACAAACACAGGTCAAAGCTATGCCGGCTTGATTCTGAGATGCTGAGTGTGGTTCTAGGGGGAGGACCTCGGGCTGCCACTCTGGCTGCACAGGGTGTGCACTGCCTCTAACCCTGTGAAATGAGCACTGAAAGCTATTTTTACTTCTTGCTTTTTCTCATAAAAGCAAAAACCCTCTTTGTATTTATTGCAGTTAGCCAAAAAGGGTACAAATAAATGTAGGCCTTTTGTAAAAGAAAAGTGACCTAATGTGAACTCTTAAAAAGTGGGGGATACCTGTATGTGGTTAAGAAATACTTGTCTTTTATTAATTTTATAATTGGGGGGCAGGGGGCAAATTTTATGTAGTAACTCTCATTACAAAAATCTGGTGGCTTATGTTGTATCTTAATGTGGACCAGTAGTTTTATTGCTAGCTTTACCCAGTGGCCAGATAAGTTTCTATTGAACAAGTACAAAAAATGTTTTACATAAATGTTAAAAGCAAGCCTTAAAATTAAATACCCATTGCATTTTGAAGTTATTTATTACATGTTTTTATAAGCTAATATCTTTTTAAAGTATGATACTTTGTAAAACTGTATAATACGAAAACACGGTCTGTCTGCAGTGTGTTAAGGGTCTAAAGACTATGTTTGCACCTGCACAGTCTATCAGGTATTTGCTACCTAGTTACCATTAGCCAGTTCAATACAAATAATAGCCATTAGAATCAAAATAGGCAGGCAGTCATATGATATAGTACCTTCATGGACAGATTGTACCCTTATATTTAAACATGTGTCTCAGAAATCTTACATGTCCTGAATTTACAGAAATTTCCACCTATTTTGCCCATGTTTTTTAAATGCATATGTGTAAATGTACAAATTTTTACTCATTATGTCCTGTTTTTTTTGTTTTTCAATGTTTTTTACCTCACTTTTTTCCACTTTATGTTGTATCTTTCTGCTTTAAATATTGTAGCTCCTAAGTCTCTTATTCTGTATTCTCCTCTTCAGATATATCCCTGCCATTCACTGACTTATCTATTTGATTTCACCCTTAGATCTGTGTGTCTATGTGTGTGCAGACTCACTTCTTAATTAGAAGTTATTTTTCTCTTCTTCAAAACCCCTTCTTCTAACACTGCTTCCTACTTTAGTACATAGCATTGCTATTCAACTGCCTAGTCCCTCAAGTTAAAAACATAAAAGCCATCCTTCACTCTGCCTTTCCCTTCCCTTCCCCAGCATGTAACCAGTCCCTGGGTGCCCACTGTTACTAATGTCATCACACTCTCCTAAATCCAGCAATGGCCCTGACCTTTCTCTTAGCTCAAGGCCACATTGTGTCTTGTTTGCGTTGCTCCCCAAGGGCATTAAGTTTCTCCGTTGTACTTATGTAAGCCGCAGCTAGGGTAGCCTTTTTATAAAATACAGTACAATTTTCTCTCTCTCATAAGCCCCCGTGGCTTCCCATTTGCTCTTAGTTAGGATGAAGTCATGCTCTCACCTGAAACTTCAGTTCCTTTAGAAGTGCTCCTTGTTTATCTGCCTTTTATAAGCTCCTTGTGGTACTTGGTGCTTCATTATACATCAGTATAGTTAGTGGTTAAGAGCTCGGATTCTGAAGCCAGACTGACTGGGTTTGCATCCTAATTCTGACTGCTATTAAATAACAGTATAATCTTGGGCTTATTACTGAATCATCCTCTGTCTCACTGTCTTCATCTGGGAATGATAACAGTGCCTATATCGTAGGGTCGTGATTGATTGAGCTATCACAGGTAAATTACATAGAACATTGGTGCTTAATAAATGTAAGATCATCATTATTAGAAATCCTCTCTGTGTAGTGAGACAAGGACTGTGCCTTCGTGGCTTACTAAAAACATTCTGTATTGTTCTGACTCCGGGAAAATTTGGAATTTGAATTCTGAGAACTTCAATTCTAGTCTTAGCTCAACCAGTAACTATTTTTTTGTTGTTGTTGTTAAATTGGACAAGTAATAAGTATCATGGGCCTCCCCTATCAGGAGTGATCTATGAGCTTGCTTATAATTCCTATATCTTTGATTCTAACAATAGTTCATCCTCGTGCACTATAATGATTGAAGTAGGCTTACATGGGCCTCATGGTGGAAAAAATCATAATAGCTCACCTTGGATCTAAAAATCAAGAAAAGTGTACAATTACATAACACTACTACCTCAGCCTAAAACTTGCCCAGCTTTTCAGCTTACTAATCACAGCACCCTCTGCCACTGTTTTTAGGGCCAAAGGGGATTTTCTTTTAGAAATTAGAAAATGCAGATGGGAGCCTAACGACTTGAACCTTCATACTGACCTAAATACTAAGCACTCACTCCAACCTCTGCAAAGCCCTTTCGTGGTTGCCAGGTCCATTGAGAAACAAAGCAACAGATTGTAAACCAAATTTTATAGGCTTATCTGTACCACGGTGGGGAAGATCGAGTTAGTTGCTTAGTGATAACTCTATTATGAGAAGGTACGTTACTCATCTAATCTTGGGAGAAAGATGTGTCATATATAACTGTTATAATCAGCATACACTGGCACTAACTTTTATCAGTAGTGTACTTCATTTTACTTTCATCTATTTTCATTTATTATGATTGCCTCTGAATTTTATCCTTTATGCCACTCTGCTTTCTCTCACATGAATCTTTGAAAATTCTTTTCTATTTCTTTAAATCCAACTTTTAAACATTTAGAACAGTGCATTTAGAACAGTTCTCAACCTTGGCTGCACATTAGAATCACCTGGGAATGTTTTTAAAATCCTGATTTCTGGGCCTCATCCTCCGGAAATTCTGTTTCTTTGTTACTAATGTTGTGGCCCCACCCCATAACAAAGAAACAGAATGTCCGGAGGATGAGGCCCAGAAATCAGGATTTTAAAAACATTCCCAGGTGATTCTAATGTGCAGCCAAGGTTGAGAATCACTGATTTAGAAGAAGTTTATTAAAGCTGGAAACGGTGAAACAAGGAAGGGCCTAGGATAGAAGAAGCAACAGGCAAGAGACTAAGAGGGTAAATGAGCCTAGGCTGGGCTGCTTTGGCTCACTAAGAAGTCAGAGAAAAGGGGGCCTTGGGGACAGCTTCAGGGGGGTTGGCCACTGCCCATTGCTCCCTGGGTGCAAGTCCCGTGGGGTCCCGTAGAGTTTGAGTTGCATTCCTGTGGAGGAAGAGGAGGAAGGGAAAGACACAGGCATGCTCCCCAAAGGGAGGGCACACCTAAACCCAACTTTTAATTAATATAATTAGCTAATATTTATTGGATATTTACTATGAATCATACTTTTCTAAATACTTTATATGGCCCTAACTGGTTTGGCTCAGTGGATAGAACATCGGCCTTCGGACTGAAGGGTCCCAGGTTCGATTCCGGTCAAGGGCATGTGCCTGGGTTGCGGGCACATCCCCAATAGCGGGTGTGCAGGAGGCAGCTGATCGATGTTTCTCTCTCATTGATGTTTCTAACTCTCTATCCTTCTCCCTTCCTCTCTGTAAAAAAATCAATAAAATATATTTAAAAAATAAATACTTTATATGCTTCACCCCATTTTATCCTTTTAACAACCCAAACTTTATAAATGAGGCTGAGAGAGGGTATTAGCACAAAGTCCTGCAGCTAATAAGGTTATCTTGACTCTAAAATGAATATTCTTAATTATTCCATCCTTTATTATTTCTGTTCTCATGCTTCTGTAATTTTGTGATAAGTAGTTTACCACTACTGCTAATTTTTAGATTAAATTGAGGGGGAGAGTGTGAGTTAAGGACCTGCTTCTTTTTTTTTTTTTTAATATTTTATTGATTTTTTTACAGAGAGGAAGGGAGAGAGATAGAGAGTTAGAAACATCGATGAGAGAGAAACATCGATCAGCTGCCTCCTGCACATCCCCCACTGGGGATATGCCCACAACCCAGGTACATGCCCTTGACCGGAATCGAACCTGGGACCTTTCAGTCCGCAGGCCGACGCTCTATCCACTGAGCCAAACCAGTTTCGGCAAGGACCTGCTTCTTAATAAATATGTAAGCTAAGTGTTTTCTTAAAGGGACACCTTTAAGAAATCACAGTGAAACCTAAATTATTAAGTCTCTCTTTTAATGGCATTTGTTGTTTAAAAAAATTTTTAAGTCACCGGAAGTCTTAAACAATACTGGTCACTTTTTATTTTGTTACTTAAGAAATAGACTGATGCCAAAACCGGTTTGGCTCAGTGGATAGAGCGTCGGCCTGCGGACTGAAGGGTCCCAGGTTCGATTCCGGTCAAGGGCATGTACCTGGGTTGCGGGCACATCCCCAGTGGGAGATGTGCAGGAGGCGGCTGATCGATGTTTCTCTCTCATCGATGTTTCTAACTCTCTATCTCTCTCCCTTCCTCTCTGTGAAAAATCAATAAAATGTATTTAAAAAAAAAAAAAAGAAAGAAATAGACTGCTGATGATTTAAACAAACGAGTATCAAAACCGTTTTTTTTGTGTGTGTGTGTTTTTTTTTTTAGACAACTAGGGAAAATTAAAGACTAGTTGGGTATTAGATGAAGTTAGGTGTGATAATGTCTGTTTGAACAGTTTCATAATTAAAGTTTAGGAACTTGTTAATTTTCAAACAAGTGAGGGAAAAGGTGGGGAGTTGCTAGGAGAAGCTAGAGAAAAAAGGTTTGCTTTATCCAACCCACAAAAAAAGCATTAGAGCCATCTGTTTTCCTGGCTGTTTGCTGCCAGGATAGAGGAACAGGTTCATATTAAAAACAAAAAATAGCTTTGTTGTTTTATTTTGATTTATTTATAAAACTTTAAACTTTCCTCTGATTTAGCACCATGGAATATGTATCTTGTTTCTGATCATGTGTCATTGAACTGTATATAATCTTAGCAAAGATCAACACAAGAATTGTAGTGTATATTCTAATTCCATATTATGTGAAAATCATCACCAATTTTTTTTTTAACCTCTTCAGCTATTCAGTTGGTCTTTGGTCCTAACTCTTGTGACTTGAATCCTAGGCTTTTGACCTTTATGAACAAAGATACGCTGCTGTGAAGATCCATCAGCTTAATAAAAGCTGGAGGGATGAGAAAAAGGAAAATTACTATAAGTAAATATAATACTTCATTCTTTTTATCAATTGAAAACATATTTAATGTAATGGAGAATTAAAATACTCTCTCTTCCTGTAGACATGCCTGCAGAGAGTATAGAATACACAAAGAGCTGGATCATCCCAGAATAGTTAAACTCTATGATTACTTCTCCTTGGATACAGACACGTAAGTGAATATAAGTAAAGATCTGTTTGCTTTCTGCTTTCCCTGTTCTGTGGTGGCGGTATAAATGACTTCATTTCTTCACTGTGGTTCTGAATTATTGGATAATATTTTATATCTAATTTTTTTAATCTTCATTTTAGGTTTTGTACAGTGTTAGAGTACTGCGAAGGCAATGACTTGGATTTCTATCTGAAGCAACATAAATTAATGTCGGAGAAAGAAGCTAGGTCTATTGTAATGCAAATTGTAAATGCACTAAGATATCTCAATGAAATCAAACCCCCTATTATACATTATGATCTTAAGCCAGGTAATTAATAACATTGTCTAAATAAATTTTTAAGCTCTAAGGAGTATAATGTCATATTTATTAATTTACCTGAAAACATGCTTTTTGGTTTAGTTTGTAAATGTCAATAGAGTAGTAGAATTTAAAGTCTTTTTGTCATGTCACTTTTTAAAATTATATTTACTTCCCAAAAGTTAGCGTAAGTCATAAAGATGTTATTTATCTATGTATCATTAAAAGAACCTTCTATTTTTATTTTGCTCCTAGGAAACATCCTTCTGGTGGATGGAACAGCTTGTGGAGAAATCAAAATCACTGATTTTGGTCTGTCCAAGATCATGGATGACGATAGCTATGGTGTAGATGGAATGGACCTAACTTCCCAAGGGGCAGGCACTTACTGGTAAATATATTACTGAAAACATCAAAATTGTCTAGACTAGTCACAAGACTTTTTATGAGAGTTTAGTTTTTCTTTCCATGTACCTTTGAGATTACTGTGCTGAGGGCACTGATGCAAAGTCTCTGAGTTGAGCGGGAGGCCACGTTCATCAGTCTTGACTCATCTCAGCAAACTAGAGGGAGAAAGACTTAGCATTAGCAGGTGACTTCAGAACCTACCCAGAAACTCCTAATGTGGAGAATGTGTGGGTTTTTTCTATAATGTTAGAGTGACATTTATCATGAAAAAAATACTTACATAAATATAACATCTCGACTGTTACAGGAAATAAGCAAAAAGCCCTCTCTGTAGAAGTTTTGTAGTTAAAGTTTTTATTGGAGATGGATGCTTTGTTGATTGTGGATGGGAGAAGTATTTGGCCTTTGGACTTGACTCTCACAAACACCTTTTATTGACTTCATTACATATAGATATAAGTCTAGATAGCACCATAGATTCACAGTCTAAATGAATGTCATTCCCTTCACAGTTACCTAGGTGTTAATAAAAATTACTTCAGTGTGAATTGTCAAACTTACTGTCCAGTTCACCAAAGTGAAGAACGTAGATTATAAAATTTCAAAACAAACTTAGTTTTCAGAATAAAGTGGTTGAGCAAAAGGAGTGACATTTTAATTGGAAGAAAGATAACTGTATTTAATTTTCTTGAACAGGATGGTGACTACACACAGTCTTCACAGATAGCTTGGGCACATAACGACCAGTCCCATAAGACAGCACAGTTCTGTACGGACTTCACTTTCCATGAACAGGGATTAGTCGTGTTCATGGATTCTTTTAAAGCCATTTTAAAGTTTTAAATTCTGCTTGTGGCATTTTCTAGGAATATGAATTAGATATGTCATGAATTTTTTTCATACTTAAAGAAAATTATTCAAACTAGTAACCCCCTAAATAGTTGTATCCTCAATTAGTAATCTTTAGACTTTTTTTTCTTTTAGCAGCAAGGCTTTGCTTTTTCACAATAAAATCTTAGGGTCCTAATAAATAAAACCAATAAAAATAAGGCTTTTTGGTCGAACCCTATGGAAGACACTTCTATGGAAGACACTTGAAAACCATGTTCTAAATAATAGATCCTTTTTTTCCTGCAAAGACACCCAGTATATTGTTCCCCTCTCACTCTGGCTTCACTCATGGAGGGCAGGGCAGACAAGAATACTTACCTCTATCAGGTAGACACGAGACAGGGAGGCTTGTATTTAGGAGGCTGTGCAGGAAAGAGATATAGTCATGATGGCTACATGGGGAAGAAGCAAAGCTCTACCTAGAGGGAAGCAGAAAAGGTGCTCTCCACGTGAATTGGAGGGTTAGGGAAGGTATTCAAGATTGTCATATTCAAAAGCATAGGTGACAGAAAAGCAGTGTGGGCAGCTAAGTTAATTGGCTTTCCCTAGCCAGTTTGAGGGGTGGAGAAGAAGAGTGAGTGCAGATGTTGGAAGTTTAAGTTGCTGCTGGATTACGATGGGTCTTGTGTTACAAACGAGATATGAGGTAGTATATACCTTGGCAGTTAGTAATGCTGAGGTTCTTTAAACAGAAGAGCCACCTGATCAGATGTGTGTTTTAGGAAGAGAACTGCCTACAGTTTGAATGCTGGTGAAGAGGGGCAGTGGGAGAGGATTTATTCTATTATTAGACACTTACCCAAATTACAGAGGTAGAAAAGGTAGTTCCTAGAAGAAACGGGCTTAGCACACAAGTTCTGGAGGTAAAAGAAGGTCGTTTGGAGCTTGGGAGTGAAAGCTAATGGTAACATGCCTGGGGAGGAGGGAAGGGAAAGTGCCTAGAACATTGTAATTTCTAATGATAATACATGTTATTGTACACTTTAGGATGTGTGTGTATCATACTTTATCTCAAAGTTGTATGTTTTGGCACTAGGGTCAAGTGATATAAGGATTCAAAAACTTGATTGGTGATTTTCATTCATGAAGGTCCTAAGGTTTTATGTGGATAAAATTAGTTCTGAGATTTTACACTTAGATTTTAAATTACAGATTGTTAATAGTATCCTTTCCCTTTTTCTCCCCACAAAACTATAGGTATTTACCTCCTGAGTGTTTTGTAGTTGGAAAAGAACCACCAAAAATTTCCAACAAGGTTGATGTGTGGTCAGTTGGAGTCATTTTCTTTCAGTGTCTTTATGGCAGAAAGGTAAGTTAAAGTATACCAGATGCAGCTGTACTATTTAGATAAGTAGAATTTTCCCCTTTAAAATACAAAGTTCATTAACTTAAAGTCAAAAGTCAATTTAAGTCCTTCCAAGGAAAACCAGGCTTCTTCTCTATTTCTTTCAGTCCTTACCTGAGGATATTTTTCCATTGAGAATAGAAGGGAGGGAAGAGGAAAAGAGAAAGAAACATCGATGGGTTGCCTCCCGCACATGTCCTGATGTGGGCCGGGGATCGACCTGCAATCAAGGCATGTGTCCTTGACCAGAATCAAACGTGAGATCCTTAGTTCCACAGGCTGACACTCTAACCCAGGGGTCCTCAAACTTTTTAAACGGGGCCAGTTCACTGTCCCTCAGACCGTTGGAGGGCCGGACTATAGTTTAAAAAAAACTATGAACAAATTCCTATGCACACTGCACATATCTTATTTTGAAGTAAAAAAACAAAACGGGAACAAATACAATATTTGTATTTGCATGTGGCCCGCGGGCCGTAGTTTGAGGACCCCTGCTCTAACCACTGAGTAAAACCAGCTAGGGCTCTTCTCTATTTCTTCTAAAATTTCTCTGGATCAGGATTATTTTAACGTCATAACCATTTTCTTGGCCTGCATTTTGCACACACACCTTTTTTTTTTTAACTGAAGGAAAAGAACTACATGTTAACAGTGCTACTAACATTGTTAAGGAATACTGGAGCCAAAACTCTTCATTATCCTCCATTCGCTCTCCCTCACTGCATGCACACACAGTTTGGCCTTGACATAGTTTCCTCAGGGAAATTTCGCCAAACTTAAGTCTTAATATTTCCTAACCCTCTTTATTTTGAAGTCAGAACTACAAACTATTATAGATATTATCTAATCCCCATCCCATCTAGTCCCTTCATCAGTATGGAAAGAGAGTTTAATGAACTTGTCTGGAAATTGACTGCAAATTAGGAGGACCAAACCCAGAGCTATTTCATTTAAGTTAGTGTACTATGCTCAAAGTATTTTATTCAGTGGTCTTTCCACAGGCATTTCCACTACTTCATCTTTTCTCTAATCAGATTTCATTTTGTAAATATTAAGAATAAAGTTTTATGCCAAACCGGTTTGGCTCAGTGGATAGAGCGTCGGCCTGCAAACTCAAGGGTCCCAGGTTCGATTCCGGTCAAAGGCATGTACCTTGGTTGCGGGCACATCCCCACTGGGGGGCGTGCAGGAAGCAGCTAGTCGATGTTTCTAACTCTCTATCCTTCTCCCTTCTCTGTAGAAAATCAATAAAATATATTTAAAAAAATAAGTAAAGTTTTTTAAATATCTTATGTTATTTTATCTTAATTACCTATGTTGCAGTAGCATTATTTTATTTTGCTTATTCACAGTGTTTCAGCTATTTTGAGGATTGATTAATTGGGCTGTCTCGGCAGGTACAAATTATAACTTTGTTGCTATGAAAATGCATCCCAACTTCCATGTAACTGAGGGCAAGACTTTTTTAGAACACAAATCATTTGTATCTTGAGTATTCAATGATAATATCTGTTTAAATTTTTTGTGAGATAAATTTCTCAACGTTTTATTTTTAGCCATTTGGTCACAATCAATCTCAACAAGACATTCTTCAAGAAAATACAATATTAAAAGCCACAGAAGTTCAGTTCCCTGTAAAACCAGTTGTAAGCACTGAAGCCAAGGTAATAAATTTCATGTCATAAATTGTGCTTAAAACAAAGTAATTACCACCACAGGAAAATCTGTCCAGGAGGTATAGAGTTGATCCTTGAACAATATGGGAAATTTGTAGGTGACTCACATAGCCTAGAAATATTGAAAAAAAATTTGAAAAAGTTAGGTATGTCATGAATACATAAAATATATGTACATGCTTTCTCAACTTTTCTCTTATTATAAGAGTATATTAAATATTATATATAACATACTAAATATGTGTTATTTGACTATTTAAGTCATTAATAAGACTTTCAGTCAAAAGTAATGTGGATTTTCAACTGCACTGGGGGTGATGTCCCTAGTCCCCATGTTATTCAAGGGCCAACTGATTAAGAAATAATAGAAGTATTATGTTGAGTCCTGGCAGTTGGTTGGAGCGTTGTCCTGTGCACTGGAGGGTCCCGGGTTCAATTCCCGGTCAGGGCTCATACAGTAGTTGTGGGTTCGATCCCCAGTCAGGGTGCGTACATAGCAAAAGTATTTGTCCAGAATTATACATAGTAAGTATCAGAGCTACTTGATCTCATGTTACTCTGCACTAGCTCTTGAAAAAGCCTGACCTCTTCTTTAGCTTTCTTGACATGTAGAAGTCTCTGAAGCTATAACAATGGCTTCCTAAAGTTCTTTTTAAAAAATCTTCACCTGGGGACAGTTTCATTGATTGGGGGGGGGGGGGGGGGCAAACGTTTATCATCTTTCAGTTGCCAATCGCATGCACCCCAACTGGGACTGGGGATGTGCCTTGAACAGAATCAAACCAACAACCTTTCGGTGTACAGGATGTCACTCCTACCAACTGAGGCACATTAGCCAGGGCAGTACTAACCAGGTCCAACCCTGCTTAGCTTCCGAAATCAGGCGCATTCGGGTGGTATGGCCGTAGACTAATCCATATATGTCTATGTGATAACATGAAATAGATGTTTCTAATAGCAAAACTATGATGGTCCTTAATATCTTCCCGCCTTCATCCTCTGATTGGCCTTTCCCATTTTTACTCCTGCTTTGTTATGCTTATCCCAAAGTTTATTTCTCTGTGACTCCCTGTTGTAGTCTTCTTTTTAAAACCTGTGAAATTCCAAGACAAATACATGACATTCCCATTTCTTTCTGCTAGGCCATAAAATAATTCATAAATAGTCATTATATAGCTTCTGTATTGTTAGAAGAGTGTAGATAAGCCCTGCTATATGTCCCTGATCAAGGTCATAATGGCCTTCGTAATTGTACTGGTTTTTGTGTAATATTAGTAACTGTCCCATATTTCATTTTATCTATTACATCTTTTTTTAAAATATATTTTTTATTAAGATATTATATATGTGTCCTTATCCCCACATTACCCTCCACCCCTGTTGTCCATGTCCATTGGTTAGGCCTATATGCCTGCATATAAGTCCTTTGGTTGATCTCTCCCCCTTACCCCCATCCTCCCCTACCTTCCCTCCAAGGCCTGACAGTCCAATCAATGCCTCTCCGTCTCTGGATCAGTCCTTGTTCATCAGTTTATGTTGTTCATTATATTCCACAAATGAGTGAGATCATGTGGTATTTATCTCTTAAAGGATATCCTTCAGCATTTCATATAATGCTGGTTTGGTGGTGATGAACTCCTTTAGCTTTTCCTTATCTGTGAAGCTCTTTATCTGACCTTTAATTCTGAATGATAGCTTTGCAGGATAAAGTAATCTTGGTTGTAGGTTCTTGGCATTCATCACTTTGAATATTTCTTACCACTCCCTTCTGGCCTGCAAAGTTTCTGTTGAGAAATCAGCTGACAGTCGTATGGGTACTCCCTTGTAGGTAATTGACTTTCTTTCTCTTGCTGCTCTTAAGATTCTCTCTTTGTCTTTAGCCCTTGGCATTTTAATTATGATGTGTCTTGGTGTGGTCCTCTTTGGATTCCTTTTGCTTGCGGTTCTCTGCACTTCCTGGACTTGTAAGTCTATTTCTTTCACCAGGTAGGGGAAGTTTTCTGTCATTATTTCTTCAAATAGGTTTTCAATATCTTGCTCTCTCTCATCTTCTGGCACCTCTATAATTCAGATGTTGGTACACTTGAAGTTGTCCCAGAGGCTCCTTACACTATCTTCATATTTTTGGATTCTTTTTTCATTTTGCTTTCCCAGTTGGGTGTTTTTTGCTTCTTCGCATTTCAAATCTTTGACTTGATTCTTGCGATCCTCTCGTCTGCTGTTGGATCTCTGTATATTATTCTTTATTTCAGTCAGTGTATGTTTAATTTCTGACTGGTCCTTTTCCATTTTTTTTGGCATTCTCATTAAGATCCTTGAAGGTCTCACTAAGTTCCTCGGAGGTTCGTAGCAGATTCTTGAGTAACCTTATAACTGTGGTTCTGAACTCTGTCCTCCGTTAGTTTGCTTTCCTCCATTTCTGTCATTCGTGGCATGTTTCTTTGTCTCCGCATTTTTGGCTGACTGCGAGGACCCGCTGTGTCTATAAGAAGAACTGCTGTGCTGGAGACACCCTTATGGGGCAGGACTTGCTTCAGTGGGGCTTTGGTGCTCATAGAGTCTGCTTCTTGAGTGTGTCCCTTATA
The DNA here is from genome assembly GCF_963259705.1 of Myotis daubentonii. Classification (NCBI taxonomy): domain Eukaryota; kingdom Metazoa; phylum Chordata; class Mammalia; order Chiroptera; family Vespertilionidae; genus Myotis; species Myotis daubentonii. Next base: position 47,218,653 of record NC_081846.1, read on the forward strand.
AATGTGAGGAGTTGAAATCTAGTATCTGACCTGGAGTACCCTGGCTCCTGGATCTCCAAGTTAACCACTGTGTGGGTCCACAGCAGGGGTACAGCAATATCAACAGATTTCTCCTCTTTGTTTGGAGTTTGGAAGTTTTGGAGCGCTCTGATTCACTGCAATTTGTTAGGCTGCAAAAGCGCAGGTGCCTCCTTTGCGCCGCTGAGCACAGCTTGGGAGGGGATGTAAATTGAGTGGGAGGGGGTCTCAGAGAGTCCCCAGGGCGGAGCAAACAGCAATGGTGTTGTCAGCAACTCCCGAGTGCCACGCGCCCCCACCACAACAATGATCCCTCGAGCAGCTCTGTGAGAAAGTCACCCTCGCTTTCGGACCCGCTGCAAGACAGTCCCGTTTCTCCCGCAGGAGCCTGGGTCCCCAGCGTCTCGCCGTAAATGAGTTCAGTGCGTTTGAGAGCTTGTCCCCTTCCGATTGAGAAAAACCTCACGCACGCCTCCGTACCTCTGTTCTTGGCGCCTCTCCCCTCCTACTTGGTCTCAGTGTGCTTTTTTCTTTCCTCCTAGTTGTAGAACTTCCACTCGGTCAGCTTTCCCGTGGTTCTGGATGATAGCTGTTTTGTCTTATAGTTGTGGTTTTATTGTTGTTGTGGGGGGCAGCACGTACAGGTTTGTACCTTATGCCGCCATCTTGGTTCCTCCTCTATTGCATCTTTTTTAAAATTTATCAGTATTGTTGAAAGTATTACAGATGTCCTCTTTTTCTTCCCCATTGACTCCCTCCACCCCGCCTTCCTCTAGATTGGTTAGTCTATCCATTACATCTTTATTGGCTTTTTGCAAATCATTTGAATGACTTTTAGAAGATTGACAATTAAAAAGATAACTGACATTCTTATTTTAAAACATGAGTTATTTTTGTAAGGTAAATATGGCTTCTTTTAAAAAAATTTTGACGCCAGTATCCCTGATGAACATAGATGCTAAAATCTTCATACACCATGACCAAGTGGGATTTATTCCAGGGATACAAGGCTGGTATAATATTTGCAAATCAATCACATAAACAAAATGAAGGATAAAAAAATTACATGATCATATCAATAGACGCAGAAAAAGCATTTGACATAACCCAACACCCTTTTTTGATCAAAACTCTCAGCAAAGTGGGAATAGAGGGATCATACCTCAACATAATAAAGACCATACATGACGACAAACGTATGGTCAACATCATACTCAATGGGCAAAAACTAAGTGTTTCCCCTAAGAACACTTAATGGGAAAAGCACCACTCTTATTCTACATAGTATCAGAAGTCCTAGCCACAGTGATCAAACAAGAAGAAAGGAGAAGGAAGTGAAATTATTATTTGCAGATGACATGATATTGTACATAAAAACCCTAAAGACTCCACCAAAAATCTGCTCTCTTTAATAAATGAATTCAGCAAAGTAGCAGTTACAAAATCATTCAGAAATTGATGGCATTTTAATACACCAATAATGAACTCTCAGAAAGGGAAATTAAAAAAACAACCCCGTTTACCATTACAACAAAAAAATTAAGATATTTAGAAATAAACTTAACCAAGGAGGTAAAAACCAGTAGTCGGAAAGTAGACCCCAAATAGCCACAGCAATCTTGGAAAAAAGAACAAAGTTGGAGGGATCACAATACCATATATCAAACTATACTACAAAGCCACTGTAATAATAATAATAATAATAAATTAAAAAAGCCTGGTACTAGCACAAGAATAGGCATATAGATTAGTAGAACAGAACACAGGCCCCAGAAATCAACCCACATCCTATGGTCAATTAATATTTGATAAAGGAGGCAAGAATATACAATGGAGTAAAGACAGTCTCTTCAACAAATGGTCTTGGAAAAATTGGACAGGTACATGCAAAAAGATGAAACTAGACCACCAACTTACACCATACACAAGAATAAACTCAAAATGGATAAAAGATTTAAATATAAGTCGTGAATAAAAATCCTAAAAGAAAACATAGGCAGCAAAATCTCAGGCTTTTCACAGATAAATCTTCTAGGGCAGTGGTCGGCAAACTGCGGCTCGTGAGCCACATGCGGCTCTTTGGCCCCTTGAGTGTGGCTCTTCCACAAAATACCGACTTCTGCACATGGGCCACGAAGTTTCAATCGCACTGTACATGCGTGCCTGCACGTGGTATTTTGTGGAAGAGCTACACTCAAGGGGCCAAAGAGCCGCATGTGGCTCGCGAGCTGCAGTTTGCCAATCACTGTGCTTGGGCAAGAGAAACAAAGGAAAAAAGTTTTAAAAAATGGAACTACATCAAACTAAAAAGCTACTGCACAGCAAGAGAAACCATCATCCGAATGAAAAGAACCCGCTGTATGGGAGAACATGCTTGGCAATAATACAGCTGATAAGGGGTTAATTTCCAAAATATATAAAGAACTCATACAACTCAACAAAAGGAAGACAAACAATCCAATTAAATAATGGGCTAAGGACCTAAGTAGACACTTCTCCAAAGTGGACATACTGATGGACAAGAGACATGAAAAAATGCTCAAAGTCACTGATCATCAGAGAGATACAAATTAAAATGACAGTGAGGTACTAACACCTGTCAAAATGGCTAAACAAATGACATGTGCTGGTGAGGATGTGGAGAAAAGGGGACCCGTATGCACAGTTGGTGGAAATGCAGACTGGTACAGCCACTATGGAAAACAGTGGAGTTTCCTCAAAAAATCAAAAATGGAACTGCCACTTGACCCAACAACCGCATTTCTAGGAAAACAGCCGAAGAAACCCATACACCAATCAGAAAGAATATATGCACCCCTATATTCATAGCAGCATTATTTCCAGTACCTAAGGTTTGGAAACAGTAGATGAATGGATAAAGCTGTGGTACATTTATACAATGGCATACCATGCAGCTGTAAAAAAGAGGGATCTCCTACCCTTTGAAACAGCATGGATGGACCTGGAGATTATGTTAAATGAAATAAGCCAGTCAGAGAAAGACAAATATCACATGATCTCACTTATTGGTGGAAGCTAATGAACAAAATAAATTGACCAACAAAATACGTCCATGGGGATGGAACAGACTGACATATCTCAGAGGGGAGAGAGGGACAGGAAGAGATAAATCAAAGAACTTATTTACTAGAGACCTAGTGCACGAAATTCGTGCACTAGAGGGCGGGGGGAGGGGTCCCTCAGCCCAGCCTGCGCCCTCTTGCAGTCCGGGACCCCTCAGGGGATATCCACCTGCCGCCTTAGGCAGGAGAGGCTCCCGTCACTGCCGCAATGCTCACCAGCCATGAGCCCAGCTTCTGGCTGAGCAGTGCTCCCCCTGTGGGAGTGCACTGACCACCACAGGACAGCTCCTGCGTTGAGGGTCTGCCCCCTGGTGGTCAGTGTGCATCATAGTGACCGGTTGTTCCCCTGTTCGGTCTATTTGTATATTAGGGTTTTATTGTATAGGACAGTGATGGCGAACCTATGACACACGTGTCAGAGGTGACACGCGAACTCATTGTTTTGGTTGATTTTTCTTTGTTAAATGGCATTTATATATATATATAAAATAAATATCAAAAATATAAGTCTTTGTTTTACTATGGTTGCAAATATCAAAAAATTTCTATATGTGACACGGCACCAGACTTAAGTTAGGGTTTTTCAAAATGCTGACACCGAGCTCAAAAGGTTCGCCATCACTGATATAGGATATGCATAGCCCATGGACACAGACAGTAGTGTGGTGAAGGCCTGGGGGAAGAAGTAGGGACTGGACAGAAGCGGGTAAAGGGGTTATGGGGACATTTATAATACTGTCAACAATAAAAATATTTAAGTGAAAAAATTTTTTAAAGATCTTAGTGTTAGTATCTAAATTTTGTCTTCTGTTTAACACAGCATCAGTGAGAACAGAAACTAAATGAATGTATCAATGCAGGATCCATGTATTTACATTTTTAATAGTAACAAGAATGAGTGTAGTGTGACTATAGTGTGCCAAAAAGAAGTCCCGTTCACCACCTCTGGCTCTTTATAGGTGCCACAGTCACCCTTTTGGTACCAGGGGGGAAGCACATTATTTTTGCTTGTTTCGTAACCTTTTGTCCTTACAGAATACACCTTTGCCAAGTACCTCTACTGACCTCATTTAGGCATCTTAAGCATATTTACTCCTCATATACTTTTTAACCTGGCTATTGGTAGTTTTTCATCCTTTTAAACTCTGTCTTCAACATAATCACTCTTGATTTATTTTTTCTTATCTTAATCATTTTCAGAGTGGTCTCTGAAACTTTTTTTGTTAAAGACTTAAAAAGATAAGACCTAAGGGATCAGAAAGACTTTTGATAAAATGTTAGTATGCTAACCATGGTATGAGAAGAGCTAGATTTGTTTTTAGAGAAAAAATTATTTCTAATGACTTTCAAAACAAATAACAGGCAAAATTGTTCCATTTAAGTTGAAGTTTGATCACATTAAAAAGTATGCTATAGTTTTCTTATTAATGGTTTATTTCATGGCAAGCTATAGGGTACTGTCTAGCCCAGTGATGGCGAACCTTTTGAGCTTGGCGTGTCAGCATTTTGAAAAACCCTAACTTAACTCTGGTGCTGTGTCACATAAAGAAATTTTTTGATATTTGCAACCATAGTAAAACAAAGACTTATATTTTTGATATTTATTTTATATATTTAAATGCCATTTAACAAAGAAAAATCAACCAATAAAATGAGTTTGCGTGTCACCTCTGACACGCATGTCATAGGTTTGCCATCACTGGTCTAGTGTCAGCAATAAGAAAGGGAAAGAATTAATCAATTATCACTTAAGAATGTTTTATCTGTTGTAAAAAAAAATGCACAAATCTCAAATATAATACTGGGTGAAAGAAGCCACATAAAAGAGAACATAATCTGTGGTTTCACTTACATAAAGGTCAAAACAGCAGAACTCAAATACAGTGTTAAAAGTTAGGGTGGAAGTTACCCAGGTGGGTTGTAGGCAGAGTCCATGCTTAAACGGGCAGGAAGAAACTCAGATGGTTTTGGTAAAATTATTTTATCTGGTTGCCAGTTACATTGATATATTCACTTTGTACTGTATACTTAGAGTTTTGTGTGTTTTTTTTTAAAGAAGCTCTTCTCAAGGACAGGATACATAAAACCAGTCTGAGTAAGGGAAAAGATAGTGATTCTATTCCACTTTTAGCTTTTTCAAAAGTTGCTGATGCTCAACATTAACCTATGAAACAAAAATCTCAATGGAAGTGTTCCTTCATGTAAAGAAAGTCTTTATGCTCAATAGGAAAAAAAATAATATGGTTAAAAATAGCATACCCTCTGGCCAAACTAAACTGACAGGGAGTGAGAAGATTATTTTAGCAGAAGATAAATTCTAGAAATAAGTGTGCAGAATTTGTAATTATAAATGCAGCTTTCCATATCCAACATAATATTAGAAGTCCTAGCTAGAGCAATTAGGCAGAAATAGAAATAAAAGGCATCCAAAATCAAAAAGGAAGAAATAATTTGCAGATGATATTATATAGTTAACCCTTGAACAACAAGGGTTCGAACTGTACCAGTCCACTTATACACAGATTTTTCAGTTAACCCACACAGTTCAAATCGAATTAAAGGTCAATGGGTCATTGGGAATTGCATATGCAGAGGGCCAAATTAAGTTACATGTGGATTTTGACTGCTGGGAGTTGTCACCCCTAACCCTTTGTTGTTCAGGGATCACCTGTATACTGAAAACCTTAAAAACATCACCAAAGAACTGTTAGAACTAATCTACAAATTCAGTAAAGTTGCAGGATGCAAACTCAATATATAAAAATCTGTTGCATTTCTATACATAAACTATCAGAAAGAGAAATTAAGAAAATAAGTGCCGGGAGCCGGTCCATCCTTGCCCTGGACCTGCTGGGGTTGGACCCCAGCAAATAAGCCCATTTGCATCTTAAAGAGTAAAATACCTAGAGGTGAATTTAACCAACAAGATGATAGACTTATACATTGAAAACTGTAAGATGTTAATGGAAGAAATTAAAGAAACACAAATATATAGAAAGATAGTCCATACTCATGGGTTGGAAGAACTGATATTGTAAAAATGTCTGTACTACCTAAAGCAATCTACAGATTCCTGTAATCCCTACCAAAATTCCAATGGTATTTTTCATAGAACTAGAACAAACAATTATAAGATTTGTGTGGAACCACAAAAGACCCAGAATAGCCAAAGCGTCTTGAGAAAGAACAACAAAGCTGGAGGCATCATGCTCCCTGATTGCAAACTATAATATAACTATAGTAATCCAAACAGTATGGTACTGGCATAAAAACAGACACAACGATCAGTGGAACAGAATTGAGAGCCCAGAAATAAACCTACACATATATGGACAATTATTTTATGAACAGGAGTCAAAAATATGCAATGGTGTAAAGACAGTCTCTTCAATAAATAATGTCAGGAAAACTGAGCCACTTATACCATAAACAAAAATTTACTCAAAATGGATGAAAGATTTGAAGGTGTAAAGATCTGAAACACAAAACTCCTAAAAGAAAATATAGCTAGTAAGCTTTTGACCTCCGTCTTGGTGAGGAATTTTTGGATTTGACACCAAAAGCAAAGGCAACAAAAACAAGTGCAGTACTAACGCTTCTGCACAGCAAAGGAAACCATCAACAAGATGAAAAGGCAGAGACTTGAACAGATCTTTACCAATGTTCAAAACAGCATTCACAATAGCAAAAAGGTGGAAACAACCCAATATCAATCAACAGGTGAATGGATAAACAGAATGTTGTATATACATGCAGTTGAATATTACTTAATTTAAAAAGGGACAAAATTCTGATGCATGCTGCAAGTATGGATGACTCTTAAACATTGTGCTAAGTGAAATAAGCCAGATACAAAAGGACAAATATTGTGTGATTCCACTTATATTCTAGGTACTTATATATAGATATTTAGGATAGCCAAATCATAAACAAGACAGAACAGTGGTTTCCAAAAGTTAGGGGAGGAAGAAATCAGTAGTTACTGTTTAATGGTTATAGTAAAAGTTTCAGTTTGAGATGATGAACAAGCTGTCTTAAATGTGTCCATTCTTCTCTGGAATTTAGTTGTTTGATACTTAGAAGAGGAAAGATTTTAATTGCTGACTTTTTTTTTAAGGCCTTTATACGACGCTGTTTGGCATACCGAAAAGAAGATCGATTTGATGTGCACCAACTGGCAAATGACCCGTACCTTCTCCCACACATGAGAAGATCAAACTCTTCAGGAAACTTACACATGGCTGGGCTGGCAGCATCCCCCACACCCCCTGCTTCAAGCATAATGACTTACTGACTTTCCTCCAAAATTGGCATGATACCTTTGAATTGCTTCCAGGTGCACACTTGAGTTTAAGAGCATTTGAGTGTTTTTTGTTACTTTCTTTTTTACACAGGACATGATTGAGAACTGTTCGCAAGCTGAAGTTCTTTGTGGCGTCGTTTGTATGAGAAAGGATCATGGACAGTGAATAAATGTACACTTCTGACTATAAATAACCTTGAGACGTGAAGGGTGACTGCCTGTTGCACAGAAACGGGAATACCATGTTCAGACAGAAGAAAAATGATTTGTTTGGGGAAACACTGTAAATAGCGTTTATAATACTTAAATACATTTGGTTGTTACTAAAGAGTTCTAATATGAAGGGTAGTTTTTCATTATTTAAAAACACTTGGAAAAAATGAGAAGTATTTCTAACACAAGAACTACAGTGCCTGGATACATTCTTCAGCATTTGGCAGTTAATCTGCCGAAACCAAAGTAAGACCTGAATGACAGTGACAGTTGTGTTTTATAGATAGAATGTGAGAGTTGGAATCTTTGGACAAGGTTAGACTTTGTCATTTGCCTGTTCTGGCTTTTACCACATTGTACCTCGAAATCACATGTCCTTTTTTTTCACTGGTTATGTTAAAGGGAGAGCTATTATTCTTAGATACTTTACACCTTTGACAAAATGAGCTGCTCATTTTAAAATCAGTTGAATTCACTAAATTGTAATATCTCCAGTGTTTTCAACATGTTAGAAGTAACATATTTTTGTTTTGATACCAGGCCTTGTTCATTAAAACAAATGACAGTATGTAACCAAATGCAGACCAGTTCTATGCAGGATAATGATAAATTCCCTTCTAGCTCTATTGTAAATTGTTGTACATATGTCATATTTCAATTACCAAGTTTCAGCAGCTTATTCTTGTACAAATGTTTAAAAATATGGCTTTTCTAATTGGATATTGTATTTTTTTTAAGTCTTGAAGGCGCTTTAATTGCTGCTAAATGATGTTGCTTCTTTGCTAAAAAAAAAAAAAAAAATCGAATGACCTCCTTAAAAAGGTGCAAATTGACTGTACATCATAGAGGCATATTAAAAGCAGGCATTCATTAACAATCAAGGCATGTAAAATGATCCATGTTGGACATACAGAGTTCTCTAAATCAGTTTCTTGGGTTCTAGGGCTGTGGAGCACATAGATACTAGATTTATACATTGTTCATGGTTATTCTACATTTCTAGAAGGTTCTTATCAGCAAGGTGGGATGATGGTCCCATAAACAAGTTCCTTGTGGTTTATACAGATTTGTTAAAATGTGAACATTTTCTAACTGCCTGGTATGGTAGAAGCCATTTTTCAGGATGTTGTATTTTACTCCTGTAAAAATTATTCCTTTATTGTTATATTCATAATGCTGATACATGTAAGTTGTCCATGTTGCTGAAAAAGGAGGCTCTACTTACTTTACCACAGATTCTCCTTAATATTGTACAGTTAGACTGTGGCTGTTATTTCTGATGTTGCAAGCCATTTTGTTTTTCCATTGTACATACACACATTGTCTCTTTAAAATGCTGCTGAAATTGTAGAGAATGTAGCCAACCTGGTAATAAACAATGACAGTTAAAATGTAAAGACTATGAAAATTGCATTTAAGGGAGCTTTCAAGATTTAGAATATTGGCTCTGACTTGGCTCCTTAAGAATCAGCTGAATAAATTCTTTAAGTATACTTCAAGACAAGTATAAAGTGTTTCAAGCTGTTAAAGTGAACCTAATAACCATTATCAAGGTTAATTCTGGGTGGGTAACAGCACTATCAGGAGTGGCTAGGGGCTGTACCTGCTCCTCTGTAGCTTAAGATAAAAATCCTATAAGAAATATTGACATGGTCATGAAATGTTAACATTGACTGAGTGCCTTAGGTGCTGCCCACAAATTTTTTCTATTTTGTTATTTTCATCATTCTGAATCATAAAGTACTATGTTCATATAGTAACTTATCTGAAGTTCTGAGTTGAAGGAAAGTGCCCATTTTTGTTTAAAATTTTGGTGAGATGTTAAGTGGATGTATAAATCTAACATGAGGTTGATTTGAGTAAGCAGTGTAGCCCAAGATCACTGCTTTACCATCATTTCCAGATGAATGGAAGTGGCTGATAGTCTCAAGATGCAGAAAAGGAGGGAAATGAGTCAACTTATAAACTGTCTCTTCCTCCTAAAGTTTTCCCAAACAAATGCTGTAGATTTCAGATAATACGCCAGTAACCCAGTAGATACAAGATGGCTAATTGAGCCAAACTGAATACTGTTATCTTCACAAAGGAAATTGCTATCTATCACGAAGTGATTTCCATCACTCTGGCAATCTTCAGCTCTAATATCTTCTGAAGCTTAAACTGTTCTGGTTTCCTGAATTCACTCCTCAGAATTAAAGCGTGACTTATATTCCTAAAACAACAACGAGGTCCTCTCCCTTAGCTATCTTATAAGCCTATTTCCTGAAAGAGTCAGCACTGTTGCAAGGTAAAATGCAGTTTTTGCAGATAATTTTAAAATCTTTTTCTGATATGAAGTAGTTTCAGTGTGTACACATTGCGAGGAAATGAGTGCAGAAACTACCCTAATAACTCACTAAATCAAGAATTGGGTAGATACTGGGTTGTCTTTAAAAAAAAAAAATCTCTATTTTTGTCCATCCCCTTCAAAAAAAAAAAAAAAAGAACTCTCAGTTTAAATGGTACATAAAATGTGAACAAATACCTCATTACATGAAGCTAAAGTGGTGGAGAGTTTCAGTGAAAAATTTACAGAGGATATTGTGCATTTTGCTATTCATTGTTACTTACTAAACATAATGTCATCAGATGTTACTACCTATTTAATTGTAATGCAGACTGTCCAGTCCTTTAGGTTGTTACTTTCAGAATTGAATTACATTGCTGTTTCATTTGTGTGTGAAAAAGCTTCATACCTTTAAATCACATTTGCAGGTCTTTCTCTAATCCCACCTAAATTTTGACATGTTATCTGATAAAATTTCCTCACAAATATACTAAAATTTAACGTTCTGAAGGCATTTCAAACGTGTTTTATCGGCTAGTTTATAACAGGTTATTAGGATTCTCGTTCCTGGGACCTCTACAACAGTTCTAGAATTTATATAATTTGTCAATTCAATGTTCTTTCCTAGAACATACATCTCTACTTGCCTTTCCTTAATTTCCCTTCCCTCCCCTCCCCCTTTTTTGAGCATTGCCCCCCACACACACACACCCTGAGAATTCTTTAGTGTTTGGGAAAGATTTGAGTAAATATATGTAGACCAACTTCAAGAATTTACATAGAACCAGGGAAGAACTTAATAGGATTATTTTTAGTTAGAAATCCTCACTCATTTAAAATACTAGGGATGTAGATTACCTATGATTGTTTTAAGAAAGGCAACTTACAAAGAAGAAAACTATAAAATAGAAAACAAAATGATAAGTACATGTCTTTCAATAATTATTTTAAATGGACTAAATTCTTCAATCAACAGAAGGAATTTTTTAAAAAGACATTTATGCCGCCTACAAGAGACTGACTTCAGATGTAAGGCCATACAGACTAAAAATGAAGGTATGGAAAAAGATACTCTATTCAAATGGGAGGGGGGAATGCTGGGGTAGCACTCATATCAGACAAATAGACTTTAAAACAAAGATTATAATAGACAAAAAAGGGCATTGTAATAAGGGAGTCAATCCAAGAAGAAGATACAACATTTGTAAATATGCTCTTGCCATTGGAACACCTAAATATATAAAGCAAATATTAAAAGACCTAAAAGGAAGAAATAGCAATACAATAATAGTAGGGGACTTTACCACATGCTCTCATCAATAGATCATCCAGACAGAAAATAAGGAAATCGGCATTTTATTACATTAAACAAGATGGACTTATATACAGAACACTCTATAAGCAACAGAACACATTCTTAAGTGCACATGGAATTCTCTATCGATCATATAGTAGGCCATAAAACAGTGGTTCTCAACCTTGGCTGCACATTAGAATCACCTGGGAATCTTTTTAAAATCCTGATTTCTGGGCCTCATCCTCCGGAAATTGTTTCTTTGTTACTAATGTGGCCCCACCCCGTAACAAAGAAACAGAATTTCCGGAGGATGAGGCCCAGAAATCAGGATTTTAAAAAGATTCCCAGGTGATTCTAATGTGCCGCCAAGGTTGAGAACCACTGCCATAAAACAAGTCAATAAAATCAAGAAAATTGAAATAAAAACAAGCATCTTTTCTGACCATGATGCATGAAACAAAATCACAAGAAAAAATGAAAATTCACAAATATGTACTGATTAAACAACATGCTACAGAACAGCCAATGGGTCAAAGAAATGAAAAGAGAAATTGAAAATACCTTGAGGTAAATGATAATTGAACCACAACATTCCAAAACTAATGGGATGTAGCAAAAGCAGTTCTGAGAGGGATGTTCAGAAATAGCAATAAGTGATTATATATAAAAATAAAACTATCAAATAAAAACCTAACTACACCACAAGAAACAAACAAATGAAGCCCAGGAAGGAAATAAAGATGAGAGCAGAAATAGAGACTAAACAGACAATAGAAAAGGTGAAAGTAAGAGCTGGTTCTTTGAAAAGATAAACAATTGACAAATCTTAGACTCAGAAAATGAGAGGACCAAGTAAATAAAAGTAAGAAGGGAGATATAACTGATATCACAGAAATACAAAGGATCACAAGAGGCTACTCTGAACAATTAAGGATCACAAGAGACTCCTCTGATCAAGTTTGACAACCTACAAGGAATGGGAAAATTCCTAGAAACATACAACCTACAAAGACTGAATCACGAAGAAATAGAAAATCTGAACAAGCAAATTACTAGTAGGGAGACTGAGAATCAGTAATCAAACACCTTCCAATAAGCAAAAGTCTACACAAGACTGCTTTCCTGGTGAATTCTACATACTTCAAAGAGGAATTAATACCAATTCTCAAACCCTTCAAACAAATAGAAGGGAACACTTCCAAACTCATTTTACAAGGTCAGCATTAGCCTCATCCCAAAACCAGTCAAGAAAAGAAAAGTATAGGCCAATATTCCCAGTAAATATAAATGCAAAAATCCTCAAAATATTAGCAAAACAAACAACAATATATTGAAAGGATCACACACCAATGATCAAGTGGGATTTACTCCAGGGATATAGGATGGTTCAAAATCCACAAGTCAACACTGCATTAACAAAATGAAGGATAAAAATATGAGCATCTTAGTAGATGCAAAAGAAAAAAAAAAAGCATTTGCCCAAATTCAACATCCATTTATGATTTTTTTTAAAAAAACATCAAAGTGGGTATAGAGAGAACGTACTGCAACATAATAAAAGTCACATATAACAAGCTCACACCTACCATCCTATTCAATAATGAAAAGCTAAAGGATTTTCCTCTAAAATCAGGAACAAGACTAAGATGCCCACTCACCACTTTTATTCAGCATAGTATTGCAATTCCTAGCCAGAACAATTGGACAAGAAAAAGAAATAAAAAGCATCCAAATAAGAAGAAAGAAGTAAAACTGTCATAAAAAACCCTGAAGACACCACCAAAAACTGTTAGAACCAATCAACAAAATCTGTCGTTACAGAATACAAGTCAATATACAAAAATGTGTTGCATTTCTATACACTCTCAGAAAGAGAAATTAAGAAAAAAATTCCATTTATAGTTGCATCCAAAGGAGTAAAATACCTTGGAGTGAATTTAACCAAGGAGATGACAGACCTGAAAGCTATGTTAATGAAATTAAACACAAATATATGGAAAGATATCCCATGCTCATGGATTGGAAGAATTGATATTAAAATGTCTATACTACCCAAAGCAATCTACAGATTCAATATAATCCCTACCAAAATTCCTGTGGCATTTTTCACAAAACTAGAACGAACAATCCTAAAATTCTTATGGAACCACAAAAGTTCCGGAATAACCAAAGCAAACTTGAGAAAGAACAAAGCTGGAGGCATCATGTTCCCTGATTTCAAACTATATTACAACTATAGTAATCAAAACAGTATGGTATTGGCATAAAAACAGACGCATAGCCCTAGCCGGTTTGGCTCAGTGGATAGAGCGCCAGCCTTCAGACTGAAGGTTCCCAGGTTTGCTTCTGGTCAAGGGCACATGCCCAGGTTGCAGGCTCAGTCCCCAGTAGGGAGCATGTAGGAGGCAGCCAATCAATTATTCTCTTTCATCATTAATGTGTCTATCTTTCCCTCTCACTTCCTGTCTAAAATCAATAAAAATATATTTTTTAAAATAACAGACACGTAGATCAATGGAAAGAATTGAAAGCCCCAAAATAAACCCACACATATATGGTCAATTAATTTATGACAAAGGAGTCAAAACTATACCACGAGGAAAGGACAGTACGTTCAATAAATGGTATTGGGAAAACAGCAGCCACATTCAAAGGAATAAAACTGGACCACTAGCTTATACCATACACAAAAATGAACTCTTAAGTGAATGAAAGACTTGAACTTAAAATCTAAAGCAGGCGGTTAGCTTCTTGACATCAGTCTTGGTGAGAATTTTTTTGATTTGATGCCAAAAGAAAGACAACAAATGCAAAAATAAACAAGTGAGACGATATCAGATGAAAAAGCTGCACAGCAATGGAATCAGCAAAATAAAAAGACAGTCTTCCAAATGAGAGAAAATATCTGCAAGTCATATATTTGATAAGCGGTTAAAATCCAAAATATTTAAATAACATATAATTCAATAGCAACAAACAAACAATTCAGTTAAAAAAAGGGCAGAGGATTTGAATAGACATCTTTCCAAAGAAGACATCTATATAGCTAACAGGTTCATGAAAAGATGCTCATCACTAATCATCATGGAAATGTAAATCAAAACCACAATGAGACATCACCTCACATCTGTTAGAATGGCCTTTACCAAAAAGACAAGACATAACTATTGACAAGGATATGGAGAAAAGGGAGCCCTTGTGCAGTGTCAGTGGGACTGTAAGTTGGTGCGGCCACTATGACAAACAGTACCTATGGGGTTTCCTCAAAGAAAAGCAGGACTATCATATGCTCCAGCAATTCTGAGTTTGTTTTTAATCCTCACCTGAGGATATGCTTACTGATTTGAGAGTGAGTGAGAGCAACATCAACGTGAGAGAGAAACATTGATTGGTTGCCTTCCCAACCGGGGATCAAACCCACAACCTTTTGATGTACGGGATGATGCTCTCACCGACTGAGCCACCCGGCCTAGACCACTTCTGGGCATTTATCTGAAGAAAATGAAAATATTAACTTGAAAAGATATATGCATCCCCATGTTCACTGCATTATCCTATATAATAAAGAGGGAATATGCAAATTAACCCTCATGCCCTCACAAGATGGCTGCCTATGACCAGGCCGGCAGGGGGGTTAGTGAGGGACGACCAAATGACTGAACAGCAGGCTGCGTGGGGCAACCAGGCTGGCAGGGGGGTTAGTGAGGGACGACCAAATGACTGAACAGCAGGCTGCGTGGGGCAACCAGGCTGGTAGGGGGGCCATGAGGGGTGACCAGGCTGGCGGGGGGGGGGGTGGTTAGGGGTGATCAGGCTGATCCCCAGGATTGGGCCTAAACCGGCAGTCGGACATCCCCCAAGGGGTCCCAGATTGGAGAGGGTCCAGGCTGGGCTGAGGGGAACACTCCCCCCTGCATGAATTTCGTGCACCAGGCCTCTAGTTATTTATAATAGCCAAGACATGGCAGCAACCTAAGTGTCCTTTGATGGATGAATGGGTAAAGGTGATATAACACACACAAGCACACACACACACAAACAATGGAATATTATTCTAATCAGTAAGAAGCAGGAAATCTTGTCATTTGTGAAAACAGGAATGGAACTTGAGGGCACAGGCTAAGTGAAATACGTCAGACACAGAAAGACAACTATATGATCTCACTTATGTGTGGAATTAAAAACACACACACACATAAAATGATAAAATGGGCTCATAGATAGAACAGATTGGTGGTTTCCAGAGGCAAGGGGAGGTAGTAGGTTGGGGGATGGGCAGAATGGGTGAAGGTTCATAAGGTATAAACATCCAGCAATAAAATAAGTCCTGGGGATGTAAACAGCATGCTGACTATAGTTAATAAAACTGTACTGCATATTTGAAAGTTGCTGAGAGCATAGCTCTCAAAAGTTATCACTAGAAAAAAACATTTTGTATAATATATATTGATGAATGTTAACTAGACTTATTGTGATCATTTTGCAATATATACACACATTATACCATTATGTTGTACATACACCTGAAACTAATATCATGTTATATGTCAATTATATGTCAATAAAAATTACCCCAATTTACTCATCTGCAAATATAGACAAAAGGTCTAATATATATCATGTTATTTTCTTCAAGGGAAAAAAAAAGATTATTGAGAAAATCAGACAAGAAGTTAACATAAGTGGTTTGAGTTATGAATAAATTCAAGTAAATCAAGAAGGGTTTTCAAAATGGGAAAAGGTATTTAAAATCTATAGGCTGCCTGGCCAACATGCGCAGTGGTTGAGCGTCAACCCATGCACCAAGAGGTCCCGATTCCAGTCCTGGTTCCAATCCAGGTCAGGGCACATGCCCAGGTTTGTGGCTCCATCCCCAGCAGAGGGCATACTGGAGGCAGCTGATCCATATTCACATCAATGTTTCTACCTCTCTCTCTCCCTTCCTCTAAAATCAATTAAAAAACATTTTTAAGTGTTTCAAAAATATCTATAGGTTGCTAAATAGCAATTTCATCCTTTACAAATGCTTTTTGATAATTTACATAATAATGCAGTCAGGGATGCTGGAAAATGGGTTATCTAGTTTAATTATCCCTCAGTGGTCCTTTTATTCATTCAACAAGAATTTAAAGAGCATATATTCTACTAGAGGCCCGGTGCACGAGATTCGTGTGAGGGGGGAGGGGTGTCCCTCAACCCAGCCTGCACTCTCTCCAATATGGGACCCCTTGAGGGATCAGGCCTAAACAGGCAGTTGGACATCCCTCTCACAGTCCAGGACTGCTGGCTCCCAACCACTCACCTGCCTGCCTGCCTGATTGCCCCTAACTGCTTCTGCCTGCCAGCCTGATCACCCCCTAACCATTCCCCTGCCAGCCTGATCGATGCCTAACTGCTCCCCTGCTGGCCCAATTGCCTCTAACTGCCCTCCCCTGCCGGCCTGGTTGCCTCCAAGTACCCTCCCCTGCAAGCCTGGTCCCCCCAACTGCCCTCCCCTGCTGGCCATCTTGTGGCGGCCATCTTGTGTCCACATGGGGGTGGCCATCTTGTGTGTTGGAGTGATGGTCAATTTGCATATTACCTCTTTATTATATAGGATAGGATGCCACACACTCTTCTAGGCTCCACAGATACAGAACCAAGCAGGAAAGTGTCCTTGTTAGGCACAGAGTCCAGTAGACAGACATCTATTAGAGAATCACACAAATAAATGTGAAATTACACTGCGGTAAGACAATGATGTATATGTGCTACTACAACATAAAAAAGACTTACACAGACAATGTCACAGGTCTATGTTACTTAAGCAAAATAACTAACATCCTTTCACTATAGAAACTCCTCACTTTGGAGATGAAATAATATGACAGTCATACCCCTCAAATTATCAGAAGCACAAACATATGCCCTGGAATACTGAGAATATTGGTAATGAAAGCTGGCAATACTCCAGATATTTAGGAAATTATTATCTGAAGAAATATATATGTGCATTCTCCTTGACACGTAAAAAGAGAAACTTTTGGACAAATGCTAGCCCTGAGACACAGGAAATCACATAAGCTACAAATCCTTCCTCGGTAATTCTCTAACAAGGTTCTCAAATACTTGGTGCCATTTTTATCAGAGGTATGAACTTCTTAAATCCCTAGATGGTTATATTATTGATACTACCATAGTATTCTTCTAATACAGTGGTTCTCAACCTGTGGGTCGCGACCCCTTTGGGGGTCGAACTACCCTTTCACAGGGGTCGCCTAAGACCATCAGAAAACACATATATAATTACATATTGTTTACAGTAGCAAAATTACAGTTATGAAGTAGCAATGAAAATAATTTTATGGTTGGGGTCACCACAACATGAGGAACTGTATTAAAGGGTCACATTAGGAAGGTTGAGAACCACTGTTCTAGTACTTTTTAAAAAATCCTCACCCAAGGATATGTTTTTAATATTTTAGAGAGAGAGGAAGGGGGGTGGGGGAGAGACAGACAGACATAGATGTGAGAGAAAAACATCGATCCACTGTCTCCCATACTCAACCCATCGGCCATTGAACCGGAAACCTAGGTATGTGCCTGATGAGGAATCCCACAACCTTTTGGTGTACAGGACGATGCCGCAACCAGCTGAGCCACTCGGCCAGGGCTCTTCTCATACTTTTGCCAATATTTTAACAAATGCAGTTCTCCCCAGACACCATCCTGTTTTCCTGAGACAAACAGAAGAGCTGCTAGTTTCTGACATGCTCAGATATTTCAAGTATTATATTTTTTCTCAGTGTTGAGAACTTCTAATTATCCCAATGTGTTACAAGTAAAAGAATAAATCACTGAACAGCATCTTTTGAAAGTGAGAAACCAAATACTCTCTGTACTCAATTACTGCCCGTAACTTACTAATTGTTTACTCCTGAGCAAGATACCCCTAATCCAAAACCGAAAACCAACCAAATAACAAAAAGCATTGTTCTTGACTCCACTCGCCCGTCTCCTGAACCCCGCTCCTCACACACACACACACACACACACACACACACACACACACACACACACAACTCCCAGTTAGATGGGGAATGGGAGACTACAAAGCCTTTGACCTGGCGTTAGAGGCAGAGCAACAGGTGTGAGCAGCCCTTGCCCTTCAGTCGCCCTGGCTCCCACACACACCTCCTGGAGACGCCACTGGTCCCCACAGACAGCTCTCGCCCGCCCGGAGGGGGAATGGGCTCCTTCCCTGCTGAGGTCCCTGGGCCTGAGCCGGACAGGGCGCGGCGGGGGGGGGGGGGGGGGCGGGGGGGGGGAACCAGGCACGCCGCTGCCCGTAAGTGCCCGTAAGGCGCTAACCTAGCAGCCCAGCACGTGGTCTCACTCTCGCTGGTCCCATGGCTGGACTCTGAGCGGGGTGAAGGCAGATCCTGACGTCAATCATTCAGCACCGTTAGGTGCGGCTGGAGCGAGGCATGTGCCGGCTGCTGCAGACGCGGTCCCTGCCGCCGAGGAGTGAAGACAGGTGGGTGTAAGTCAACCCAGGGAGCCGCCCTCCTCAAATGTCACATCGCAGCACTTTCTCACCGGAGCCATCCGCTCCGAGGCCGAGGCCGCTGCTCCGCTGGTCCGCAGGGGCGGAGGGATGCCAGCGCCCCGAGAGCGGCCGCCGGGCGCAGGCTCCCCTCCGAGCGCAGGAGCGGCCCGGACCCGGGAGCCCGCCGCTCAGGGCCGGCGTGAGCCTAGCCCGGCTCAAAGGTGGGTCCTTGGCACAAACTAGGAGACCTGAGGACTGCACTGTCTTACTGATGACGAGAGCAAACAGCGGCATTTTAAATTCTGGTAAAAGCAGGCCCTTTCCCCTCTGGTTCAAGTTAAGAACGTCCCCCGCCAGCGCTCCGGGCCGGCACCGCCTCGTCTCCGCCCGCGGCTGCCTCTGTCACCTGCGCGCCTCCCGCGCTGGGGCTGCTCCACCCACCCCGTCCCCACGCGGCGCAGGTGGCGGTCAGGCTGATCCACAATGAATGGCTCCACCTGCAGCAAGGCCCAGTTCCACCCCCAGCTGTGAGCCGGAGGCAGCTTCATTTAATGGATTTCACTTTTTTAAAAAAATGTTTTTATTTATTTTAGAGAGAGGGGGGAAGGGAAACATCAATGAAAGAGAAACATCCATGGGCTGCCTCCTGCACGCCCCCTACTGGGGATCGAGCCCACAACCCAGGCGGGCATGTGCCCTGACTGGGAATCCAACGGGTGACCTCTTGGTTCATAGGTCAGTGTTCAACCACTGAGCCACACCAGCCGAGCTGGATTGTACTTTCTTCGCCCATAAAATAATTGAGGGAGATGATCAAGGTCTTTTTTAAAAAGCAATCAGGGTTGAGAAGCACTGACCCGGTTGCTTTTCCCAGCCCAGGAGGGAAAGGTGGCCTTGCTGGAAAGGGGCTGGAGAATTGGGGAGCTCTCACCCGCCCCCCCCCCCCCCCCGCATTGGGCTTCCCCCAGACCTCTAAGACGGGGAGAAATTGAAGGTGCTCCACAGCCGTCTAAGCAGGGCCTTCAGGTGGGCGATGAGGTGGACTGGGAAGCCAGAGACCTGGGGCATCACAGCACTTTCTCTGGCTTAAGCTGCTTTGGGAATAAGATGAGCTCCTAGCTCAGCTGGTGTGGCTCAATGGTTGAACACTGACCTATGAACCAGGAGGTCATGGTTCAATTCCCAGTCAGGGCACATGCCTGGGTTGCAGGCTTGATCCCCAGTAGCCCCGTTCAGGAGGCAGCCAATCAATGATTCTCTCTCATCATTGATGTTTCTCTCTCTCTCCCTCTTCCTTCCTCTCTGACATCAATAAAAATATATTAAAAAAAAAAAATGAGATCCTAGCCCTGGCTGGTTTGGCTCAGTGGATAGAGTGTTGGCCTGCGGACTACAGGGTCCCCGGTATGATTCCGGTCAGGGGCATATGCCTGGGCTGTGGGATCAATCCCCAGTAGGGGGCGTGCAGGAGGCAGCCGATCAATGATTCTCTCTCATCATTGATGTTTCTATCTCTCTCTCCCTCTCCCTTCCTCTCTGAAATCAATAATATATATATATTTTTAAAAGATTAACAACCTTCTTTTAAAAAAAGAGATCCTAAAGTTTCCCCCCACCGTGGGCTCTGGGGTGACTGCGGCTGCCCTTCCTGGCCAGAGAACAGCTTTCAGCAGCTCCGCCTTGATCTGATTTTTAATTCTGTGTACCCCATACTTCACTTTCAAAAGGCTATCTTGCTAAAAGGAAGAATTCTCAAATCACTGATCTTTGTAAATGGCAAACTCTTTACTCCTCTGCCCCAAACAAAACAAAAATCCCTTTTATGGTCCAGTCTGAGACTCCTTGGCACCCAGTCCAAGGCCTTTCACGATCTGGCCCTTTCCCGCTCCAGCTGCAACCGCTACCAATCCATTCTTCACCCCCGCATTCCCGAGCGACGGGTAGTGCCAGAACACAGTGTGGTGCACGCCTCCTGTCCTTGTGGACGCTCCGCTGACTGCCTGAGAGAGCTTCTATCCACCCTTCAAAGCCCCACACCACCTCCTGGGGAGAGCCTCCCCTGGCCTCCTCAGGTGAAGCTGCCCATTCCTGTGCTTTTCTGTCCCCGTACTCATCACGCGGGCTGCTCATGTGCTAATTTGTAAGCTCCTTTGCTAATTTGTAAGCGGCGTGGTGGAATGCCTTCGGAGGCAGACACTGGGGCCAAAGCCAGCTGCCGGATTTAGGGAAACTGCCTTGTTGACTAGAGAGGCGCGCTGCGCAGAGCCCATGGCCGGGTGGGAGGTTGTGACGGTCGCAGCCCGGCCCTGCACCCGGCAGCCTGCGCGGCGCTAACGAGGCAGAGGAGGAGGGTGGGAGGGTGTGGAAGCCAGACCCCAGCACCACCGCACCAAACACTCAGATTCCTGGTGTTTCTTGAAGTATCTGAGAGGTTCAAAGACACCCGCAGGACTTTCCTTCTTTATCTTAACAAATCCTCAGGCCGATGCTATATCTACTTTTAAATGGTGTTGAAAAGGGAACCCTTCTGGTGAACGACCCAGGCTTCTCTGCACCTCCCCCGCTCAGCTACAGGTGCGGAGGCAGGGAGGCAGGGAACGGAATCCCCGAGACCTTTTCTAAAGAACAGACAGCGCCGCTACCCTTGGGGCTGCTCCCACGATGCCCCAGCCCCGCCCAGGGGCCCTGCGAGGCCGGCCCGGAGACCCCGCGGCCTCGACGGGGCGCGGCTTTCCTGGGCTCGGGGTGTCACCTGGTGGCCGTGACGCGCACTGCGGGCTGCGCTCGGAAGTCCGCCCTGGCGGGGCTCCCTGCCTCCCCGCGTGGGTCTCCGGGTGACAGTCAGTGTTGGGCCCTGCGGGCGCCCGCCGTGTAGGGACAGAACTGAAGCTGGGGCCCGGACAGACATCCCTGGAGTCGGCTCCTGGCCCACCGCTTTCCGCCGCCGTGTGACCTGGAGGAAGTTTCTTCTCTGTTAAGGGAAGTTATCAGTCCCACCTGCTGGGATGCCCCGGGGAATTAACAGGAAAACTCTTGGCACCTGCTGTCAACTAATACTTTAAATTGACTCCTTTTTTTCACTGACGTTTATTTGTAAAGGAAGGTACTCATCGAAGTGTTTTTCTCAGTACATGTTAAGCACATAGGTATTGAAATTAGAAAAAATATTTTCCTCCATGTACCATTCAGCAACATGAGACCATGACCAAATCTGGAACCGGTGCCTGCCCAGGGGCCTGTGTCCGTCTCTCTCTGCTTCTTCCCCATTCCAACCAGTGGATCCTCACTTGGCCCCGCCTGGAACACAGGTTATCCGCCTAATAGAGATATGAACTTGGAAAAACGAAGCTCATGTCTCTAAGGTTCCATGCCCTTTTCATTTCTGATCATTTCAAGAAAAGAAAAAAACTTGACAGAGACCAAGGTGGGCAAACGGCTTGTTCTAGTGACATTGGCATGAGCGGAGTCCCTGGGCTCCGCAACAAGAGCCGGTTTCTTGTTTTCATTCAGCTCCCTAACAAGACAGCGCATGCGCTCTCACACTTGGGCTCCCCATTGTCCGAAAGCACACAGGTTGCTCAGCTGATCTTCCAAGGAAATATTAGGCCTGCGTACACTTCATGTACCCGACGGCTAACATTCCTTCTGGAAAGCTGAACAATGTCTAGAGGCGACAGGGACTGCTGCCATCATGTCGCTGGGCCCTCGGCTTAGCACAGCTGTCTGAACCACACGGGGACATTTCTGGCTGATGTGATTTAGACACAACAGACTGGCACTGTGTTGTGATCTGTAGTTTGAGCAAACATCGGTGGTAATTCCAGTCTAGGACCATTGATAGGGATTTCTTTGTAGAGAGCTCCGTGTGTATGACCAGGCTCCCTGTAAATGCTGCTGCAGATCACCAGCCCACGCTCCCCTCCAGCTAGGCAGTCCTGGCTCTGTAAGTCTCCCATCTGTCCTTACATGGAAATAACCCTAGCTTTTGTTGACTAAGAAGTAACTCAAATCTGTTTTTTAAAATTCTGATAATAGCCCTGGCCGGTTTGGCTCGGTGGATAGAGCATTGGCCTGTGGACTGAAGGGTCCCAGGTTCGAGCCCGGTCAAGGGCATGTACCTTGGTTGCGGGAGCATCCCCAGTGCGGGGTGTGCAGGAGGCAGCTGATCAATGTTTCTCTCTCATCGATGTTTCTAACTCTCTATCCCTCTCCATTCCTCTCTGTAAAAAAATCAATAAAATATATTTTTTAAAAAAATTCTAATACACATGTGTATAAGAGAAGAAATAAGTCCCCAGAGCCCCATCCCAACCACTCTAATTCAAGTGCTTCTCGAAGGTGCTTCCTTACAACCTCAGGCAGGCTTAGTCCCGATGCCAAACCAGGTCAGCCTGGCCAGGGCTGGGCAAATGTGAGCCACTTCCCT
The DNA here is from genome assembly GCF_963259705.1 of Myotis daubentonii. Lineage (NCBI taxonomy): Eukaryota > Metazoa > Chordata > Mammalia > Chiroptera > Vespertilionidae > Myotis > Myotis daubentonii. The sequence continues at coordinate 47,241,847 of NC_081846.1, forward strand.
CTAGGACAGTGGTTCTCAACCCTGGCTGCACATTAGAATCACCTGGGAATCCTTTTAAAATCCTGATTTCTGGGCCTCATCCTCCAGAAATTCTGTTTCTTTGTTATGGGATGGGGCCACAACATTAGTAACAAAGAAACAGAATTTCCGGAGGATGAGGCCCAGAAATCAGGATTTTAAAAAGATTCCCAGATGATTCTAATGTGCAGCCGAGGTTGAGAACCACTGCTCTACAAGGATGTGAGGCTGTATTGAGTGGAGGGCAGGCCTCTCAGGTATTCAGGACCTTGTATCACCTACTCCTTGTTCCCTTAAAGAGAACTGATGAAAAATTCCAACAGAGTTGGTTGGTAAGGTAAATAACTAATGGGTTTGGGGCCCCAGAATTGGCTTTAGGAAGAGGCTGGTAAAACCCAAATTCCGGTCACTGTCCCAGCCATTGTCCAGACAACTATTTCTCCCCCAGGTTTATAGTTTAAGTGACTGCGTCAAACTTCGTTTACCTTAAAGCAGTGGTTCTCAACCTTCCTAATGCCGCGACCCTTTAATACAATTCCTCATGTTGTGGTGACCCCAAATTTCATTGTTACAAATTGAACATAATTAAAGCATAGTGATTAATCACAAAAACAATATGTAATTATATGTGTTTTCCAATAGTCTTAGGCAATCCCTGTGAAAGGGTCGTCGACCCCCAAAGAGGTCGCGACCCACAGGTTGAGAACCACTGCCTTAGAGCCTGTTCCACCAAGATTCATGGATCTAAAACAAGGAAGTCCAGGGAGGATCTTGTTTCTGATCCTGGATTCCCTGGGCTCTGGACCCTCCAAGTTCTTGAAGTCCTGGTTTCCCACCCATCGCTACCAGGATCATACTGCAGACACTGCAAGCTGTCTGTGGGCCAGGCAGGTGGCAGAAAACAGCGGGCCAGGTGGGGACTGTGGCAGACTGGAGGGCGTAGGCTTAAGATGGCGCTTGTTTCCTTGTGGACAGAACCCAGTGTTGCTGGATCTTGGGACTTTTTCTGACTTTTAAATGTTGGCAATTGATTCACATTTTGATATATACAGGGCAGATCAAAGAACCACGTTGGGGAAGCCAGTTGGCTACCTCTTGTTCGCTGGGCAGATTGTCTTGTAAAGGGCTTTGCACAGACCTGGCCTGGCTCCTCACTGAGCACTGAGCAGTGGGCATTGGCTGTTATTATCCCAAGGCCCAGCGGCCTTCAAGGAGCAGAGGCCTTCCTATTGCCAGGAAGTATGGTGCAGCCTCAAAGCTGGTAACACCCAAAGTCCCTGGAGCGCACCTCCACCAGCGGAAGGAGTGTCTTCTTGTGTGCTATTTGAACTGGAGGAGAGTGGCATGTTCCCTGGAGAAGCAGCTTTTCCTGCACTTCTCAGCCTCAGCTGCGCTTTAACAGGTGTAAACTGTGCCGGCCTTCCTTCCGCAGTTGGCAGCAAGCCTCTGCCCCTGGCTGCATCCTTGTGAACAGCCCCTTCTCTCCACCCGCCCCCCCCGCCCCCCCCTTCCCCAGTTCCCAGGGTGCCGCCAGCCTAGGAGTGGTCCCAAGGCCTATAAAGGAATTCATTGGTCAGCAAAGCCTGAAACTGCTCCTCCTACATCAAATGCAAAAATTATCAGCGATAAAAAGGGCTCTCTTCTAATGTGCACTTTGCTGAGTGGTGTGTCTTAGTAGACAATGACGTTCCTATTGCCTTATTACGTCCCCAAGTTACAAGGCAGCCTGACTCAATTATCACCGAGAAGGAGGTGCTGAGCCAGCTGCTAATTGCAGCCTGGGAGGGGACAGGCTCAATGAGGGAGAGAAATGTCCCCTGGGAAGCTTTTCAAAACTCCAAGGGCCCAGCTATCCATACTCCAATTGAGGTGATTTTAAGCGGGTGGAAAGGCTTGCTGGGTGGTCAGATAATTAGAGGGGAGGCCTTCACCTTCAGGCCAAGGAAGAGCCATCCTTGAACTTTAGTTGGTGTCTCACAATTGAGGAAACTGTTTCTCCTTTTTATTTTCGCTTTTCAGGCAATGAGCTAAATGAGGCTATTCAAAGGTAAGCACATTCAGTAAAACAGGAACAAAAGCCAAAGGGGAAACGTAAAGTCATCATCACAGATGGTCTTAGCTACCAAAGTGGCCTTTGAGTAACAGAGCCACTTCCCTGGCCCTGACGCTCTGCCCCCTCCACTCTGCTAGGCAGGCTTTCTCAAATGCAAATCTGAGCTTTTCCCCAAGGAAATACTTCTCCAGTGACTGTTTTTCTTATTTTCTTTTTCTTTTCTTCCTCTTTGTTTTGTTCTTTTGTGACTCCTGTTTTTAAGACAAAGGCCCAACCCCCCAGCCAGGCACTTAGGTTGCATTAGTTACTCCTCTTCCTTATCAGCAATGGCTTGGGCATATGATAAAGACTTCATCTCGCAGTGTCTTTTTCAGCTAAAAGTGCCTGGTGACTCCACACTGGCCAGAAGGATGTGAGCTAAAGTGCTGTGTGGAACTTTCCTGAATTGCCCCCAAAGGAAGGGGGACAGGAGCTGCTCTTCTGGCAGGAATGAGAATGGTGTGTGTAGCTGGGGCTCCAGCTGCCATCTGGGTCCGTATGCTGACCTTGGAAATGGAAAGCACACCGGTAGAACTACGTGCTGAGAGCCCAGGTCTCCGATATCCCAGGGGCTAGGCCTGCCTCAGCTGGTCTACCTCGGATTCTCTGAATATGGGAGAGAAATAAACATTCTTATTTAAGCCACTATTATTTTGAGAATTGTTGTGGTAACAGCCTATTCAAAACTAATGTCCTCCCCCATTACTGCCTTGTGCCTCTCTTGTGGCACTTGGGCACAAGCTGAGTGGTGCAGAGGGTTCAAAGGTAATTCTGCCTTTGTGATCCTCATCTCACTGGAACTCCTCCATGTTAGAGCACTTACTCTGGAGAGCCCTGAGGACTGACCCCCCAACAAGGCCACAGCGAGTGGCTTCTTGGTAGGGACACTGTTTTTTTATATCACATTTCTGGCACCTGGTACAGAACCTACTGCTGTCTATAAACACCAAAACTGTTGGGGTTTTTTTGTTTTTCTGAAAGAAGCAGAGAATATCTAAAATAAGTAAAGATCTACTGAGCCAATCTAGGCCAAGTCTGTGGCTGTCTTCCGAGGGAATGGTAAGAAGCCCTCTCGCCCCGAGCTCAGGGTTTTACATATACTTATGGACACTTTCCGGGGAGGATGGTCTAGGGATGCTGTCATTTTCAAATGAGAACTGTGATCCCACAAGAGGTACTATCATTGCGTTGGAGAAACTGTTAAAAAATCATTTTGTAAATCTTAAAAACTGCCCAGCCAGTATGACTCAGTGGTTGAACATCGACCTAAGAACCAGGTGGTCACAGTTCAATTCCCATCAGGGTACATGCCGGGTTGCAGGCTCGATCTGCAGTAGGGGCGTGCAGAAGGCAGCGATCAATGAGTCTCTCTCATCATTGATGTTTCTCTCTCTCTCCCCCTCTGAAATCAATAAAAATATATTTTAAAAAATGCCTTGCTTTCCACTAAGGCAGCGGTTCTCAACCTGTGGGTTGCGACCTCTTTGGGGGTCGCCTAAGACCGTCGGAAAACACATATATAATTACATATTGTTTTTGTGATTAATCACTATGCTTTAATTATGTTCAATTTGTAACAATGAAATTGGGGGTCACCACAACATGAGGAACTGTATTAAAGGGTCGCAGCATTAGGAAGGTTGAGAACCACTGCACTAAGGTATCTCTCTCTCTCTCTCTCTCTCTCTCTCTCACACACACACACACACACACACACACACACACACACACACAATATGAACATCTTTTAGAAAGTAGTAACAACTTGCTCAACTTTTCCTGTCCTGGAAAGTAAACAATTATACCATCTATAATAATAAAAGCACAATATGCTAATTAGACCAGACAGCCGGATGACCTTCTGGACGAAGCTGGGGCTGCGAGGGCTGAGCCCCTTGCATGAATTTCATGCATCGGGCCTCTAGTTTAAATATACTTGTGAATATTTTTCCTACCTGTTATAAGCTCCTCTTTAAAAACAGGATTGAACTATTCTAGAAATATTTATAATGTAAACAGAAGATGCTATGATTAGAGCTGGAGCCTTCTTTAATAATTTTAACTAGAAATCTGGCTCTAGAAATGGATATATGCTAAGAACTGACTGGCATTGGCCTCTGTTGGAGGCTCTGAGCTGGAGCTGATGACCCTAGTTAGCTGAGTGGTTGTAGTTCTATGTGCTATTCTCTTAGCAATGTTCATGCCAGTGCCAGGTCAATAACCGATGAAGTTCTTTCATCTTATTTAAAAACAGAGATATAATATGCACTTAATTTCATTCAATAAATCAATTCCATTTAACTTATCATCTCTTAGAAAACATAGGAGAAAGCTAACATTAAGACATGAAAAATTACACTGAAGATGGGTGGCACACTGAGAGTAATGCATGCACATATGGCAGGTAGGACCTATAATTTAAATGTATCACAAGAAAAGTCAAATTACTATAATTTATTGCTGTATCTATGCTTTCCCAGTATAGTTGTAATATCTGATGTAGCCACAAAGTGCCACCTTCTGGTTTAAAACTGTGCAACACCAACACCTCCTTTATTTCTTTTTAAATGTATTTTATGGTGGACGTATAAAGCAACAGCAGCAGTTACAAAATGTTGTCTGAGTAATTTTGAGAGCTCAAAACAAGGATCCGTGTATAGGCTGAATAAAAAGATGTTCAATTACTAGTGCACATTGTGTAACTTTATCAAGCATCTTTAGCTGGATTTTTGTGTAAACCTTAATAGAGATGTGACTCATGGAGACCAAAAGTAAAATATATTTTTCCTTTCACGGTTTAGTGAATTGGTCTGCTTTCACGCAAATGATTTACAAACTACAAGAAATGCTGCATGTGAGAACGAGGCATAAAATGTTTCATTTTCTTACAGAGGAGCAGCAGGGGGACAGGGACAAAAGTAGACACCTTGTTGCCACCTTTCCCAAAGATGCACACCCCAAGAATGGCAGTGGAAACCTGGCGGCAAGCCCTCTTACAATTCTTTTTGGTTGTTTTTAAAATACAAGCACTTTCTGACATTTCCCTCCCCAGCCCATGACCCACCCTGATTCGGCAAGATACAATCTCAGATCCTCTTGCTTAGTTTTCCCTTAGAATTATTTACAGGAGCCTACAGATATGATAAAAACTAGTATGAAATTAATGATAGTTTGCGTTTCCAGATTCGTTTCCGTGGTTAAATAAGCACACCAAGTCAACTCCAAAGATGGTTCAAAGTTAAGGTGACTCAGAGGCATTTGCATCTGTTACCGAAGAAACAGGCTTCTGGCTGGCTAGGGCAGATTCGCTGACTCTGTCCTCAACAGTGATCGGGGCCTTGGAAGTTGGGAGCGTTACATCCAGAGTGAGTGCTGAGGCAGCATCTGCTCTTGCAGTGGTCATGACGGGGTCGGAGGGTGGACTGCTGGTGGGTGGGAGGGAGGACAACAGCTCCGCTGAGCCCGCTGCTGAAGAGACCTCTGGAACCAAAGGGAATGACGGAAGGAACTCGGATGGCAAGGGGAGAGCTGCAATGCCAGGTAAGTTTCGGGAAGACAAGGAAGGAAGAGGTGGCAAACCTAGGACAAAAACAGCACATATCACACATCCTCCCAGCACTAAAAGAGCAGTAGTCACAGTCACATAACTGTTTTCATTGACCAGCTGGCCAGGAGGAAAGGCTCCCTGTGTCTAGGCTCCTATCTGCCTCGGCTCCTTGTCCCAGCTCAGGGGAGAAATGACTCTCCCAGTGGGACAGACAGCAGCCCCTCCAGCAGGCACCGCAGCTACACTGAGTGTCGGACAGGAGAATCCCACTCACCCAGGAAAGCTGCAAGCTGACTGAGAGCTGCCCTGGACAGACAATAGGAAGAGGAGACACAGAAGGCAGCCTCTGGGAAGACTGTGGAAGGAGGAGCTTGTCATGAAGCCTCTGCATTAGCTTCATCATAAGTACCCAGCCTCTGCTCAAGCCCCAAGATTGATGGATAACTGTTTATACTTAGTGGGTTTATTGTGTTGATTTTAAAATGCACAATAGCCCTGGCCAGTTTGCTCAATGGTTAGAGTGTCAGCTTTCGGAATAAAGGGTCAAGGGTTCAATTCCTGGTCAAGGGCATGTACCTTGGTTGTGGGTTCATTTCTTGCTCCCAGTGGGGGCACATGCGAGAGGCAGTCAGTTGATGTGTCTCTCTCACATGGATGTCCCCCCCCCGCCCCCACCTCCTTTGACTCACTCTGAAAATTAATGGGGGGAAAAAAAGAGCCCTAGCTGGTTTGGCTCAGTGGATAGAGTGTTGGCCTACAGACTGAAAAGTCCTAGGTTCAATTCCGGTCAGGGGCACATGCCTGGGTTGTGGGCTCGATCCCCAGTAGCGGGTATGCAGGAGGCAGCCAATCAATGATTCTCTCTCATCATTGATGTTTCTCTCTCTCTCTCCCCCTCTCCCTTCCTCTCTGAAATCAATAAAAGTATATAATTCAAAAAAAATTTCTTGGGTGAGGATTAAAAATAATGAATCAATAATAATAAAGGAAAAGAGTATTACTTCTTTCAGAAACAATGGAAAGGCAGGTTGCACAACAGGTTCAGGGCAACCACTGGGCTGGTTAAACCCTCAATGTCAATTTGGGGAAAAGACAGCGGAAAAAGCCAAGAATGTAGGGCACAGAAGAAAAGACAGAGAGAGCTAAGACAATAAGCATCAGCGTTTACAGGAATGAAAAGTCAGCCCTGACATGTGGCCCTCTCCAAGCCAAAGGTAACCTGGGTAACCATTAACTGGAAGAGCAGACTTGTGGGATATACTCTGCTGCTGCATTTTCATCAGTGCGTAAGAAGAGTGTGAACACTGAGTATCTGCTAACTTACCTATTTGCAGCTAAAATCTCTCACAGTTTTTATTATAAAAACATTTATTAATAATGGAGAATATTTATTAAATGACAAGTATTTATCAAAAAATAAGCTAACCAGCTGAACAAGGGCAATGGTTTTACAGTCTAAGTTTCCGGGCCTGGGCTACGCAAGATAGGCACCACAGGGGGCAGTCACTCCAAACACAAGGAGAATCTTAGAAGTTCATTCACCTCCACTGGGTGAAATGTACACCTTCCATCCAATTTAGTTATAGCAGTGTAACACCACACACTCTCTTTACTTCTACAAATGGCCTTTGTGGTGCATGAGTTGTCAGGGCGCAGTGAGAGGAGAATCACAAAGATAACTTCTTCCTCTTTTTTTTATTTTAATAAAAAAATATATTTTTAAAATATATATTTTACTGATTTTTTACAGAGAGAAAGGGAGAGGGATAGAGATTAGAAACATCAATCAGCCGCCTCCTGCACACCCTCTACTGGGGATGCGCCCACAACCAAGGTACATGCATCAAACCTGGGACCCTTCAGTCCACAGGCTGACACTCTATCCACTGAGCCAAACCGGTTAGGGCTTCCTCTTTTTTAAAAAAGCCTTTTAAATAAAAAAGATTAATATTGATTTGAGGCAGTTAAAATTTATTAAACTGACCTGCCTTTTCCAGAAAAATAACCACAACAGCCCTGAAATAGAGGATTGGCTTTCCTAGATAAACCTTTTTATTAGTTAGAGCCCTAGGAAGGCAAGATGGACAACATACCTGGGTTCACGAGTTCTGGAAGGCTGACGCTGGGCATGACGTGCGGTGTGGGGAGGTTGAGGTTGGGGAGGGCAGGCAGGTTAGGTAGTCCTGGTGGTAAAGGCATCAGACCTGAAGAAAAGGTGAAGACAAAAGGTTAACCAGTTCCCGGGGGGAAAACATTCAATCCATTTGTGTTGAAAAAATACTACTCACTTCAAAGTGAGAAGTCCACTTACTATGTGGCAGTTTCGTATCATAACTACATTAACAATAAAATCTCACTGAAGCAAAATGTCTGTTTTTTAAAATATATTTTTATTTATTTCAGAGAGGAAGGGAGAGGGAGAGAGATAGAAACATCAACGATAAGAGAGAATTATTGATTGGCTGCCTCCTGCATGCCCCACACTGAGAATTGAGCCTGCAACCCAGGCGTGTGCCCCGACCCGGAATTGAACTATGACCTCCAGATTCGTAGGTAAAGGCTCAACCACCGAGCCTCGTCAGTGAGGCGAAGCAAAATGTCTTTCTATACCTAACTGATTAAATGGCTAACAGTTAAAACAAATACTAATTCTTCTAAACCAGTGGTTCTCAACCTTCCTAATGCCGCGACCCTTTAGTACAGTTCCTCATAATGTGGTGACCCCAATTTCATTGTTACAAATTGAACATAATTAAAGTATAGTAATTAATCACAAAAACAATATGTTATTATATATGTGTTTTCCAATGGTCTTAGGTGACCCCTTGGAAGGGGTCGCGACCCACAGGTTGAGAACCGCTGTTCTAAACCCAAGAGCAAGAACGATGAGGTCAAAGTGTCTGGAGAAAGGGGTGATTTATCCAGCAAGAATGGTAGTAAAATGGAATGGAAGTTTTCTTTGTTGGTTGAGGTTTACAGTCTCTCTGGCCTTTTTTTTTTTTCAAATTCTGAAATAATTTCAGACTTAGGGTTACAAAAAGCAGTTGATATAAAGAATCCCCAAATATACCTTTCACTCAAATTCCCCAAATGTTAACATTTTATCACACTTGCTTTATCATTCTGTGTTTGAGTGTGTACATACTTGGTTAATGGGTTAACAATGGCTTAATCTGTCTGTATAACAACATCTTTAGCCATATAATTAAAGATTCCCACAATGCAAATATATTTGATCAGTGAAATAATACTTGACTATTATTTGCAAGATAAAGGGACTCGTGTTCATTGGGAACAGTAAGAGAAATAAACCAAAATCTAATCTAATGTTCAAGCTACTAAAGATGCAGATAAGGAGTGCTCTCTCCCAGGACATAATGTGTATTCACATACTAGTAGACAGCTATGAGAAAGCCCAACTAAGGGAGCACTGAAGAACCGAACTTGTACATATTTCTTATTCCTGCCTCATGCTGCATGAGGGGTGGGAAGGGGTGGTAAGTTGGTTCATTTCCTCTTGCTCTCATTTATCACAAAGTTACAGAGGCAAAATGAGATTAAAAGACATAAAAAGTCACTCCATAGGTGTAACATTTTTTTCATTGCTTTTTAAGATGCAAAATGTTAATAATGCTTATTACACACATCTCAAGTCTCCTGCTGCTTACCTGGTAATGTAGTAGCTGGATTCATCGATGGTACAGAAGTGAGGGACTGGTTTACTTGTGGTGGCAATAATGGTACTGTTGGTACACCTAAAATAAAAGTACAATCTTTTAAAAATGTATAACAAATTCAGTTGACAAAGAATAAACAGATTATATTCACAGTGTTTAGTCCCCCTACACTCCCCCAGCCCCCAGGTGGTCAGTGGGACTTCATTTAGATAATTTCTGGCTGTGTCACTAGGTGTCACAGCTAGTCTATCTACTCTGCCCATGGCCCCTAACAAAAACTGTTAGAGCCTGGGCCGAGAGGGCAGGAGGCTCAGCAAAGCCAGTCCAGCTAAGCTCACTGGATGAGACTTTTGCACTTGACCTAAGCAGGGTTAGATTACAAAATTGTTTTTGCAAATCTGGAAATGGAATGCAAAGATTAGTCAATCTCCATTGGGCTCCTGAACTAAGAAACCATGGGGACCTGGGCCTGCTGGAGGGGTGGGAGCCATATGCCTGATGAAATAGTGAGTGCTGGGCTCTGAAAGAGGAATGAGACAAAAGAGCACATGAACCTCCAGAGATGGAGAGAATGGCCTGGCTTCCTGGATCTCCACTTCCATTTGACTGTAGGTTCTGTGACACTTCTCTGAGGTCCAGCACATTCCCATTTTCACTTATGCTAGCTTGAGGAGGCTATGTTCTTTATATACAAATAACTCTTACTATACTGCCTGATCAAGATTACCTACTAAAGTTTCTCACCTACTTATGTGGGAGGTCTTGCTGATGTCAAAACAATAGTAATATTGCAAATGAATTCTAGTTTTTATCTTAATCTTATAGAGATCTGCTTAAATACAGTAGAAGAAATGAATTGTGGAGGAGAACCAAGATGGCAGCATAGGTAAACACTGAAGAATGCTGCCTCGCATATCCACTTCAAAAATACAACTAAAAGACAGAACGGACAACATCCAGAACCACAGAAAGGCTGGCTGAGTGGAAATTCTACAACTAGAAGGAAAGAGAAAAGCACACCGAGACTCAGAGGAGGTGTGGTGCGGAAGTAAAATACAAAGGTGCAGAGGTGCATGCGGAGAGGGCTGGCGGCTGAGGTCACGATTGTCTTTTTCAATCAGGAGGGAGTCTCAGGCTCTGAGCTCCAGTTCCAGGCGCGTCTCTGGGGACCCAGACTCATATGGGAGAAACGGGACTGTCTGGCATCGGTCGGAACTCGAGGGCAGCTTTCTCTCAGAGGCACACGCAGCGATTGCCGGGGTCTCTAAGGACAGGACTGAGAGCAGCTATACTGCTTGCTCCGCCTGCCCTGTTGATACCCTGGGACCCTGCCCCGCCCAAGCCGTGCAGGAGGCTTTTGCATATGAAAGGCCCGGCCCTTTGTAATCTGAAAATTACTTAACAAACAGCAGCTGCCCCAAGGCCCCAGGGCAACTTGCATTGCTTTACAACTGGCATCTGCAGGGTAGCCTCAGGCAGAGGCTAGATTAGTACCTCCTTAGATCCAAGAGCCTGTGTTCCCAGTGGTCAGAGTGGGACCATCCAATTATAACTCCGCAGATCCATAAGGGACACACTCAGGGGACAGACTCAGTGAGCACCAAAGCCCCACTGAAGCAAGTCTTGCCCCATAAGGGTGTCTTCAGCACAGAAGTTCTCCAACCGTAGACACAGCTGATTCTCACAGCCAATTGGCCTGGAGGTCAAATCCTCCCAGTGTTACCTACAACAATCAAGGCTTAACTACAACAAGACTGTGCACAAAGACCACAAGGGGGTGCACCAAAAGTGTCTACCTCAGGTAATTGGGGAGGCTGAGCCAACGGGCCCTAGAGGACACTTAGCACAGAAAACCACTTTATCAACACAGGGAAGCATAAAAATGTGGAGACAAAGAAACAGGACACAAATTACAGAAATGGAGGAAAGCAAACTACTGGATATAGAGTTCAAAACCACACTTTTAAGGTTTTTCAAGAACTTTCTAGAAACCGCCAATAAATATAGTGAGATCCTCAAGAAATCTAGTGAGACCCTCGATGTTGTGATAACGGACCAACTAGAAATTAAGCATACACTGACTGAAATAAAGAATATTATACAGACTCCCAACAGCAGACCAGAGGATCGCAAGAATCAAGTCAAAGATTTGAAATGCGAAGAAGCAAAAAACACCCAACTGGAAAAGCAAAATGAAAAAAGAATCCAAAACTACGAAGATAGTGTAAGGAGCCTCTGGGACAGCTTCAAGTTGTAACAACGTCCGGATTATAGGGGTGCCGGAAGAAGAGAGAGAGCAAGATATTGAAAACCTATTTGAAGAAATCATGACAAAAAACTTCCCCTACCTGGTGAAAGAAATAGACTTACAAGTCCAGGAAGTGCAGAGAACCCCAAACAAAAGGAATCCAAAGAGGACCACACCAAGACACATCATAATTAAAATGCCAAGAGCAAAAGACAAAGAGAGAATCTTAAAGGCAGCAAGAGAAAGAAAGTCAGTTACCTACAAGGGAATACCCATATGACTGTCAGCTGATTTCTCAACAGAAACTTTGCAGGCCAGAAGGGAGTGGCAAGAAATATTCAAAGTGATGAATGCCAAGAACCTACAACCAAGATTACTTTATCCAGCAAAGCTATCATTCAGAATTGAAGGTCAGATAAAGAGCTTCACAGATAAGGAAAAGCTAAAAGAGTTCATCACAACCAAACCAGTATTATATGAAATGCTGAAAGGTATCCTTTAAGAAGAGGAAGAGGAAGAAAAAGGTAAAGATACAAATTATGAACAACAAATACACATCTATCAACAAGTGAATCTAAGAATCAAGTGAATAAATAATCTGATGAACAGTATGAACTGGTGATTATAATAGAATCAGGGGCATTGAAAGGGAGTGGACTGACTATTCTTGGGGGGAAAAGGGGTGTGGGGGATGCGGGAAGGGACTGGACAAAAATCGTGCACCTACGGATGAGGACAGTGGGTGGGGAGTGAGGGCGCAGGGTGGGGTAGGAACTGGGAGGAGGGGAGTTATGGGGGGAAAAAAGAGGAACAAATGTAATAATCTGCACAATAAAGATTTAATTTAAAAAAAGAAAAAAAAAAGAAATGAATTGTGCCTAAAAGTATGAAGCAACCATCTTCAGATATTATTTATTCATGTATTCACTGTAGAAATTGGAGGCATGCAAAAGTAGAAGAGGATTCTTTGCTTTTATCAGACTCTCCAAGAGGTTGTTGGATGGTTGGTTGGTGCGTTCATTTACTCAAGTTTTTGAGGGGCACTTATTATATATTAGATATTGTTCTAGACCCGGAGGCTCTTCACAGCATAAAAAAATAGGAATCAAGACCTTTACGAAATTTACATTCTAATGAAGGCCAGAAAAGACAAATATTAAACAAATAAAATACATAGTATGTAAAATGGTGGAAGTTCTCTGCAGAAAACTGAGCAAAGAAGGGGGTCAGGAAGTGTTGTGGGGGTGTACCAGAAAGGTCACACTGATTAATGCCATTTCAACATGATACATTCATTTTCTAAAACTTTCATAATCTAAAAATTATCAACCCACAGAGAAGTCGTTTTAAAAAACCATATTATTTCTGTATTTCTACAGTTACTATTTGGGCTACTTTGCAGCAATATAATTAAAAGCAAAGACAGCCCTAGCTGGTTTGGCTCAGTGGATAGAGCGTTGGCCTGGGGATTGGAGGGTCCCGGGTTTGATTCTAGTCAAGGGCACATGCTCGGGTTGCAGGCTCGATCCCCAGCAGGGGGTGTGCAGGAGGCAGCTGATCAATGATTCTCTCTCATCTCTGATGTTTCTATCTCTATCTCCCTCTCCCCTCCTCTCTGAAATCAATAAAAATATATTTTAAAAAAATAAAATAAAAGCAAAGACAGAAAAATAAATGCCTAACAAAAAATCGTTTCTCACACTATGATGCTAGGACATAGGAGTATTTTTAAATTGAGTTACTTGAAGTGAAAATATTAGTATCTTACAGTCTCTTTTGAGCAATTACTGCTTTATCTATACTGTCTTTCTTTTAATATTCAAGAAACCATTTCTCTGTAGTGTTATAAGGTCAAGGATCTCAGTGCATGTGCTTGTAAGATAATTCAAGTACTGCATAACTCTAATGTAATGAGAAAAGAGCTAAAATGTCAAAAAGAAACTGGGACTTGAAGAGAGATGTCAGCTGTCCTCTAAAATCAGAAGACTTATCATAAGACATAGGAACCCTCTTACTCTAAAGCAGGTAGAGTTACTCAGACACAGATACAGCCTCTGCCGTGAGAACCCCAATCCACCTTTACTAAGTCTATTCAGGAAAACTACAGGAGCATCTGATGGGGTATAAGAAAAAAAAAATCATAATATAAAAAGAATTCAAACACCACTTATATGAAACAAACTTTAAAATCCCTCCCAACTGTATTTAAGACTTGATATTGATGACATTAATAGTTAATGTCACCTAGGAAATGTCTTGAAACTGGATTGTGGTGATGACTGCACAACTCCCTACTTAAATTTACTGAAAGACACTGAATTCTATATTTACAGCGAATTAATTTTATGGTATGCACATTACACCTCAATCAAGTTGGGAAAAAAACTTAACAAAAAATCTGGCTGGCATGGCTCAGTGGTTGAGAATCAATCTATGAACCAGGAGGTTACAGTTTGATTTCTGGTCAGGGCACATGCCTGGTTGGGGCTCAATCCCCAGTGCAGGGTGCGCAGGAGGCACCGATCAATGATTCTCTTTCTCCTTACTCCCTCTCCTTACTCTCTGAAATCTCCCTCTCCTTACTCTCTGAAATCAAAATATACTGGGGGAAAAAAACAACAAACAGTAGGGTTGGGAAGATATGTCACCATCCTGATAACAAATGAAGCTGGATAGTGAGGGTTTGTTATACTATTCTACCCACTTCTGAGTTAAATTTTTAATTATAAGAAATTAAAATTTAAAAATTCATCTAGAAAAACACTTCTTTGGGGGGAAAAAACAAAGATTCTAAAAAGAGCTTTGATTTGAACCTAGGGGACCACTCCAGAGATTATACTCTTGACCTTAAGTGTATCTTGCTGGGCTGTTTTAAATCCATTCCAGAACATGTAAGCAAATATTGAATACAAATAGCTCAAGAATAAAAAGTACTAAGGAAATAAAACTAAACCATGTCAGTATTTAATTCACTTACTCAATATTTGAGTACATAATATACTCTAGGTATAGTATTATGAAGGAAGAAAACCAAAAAAAAAAGGATTTTTAAAAAAGGAAAGAAAAAAATATACTCTACCAACATACCAAGTTAAGAACTATATTATGTGACCAAGCAATTCCATAAAAACTTGTACTCAAATGTTCATAGCAATACTATTAATAGTAGCCAAAAAGTAGAAATAATTTAAAAAGTCCCTCAACTGATGAATAAACAAAATGTGGAATATCAATCCAATGGGATAATATTTAGCCATAAAAAGGGACGAAGTTTTAATATATGCTATGACATGAATGAATCTTAAAAACATTATTCAAAGTGAAAGAAGCCAATCACAGGAAACTGCACATATCTATCTATCTATATATATGAAAGCTAAGTGACCGGAACGACAGGTCACTATGACACACATTGCGGCTGGCCAACCAGCCCCCGTGGGTGGGGGCAGCCGGCCAACCTCCAGCTGGACCCCACCAGTGCACAAATTCGTACACCAGGCCCCTAGTATTATATGAAAGGCCTAGATTAGACAAATCCATAGAAAGAAAGTAGATCAGTAACTGCCTAGGCCAAGCGAGGAGGGGGCACATTGTGGAAAAATAGAAGTGACTGATAATGGGTACAGGGTCTCTTTTGGGATAATAAAATTTTTCTAAAATTGACTGAGGTGATTAAACAACTCTGCAAATAAACTCACCACCGCCCCCCCTGAAATGTATATTTTTAATTGTTTGGTATGTGAATTAGATTTTGATAAAGCTGTTAAATTACAACGCGCCCTAACAGGTTTGGCTCAGTGGATAGAGTGTTGGCCTGCGGATTCAAGGGTTCCAGGTTCGATTCCAGTTGAGGGCATATGCCTTGGTTGCGGCACATACCCAGTGGGGCGTGTGCGGGAGGCGGCTGATCGATGTTTCTCTCTCATTGATGTTTCTCTCTCATTGATGTTTCTGACTCTCTATCCCTCTCCCTTTCTCTCTGTAAAAAAATCAATACAATGTATTAAAAAAAAATAACATCACAAAAACAAACAGGGACTATATGTATTACGTAGAACAAGTAATAAAGGAAAGGAGACAGACACATGTTTCCTGAGCAAGACTGAGCCCCTAGGAAAGGAATACATGGTATCCTGCTCACTTTTGTATCCCCAGTGTTTACCACTTCAGGGATATGCAACATCTGTTGAATAAACAGAGCAATTAAACAGAATTTCAAGGTAGAGCCCTGGCTCTACAACTTGTACAATATTAAGAGACGCCCAAAGTCAGAACTATATTGAGAAGAGGTTTAAATGCTGTGTGTTAAATGCATGGTGATTTAGTACTAAGTTTCACAGACAGGGCCTGTCAATACAGAGCATATTTAGTTTTCAAAGTATACTGGCATTGATTTTTTAAAATTGTATAGCCTGAGACAGAAAAGAGTATCAGGTCAAACAAAGTAGACTGAAAAACAGAATACATTTTTCTGTATACCTGTGCTGAGAACATTACTGATAGCTGGTGCAGTTGAGCTAATAGAAAGTCCTGAGAGACTCTGTTCAATTTCTGTGGTTCCAGGTGGTGACAAAGATGGGGGATTAACCGAGGACAGCTGGACCTTCCGGAAAAAAAAGAAGTAGAAGAAAGAAAAAAAATTACTCAAGTGTATTTACAAGAAAATATAAATATTGACTCTCACCGGTCCTCTCGTGAGCTTTCTTTCTCTGCCCATCCATTTAAATACTAGAAATGTTCAAGATTCCAATGTCAGTTCTTTGACTCACTCAGAGGCCAATCCCTTGACAATTTTTATTAATGCTCATTGGGTTAAATTACCCTCTCTTTTCTGATGATTCCCAAATCTATATCTCTAGCCTTGTCTTCTTTCTTAAAATCCAGACCTGTAGAATATCCAAATGTATATTCAAATTCAGCATGGTCAATACTTAACCCATCATCTACCTTCAACCATTAGTGCTACCACCACATACATCAACACTCAAGTCATTTTGGTGGAAACTTTATGATATAATCATACAGTAAAGTTATCTTACCTCTGTAAACCCATCTTTAAGAGGAGTAATAGGTGTACCAGTCATCTGTCCTGGAAGAGATATTTTCTTTCCTTCTTCAAAGGGGCGTGTAGGTATTCGATGTAAATAACCATATCCAATGCCACATCCTAGGCTATGAAAAAAATATATTTTTAAAAGTTACTGTTACCAGTCATAGCTTGCATTTCATTGAGGTTTTGAAATATAAAAACACATTTCCATTCTTTTAAATAATGTCATCTTATCAGAGGCTCCCCTGACCACCCTCTTATGAAATACCCTTTTCTCCACCATGGGCATTACCCTTACTCTATTTTTCTTCAAGTATTTATTACCATCCAACACACCATACACTATTTTCTGTCTCCCTTAATAAAATGTTAAAGTTCTTGAGGGCAGAGACCTTGTTTTGTTTAATGCCTTGAGCAGTTCCTGACACATGGCAGACACTTAATAATTATTTGCTGAATGAATGCCATAGTCTTTGCACAGAAGAGCTCCAAGCACTTCTGTATGATGATGTAATTTACACATCTCATAGTTCTATTTCAAAACACAACAAAAATCAAACCAAATTAATCCAGACTCCAATTCATCCTCTTACTGTTACCAGAGGCCATCTTTTTTTTTCTTTTAAAGGGGAGAATGATGATTTTTTAAAAATATATTTTATTGATTTTTTACAGAGAGGAAGGGAGAGGGATAGAGAGTTAGAAACATCGATGAGATAGAAACATTTATCAGCTGCCTCCTACACACCCCCTACTGGGGATGTGCCCGCAACCAAGATACATGCCCTTGACCGGAATCGAACCTGGGACCCTTGAGTCCGCAGGTTGACGCTCTATCCACTGAGCCAAACTGGATAGGGCGAGGCCATCTTTTTAATGATATGATTACATTGCTTCTTTCCATAGTCTATTGGCCTCCCAATATTTATTTTTCCTTCTTCCTTTTGGAGAATTATTTCTCTGCTGTTGTGTGCCGTACTGGTGTGACTGTCAATCAGAAGGCCTCTCCTGCCCAAACCAAGGAGTTGCTAATGACCAAAGCCAATCCATCTCTCCTGCCCATGGCTACAAATCTTGGGAGTGACAGAAAACCAAAAACATTCATCCCTTCAGTAGAATACTGATGAAATTGCCGAAGCCCTTCCGTTCTAAATTCCTAGAGGTGTTTTGAGTTCTATCCTTCCCAAGTCTGATTCTTTAACTGTTTCTTTGATTATAAGAGTGATTCCCCAACAATAAAGTCATGTCTGCTTAGCAGCGGTTCTCAACCTGTGGGTAGCGACCCCTTTGGGGGTCGAATGACCCTTTCACAGGGGTCGCCTAAGACCATCGGAAAACACATATATAATTACATATTGTTTTTGTGATTAATCACTATGCTTTAATTATGTTCAATTTGTAACAATGAAATTGGGGGTCACCACAACATGAGGAACTGCATTAAAGGGTTGCAGCATTAGGAAGGCTGAGGACCACTGCCTTACAGCAATGACAGTTGGTTTCTACTGTTTGGAACCAAAGAGCCCCCACTGATACAATATCATCGTCCCACTGACCAAAGTATATACAAATTTCCTGAGCACGGTATTTAAGGCCCATCACAATCAGGTTCCAACTGTTTCTATCGTGATTGCTTTTTTTTTTTTTTAATATATTTTATTGATTTTTTACAGAGACAGAGGGAGAGGGATAGAGAGTTAGAAACATCAATGAGAGAGAAACATCGACCAGCTGCCTCCTGCACACCTCCCACTGGGGATGTGCCCGCAACCAAGGTACATGCCCTTGACCGGAACTGAACCTGGGACCCTTCAGTCCACAGGCTGATGCTCTATCCACTGAGCCAAACCGGTTTGGCTATCGTGATTGCTTTTATTTCCCAAACTACTTGACACTTTCTGAGTAGGCCAGGCAGATATGTCTGTGCCTCCCCCTGCCAAGGCATTTATTATTTCTGTGTATTACCACCACCAAAAGCTGGGAGAGCAGGCAGTGGCCAACTTAAGCTTTTCCTTATCCAAATCTGATTTCACAATGATGCTTCACATTACAAAATTACTTGTTCCTGCTCTTACTTTCCCCCCCCCTTCCTTCTACCAGCAAAACTGCAATTCTCACTGAACTGGATCTCAGATAAATTTGAGGGGAATAAGATTAAATAATTTACACTGATCGATGATAGCCTTTCCGAGGTAGTTACATTTTAAAACAAGGTGCTTATTAGTCAAAATAACTAAGTGGTGATAGAGAGGCACTTGAAGGCAACAGCAAGACATTCTGCGAACTTAAAGCTAGCCTAAGAATGAAACTAAGAGAAATATGCTGTAATGAATGAAATGTGGACAGCCTCAGAGGAGGGAATAAAAACCAGAAGCAGACACATGACAAATGAGAGTAGACTCAGGAAAATGGTATGTATGGGCCTGTTTAAAGCAATGACTGATCAATGGTAGTAAGTCATGTCAAAAGGAAAAATGTCTTCCAAAGAAAAGGAATAATTGCCAGAGTCTAGAAAAGAAGGGCTCTAAGAACAAGAATGTAGCATTGTAATTAAAAATTAAAGAACTAGTGATGACTTCCCCATCTGCAGAATCTCTTCCTTGCACATTGATTCTATGCTCATCAAGCAATCTTGTGGTACTAATCGGACCTAAGTATTCTAACTGGAGAACCTATTAGTTTCTTTTGTAAACTGAAAATTTGCCATTCTAATAAATACAGCAGCTTCCTTAAAAATTTAGTTTTATGTGGCAGTCCCTCTGAAATTAGTTGACTTTGAATGTCTTAAGATCATATTCTGTGGCTATAAACCTGGACAATGAACTATGACAACTTGATCAAGTACTGCTTCAGGCGGGCCAGATTCTTAAAATGAGAGCTCTATCTCATTTTCTCAAATTGCAACAACTGAGCATTCTGATGGCAACATAGACTCTCAGGTAGTGTGGGTAAATGTAATAGTGTGAGCAAATAGAGGTTTTTCTCTGCCTGCATCAACTAAGTCATCCTTTTCCCAGCAAATGGCAGAACTTTTACAAAACGCTTTGAAGTTTCCAAACCCTAAGCTTTCCTATAATAATTACTATCCTATATAATAAAAGGCTAATATGCAAATAGACTGAACGGCATAACAACAACCAGTCACTATGACGTGCACTGACCACCAGGAGGTCCGCACAGAACATGGCGGATGTCGACAGCAGGGGGCAGAGTGCAGAACATGGTGGGCGTCAGCTGTGGTGGGATGGTGGAGCAGTGAGTGGGGGCGTCAGACCAAGGCGGGGTGCCGGTCGCTGTCATCAGGGAGAGCCTCTGGTAGTTACTGAAAACTTTTTGTTCCCATGCACCATGGTACTGGCCGGCATTCGCACCCACTGCCGGCGCTACCGCTTGCACCCACTGCCAGCACCCGGCGCTGTCCCGATTGCCCCTGAGGGGTTCTTCACCTCCCCCTGCTCCTGAGGGTCAATTGGGGCAGCAGCCGCCCCACTTGCACCCACTACTGGCACCAGCACCAATGGCTCCACACCTTCAGTGGGTTTGAGTGGGGTTGGCACCATCATTGTGTGGGAGCAGCAGCGGCAGGAGTGGGGCTGCCAGCAGACAGGGAACTGGGGGCCACGGTAGTAGGGGCCGGGCAAGGGCGCAGAGGATGGGCTGAGACCCACTCCTGTGCCCACTGCAGCCTCGTGGCCCACAGTTCCTTTCAAGGTGCACAAATTTGTGCACTGGGCCCCTAGTGATTAATAATTCTTCAAATTAAAAAAGGCTTAGGACTTTCAAAATATTGAAAAATTTGTACAATTTAAGCAACAGCTGAAAGAACTAAAAAAAGCAATGTAAATCAGCATGCTTTGCTTTAGCTTTTTGAAATTAGGGAACTGATTTGATAAACAGTCCCAGAAAACTGATTTTATAAAATCTGTTTACCTGCTTGGCTTGATCCTCTTTCTAAATTGAGTTTTATGGTTATTGCAATTTTGTATAATTCTTGGTTGAAATCAGCCTATCTATTTCTGAAAGCCAACAGTTTCCACAAAGTCTAAGAAATCTTCCCAGCAGCTAGAGAAAGTTACACTGTATTGTCCCATTGTTGAAGAGGGGAATTAGGAAAATAAAATAAAACTGAACTATTTGATTAAAATAACAAAACAAAAAAAGGCTATTAGCTCTTAGGTCAGTAAAAAAAAAAAAAAAAAAGGACTATAGTCTATATACCAGTCTTCCTAGATATGTACTTTAAAAGAAGAATTATTGCTTGGCCAGTGCGGCTTGGTAGTTGAGCTTCAACTCATGAACCAAGAGGTCCCAGGTTCAGCCCCCAAAAGGGCGACATGCAGGAGGCAGCTAGCTAATCGATGTTCCTCTCTCATTGATGTTCCTCTCTCTCTATCCCTCTCCTTTCCTATCTCTCTTAAAAAATAAAATTAAAATTAAAAAAAAATTAAACATTTTTTAAAATGAATTTAGGTTCAATATTCTAGATCAGGGGTGGGGAACATCCAGCCTACAGGCCATATAAGGCTCTCGAAATCAATTGGTCTGGCCCAGCCAAGGCAACCACAGGCGGGAATCAAAATTCAATAAATCTAGGAGCTTTGTTCATAGCAACATAAATTTATATTAAGTGAATTATATTCAATGAATGATGTTATAAATATCCAAATGGCCCTTGGCAGAAAAAAGGTCCCCCACCCCTGTTCTAGGTCAACGCTTTCCTTTTATCAAGAGATGTCTTATAATAAAGCAATAATTTGTCTTTTATCAAGAGATGTCTTATAATAAAGCACTAATAAAAGACAAACATGCAAATTGACCTTACCTTTGCTATGCCTTAAACCACGCCCACCAGCCAATCAGAGCAACTATATGCAAATTAACCCAACCAAGATGGCGGCCAGCAGCCATGGAGCTGGAGCAAGCAAGAGTCTTGGTTGCCCCAATGATGGAGGAATCCAAGCTTCCCGGCTCTGAGCTCCACTCAAAGCAACAAAGTTTCAATTATAGAAGGCAAATAAACCCCAGATACCTGCTTTCAGCTGGCTGTGGCCACGGAGCTGGAGCAAGCAGGAGGCTTCCCTCCCGCCCACCCTGGCCGGCTCTGAGCTCCTTTCAAGGCTACAAAGTTTCAATTATAGAAGGTAAATAAATCCCAGAATTAAAAAAAGAAAAAGAAAAAAAGGAGAGGCTGGGAGCTTCCGTCACCTGGGGGCTTGGCCAGCCTGAAAACAGCCATTAGCCCCTCACCCAGGCTGGCCAAACCTCCATGGGGTGAAGGTCCTCACTGGGGGGGGGCTTGACCAGCCTGCAAACAGCCATCAGCCCCTCATCCAGGCTGGCCAGGCACCCCAGTGGGGACCCCCACTCTGAAAAGGGTGTGACCAGCTGTAAACAGCCATCAGCCCCTCACCCAGGCTGGCTAGGCACCCCAGCGGGACCTCCACCCTGATCCGGGACACCCTTCAGGGCAAACCAGCCGGCCCCCATCCGTGCACCAGGTCTCTATCCTATATAATAAAAGGGTAATATGCAAACTGACCCTAACAGCAGAATGACTGGGAATGACTGGTCACTATGACACACACTGACCACCAGGGGGCAGACGCTCAATGCAGGAGCTGCCCCCTGGTGGTCAGTGCGCTCCCACAGGGGAAGCTCTGCTCAGCCACAAGCCAGGCTGATGGCTGCCAGTACAGTGGTGGTGGTGGGAGCCTCTCCCGCCTCCTCAGCAGCACTAAGGATGTCCGACTGCAGCTTAGGCCTGCTCCCCACTGGCAAGTGGACATCCCCCGAGGGCTGCTGGGCTGCCAGAGGAATGTCTGACTGCCAGCTTGGGCCCAGTCCCCCCCAGGGAGTGGGCCTAAGCCAGCAGGTGGACATCCTCCAAGGGGTCCCAGACTGCAAGAGGGCATAGGCCAGGCTGAGGGACACCCCCCCCCCAGTGCACCAATTTTTGTGCACCGGGCCTCTAGTTTCCAAATGAAAACAATCAATTTTTACAACACCTCTAAGTTTAAGCAGTTATAATTTAGTCTAAAAATGACCTTACCTGCCTTCTCCACCCCATGCAGAATTTGGTGTTATAATCACTTCTCGACAGTTATCAGTGTCTGTATTATACACATAAAGTTTCAATGGTTTTGTTTCATGTGTTTCAATAAGGCTGAACAGATCTTCAGACTGCAAAAGCATCACAGGAGAAAAATATTTTTATGTTACTGAACTTTAGAACAGTGAGTCTCAAACCTGGCTAATATCAGAATAGTAACCTGGAAACTTTAAAAAACACACACACACAACCTTGCTGGGTGGCTAAGTTGGTTGGAGAATCGTCCCATACACCAAAAGGTTGTGGGTTTGATTTCCAGTCAGGGCACATACCTAGATTGAGGGTTTGATCCCCGGTCGGGGCACATACAGGACGCAACCAATTCATGTTTCTCTCTCACATCAATATTAATGTCTCTCTCTCTCTTCCTCTATATCTAAAATCAATAAACATATCCTCAGGTAAGGATGAAAAAACAAAACACATACACACAGATTGTGGGCCTTGCCCCAAACATAAACATCATTTCTTAAAACTGATACTCAAACAAGGTTTAATTTAATATATGACCTATTTACTACATGTAAGGCCTATGTCCACTTTCATAAGACCTAGTCAGCAATTTTAGTAAAACACTTCTACACACAAATCCTATGTATTCTGCCTTTGATCTCTATGAGTAAGACCTGATTATCTGGGCACCTTATTTTTTCTCTCATTTTTGATTTAGCAATATATACTTTCACTAGCTATCAGGCAAGGAAAAGGATTAAGATAGCTGAGCCAATTTTGTGACCTCTTTTTAGGAAGAGAAGATGAAAATCAATAACCAAAATGAGGATTTGATTTAGCCTTGAGGTACATAAAGATTTTTTAAAAAATATATTTTATTGATTTTTTACAGAAGAAGGGAGAGGGATAGAGAGTTAGAAACATCGATCAGCTGCCTCCTGCACACCCCCTACTGGGGATGTGCCCACAACCAAGGTATATGCCCTTAACTGGAATTGAACCTGGGACCCCACAGTCCGCAGGCCGACGCTCCAACCACTGAGCCAAACCAGTCAGGGCCATAAGAGATTTTTATATGCCATACACAAAATCTGTGCAACTGCTACACAGTATGCATTTTCCCCCATAGCTATACTAATGAGACACCTCCCAGATGTTCTGTTTAACTCCCTGGCATAAGTGATCTTGACCGGCAAAGACCCAAATTTCAACTCTAATTGCAAAGTATGCACATATACTTCTGAACTTAAACATTAATAAGAAAATGTTACATA
Source organism: Myotis daubentonii (assembly GCF_963259705.1). NCBI lineage: Eukaryota > Metazoa > Chordata > Mammalia > Chiroptera > Vespertilionidae > Myotis > Myotis daubentonii. The sequence continues at coordinate 47,265,814 of NC_081846.1, forward strand.
GTTTTCTTTAATAAACAGACTAATTACCTCATTCATGACAGTATCTGCTCCAATGATATAATCACTGTGAGGTCTAAGACCCGCCCGTGCCGCTGGAGAATTTGATTCTACTTCCTATGGTGACACAAAAACACAGCCCAAAATTAATATACATAAAATAATCTTCCAAATTTTATAGCTCACAGTCCTTAATTATAGTGATTAAAAACCCCTACATTTGTAATTGTCTTGTTATGTCACATAATCTTTAATATTTAAAATACTTCTATAGCTATCTCCTCTAACATTTCTTCTCATAACAGATAAATCATTATTTGCTTCTCTTCCTCATCTCATGCATTTAAAAAAATAACCTGTATTTTAACAGCAATGAATTCTGATTTTCAAGAACTAAAATAGCCTAATAATAATAATATCCCTATAAGCTCAACCAAACTGGAGATCACCACTGATAGAACACCTTTCTACACTGCTTCTTAAACTGCAAGTAGCAGCTTACAAGTGATACGTACCAACACATGCCAAACGTTTTCATTTGCCCCATCAAAGCTGCAGAAACGAATGCTCACTCCCAACAAGCCCTGGCCACCCCACATGTTACTTGGTGTGACTGAGGTCTCTCGCAGCTCCAGTGTTTTACTACTGTAGATAAGCATTTTTACAGGCTTTTCAACATTTGCTTTCAGTAGATCCTTAAGAGTATCATTGTCTTTATTCTGTGAACACATAAAATTATTTTTCTTAATAAATAAAAATGTAATGTTAACTATCTTAGTTTAAGCATCCTATGGCCTATTGGAGTAATATTAATCAACACAAAGCATTCTATGGGCAAAGGTTTCATTAACATCCAAAGTTCCTCCAAGTAAAAGAATGTTAAGAAGTTAAGAACAATTCTTGTTAGCAACAACTTCTGACTTTTTTCTAATAGCTAACTACAGATTATGGAATTTGCAACCCAACATGGATTGAAGTGATCTAGGGCTTCAGTGATAAAACCCAAAAAATATTCCATAAGAAGTCATATTACTAACAGGATTGGTATGACTTTGGTTTTAAAACCTAAAACGTTTGCTGGCACTGAAGTTTAATTTTGGATTCTACTCCTAAATATAAAGTTTATTTATTTAATAGGAACTGGCAGGAAAAAGAAAATGGAAGCAGTATGTTAAATATTTCATTACATAAATGAATAAAGGCCATTATGTAGAAGATGTTGGTAAGTAATAAAAACACTTCTGTGAAAAAAATAAGCCAACCAAGTAGCCACTGTCATAAGAATTTCCTTTGCTGAAATTATATAATTCCCTTCCTACATGGCTTTATTATAGGAAAACTGAAAGCAACTTATAAAAAGTGGTTTTAATTCTGCATTTTTGGAACACATCTATCTGGTTCTAGTAACATTACTTATACACACAAGAAAACTGACAAATTGAGAGTCATTTGTCAATAACTTACAAAAGTTTGACATCTTTAAAAAAAAGCAAATGTTTTAATACTATTTTTTTCTGCATAAAAACATTTAAATATTTAACATTTAAAGTAAGTTTCCAGTGATTTTAATCCCCTAAAATAATTGCTGGAGTGTCAAGTATAGTATTTTATATTTGACATTTTCATACGTTTACTAACAATTAATTTTACAAACTGGTAACACACTTTGTAACTAATGAATAAACACCAGTCCCATATAATCTGAAAAATTCCATTTTCAAAAGATACAAAATACTACACACGAAGGTACAAAAAGCTGAACTTACTAATCTTGAACCATTAATAGAAACAATAAAATCAAAGAATGGTTCCAGTCCAGCTCTATGTCCTGGGGAATTTTCTTGTACCTGTAAAAACAAAAATGCCAATATGAAAAATACAAAGCTTAATTAAAAATTGTAAGTAAAATTTTAATACCCATTTCTTCTGTAAAACTAGATTAATTTTATCAATAAAAAATTATAGCTACACACTAGTTCTCTCATTTCTCTTCATCTATTCCAGAAAATAAATACCCTTGCAGCTTCCTAAATTCTACCCATTCTTTATGTTCACCTCCTGATTGAGGCGTTCCCTCTGATTCTATTAACACCACTTTCTACTTTTTGGAGGCAGGTTGCGGGGCAATCCTCCGAGCATTTAGCACATGACACAACAGATAGTAATTTATTACAACTAAGTGACAAATTCAAATTAATTTTGGGAGCATTTATTCCATAACTACTAGTTAAAACTAATATAGGATCATAGCGGCTGGTATCCAAACATTTATAATCTGTGGAGAAACAGGCAAGAAGAGAAAGGGGAGACAGAGGACATACAGGCCTCTAATAACTGTGCTACAAGACCAAAAAAGTAAGAGTTAAATGTAGGTATAAAGCTCTAAAAGAAAGATTAATTCTAATTGAAGAAGCTTCACACACACACACACACACACTTGAACTGTACTTTAAAAAGGAGGTAGAACTTTCAAAGGTGAAAATGAACAAGGGGATAAGGACATCTGAAAGTTGAAGAAATGATATAAGTAAAAACCCTAAAGGAGTCTGAAAAATGAGGATGATAACATAGTATAGCTAGACAACAGGATGGTGTGGGATAGAAATACAGAATTATAGGTTTTGAAAATCAGAAGTCCTCTAATACAAGAAAAGGTCTGTGGGTGGCGTCAGGGAACACTGTCACCACTGAAATGATATGCTACATTTTCTATGAATCAGCAGTTTTCATCAGATTCTCAAAGGATTTCTCCATGACACAAAGTGTTGAAAGCACTTAAAAGAATTTTGGGCAATTCATTTATTTTACAGGTGAAAAAAACATTTTGTTGCTTGTCTACAGGCCATAGCTGGCTAGTGGTATACGTGAAACTCAAAAGTACATTTTACAACTATTAATCCAATAAGGAGGCTGCTGGAAAGAGTGCAGCCAAATTTATAAAGGACTTTAAGTGAAAGAGTAGGACTATTTAGCTTCTCAACAACTCAACTGTTTAGCACCCAACTTTGAAATGGATTAAAATTACCTATTAAATTTTCTGAAATTGAAATAATAAAATTAGTAGCTGGTAGTATTAGTAATATGATAAGCAAAAAAATTAATATAACCCACTCTGCATCTCTCTATAATCCTATCTAATAAAGAGGGAATATGCTAATTGACCCTCATGCCGTTGCAAAGATGGCAGCGCCCAGTCCCCTCAGCCCCACCAGGGCGCCTGCCTCCAGAGTCCCCCAGTCCTCTCAGCCTCCCAGACGCCCAGGGCTGGCCTGAGGCACAGGCAAGTCTCAGATGGCGGCTACTTAGCCGCCCAGGGCCGCCCAAGGCTCAGGTAACCAGGGCCAGCCGAGGCTTGCGCTGCTGGCAGTGGCAGCAGCAGAGGTGTGATGGGGCGTTGCCTTCCCCTGATCACCTGGTCGCCTCCTGCCCCTGAGGGCTCCCGGACTGTGAGAGGGGGCAGGCCGCCTGAGGGACACCCCCCCCTCCAATGCATGAATTTTCATGCACTGAGCCTCTAGTATTTTCATAATGTTTTAAGGAATTGTTATTCTGCTTTGATGTTATTAAATACTATCAAATCTATCCTGTGAAAAAAAGTTTGAATTGATATTTGTAGGCTGATTTTCTCTAACCATCTAAAGAGTTTTAATAGTCAATTCTGAGGCAAAGCAAATAACAGATACATACATTCATCCATACATAAATCTGTAGCTATTTACACAGTAACAAATCATTTTAATGCTTTCAAAATTGAACACAGATTGTTTCCAGAATATGTCCTTTTAATGCCTGACTTCTTGGATTAGTATTACCTTTAATTAAAGCCAAATTATTGCCTCTGAAGAAGTAAAACTAAATTTTTTCCCATTTGTCACAATAAGGAATAGTTAGTTGTCCATTATAAAAATGCTTCAATGTTTAATTTAGTAAAACTGTTTGATTTTGCTTTATGCAAATTACCCTGCAAATGTGAGACTTAATCATTTTTTAAATTAAGTAAGTTAAATTACCAAAGGAATTTAAAAGTGTTACCTTTAATAAAAATAGTCAATATATACTTTGTTTAGTTTCTGTATACTCAAGTTTTCTTAAATGGGGACTCTTATAGTCTGCATACAGGGTGGGGCAAAAGTAGGTTTACAGTTGTGAGTACATGAAATGAAGTTTATTTCTATATTATTATTAATCAATTAGTAGAGGCTGGAGCACAAAATTCATGCACTGGGGGGTGGGGGTCCCCTTTGCCTGCCTGCAGCGGAGGCGGGAGAGTCTCCTGCCACCGCTGGTGTACTCACTAGCCGTGAGCCCAGCTTCTGGCTGAGTGGCGCTCCCCCTGTGGGAGCACACTTACCACCAGGGGGCAGCTCCTGCATTGAGCGTTTGCCCCCTGATGGTCAGTGTGTGTCATAGCAACCGGTTGTTCCACTGTTCGGTCGATTTGCATGTTAACCTTTTATTATATAGGAGGATTGTATAACTTTCTATATGAACAACTGTTAACCCTTTGTCCCACCCTGTATTGTCAAGCAAACTGTCTAGAACCCAAAATGGCAGACAGATTTCTCCTCAAATGGCAACTCTGTAAAGGAAAATGGTGGCAGCTTGGACCTATGAGGTGAAGAAAAGTGAAGTCAAGTCACAGCTGGCTGGGAAAAAAAGAGTCAAAGATCTGCCAGGTGTGAAATGCCTGTCTATTAGGATCTTATCAATTAGGTGCAAAATGCTTCAGGTGTGAAGATAATTAGCATACGCCCTAGAACAGTGGTTCTCAACCTTGGCTGCACATTAGAATCACCTGGGAATCTTTTTAAAATCCTGATTTCTGGGCCTCATCCTCCGGAAATTCTGTTTCTTTGTTAAAAGAAATGAGAATTTGTTAACATGCAAATCAACCAAACAGTTTCTTTGTTAAAAGAAACATAATTTCTGGAAGATGAGGCCCAGAAATCAGGATTTTAAAAAGATTCCCAGGTGATTCTAATGTGCAGCCAAGATTGAGAACCACTGCCCCAGAAGCTCCTCAGAGTGAAGTTTCTCACTTAATAGGGCCCATTATCTAATAATTCTATTTTATCTAGAAACTAACATGTCCACTAATCAATTTCACACTTCTCCACTGAGGCTGCCAAAAGTTTCCTTTTAGTTAAAAAAGGCTAAAGACAATGCTTTTTGTAATGTCATCACCAACTGAGAAAGTTGGTCTCACATACAGAATCTTATCATGCCACCTTTCAAGTATAAAGATTTACTACCATTTGTTTGAAATGCAAAGTCTTCAATGCCAGTAGGGGTATTATTCCCCATAACTCAAAAAAGATTCAATAACTAACTTTGAATTCTAAAATAAATAATATTTCTCTAACTCTATTTTTTCATTTTCATTTGCTACAAACATCAATCTCCTCTCTGTTTCTAATGGACCTTGAAATTAATTTCTTTCCTAAATTTATTTATATCATTAGTACCAGCACAATTCTAGTATTTAGGTATCTTAATTACTGCTAAGAAGCCAGCAGAGGGAGCCCTAGGAAATGCTCTCTTGACCCTAATACACTTACAGGAAATTTCCTACTTTTCATAGCATGGAAAATAAGATCTACAACACAGCAAATGAAACATCCACACAGGTAAATTTCTCTGGCAATATTATTCATTGATAAGAATCACTTAGCCATCTAATCTCTCAAACACAGATTCCCACTTCAATACATTTTGTCCCCTATGAGATCTGATTATTTATCGTGTTTCCTTCAAACCATCTTAATTAAATATGTACACATACATAAACACACACGGTTATGCAGGCTACTTAGCACTTATTATTGGGCCAAATATCACAAATTTAAGATGAAGAGGTTAAATTTAAATAATTAAGATTTTGCAAGATTTAAAAAAAAATGTACCGTGAGTCCTGGCTGGTTTGGCTCAGTGGATAGAGTGTCAGCTTGCATACTAAAGGGTCCCAGGTTCGGTTCTGGTCAAGGGCACATGCCTGGGTTAGGGGCTCGATCCCCAGTAGGGGGCGTGCAGGAGGCAGCCAATCAATGATTCTCTCTCATCATTGATGTTTCTCTCTCCTTTTCCCTTCCTCTTTGAAATCAATAAGAATATATACTCTGGGGGAAAAATGTACAGTGAAAAGATAATAGAATTTTAGAGGTAGACTGACTTGGTTTTGAGGCATGGTTTTGCCTACTTTTTAGTAGTGTAAGCTGAGGAAAGTTTATCTTTATGGGCTTCAGTTTTCTCATCTGCAAGTAAGGGATAATGTCATCTACTTTACAAGAATATTGTAGTGACTGAATGAGTGTAAGTTTATGAAATGCTTAGCTAAGTCTCTGACATATGACAGGAGTCCTACAAATCTGAAGCTATTCTTTTTAACTTTTTAGTCACCACCTGAGGGCAAATCTTTATAACCAACTAATCCTGGACACTACATTTCTTTTCTAACCATGTATTAATTATCTCTCACCCATTAAAAAACACAAAATGTTAGCCTGCTAGGAAGGGAAGAGAAATAACTTTTTAAATGTTGTTTCTCAAAAATCAACTCTGGATGGATGATGGATCTAAAGATCAAAGGTAAAACAAAAACACTTTTAGAGAAAAACACAGAATATCTTCGAGATCTTCAAGTATGAAGCCTTCTTAAATGGGACACAAAAAAGTACTAACTATAAACTCAAAAAATTGATAAGCTAAATTATACTAAAACTACAAACTTCTGCTAGTCAAAAGATAATTAAGTAGAAAATACACATTCAACAAAGGACAAATTTAGAATACTGCAAATCATTAAGAAAGATAGACAATAAAACCACAATGAGATACCATTTCATATCTACAAGAATGGCTAACATAAAAAAGACAATAATGAGGCTGGACAATAAATAATGTGGAGAAACTGGAACCCGCATACATTGATGGTGGAAATGTAAAATGGTGCAGCCACTGTGTAAAAGTTTGGCAATTCCTCAAAATGCTAAACACAGTAATCATATGACCCAGCAATTCCACTCCTAGATATATAACCAAAAGAAATGAAAACATGTCCATGTAAAACTTGTACACAAATTTCATAGCTGCATTATTCATAAAAGCCAGAAAATGGAAACTCAGCTGATATTCCTCAGCTAAAGAACAGATAAACAAATTGAGGAATACCCATAAAATGGAATATAACTTGGCAATAAAAAGGAACCAAGTATTGACAGATGTTACAACATGAATGAACCTTGAAAGCATTATACTAAGTGAAAGAAGCCAGTCATAAAAACCATATATTGTATGATGCCATTGAAATATCCAGAAAAGGCAAATCCATAGAAAAATAAAGTTGATTCGCGGCTGCCAAGGGCTGAGAGTAGGAAGGAGGGAGAGTAACTGCTAATAGGAAGAAAGTTTCTTTCTCAGGTGATAAAAAGGTTCTGGAATTAGATACTAGTGATGGTTGTACAACTCTGTGAATATACTACAAAAACCACTCAACTGTATTTAATGGCATATAAATTAAATCTCAATAAAGCTGCTAAAAATGGAGAAAACATTTTAGCAGACACTAAACAAAAGAGGATACAAAGTGGCTAATAAACATGAAAATGTGCTCAACTTCAATAGTCATCAAGGAAATGCAAATTAAAACCACAATGCCATACCACTACACACCTATCAGAATGGTCAAAATAAAAAAAGATGGAAAATACTAAGTATTAATGAGGATATGGAACAATCAGAAACCTGATGGTGGGAATGTTAAATTAGTCAATGACTTGGCAATATCCATTAATACTGAAATATGCACACCTTTGACCAAAAATTCCACTCTTTAGTATATCCAATAGAAATGGGTATACATGTTCTCCAATACATACAGTATAATGGTTCACAGCAGTACTATCTGTAACAGCGCCAAACTAAACAGCAGAATAGATAATTTTTGGTATATGCAGCAGAATTAAGCTTTTGACTTTCTCACCTCACTTTCTGATCCTCAATCATTAGAAAGTTTTATCAGATTTAGCCTGAATCTGTGTACAGATCGAATAGTTCTATACTGGTTGCTTTCCAGGGAAACATCCATCTCGTCTCCTGGGATCAAAAGTATAACACTGTATACTAGATTAGGGGCCCGGTGCACAAAAATTCGTGCACTGGAGGGGGGGGGTCCCTCAGCCCGGCCTGTCCCCTCTCACAGTCCAGGAGCCCTCAGGGGATGTCCTAAGCCGCAGTCTGGCCTCCCTCTTTGGGAGGCGACTGGGCAGATCAGGGAAAGGCGTTGCCCCCATCACCCCACTGCTGCTGCCACGGCCAGCCCTCCTCGGCCCTTGCAGCCGAGGCTTTGTCTGGAAGGACATTCGGAAGACATCCGGTCTATTTAGCATATTACCCCATATTAGTATAGATCTGGGTCATATCTTGACTTGAGGGAGAGAGGGACAGCAGGGTTGAAGGGAAGAAGAGTTTGGGGGAGGCGGGAGAAGGGGCGGCAGTACTCTCCTAACTGCATTAGTTTATTTATAAGGAATACAGAACTGCTACCTTAAAGTAACAAAGGAAATTACAAGGCTACTTTCAGAACATGGATATTACCATGCTAGGTATTTTATAAGGTGATGTTCAAAAATACAATTACCCAAATTTCTGGCTGGTATATGAATTACCTTAAGTTTTCTAACCATGGAGATGTTTCCATAAAACTGGCTCAGTGGAATGTGTCTTCTCTGCACCATCAATTGCTTCCTCCCACATAAAAGGTAGGTAAATCCCTTTGAAGGACTTTCTGTCTACACCATCATCTTCTCTAGCTCTCAATTTAATGTTAACACTCTCACTTCTGCACTGTTTTTAAAAACCGTAGAGATGTTAAAAAAGACTATAAAAATAAAACAATCAAGTAACACCTAAATGAGGATTCATTTAAACTAGACACATAAAATGATAGGAAAAGATTTGGAAATGTGATGTAATAAAAATAAACTCTAAACCTTTCAGAGTTATAAAAGATACACTTTTGGAGTCAATGAGCTCTTCCACATCTGAAAAGGACCAGTTTCCCAATTTGGGACTTGACACAAAAGTGTAGTAAATAATTTTTTAGTAGACTAAAAGAGTTCAAGCCTCCCTGCTAAAACATTATTCTCAACTAGAGGCCTGATGCATGAAATTTGTGCAAGAGTAGGCCTTCCGTCCCCCAGCTGCCGGCACCGGCTTCCCTACGGCACCCAGGGCCCGGGCTTCCCTTGCAGCCCCGGCTTCATCTAAAGTACATCCAGTCTAATTAGCATATTACGCTTTTATTATTACAGATGTTCTACCAAAGTAACTCAAAGAGCACATTCTCCTGACACTCAACCCATGATGTAACTTGTAACATATAAAGCAATTTGAAATAAAATTCTAATAGTAACTAAAAGGAAATAAAAACCCATTATTACATAGCAGCTTCCTAGAAAAAAAATCCATATAATTAGTAAAAAGATGTCAAAAGTAAAGTTTGCTCCAAAAGAATAAAAAACTCTGACAACCTGTCGCCTCATTTTATACTATTCAATGTTTATATAATTAGACAATATTAAAATTCAATAATTTGGGAAAATGTACATTTTAAGTGAAATCAAAGGTAGGATTTAAGGTTGTAGATATGTACTTATAACAACAAAAGAATAGAAAACTTAAATGCCCAACATCAGAAGGTGCTGTTTAACCCAACTATTGTACAAGAGACTACTCTGAAGCTAAGTGAAACAAGAGGCAGAGCTATGTGCTGCTATGGAAAGATTGCCAAGATGGGTTATCAAATGAGAAGACCAAGGTAACAGTCTGATGCCAACAGTTATAAAAGGGTTGGGGGGGGGGGGAGAATAAAAGGGAGGGTGTAGCAAACATTATCTATAGCCCTGGCCGGTTGTGCTTAGAGGTTGTGGGTTTGTTTCCTGGTCAAGGACATATATCTGGTTTGCAGGTTCAATCTCAGACCCTGGTCCTGGTTGAGGTGCGTGAGGCAGAATCGATGTGTCTCTCTCATAGTGATCTTTCTTTCTCTCTCTCCCTCTCTTCCACTCTTTAAAAAGCAATGGAGCCCAGCTAGTGTGACTAAGTGGTTGAGCTTCAACTGTGCTGGGCTGCATGTCTGGCGCTTTGGCCAAACGGGTCATGCTGTGCTGTCTGTTCCTAAAACACATAAATAGGAAGGTACTGACATCAGGCCAGGCCTTGAGATACGGTCTCATGGCCCCTTCCCGGCACGCAGGCCTTCTTTCTCAGAAGGCCCGGAAGTCTCATTCCAAATTTGGGAGACAAAAGACTGGAAAAAGTATAAGTAAAGAGAGTTTCCTCCATATTGGGGGACCCAGCATTTGAAAGACACATTTTCTCTGGGCCTCCACAAAATTTAATAATAAAATGTAACTCCTGTGGTCATCGCTGCAGTTCAGCCTCTGCTTCGGCAGGGTGCTGTAATTGTAGTTGCTGGCCATTGAAGTTGGCGCTGCAGTTCGGCCTTTGCTTTGGCAGGGTGCTGTAACTGTAGTCAGCTGGCCAGCTTAATAAAGGCTTTTAACTTTAAATTCTGAGTCGGTGGTCTATCTCGCTGAGTGAACCCATAACACAACCTCCGAACCAGGAGGTCATAGTTCCATTCCGGGTCAGGCACGTGCTCTGGGTTTTGGGTTCCTTCCCCAGTGGAGGGGGTGGGGGGGACACACAGGGGGCAGCCGATCAATGATTCTCTCTCATCATTGATGTTTCTCTCTCCCTCTCTGAAATAAATAAAAATATATTAAACAAACAAACAAACAAAATCAATGGGAAAACATCCTCAGGTGAGGATTAGCAACAACAACAAAAAAGATATGAAGAAATTATTTATGATGGTTACTTCCAAGACAGGGAGTGGGGGCATAAAATAGGATCAAACATGAAAATACATAAATACATAAAACATAAAGAGTAAAGTACACTATTCAAAGCAGAAAATTTGGAAACATTTTAAGGTTGTCCCTAAAGATTTTTTTTAAAAGAAGAATCTAACAATGACTATGGAAAAATGGAAAAACTATATATAAAGTTCAATCTGAACTGTAGGAACTTTAAAGTAATAATAATAAAATTAGTATTTCAAAACCCAGTCATATAAGTTTTTATTACTAACAAGGAAATGGCCAGGAATTAATGAAAACTTCTAATTTAATCATTCTAGGCCTTGTTGAACACTGGTGATTTTATTCCAGGGTTAACCTGCCATATATACTCTGGTTTACAAGCTCAGTAATCCAGTGGTGGAATATACTGCAGTACATTTAAGCAATAGCAAATGAAAGGATTTTTTACAGAGAGGAAGGGAGAGGAATAGAGAGTTAGAAACATCGATGGGAGAGAAACATTCATCAGCTGCTGCCTCCTGCACACCTCCTACTGGGGATGTGCCTGCAACTCAGGTACATGCCCTTGATGGGAATCAAACCTGGGACTTTTCAGTCCGCAGGCCTACGCTCTATCCACTGAGCCAAACTGGTCAGAGCAAGGAAGATCTTTTTATATGTTGGGATTTAACACAATACTTGCCACTTTGAAAACAAAGATAAGAAAACCAATTACAGAATCAGGGGCAGAGCAGGTTACATACTCAGATACATTTAAAGAATTCTCTGCCTGGTCAAAGTGGCTCAGATGGTTGAGCACAGTATTGTGCACCAAAAGGTTGCTGGTTTGATTCCTGGTCAGAGCACATACTGTACCTAGGTTTCAGGTTCAATCCCTGGTGGTTGGAGCAAGTACACAAGGCAATTGATTAGTTTCTCTCTCATATGAATGTTTCTCTCACTCTCTCTTTCTCCCTTCTTCTAAGTTATGTCGTTGGGTGAGGATTTAAAAAAAATATTATCCTAAATTAGATGATGATGATGATGATGATGATTTTAAAGCTCTCTCTTATAAAACTCGAATAAGAATTTCTTCATCTTTTGCAACATTTATGCTCCAGATGCAGATAGAAAACAAAGGTTGTCCCTAGTGCTTTTAAAAATCAGATTTATAGATTAATAACATCTGAACTATAGAATATGTATGTGTGCCGATTTACTGAGGTGCAACTATGTGAAGAAAATACACTTTAACTTGTTTTATGGCAAATGAAGTTATTAACAGAAGTCACGGAATTGGAATCCTTTTGATGTTTACAACTTTCTAAGAGACTTTTTAAACTCATTAACACTGTGTTTTCCTGATTGCACCTACTAAAAAATACCACGAATCCCCAAGGATTCATGGGTACAATCAGTCATTGGATAATACTGAATAACACAGCCAAGAGCAGAGAACTCGAAATCAAACCAGACAACGGAGAGAAAAGTACTGCCGCTAACTTGCACTTCGCACCTGGAACCTGACACTTCTTCCATTTCCCCTCTTTCTGCAGTACTTGGGGGTTGGCGTAACTGAAGGGAAGGGAAGGTAAGATGGTTTATTAACAGATTCTCTTTATTGTGCTGCGAAAATCGTTTCCCAGCCAGTGTGTGGCTTCAGGGGGGATTCTTAGTACAGCGGAGAGACAACAGGCGATAATCTGAGGATCAGAAAGGGGACTGATCACAGCCCTATCGCACAGGTATGGGGGTACCCGAGGAGGGTGTCTGCCTAAAACACGGGGCGTAGGCCCGACAGAGATGCTGGGAACACCAGGAAGTGCACTGTCGCACGTTCGGGGAAAAGGCTCTTGCCGGCGAGGAGCCAGCATCTGGCGGTGCTCTACCGCACCCCGAAACGGCGCTGCACTCGGGGCCACGCTGCGGACGATCGCGCTGCCGCACGCATGTGTCACGGCGCCCGGCCCTCCAGGCTCCTTGCAGACCAGCCCCTCGCGGGGAGGGCGGCAGGCGCTGTTCGCGCCGGGCGGTCCATGAAGGAGCAGGGGCTTGTCTAACGCCTTGGGCGCTGCGGCTCCCTGCAGCCGGGGACGGAGGCTGCTTGGCTGCGTTGGCCTGGATGCTTCAACGTCCCCCGCTCTCCTTGACCCCTTTCTCCACGGAGGCTCTACACCTCCAATCTCCACCACGCCCCGAGCAGCCCCAGGAAGGACAGGACGGAAGTTCCCCCGGCCAGGAAACGTGGGAGAGGAGGACGGGAAAGGTCCGGAGCGACGCCGGAGCGGGAGAGCCACTGTCAAATCCGAGTGTACACACTGAAGCGCGTCAAACCGGCTCCTAGGACCTAGGCCATTTCCTTCTGTTTGCCTTCCTGGCCCTGGCGGACATTCAGGCGGCGCCGAGGGGAACGAGCACCTGCCGTCGCATCCTCCGCCTCCGGTCGGCGGGTGCCGGGCGTGCTCTCCTCGGAAAACTCCAAAGGTACCTCCGCCATCACCTCTCGGCAGAGTCTGCCCCCACGCCTCGGAGGAACTAACTTGGGACGCTAAGAATTCAGGGGGAGGGGACGCGGGATGTCGTGCGGAGGAAAAGCAGCCAAGTTTGTTCCCCGGCGAAGTCGCCGGAGGCCGTCCCCGCTCCAGCCCGCCCTCCCACGGCGGGGGGCCCGGGCCCCGGGGTTGCGGGCCGGCGGGACGCGAGTGCACTCTAGACCCGGCCTCGGCTCCGCAGCGGCCGCGGCCGCCGCTCCTTCCTGAGGTCGGGCCTGCCAGCTTCGGGAAAGGCCCGCCTCCTCCAGCCCGCTGCTCCCGGGCCGCCGTCGGACCTCTTACCCGCAGGACGTGGTAACCTTCCGTGCCGCCTCCGGGAATCTCGACGCTCTGCGAAGCGCCCATGGCGGCGGGCGATCCGTGGCCGGGTCGGGCTCCGCGCTGTTCCCCGCCCCCAGCCAACCGCCCTCTCGGCTCCTCCGCTGAACACTTGGGACGTGGCACTCACTGCCGACGGAGAGCCGGGCCGCACTGCCCGCCGGGAGATCGTCTCCGCGGCAGCCGGGGCCGCAGCGCCGCCGCCGACAGCGCCACCTGCCGCGAGCTCCCGGAACTGTCTGAGCGTGCGCAGGTGGGGTGGGCGGGCCGGAGAAGGAGAGCGGGGCGAGGCCTCCTCGTGCTCGCGAGAGAGCGGACGTGCCGTTCGTCCTGCCTGGGAAGCTGGCTACGGGACCCCGGGTGGGACAAGATTCATCTCCAGAAGGATTCTTGCCCGCAAGTACGGCTGCTGGGCAGCAGCTCCTCGTGTGGCGGAGACAGGAGGAAGGCTGCTGGGAAGAATAGGGGCGAATGCAGCGCCCTGCTTCCTCGCCATTCCCTGTCTTGCCCCAGGTTGGGCGGAGGAGGGTGACAGTGGCTCTCCGTAGACCGAATACCGCGTCGGCTCGGCTCAGCTCAGCTCAGTTGTATAAAGGGAAACGTGCCATTTGTCAAACGGCTGTCCCCGAGTCATGGAGGGCCCCCCAAGTACTTTTTTTCTTTGTTTGTTTGCCTTCCCTAATGGTGAGAAGAAGATCAGCACAGTTGGATGTCCTTTGCGTTCCACCGCCTGCGGCTGGGTTCCCCATTCCTCTTCCTTTCCGTGGCCAAGTCCTATTCACGCGTCCTACTCCATGTGAAAACCCCCGTTGCCCAGGGGTCAGTTGGACCATCACCAGTGGTGTGTTCTGATGAGAAGCAATGTGAAGTACATATTCCAGCCCAAAATGTTTGACTTGCTTCCATCACATCTTCAGTGAGCGCTTCTAGTTTGCACGAATAGCGAGGATAGAGCCACGAGTAAAATAACATCACAAGGAAGCGACCAGGCAAATAGAGGAGGTGGACTGTTCTTCAGAACAGCTGGCCAGTGCTTTTCACCAAGTTAGAATAATAAGAGAGGGACTATACTGGATTAAAGGATATGTGAAGGCGCCTTGGCTGGGTGGCTCAGTTGGTTGGGGCCTCCTGTACACCAAAAGGTTGTGGGTTCAATTCCCGGTCAGGGCACATACCTAGGTTTGATCCTGGGTTGGTCAGGGTGCATACGGGAGGCAACTGATGGATGTTTCCCTCTCCCCTCCCCCTTTCCTTTTTCTCTAAAAATCAAGAAAAAAAAAAATCTCGGGGGAAGATTAAAAAAAGAAGAAGAAGATACATGAAGGACATAACCAGGAGATGCAAAGTAAAATCTTGAATCGGACTAATTTGGAGAAATTAGGTGTAAAGGACATTTTTGGCTTAATTGGGAAAATTTGAATATGTACTGAGTAGTAGGGGGAAAAAGGCATTTATTGACATGGAAAAGTGGAAGGTATTGACTGGACAGAAGGTCTCTAAACAATATGAAAGCCTTTTTAAAAAACTAAATGCATATAAATACATATGTATGTATATTAAAATGTGGAAGGATATGAACCACGGGTTGCAGTGGTGATCTCTGGGTGGTGACAGAGGTAACTTATTTTTAGTTTTGCCTGGTTCTGTGTTCTATAATGCCCATGGGCTGCTTCTGTAACAATAAAATATTATTTAAATTTAAACATAAAAGTCTATTTAACTTTCTTTGCTGTCAATAAACAAATACCAGGTTTTTAGGACACCTACTAAATACATAAATACACACATGAAATATCCAGTTATTAGGCTCCTGAAGAACAGGGCCTGCAGTGGAATCAGCTCGGTGTTCTTTTTTATTTTTTTTTTAACTATATTTTATTGATTTTTCGCAGAGAGGAAGGGAGAGAGATAGAGAGTTGGAAACATCGATGAGAGTGAAACATCGGTCAGCCGCCTCCTGCACACCCCCCACTGGGGATGTGCCCGCAACCAAGGTACATGCCCCTGACCGGAATCGAACCTGGGACCCTTGAGTCCGCAGGCCTATGCTCTATCCACTGAGCCAAACCGGTTTCGGCAGCTCTGTGTTCTTAATACTTAGTAGAGTGCCTGGCAGCTAATTCAACAAGTTAATTTAATGCACAGGAATAAATATAAGAACTAGATTTGATGGTAATGTTTTGTTCTGCTTGGCAATTGTAGTCCTCTTTATGGTTTTGTAATAGGCCGTTGCTATGTTCAGTGGTCAAAATTTTTGTTTCCTAGGCATCTGACACAAGCCATGGTTTGCAGAACCCAGGCTGTGGGGCCTTTGGTCGTTCATGAGCAAATCCGGTCCTTGGAGCTGTGTCACGTTTCCACTACACATGTGACTACCTGCTATTCCCCATACAGACCATTTCCTTTCTTACCTTCTTGCCTTTATTTATGCTAATCCAAACATCTGGAATGTTCTTTTCTACATTTTTCTACTTAGACAAGTTCTAACCAGCCTTAACGCTTATCTCAAATGTTACTTATGTATCCCTACATTCAGAATGATTCTCTCCTTACTCTGAGTTCCGGAAATAGTTCCATCATTTCTGGTAACATCATTATCGTCATAGGACTGTCTCCTACCGTTTATGGTCCATCATTCAGGGTGAGGATTATGTTTTCTTTCTTCTTTAGCTCCCCAGTTCCTGGTTGAGTGTTGGGAACTTGGTAGTAATGTTTGTTGATTTGAATTCAGTATGAGTAATGAATAGTTTCAAAGCCTTTTCTTATTCAGGATCAGTTAGTAAGTTACTTATGTTGCTCCTGTTTGTGCCTCATCAAAGTCTGTGTTATCCCTTTTTGACAGTTGGTAGAGGGTGAGATAAAAGGCTCACCTTCTTGGGAACTTACTACTAAAAGCTGTGATAACCATTGCTGCAGTTTTCCTGGTGCCTGATGTTTATCTCTCTCTTTCTCTCTAAATATATTTTTATTGATTTCAGAGAGGGAGAGAGAGAGAGAAACATCAATGATGAGAGAGAATCATTGATTAGCTGCCTCCTGCACATCCCCTCCTGGGGACTGAGCCCACAACCCAGGCATGTGCCCCTACCAGGAATCGAACCGTGACCTCCTGGTTCATAGGTCAGTGCTAAACCACTGAGCCACACCAGCTGTGCTAGCATCCATGTTTCTATCTTCATTAGTTCCCTTGTAGAAATGCCATTATTGAATACAATATTGCAGCTAAAATGAATAAACTGGAGCCATGTGTATCAACATGGGTAGAACTCAAAAGTATAAAGTTAAGCTAAAAAGCGAGGATAGGTATACTAGCAGTATGACGCTACCTATATAGAGTTTTAAAAATGCAGACAATACTATGCACTTGACCAGGTCACGCGCTGTCGGCTCTCAACCCCACTCCAGCCTTCCCGTGCCCTCTTCTGTATGGCAAGGGGCTGGAAACCTGTGAACTACATGCCACAAGCTCCCTTGGATTTGCCAGTGCCTGGCACTGACAAAGAGATTAGAAGACAGAAGAAAGGAGAAGCCATTTCCCTTTCTGTTCCTGGTGGTGCTTCCCGCAATGGTGGCAGCAGCAATGGTAGGAAGTGACTGGAAGTGAGCCTTTCAGTAGTGTCAGTAGCTATTGTAGCAGCTGCAGCGCCAGCCTGTAGCAATCCAACAGGGAAGAAAACAAGTGAGCAGATATCTGATCTCATTCCCCTTTCCCCTTGACCTCCTGCCACCACTCCCCACTGCCCAAAACTAACCGGAAGTCAGAGGTCAAGGGAGTCCAGTGGGGCAGTCTGTACCATTCAGTTTTCTGAACACAAGCAAAGGTTGAGGCTTGATCTGGAGGCGTCAATGGGTAAAACTGAACAGAGCCCCCTTTATCCTCTTTGCTCCTCAGCCCCTTCTTATACCTTTGTAACCAGTTCTCAGTATGAAATCTCCCTTTGTGCAAAACATATAATGTGGTTTCTATTTTCCTGACTGGACAGTATAGGTTACGGATATAAACATATGTAGCAAAAGAACAATAACTTGCATGGAAACAATAAACTTCAGATTCAAGATAATGGTAATCCCTGGATGGAAAAGAACAAAATGGAATTGGAAGTAAGTGCACAGGAAGCACCTCTGTATCTGAAGTATTTAATTTTTTAAGCTGGAAGGTGAATGTATGGATACTTTAAATGTTATTCTCGCCGAAACAGGTTTGGCTCAGTGGATAGAGTGTCGGCCTGCAGACTGAAAGGTCCCAGGTTCGATTCCGGTCAAGGGCATGTACCTGGGTTGCGGGCATATCCCCGGTGGGAGATGTGCGGGAGGCAGCTGATCGATGTTTCTCTCTCATCGATGTTTCTAACTCTCTCTCTCTCTCCCTTCCTCTCTGGAAAATATCAATAAAATATATAAAAAAAAAAATAAATGTTATTCTCTATATTTTCATATGCCAGAACTAGTTAGCAATCCTCATAATTATGTATGTTTGTGTACACACACACACACACACACACACACACACAGGGGCCTGGTGCAGCCTGGCCTGCAGGGATCCGGCCGAAACCTGCTCTCTGACATCCCCTGAAGGGTCCCAGATTGTGAGAGGGCAGTTCTCAGGCGATGCACCCCAGAATTGGGCATCCTTCTCTCTGGTTCCAGGTGCATCACCCAAGAAACGCAGTTGCCAAGTCACTGCAGCTCAGCAGCTCCTGTGTTGAGTGTCTCCCGCCTACTGTGCGTCATAGCTACTGGTCAGAGCGTCTGCCCCTGGTGGTCATTTAACATCATAGCTACCGTTCGGATGGTCGAATGGTCAGACATTGCTTAGGCTTTTATATATATACTAGAGGCCCGATGCATGAAATTCATGCATGGGTAGGGTCCCTAGGCCTGGCCGGTGATCAGGGCCAATCTGCAGGGTGACCGATGGGGCGATCGAGACGGGGCCCGCTGGCACCTGCCTTGGCTAGCCTGGTGCCGCCCACTCACTGGCCTTGCCCCCACTGCCACCGCCTGTTGCCTCCCTCTGCGGGGCCACCAGCGGGGTGATTAGGGGGCCCTCACTAGTACCTACCTTGGCTGGCCTGGGGCCTGAGGGCTGGGGGCAGCTTCTACATTGAGCATCTGCCCCCTGGTGGTCAGTGCATGTCACAGCAACCAGTCGTTCTACGGGTCATTCTGCTGTTCGGTCAGTTTGCATATTAGGCTTTTATTATCTAGGATAGATATGAATAAATCAAGGAATGAACAAATGAATGAGACCTGACTGCATTCTAACATTTTGATTGTCATTTATAGTTTTTTGAACTGAGATAAATTAAGCTTATTAAGTTCTCTAGTTTTTGCATCCTCCTGCATAAAAATAAGGATAATAGTATTTACTTTTCAGGACTATTGTGATGATTAAGTGAGGTAATATATGCAAAATGTCCTAGTACAGTGCCTACCATATGGCAAGTCCTCAACAAATCATAGTTTCTTTCTTTCTGAACTCTCAGGAATAATAAGGGCTTGATTTGATAAACTTTGAATTTCAATTATTTTATGCCTCAAGGAGGTGCTTTCTTTTGTAAAGCCTTTAATGTTCCTTCTCTGATTTCAAGAGTGGTAGCTGTTCAATGTAGAAAATTTGAAAAATACAGAAACATACAGGGAAGAAAATAAAAATATACTGTAATTCTACCCCTCTTAACTGCTATAAATGTATACAATTAAAAATTAGAATAACAGAATATAGTTATGAGACATGAACATGGTTTTTTAATTTCACAATATAAGGTAACCATTTCCTATGTCAAATATTCTGACATCCCTTTTGTGGGTTGTATAATAGCAAAGTATTTGGGATGTTTAGGTTTTTCTAATATTTCACTACTCTAATCAATGTTGCAATAAACTTCTTTGTTGATAAAATTTTGCCCACATTTCTTATTATTTCCTTGAACAAAATACTTGCAGAAATCTTGGTCAAATTGTATGTGCATTTGATGATATGCCTAGAGCTACCTTGCTTTTAGGAAAGGTTGTTTAAAAAAGAAAGAGAAATATTGCACCATTTTATAGTGCCACTAGCAGTTGGAGAGTACTACTTTTCCATCCCAGAAAATCACTTTTAAAAAGAAAAATTGAACAGACATAGACTTAACAGTGGAATCTGCAATAATAGATTCTAACTGGTTTGACGTTTAAAGAGTATCAGCAAAGTGCTACATCTTCACAGAGCAGCGGACTTCCATGGGGCATTGAAATCTAATTTTAATGGTTGTGATGCAGAGGGATTCCAGTCCAGCTTTTAAGTGCCAACTTCTATCTGGAGTCCACTAAATATAGACACCAGTTGGAGGTGATTTGGGAACCAACTAATCTGTGGGTTTTCTAAATCCAGACCTGATAGGGGTACAGTTGGAAAGTGACAGAAAATGAGGCAAGTGCTCTTCTCTTGCCCAAGGCCTACTACTTGGATTTCTTGTGTCTTGAACATTCAGCGCTTACTTTTTCCCTGCCTCCAGTTTGAAGAGTCTTAGACCCACCCTGAACTGGTTAAATGAGAAAAAGAAAGATAACAAAAGTATCAGCTAATAAGAGCTTTCAGTCTTCGTTAATTAATTTCTGCAATTCTAACCCTCTGGCACCTGCCAGCTTCACTCTGTATGGGAGCCAATGGATTTCAAAAATAATAAAAATCAATGAGCTGCTCTTTGTGACAGGACCTTGAAAACATAGCCATGATTAGTAGGAAGTGCAAAGTGGGGAAGTGTCACTTGCTGATAGAATTTCTTTCTCTTGTTGAAACAAGAATCCTGGCCATATGTGAAAGTGATGCTCTATTGAATCAAAGAAGATGTATGACTGGGCTTACAAATTGAAAGTAAATTGAAGGGCAAGCACCAATCTTGATAATGATTACCCTAGACTAAAATTAGATCCCTTCCCCAAAGCTCAAAAATTACTGTGTCAAAATGTTGGTAAGAATTCATGGCAAAGTCTGGCAACCTCAGAGGGTCAGTCATCACAGCCAAAGCAGGGCATCAAACTTTCCGTCCCTTGGTAAGGAAATGAGCATGGGAATTATGGGTACTGAAGAGTCAAACATTAAGTTGGTGCAGCTCTCTGAGAATTCAGTCTGGGCAGGATTTTTCCATGTGAATTTTTTGAAAGCAAAGAGTCTGGAAATGGCTCAGTGGCTAGGAGGAAGTGACCAATCTGAGCAGGTGAAACCTCACCTAAATGGGGGGTTTCCCTAAGGGATCCTGCACATGCCTGCATTCTATTGTAAAACAATTTTAGGTAATAAATGGTCAAGCATGTTTTTCCACTTTAATGGTTATGGGTTTATCGTAATTCATATTTAAACCATCTGACTAGCACATCAAAACCTTCATTCTATGTTATAAGAATAACATTTCTTTCAAGATAATGCCATTAGGTTTGACAATGAGATGAGTTTAAAAATCAATCAAATATTAATGTAAGTAGAATTTGGTTCTACCAAAAATCGAACATTTGGAATGCTGGGAAAAATGTGAAGATAAGTGTTTTAGGATCTTCTCATTATTTCTCAAGCTTTAAAATGTACTACATTTCATTAAATCTAAGAAGCTTTTAATTGTAAAATAAACCATTATTTTATGTACCAAGAAACATTATTTTATGAAACAAGAAAATACTGCCAACTATACTATGGTGCATGCTTTCTTAGCACTGAGAATCTTATGTTTAATGAAAGCTCTCTTTTAGACTTACTAAGCATAATTTTTAAATCATGTCTTGCAGGGCTCTGTTTCTGTGCCTTCCTGTATGTACAGTAACTTTTCATTTCTATCTAAATCATAGTGTAATCATTTGGAAGACATTTTAATGACGATACATTTCAAACCCTGTGGTACCGACAATGCACAACTCAGTTAAGTGACAGCTGAGCGGCTGTGACCAGTTCACATGCTTGGGCAATGGCAACACTTTCTCACTGCATCCGACTTCAGAGGAGTCAAAAGGTGGGGGGGAAAAAAAAAGTGCATCTTAGAGTCAGTAACAAACAACACCTTCTTCAAGGTGCTTTTTCAAGGTCACTGGGAATTGTTTCCTTTCCCGTGTCCTGTGCTTTTTCTAGGAGCACAGATCACTGGCAAAGGTGAGGTCATTTAGAAAGCTTTAAAGGAAATAATGAATTGGATATCAGGGCACTGTGACACTTCGTATTACCCTGTGATGCATGGGGTCCTGACTCAGCCATAGCCAGGCTGGTGCAAATGGGTGACTTCTTCATATATCAACTCATCACACAACAGTGACGTATGCACAAAATTCCCAAACGATTCCAGAGTAGAGTTTATGTAGGATTCGCCTCTGTGGCTCCATCACCCACCATGCCTTGCACAAAACAGGTAATAGAGTCAGGCAAATGAGAGATGACAGGACAATTAGTTGTAGAAAATTTATAATGAAATAGTGATCTTTCATCAGTGATGTTCTTTAATAAATGCTCACTGTGAGTGAGCATTATGAGAGCTTACTCTGGGCCCAAGCACTGTTCTGTTTCACATTGCTAAGTAATTTACTACTTAAAAAAGTCGATACTGCTAATATTCCTGATTTTACATATGTAGAAACAGAGGCACAGAGAGGTCCATTAACTTGCCCATGATCACATAGCTATGAAATGTCAGAGCTAAGTGTGAACTCAGGCAATCCAGCTTAGCATTCATGCACTTAATCATTATGCTTTATCGCCTCTACCATATCATACTGAAGAGCTGTAATAAAAGAATAAAAGAGCATATGATTACCTAAATCTGCAGCTACTTAGTAAACATATGAAGTACACCATGCTCTCTGGATTCTCAATAAACATTTGTTCTTTAATTGTTCAAAGAATGAGGCAGAAAGAAGTACCCCACAGGGTATTAAAATTAACAAGAATAAAACCCATGCTGTCAACAAGCACCTTGACCATGAATTCAAGGCAAAATGTCAAACTAGCAGAAAGTTTCAGGCTCTCCAAAAATCATGTCCACTGGATACACCACTCAGCATTCAGGAGTCCTCCCGCGTGCCAGCCAAGGGTTAAGTCCAGGTCTTATTCTGACCACACAAACCCTGAGTCTCAAGTCATTGTCTGGGTACAGGCAGGCTGTGGCGAATACTGAGCCAGGGAAGTTAATTAAACTGAGGAAATGAATTTTTCTTTCTTGAAGAAATGGTCATTGGGTGTTAATCGGTTGTAAAGAAGAAAGCAGAAAGCCAAGGGAATCCATAAAAGAGCTTCGCCCTGTAAGCACAGTTGCCTCACCTCTGACCTCCATAACGGAGAAAGAATTTGGCTCTGCTAATATACTCTGTGAAGTTAGCAGCTTGAATCACTGCCACCAGCAAATGAGTTTTCTCTGCTAAGAAGGAATTCTCCTGAACTGCTGAAACAAAGGTCCATGTTCCCAAATGGCGATTATTTATGTGGAGGACTGCTAGAGCCACAGCTAGATCTGCACCTCGAGGCATCCTCACCCCCTTGCCTGGAAGCTGCAAGCAGTGGTATGTAGCCTCTGGTCTTATGGAACAAGACTCACAGAAAGGAAAAACCGGCCTGGCAAGTGACGCCCAGAGTGAAATGTAAAAACTGCCTCACAAATGCAGAGACACATACAAAAGAAGCAAGTGAAAAGAAAGGAGGGACTTATTTATTGCACTACCTCCATACTTTTGGGATAATCCATGTGACTAAATTATTGATCTCTGATTGCACCAGAAAGTGATATTTGGGGGCAGGCAAGGAAGATGGACTGAACTTTACTGATTTTGAAATCTCTTGAGTCAGCCATAGCAGCCACAAGTTGTATTTGGAAGTTTCCATTTCTCTCATGTCAGTAGTCTGGAGATTTTCACATTACTAGTAAAACTAGAGGCCCAGTGCACAAGATTCATGCATGGGGGGGGGGGGGTGGGATCCCTCAGCCTGGCCTGCACCCTCTCGCAGTCCAGGACCCCTTGGGAGATGTCCGCCTGCTGGCTTTCAGGCTTAAGCCAGCAGTTAGACATCCCTCTTGCAGTCCAGGGCTCTCACAGTCCAGGACCCCTCGCTCCTTACTGCCCGCCTGCAGTGGAGTTGGGAGAGGCTCCTGCCATTGCCCCTGCGCTCGCCAGCCGTGAGCCTGGCTTCTGGCTGAGCAGCGCTCCCCCTGTGGGAGCACACTGACTACCAGGGGGCAGCTCCTGCATTGAGTGTCTGCCCCCTGGTGGTCAGTGCACATCATAGCAACCGGTCATTCTGCCGTTTAGTTGATTTGCATATTAGTATTTTATTATATAGGATGTTATAATATACATCACTGTGAAAACAGTAGATGTTCCATTGCCATTGCTGGTATTACCACTTCAATCGCTACTCAGTACAAACTCTTGATAAGTTTGCATTTTGTGAAAACATATTCCCACATGGTGAGTTGGCTGGGAATAGCTTTATATCACTTCCTTTGGCCCCAAGGAATCCATTTAAGGCATTGTGCAAATCCTTATGTCCTCTCCAGGTCCTGTCTGGTCGCATGGTTCTATGAATAAAATATACCATTTGGATCAGTGTTCCATTTCGTTCAGTCAGATTCTATGCCATTTAGTATTCTGACTATGCATTCTAACTATTTCAAATGAAATACTTCTAGTCATCTGAATGCTGAAAATGGAATCCTTTTGAAGAAACAAAAACCAAATAGTTATATAAGTAACAATACTACTATAGTCTATTTATTTATTTATTTTGGCAAGTGGAGTCCTTGGCCTACTATTATGCACTCCATGCCCTTGATACTCACAGTGTCTCGTGTGGACTTGTGCAACACCTTGAAGCTTTTAAAATGCAGATTCTCAAGACCCACTCTATACCTTCAGACTCAGTATTATACAAGGTCTTCAAGGATTTACTGCACAATAAAGTACGAGAAGTATGGGTCTTCATTCCCTTACCTTAACACACACACACACTCACACACACACACACACACACACACAATTTCGCCATATTCCTTCTGAAATTTAATAAATACATGTTCCTTATCTTAAAGTCAGGCACCCTTGTTGAAATAAGGAATATAGTTAGTTGGGTGCGTCTTTTTCTTACTGAACCTGGGCAAGCTCCTATTGGTCACTGCTGATAAACCATAATTTTAATAAAAAGAAATATTGCCTGGGCTTAATGCCTAGTTGCCAGAACTACAGATTAGAGTGCCTTCTTTTTTCAGACTTTTTGAAAATTGGGATCATATTTGCCCATCTTTCCAAAACCAGCCCTACTATTCTTGCGACCCATTCTTAAAGATGATCAAAGGGTACAACGATTTCCTTTGCAAGTGCTTTCTGTACTCTGGAACTCCTCCAGGTCAGGTCCCTCAAGCTAATTTAGAGCATCTGGGTCAGTGGATTTCAACCCTGGATGCATCTTAGAGTCACCTGAGACAGCTTAAACCTACATCGCTGTGCCTCTCAACAGGCCAATTGAATTAGAATGTCAAGCTGGAGCCCTAGCAAGGTATTGCTTCTTTAAGCACCCCCCAGTGATCCTAATGTACCACCAGGGTTAAAGCCATTGAACCGAGATGTTTTGTTTTTGTTTGGGGGGATGTTGTTATTTTTAAGCTAATGCTCAGGGCCCAGAATCTCTGTGCCTAAGGCTTAAGCCTCAATAGTTTTAACCCCCCAGATGCAGCCTGGATGAGAACCACGGATGAGAAACTGTTCTCAATTTAACCCAGATGTTAATGCATTCTTCTGTTACACACAGCCCAGCCTGATCCAAACTAATGCAGGTAGTTTTCACCATTTGGGTAAGTCCCCCATACATATTTGAGTCGTCCTATCCCAGGGCCTCCTGGAAAGCAAGGACAAAAGGTCAGTTCAAGGAAAAAGTACAAGAAACCAGTTCAGGAAAAGTATACAGCTAACAGATCAACTTAGTAACTGAAGGTGTTCCTGTTATTGATCTGAAAAGATTCCTCTAACCAGCATAAGGATGTTGAGGTGGCCCTTCGTGAAAATGATTTTAAATCTGACTGGATTTTGGTCCAAGTTCTTGGGGGAAGCCTACGGGAGGCTGGGAGTGTTCAGGGAGGTGGAGGACAAGGGGAGGGTGCAGTGTCTAAGAGCCCCACCATATATAGGCTAATTGTCCCCTATTTAGATGTAAAGATGCAGAAAGCAATCCAGAGTGTCACCCAGATCCCATAGTGGAATTGGTGAGGCCTTCCCATGTCACCTCGAGAACTACCTTATGGTAAGGGCAGCACACATGAGTAAGAATCTCTAATTACTTTTTTTCTTTTATTGATCTCCGCTGAGCTATTCATTTGGTCCAACCTGCGCTGAATGGAGGCTGGCCCGGTGAGTCTCCTCCTGATTGTGGGGCTTGCTTAATTAGTTTATTGCCTTGGAGTTTTCCTCATGAAAGATGTCATTGACACTTTGGAGAAGGGAGTTCTTTATAAGATAGCATTTTTTTTCTGGAAAGGATTTCACCTGCCAAATAGGAAAACACGGTTTATCAGGAAGACTGGTGGAGCATTTTTCACGCTCTGAGAGTTCTCTTTCAGCTGTTCAGCCAGCCATGGTCCGGGCCATTTTCAAGATCACTGAGAGCCAGTGAATGGCTTTGCCCACACAGCCCTCCTGCACTCCTGTGCTTGGGCCCTTCAGAGCTACCATGCCACTTCAGAAAGAGTAATGAGCTGCTGCTCTGGGTTCCGATTCTGCTGCCCCTGTGATATTGTGACTTATAATAAGAAATACTGCAGGCAGGCAGAGCTGGCATGAGGTGAGTCAGGTTTGCGATTCCTGGGCTAGTCTCTGAAGTCCCATTTTATAAGACTCCAAGATGTAACTGCATGTAATACACTGTACAGTAGCAGGATTTTCCTGGAGAAAATGTCTTGAACTCCAAGGGCAGATAAAATAGATATTTAGGGTGTTGAATCATCCTCAAATCAAAGTTACAGAACGCAGTGGAGGTGTGGCATATACAGGGGCCTGCCCCCCTGTGCCCTTCTGGAAGAGTGCCTGCCCGCAGTCTGCTGAGGGCCCTGTTCCCAGCCCTTTTCAGCTCCAGAAGACCGGCCCAGGGGACTCCATGGAAAAGCAGGCTACTGCCCTGATTGGCACAGCTCGGTCTGAAAAGATGATTTGAACCTCTCACAAGTTATTTAGGGAATTAGAACTAAGAGATATAGAGGGAAATCCTAGTGACCTGTGGCTGTGGTGGTGTTCAGTCCTATAGAAATGAAGTACAGGGTGGGCCCTGTGTGAGACAAGTAAGCAGAGGAAGCTGGTTGAGACTAGGGAGGGGGGGGAGGGGGAGGAGGGGGAGGAGAGGAGGAGAGCTGATGCACAGATAGAAACAAAGATACAGACAAGCTGAGGCCAGTGGTCTGGGGTGGGTGAGGGAGGGAGAGGGAGAGAGAGAGAGAGAGAGAGAGAATGAATGAGCTACAGCTGTGGCCATCTCTTCGGCCATATCAGCCATGGGCTCTGCCCATGAAACGCCTGGTCTCTTGGAGCTTATCTGTGTCCTCCCCAGGCTTAGGCTCTGCTTTCTATCCTGGCTAGTTGTGAGGAAAAGTCATTCCTGTGGGTGAGCCTTGGGTTGGGGTCACAAAGACGGCAGATATCCTAAGAGATAAATTTCAGACTTGAGGTAGGAGTTGGGGGACAGTGTTTTGGGCACCAGACCGAGGCTGAGAACACAGTGGAGAATAAGGCCCTTGGTGAGGAGGGGAGCCGTGTGTCCTGAGCAGGTAGGGTTGGAATGAGAGGGAGAAGAGAACTGCTTTTGTGGCATCGGAGAGGAGAACAAGGGAGTAAAGAGCTTCTGGCACAGGGAGAAAGGGCACTGGGAACTCCACACCAGGTATGGTAACAGTGAGAGCTTTCTAAGGCTCTAGAATTAGGATACGTCCGTCTGTTCTGAAAAGGGCTGGAAAGCAAGGTATGCTGAGTCTTTGGGAGGACAGAGAGCCAGTGCAGAGGCCCGTGAGAGCTGGTCCCGTGATTCTCAGTTGCTGGCCGGCCAGCTCATCCACGGTTCCTTCACTGTTTGGCCTCTGACAGCCTAACCATCTGGGCTCAAGGGCCCACTTCATTAGGTATCTACCTGTACTAAAGATTTCTTAGAAGAGCTAGAAGCGCCCTGAAAAGGGCACCCAGTTTACTGTAAAACCCAGAAATAGAGGCTGCACCTCCTGGACCAATATCTGTGTGTTGAGCTATTCGTTAGGACTCCTCGGTCATAGATAGTAGGACCCACTTCATTTACAATATTTATTCCACAAATATGAATATATATCACTATAAGCTATAGTAAAATTTATGAAGACTAAGAACAGGATATTGTGAGAGAAGAGTGGAGATGGGGTAAAAGGACAGGCTTTAGACGGGGTTCTCTTTGAAGCATCTGCATTTAAGCTGAGACCTAAAATATGAGGAAGTATTATTTGGGAGAAGAGATTTCAGATCATGGGAAGAGCATGGGTGAAAGGCACAAGGAGGAAAATATATGGTTAGAGCATAGTGAGCAGGAGAGCAGGGGCCAGAAAGGAGGCCTGAGAGGGGGTCCCGATCACGTGGGGACATGAAGGCTGCTGTGTAACAAACTAGCCCAAAACTTAGTGGCTTAAAACCGTAAACACCTCTCTTCCCAGCGTCTGTGGGGTAAGAATTTGAAAGCAGCTCAGCTGGATGGTTTTGACTAGGAATCTCACGAGGTTTTAGTTAAAATGTTAGCCAGGGCTTGATCAGGGCTGGAAAGTCCACTTCTAAGATGGCTCACTTCCAAGGCTGGCGAGAAGGCCAGGTTGATGGTGGGAGGCCTCAGCACCTTTCCATTTGAACCTCTCCACAGGCTGCTTCAGTGTCCTCAGTACATGGCTGCTGCAGTCCCCCCGAGTGGGCAAGGTGTAAAAGAGAGGGGGGCAGGGGATGCCTCTATGACTTGAGTTCAGAAGTCACACTGTCAGTTCCACCCCATTCTCTTGTGTGTTTTTGTTTGCTTGTTTCATTTTTTTGTTTGTTTTGTTAATCCTCACCGGAGGATATTTTTTCCACTGAGTTTTTGGAGAGAGTGGAAGGGAGGGGGAGAGAGAGAGAGAGAAAGAGAGAGAGGGAGAGAGAGAGAGGGAGAGAGAGAAACATCGATGTGAGAGAGACATGTTGACTGGTTGCCTCCCTCATGTGCCCCAACCAGAGCCAGGGATAGAGCCTGCAACTGAAGTACATGCCCTTGACTGGAATCGAACCCACAATCTTTCAGTCCGAAGGCCAACACTCCAACCACTGAGTCAAACCAGCGAGGACCACCCCATTCTCTTTGTTAGAAGTGAGATACTAAGTCCAGCCCACACTGCAGGGGAGGGCAGTTATAGGGGCTTTGTTATAAGGTTGGGACTGGGGTGGGGGGCGGGGGGCGTGGGTGGTGATGTTGGTGGAACCCTAGGGCAGGAGGAAATGAAGTTGAGCCTCAGTCAGGACTGGGATCTCTGGTTCTCTCCTCCTATCCGACTTTCTCTTCGGATTGGCCTTCTTGCTTCTCCTGTCCACATGTAACATTTACCTCCCATCCCCACCTCCCTGCTCCTGAGATTGCAAAACATACACAGACCAACTAAATTCTGTCTCAGTTCCAAATTCCTGGGCCAGAGAATCAGACTGGCCCAAATTTGGTTAGATGTTCCCTTCAGGTTCAGTCAGCGTTGGCCGAGGCAGTGGTGACTTCTACATATAAACACTGTCAGAGGCCCCACTCTGTGGAAGAAGGTGAGGAAATTTCCTGCTAGAGGGCAAGCTGAGTAGCACCCCAACTGTGTCTGTCAGCTTTCTATCCGTCTTGTCAGTCTGTCATTTCATCCCACACAGCCTGGAGGTTTTGTACGGGTGGTATTTCCATCAATTGGAGTCTTCTAAAAAGTGGATGAATCTTTGATCACAGGAATTTTGAAAGCATAGCAAGTCTTGCTCATTAAAATGGCTCCAAGAAAGGATTCATGGAGCTTTTTTTTACATGCTTTTGGAGACTGTTAAATAAAATGGTTGAGTCCAGCTGCAGTTAATCAATTGAATAAAAATATAAAAGGACTATTTCCATGAGCCAGCTAGTTAGTGTAAGTCTTATTAAGATTAGAAATAGGAGCCAATGCCTGGCAGGTGTGGCTGAGTGGTTGGGCACTGACCTATGAACCAGGAGGTCACAGCTAAATTCCAAGTGAGGGCAAGTGCTGGGTTGTGAGCTCCATCCCCAGGAGGGGGCATGCAGGAGGCAGCCGATCAATGATTCTCTCTCACCATTGATGTTTCTATCTCTCCCTCTTCCTTCCTCTCTGAAATCAATAAAAATATATATTAAAAAAATAAAAAGAAACAGGAGCCAATACTAGCAGCAAGACAGAGCATGAAGAAAAATCTTAGTAGTGTTGTTAAAGTGGTTCCCAAGGCAACTTACCAGTGAAAGGCAGGAGCTTTTATTTTGGAATCGCTGCTGCAGAGAAGGAGGGCATTAAAGACCTAGTTCCCATGCGGTCATTGTGGCTGTTTCCAGGCAGGGACTTCCATTCTTCCAGCAGGAAGGTACCCTGACCAGGTGCAGCCTGTGGCTTCAGATTTCAGAAGCCCGTTGACCTCCCCTTGGCTGAGTTACTTTAACGTGGGGGGAAAATCTTTTCATCAGTCCCTAGAGGTGATTTCACAGAGCAGTTTTCACTGGGAAAGGTAACACAGGGCTGGCATAGCTTTGCTCTGACTTGCACTAAACCTTTAAAGATGAGAAGAGTAAAAGGCAGGGAAGGAGGTTAATGGGACTGAAACAAAACTTTGAATCGCAACCACTTCAGCCTGAGGTCAATTCTAAATGAGACGTATGTTTCCTTGATTAAAATAAAAAATATCTGGGGAAAGTCTATGGTGACCTAGTTTGAGAAGTAGAGGAGGAATGCTGCTTTCAAGTTCTTACATGTAAGAAATCTTTTAACGGACTTCATCTATCGAAAATGAAAGTTTTCTGAGAGGTAGGCCATAGTGATACATTGGAGTCCGGAATTAGGTTACTGAAAGGAACTGTTGTTGGATCTGGGCCCCATATTCAGGGAACTCTGGACAGAGCTAACTAGGCTTGAAGTGAGGTGAGGAGCTAGCCTAGTGAGTCTTCTTTGTGGCCCACTGTACTTTCACACCATAAACAAAATTTCAGAAATCTTCCCTTT
Organism: Myotis daubentonii; assembly: GCF_963259705.1. Taxonomy (NCBI): domain Eukaryota; kingdom Metazoa; phylum Chordata; class Mammalia; order Chiroptera; family Vespertilionidae; genus Myotis; species Myotis daubentonii. The sequence goes on from NC_081846.1 coordinate 47,296,753, forward strand.
AATTTCACTTATTGTTCTGCTAATGCCATTCATGGGACAAGGCAGTCCATCTAATTAAGTGTACTTGTATAGGCAGGTGTTCACAATAAAAAAAATAAAAATCAATAGGAGACTATTAA